>NC_081314.1:105465438-106090438 GCF_026419965.1 Kogia breviceps | reverse complement strand
TGTAACACTTCACTCATCTTTCCCTAATTTTCTATGCTGCATAGCAGATTACCACAAGCATTACAGCAATAAAAATGTTGGATTCCCCACTCAGGGTCTCACTGAGCTAAAGTCAAAATGTTTACCAGGGCTGCAGGTCTCATCTGGGATTCCAGCTTCTTTTTCATTCTCATTGGTTGTTGGCAGAATTCATTTACCAAAGGCAGAATTCAGTTAGGACTGAAATTCACAATTTCTTGCTGGCTATAAACCAGGCTTCTAGAGGCAGCTCCTGGATGCTTCCTCTCTCCAACAACAGTTCATAACATGCACGTTTGCTTTCTTTCAGGCCAGCTGTAGTGGATCTCTCTGGCTGAAAAAAACCCTCTCCTTTTAAAAGGCTCATGTGATTAAGTTAGGCCACCTGGATTACGTTCCCATTTTGAAATCAACTGTGCCAAATAACATCAAGTTATAAAGGTAGTAACTCCATCTAATTCACAGTTCTGGGGATTATGCAGGCATGTACACTAGGGGGTGAGAAACCTTGGAGACCATTTTAGAACTGTGAGAATTCTTTTGTATATATGACTAAGAGGGAAACTGCAGGATCAGATGGTATGGAGTTCCAGATTTGCTTAAGAGCTGTTTAGGTTTCAGGATGACCATTCTGACTAGAGTATAGTGACCAAGCAGGAGAGCATAAAACTCCAAGCTGGAAAGGAAGGCGGGAAATAAATTCCCTAGAGCATTTTATGACTACATTAAAGACTTCAGTAATTGCTTTTAAAAAAATGTGTAAATTGAATAAATCTTAGTTCATCCTATAACTCATGCAGTTACGCATTTATTCTACCATCATACTTCAGGTGAACACTATTAAATGAAGGCAAATAGTGTTGATTTTTTGCCCCTAGTGCCTACTCATTTCTTTACAATTTAATATTAACAGGTGAAATGAATGCCATGTTTCATTGGCTTTCCTAGGTCCTCTCTTATTTTCCTTTCTCTGCTAACTCCTGACAGAATAGAAAATAAGGACGTATTTTATTGACTGTACTAAAAGTCATCTATTTCTTCCTTTTCCCAACCCAGCTATTTCTATGTCTTTTTTTTTTTCTGTCCTCATACAATTTAGCTAACAGAGATAGGAAAAGTGACCAAAATATCTCTTTAAGTTGACTTTATGTCAAATTCTGTTACAATATGAAGAAGAGCAAGCAAAAAAGAAAAGGGATTACACAGTAACTTGTGAATATCTAGTTTAGTAGTTCAATCATCATTTTATATTTGTATGTGTATATTTTGTTCTGTATTTTGTTTAGGAAATAGGAAATGAGACAGATAGGTAATTTAATTCGTAAACAGTTTAGAGAAACATAATTTACTTTAAACTTTCTAAAATTTGCATGAAAAACCAAAGGAAACATTGCCCATAAGAGTATGTTTAATCAAAGAGTATTGCAGAGAGAAACATATATTACAGGTGTTAAATATATTTGAATCATTTTTGGAACACAAGTCTGCATTTAAACCTATTAATCCTCACTCCCAAATTAATTTATTCTCTGCTGTTCACAGTTACACAATTAAAGAATATTTGAAAAGAAACTGCTCCTTATTCCCATCCTGACTTCATGTCCCATATTAGCTCTTCCTGTGTTCCTCATATTCTATGTCATCAGTCCTGTGTTGAGATAGGTGACATATTAGTAGCACCTGCTTCATTGATGAATATACTGCTACTCTGGTATCAAGTTCCTTGTTGTTGTGTTTTTTGTTTGTTTGTTTGTTTTTTGGCCAAGACGCAAGGCTTGCTGGATGGGATCTTAGTTTCCTGACCAGGGATGAACCCGTGCCCCCTGCAGTGGAAGGGCGGAGTCCTAACCACTGGACTGCCAGGGAATTCCTCTTTTTGTTTCTTAAACACAGCTAATAACAAGCAGGGCTTTGTATCTTCACTTTCCCCAGGCATCTTATTTGAAAATCTCCAAACTTAGCATATATGTTTTAATAAAAATTTACTGGCAAGATGTCTGTCCAGGGATCAGCTGAGTTGGAGAGAGCTGAGCTGCCAAGTATTGGAATAGCTTAGACAACACGCCAAAATGAAGATAACTCTCAAGGCTTCTTCAATCACTGAGTGCGATACTACAAGCAATAGGCTAAACTGGAGATAGCGCTAAGTCCATTCCTCATTCCGTGTTTTCCACGGCATGGCTTAATTGGATCAGCACACACAGAAAGAATATGGGGCTCCTCTCACTGCAGAGGGAACCCCAAACCAAAGGCTCCGGTGGTTTCATGGACCTGAGAGGGGGAAAAGCTAGGAGTAGAAAACTACCAAGTACTGAGTAATTGTGAAGTGTTTTCAAAGTTCTCCCCTGCCCCTTAATGAGGAAGCCTCACTGAAAGGCCCCTGGCAAAGGACTCCCTCTCCCTAAAAAGAGGCCTCCAAATGGACACTCCTGGGCTAGGAATGCAGACATGCCTAAAAACATGGCCAGCCAGAGGAGCCTGAGTCCTTGACTGCAAGTCCCTTCAGAGACTAGAATGCACTGGGGGTGCCCCAGGTCTGCTGTGGGAGGGCAGCTCTCCCCTCTGAAGCTTTCCAGGTAACGGCTCTGTAATTGCCCAAGGATGGGCCTGAAAAACTGTCACCAAAGAAGCCCATTAACCAGTCCCCAGAAATAAAAATAGAATAATAAAATGAAGTCTAACCTTTTTTTTTTTCCTTTGTGCTTCGTCTAGTTTCACTAGCTCATAGGGTGCCAAACGCAGACCTCTCGCCGCACCCTTCAGAGTCTCTCCTGCAAAATGGCTGCACCAACATCTGAGCTCAGTGGGCTGTGCTCAGAGATGCCCAGCCCCTGGTGCGTGAGCACGCCCTGCGAGAACTCCGCCCCCTCCCCGTTGACAAGAACCCAATAAAGCAGCCTCGCCTGTGGCCTGTTGGAGGAGCTTGTGCTGCGTGTGCTCTACAGCGGGAGTTCCCACATCTCCATTCTCTGATCAGAGAACGAAGCTTTTGTTTTGCTTGTGAACCCAACTCAGTCTCCTTCTTTTGGCTCCAATGACATAGGGCAGAAGGACCCTTTTTGGGGACCAACAAGGAGGGCTGGTAACAAAGTCACACATAGAGTTTTAGCCAGACTCCTGAGAGCCTTAATACTATGATGCCCAGACTCCTAGACGTCTTCATTCTTGATCACCCCCTGAATTTGCCAACCTGCTACCCCTTCTAGTCACTAATTTCCTGCATACATTATCTAGTGCTGGCAAATTTCAATATATGATTCCCCTCCTTTTTTGAAATTTTTTTCTTTCTGTCCGTACATAAACAACTTTAATTTTAAACACATAAATCAACAAATTGTTGTGTTTGCCTTATTTTAACACATAAACAGAAAAATTTAATATTTCACAAATAACTTTAACTCTAAAACATTAACTCAAGTCTAAAATAAGACTAGACTATTATAAAATAACTGGCTTAAATGTGTTAGAATCTGTGACTATTATATTAGCAATATTATATATAATATAATAATTATATAGCATAAATTAATATATTAACATATAATAATGCTTGATTTATGCATGTTCCTTAGGTAATTTTTATATAATTCCCTGAAATCATGAAGCATTTAAAATTTAATATATTCAAACATTTAATCATAAATTTCTATTTTCCTTGAGATTTTATGAAAAAATCCTCAATTTAATATACTGTTTCTTATCATTCAATAAAAAACTCACTGGTAAAAATTATTAATTAAAAATTGCTTGGAGAAATCATATCTTTTTCCTTGGTCATTATCTTATTTCAAACCCCACTTATGGGATTAATAACTAGTTAGAAATTTTTTTTTGGATGACAATTTCTTGCAGTAGTCATTCAGAATTTGCTTTTTAGGTTTATAAATATTTTATAAATTGCGGCACCAGTGAGTCTGATTATAATGGACACCAAAAGATACAAAGAAGCAAGTCATATCCTCCTGAATAAAATATATCCTCTTTTAAATATCACAAATGACATTATTTCAATCAAGAAAAATTGCAATATTATTGGAATAATACTCAGAACAGCCTAGGCAAAATTTGAAAACTTTTGAAAATATTTAAAGTAAAATCATACAAAAGTCTAGGTAAAGTTTCTGGAATGCTTTTGATTAGTTTCAATCTTTTGAGAAAAGAGTTATTTTAAGATGAAAATATTTCTTATCAATGTAATACTTTTACTTAGAAATGGAAAATAAAATACATATTTTAAGATAGTTACAAAATATAAATCAAGAAGTGATACTTTGTTTTATGAAAATAAAATTGCATAGATTAGGTTACTTTCAAACACCTATATTCAGAGACAGAATACTATGAAAAGTTATTCTAATTCATCATGTAGATGTCATTTAACTCTTTAATATTGGAATTTCAAGACTTTCTTGGTTTTCATACATCAGTATTGATTTTAGCTCTTTCCATTGATCATGATTATGATTGAGTTGATTCAAATTGTTATCTGAGAGCTTCCCTGGTGGCGCAGTGGTTAAGAATCTGCCTGCCAATGCAGGAGACACAGGTTCAAGCCCTGGTACGGGATGATCCCACATGCCACAGAGTGACTAAGCCCATGCGCCACAACTACTGAGCCCGTGTGCCACAACTACTGAAGCCCGTGCGCCTAGAGCCTATGCTCCACAACAAGAGAAGGCACAGCAATAAGCCCGCACACCACAACGAAGAGTAGCTCCCGCTCACCACAACTAGAGAAAAGCCAGCGTGCAGCAACAGACCCAATGCAGCCTAAAATAAATAAAATAAAATAAATTAATTAATTTAAAAATTGTTATCTGAGAATATAATTGTAATCTCAAAAACAAGTTCCTAGCCACACTCTATTGCCTTTAAAAAGATAGAAAATTAGAATCACACATAAAGAAAAGTCAAGGATAAAGAACCCAGGGGTGGTGTAGAAAGCCACCAATGAAGCATTAGGTACTGTAATTATTTCTGGGCTACAGAAATAAAGAATCCTAGATTTGAGTAATTGTTAGGTGTAATGGTGTACATTTCATAGTTCATGCTAATAAAATCTACTTACAATAAAATACTTCCAGATATTACCAAATAGAACTGTCTTTACCTAAATTGTCAATAAGCTCCTCAGACATTTGAGACATTTGACTCAACCTTTAGATGAGTCATAGCCAGAAAGGTTCTTACACAATCACATCTATTTGCCTATTTGGGTAAGATTGTATGGACCTAATCAGAGTGATGCAAGAAGTGAAGCTACCAAGGTTCAGCTTTTGTCTAGGAGCTTGTACAGAATTACAAAATACCTCCTTTTAAACATTGAGAGTCTTCTCCATTAGAAAATTGCTCATGAATTTTAAGTCAGATCTATATCTTTGAGAATTCTGAGCAGGAAAGTTTCATAAAGATCCTCTAATTTCATGTCATCTTTTCATAGACAAAAAACATGTTTAGGACTTGTCAAAATTTATGCATGATTATTCATCAAGTAGGTACGATGGGATTTATGTAGCTAATGAGGCTACAAACACTCCTGGAATGGGAATTTCTCCATTCTCTCTATATGAATCTTGCCATGACAAAATGTTATCAAAATAATAATATTGTTATTATTGGACTTTACGTCTCCTCCAAAGACAGTGATTGATAAAGATATAAATGGATACTTTTTATTCTTTTATTTTATTTTACATTACCAGAATGAAGCAATAGAGCTGGAATAAATACTGATATGAAGGGAGTAAGCTTGCTTAACTGTCTTCCAGCATTTAATGTTCTTTTTATGGACTACAGAATATGTTTTCCAGTGAATTATTTTGCTTTGGGCTGTTAAAGAATTTGCAGAAAGGGTGATTGTAAGGATTCACTTGGATATTAGGTTAGGCTATATGACTTCTAAACCTCTTCCCAAATCATAGTATGCTCCTTTCATTAGTATATTTATTTAACAAGGATTTGTAAAGATCTTTCTTTTAATACATGTTAGGATAATCAACTCACTTACCATTTTACTGCATTACTGCAAAATAATTGCTGTTCTTTATCTGACATAATTCACAGATGAGTCAAATTGTGGAAAATAATTAATTATAGACTTTCTTATCATTGTGTTTGTGTTTCTATTAATTTATACTGAAAATATATATAGCTAAATAACTCTATATAACTATATTTGTATATATATGTGTATATAGATATGTAATACAATTATAGAAACCCATTTGATTGTATTTTTCGTTTACTATGTATCAATTAGCATTAAACACAACTTACATGCCTAGCAGAAATTAGATTCATAAAATAAAATTTGCTTTTCTGAGCACAAAGCTACTTCTTTCCTCCAGCAGAAATCTTCAGACTATGTACATATTTCATCTTATCTACTGGACATTCTGTCACACTTAGTGTTTCAAATAAAGATTTAACTGAGATTTAACTGGACACATAGAGTGTTATTGTTAATTGAAAATGGTACTTAAAGCATTTAATTTGAAGGACTGCTGGTTCTTCTGATTAAAAATCTATCTCTGTGTAGACACAAGATCATATAATAAACTGTCTTAGGTTTTCAACATCAGTTTATCCTTTAGTTAAATGAGAGCACATATATAACAATAACAGTTTGATATTAAGATTCATACTTCCAACATTATTTCAAGAAAATCATTTTCAAAAGAACATTTAACCTTTAACTTAAAAACTTTGAGTTGTATTATAGCTTATCTACTTGAATATTTTATATTTATAATAATAAGTAGCAGGCAACTCAATAGCAATGTTTACTTCTAGTTTTACAGATACAACAAATAATTCAGTACAAAGAACTTTCAATAGGGAGGTTAGAATATTTTCTTCTAAGATCTGTCATAACAAGTAACCAGGGGCAAGGAAAGTAGTTCCTTTCAGTCTAGCACAAGGGTTACTAGGTACAGCCTACAGGACAAATTCAGCCTGCTCTCTGTTTCTGTGTAGCCTGAGAACTTAGAAAGATATTGACATTTTTAAACTGAAGAAAATAGAATTTAAAGACTATGCAACAGTGATTGTATGTGGCCTGAAAAACCTAAAATATTTACTCTATGTTCCTTTACAGAAAAAAATTGCTGACTCTTGATTAGTGGGTTGGTTCTGTAACACGGGGGCAGTAATAGTTTCTACCTCATAGGGTCATTGTGAACACACGTGGATTTATATTTTTACGTTTCTTCAGATGTAGAGGAAATTGATAAATATTGGCCCTTGATAAATGTTTGGTGGCAATATACTCTATAAAATAAGACATTTGAGCTTTAATTATCATAATAGCAATCTTCTGATTTTACAGAAATGGTTAACTTTTCAAATATTGATGAGATGCTTAAACAATATATCTGGGTAAAAGTATGAATAAAATTAATAAAAGTAAATTAAGTTCAAGTGTGTGTGTGTGTGTGTGTGTGTGTGTGTGTGTGTGTGTGTGTGTACTTCTTTAGTATAAGCTACCATCTCCTTTACAGTTCCTCTATGCTAGAAATGTGCTAATTATGTTACTTCTAACATTTTGACTAGCCCTCAAAATAACTGTGAAAAGAAGATTATATCAGACCTAATTCCCTGTAAATAGTCTCTTGAGATCAAAGTTATATGCGGAGGGATGTTACTGCAAAGTGTTCTCAGCAACAACACCTGTAAGAGAATATGGACAGCAGGATCAAATTGAGAAAGAGGTTGAACTGTGATTTGGTTGCAACCAAGACTTCTGCCAAGTAGCTGTGAAGCAGGAACTGACATTCAGATAGGTTCAAAATTGAAACAAGGGGGCCAGGCCTTTTCATCCCCACATGAATCAGTTTTCAAATGGGGGTTACTTTGGGGTAGGCAGTTCCCTTTGGCTGAGAGCAATTTCCGAGGATAAAGACATTTGCATAACTTTAGCTGGCAACATTACTAGTAAATGGATACTCCATGATCCTTAAAGAAAAATTTGTGTGGTGTACCACAGCAGTTACTACAGCGTAGCCTTCATGCAACTCCACTTCATATAGTTAAGCTGACCTTAGGAACAGATCCTCCAAGATTCTGGTTTATCTATTACTGCAAAAAATGTATAAGGGGAAGAAGAGTGAGACAAACTACCCCAAGCTGGCAGTAAAATATAAGTGGTATTTATCATCTTCATCCTTTATTACCCATTCCAGATTCCCCTCAACATTAACTGGGACCTTGGCTGGTATAGGTATCTTTTGTGGTGAGGTGACCCAGATCCTTATTCTTCAGGGATCTGAGCCCTGATCACCATGCCTTTCTCAGGCTTTGGCTGGTGTGCTTATTCATTAACCATCAATATTGGGCAGTGAAATACGAAGAGGTACTCCTTGAGCTACATGGGTGCCAAACCTATTCCTTTCTGTCCTTTTTATGTAACATTAGCCCTACCTTACCCTGATGATCAAAGTCTTTTACCTCTGCCAGGTTGAATACTGCCCTCCTTGAGTAAGTCTCTTGCAAGAAAGAGCCTGCAGATTCAACGCAATTCCTATCAAAATCCCAGAAGTATTTTTTTCCACAAACTACTTTTAAATTTATATGGAAAGGCAAATGGACTGTAGCAGACAAACCAGTATTGAAAAAGAAGAGCTAAATTGGAGAACTCACTTTACCTGATTTTGAAACTTAAATGAAGCTACAGTAATCAAGAAAGTATGGTATTGGTGTAAAGTTAGACAGAGATCAAGAGAACAGATTAGAAAGTCTAGAAATAGACTCTGTCTTAGTTCATTCAGGCTGCTATAATAGGATACTATAGACTGGGTGGCTTATAAACAACAGAAATTATTTTCTGATCGTTCTGGTGGCTGGGAAATCTAAGATCAAGTCTCCGGCAGATTCAGTGTCTAGAGAGAGCTCACTTTTTGGTCTGTAGATGCACTGTGTATTCACATGGGAAGGGGCAAGGGAGTTCTCTGGTATATCTTTTATAAGGGCACTAATCCCATTCATGAGGGCTCTGCTCTCAAGACATAATTACCTACCAAGGGCCCTACCTCCTCATACTATTTTATTGGAGGTTAGATTTTTCACTACTGTGTAATTTATTATTATTAGAAACCATATAAATGATAAGGCTTAGCCATTACATAGTTATTAAAAGAATTCCATGTAGCATAGAAAGATGTCTTATGAATAAATCACATTAAAAAAAAGTAGGAGAGCCTGAGCCCATTAATGAAAAATTATGTGAAAATGTATGCATGTGTTAAAAGATTCTAAAATATGTATCAAATGTTAACATCGGTCATTTTTTTTTTTTTGGCGGTACAGGGGCCTCTCACTGTTGTGGCCTCTCCCCTTGCAGAGCACAGGCTCTGGATGCACAGGCTCAGTGGCCATGGCTCACGGGCCCAGCCGCTCCACAGCACGTGGGATCCTCCCGGACTGGGGCACGAACCCATGTCCCCTGCATCGGCAGGCGGACTCTCAACCACTGTGCCACCAGGGAAGCCCAACATCGGTCATTGTTTACTTATGAAATTGTAAGTGATCTTTGTCTTCTTATGTTTTTCTGTATTTCTGAATTTTATAAAGTGATCATGTATTACACTTTAAATATAAAAAAGGGTTTCCTTAAGTGGATATTTTCATATTAAATGCCCTATGTTATCTAGATTTGTACAGAACAAAATTTCTTAGATATATAATTAAATTACCTCACATCCAGGAATTTTTAATCATGAAAGATGCTATCTAAAGCTATAAGTATTTGTTACATATCACATATTTCAAAATCTCCTTTTTGGTAATAGTAGGATTATATTTCCCCCAATGAAGATAGAAACACCCATGTCTTGCTTTATGTAACACAATGTGAGTACCTATGAAATGTGATTCTTCCTGGTGAACGCTTTAGAAACCAGACATGAATGTTTTCTCATTCTCACCTCAATGATCCAATTCTTGGCTATTCCCTTAGCCCAGATGATGGAGATAGGAGACCACAGAACAAACCTCCTGGCCAAACTGTACAGGATATATAGAGTGAGGAAGAAATTACCCTTTGTGTGTTTATCATATCTTCTTCCTCTCATAAAATATAGATGGATATTTACTAGAGATTTGAATATCACAGAAATTTGACATTTCTACTCAAACCAACGACTCAGTAGGTCATTTTACTATGGATTTTAGGGGTTTACTATAAAAGAACATCCATACTAAACTTTAAATGACTGCAAAGTTAATTTGGGATACTTCGATCTGAAGAGTGTTTCAGAGTGAACATGACATTAATAAATACAATTTTTTGCCTTCATGGTTTAGTTAAATAGATACTTATTTTTGTTGTTATGCTATTTTTGCCACGTAACATGAAAAAAAGAGTTGGAAATAGCTGTTTAGAATAGATGGGATAGGAAAGAATTTTGTAACAGTAATTGGAATTATGTAGCATGAATTTAAATTGGGGAAACACATAAAAGTAAACGTAAAAATATATGAAGAGTAACTGTTGTGCTAATGTATTTGAAGTAAAGGTTCTTCCTCAAAAATAGCCAAGGAAAAAATTATATTTAAAAAGGGTATTTTGATAAGATGTTCTATATAAAAGAAAAAAAAATACAAATAAGCAAATAATTTTTGATTTAAGCAGAAGGAAATGACCAAAAAAAGAGTTGGTAGATGTAGTCAAATCATAAGTGAAGATACAACTTTCTTCTGTTTTTCATTTTTGTCTCGTTGAGATTGTCATCTGTGGCTTCTCCTCTTCCATTTCCTTCACCAGTATAATCAGATATATTGTATCTTTGGCATTCCTCATTATGTAAAACCTTAAAATGTTATGATAAGTTTACTACTTCTATTGGTGTTTTTTTTTTTGAGTTCTTTAATTGAAAATATTCTCTATTGTAAATCAAGTTAAAGATATTTTTTCATTTCTTTTGTTTATGGTAGCTCTGCATATTCAAGAAAAATATACAATACATAATTTTTTTTCCTATATGCCCTACTAACCACTTTATTTTTAAAGTTTTGTAAAGGAAACTGCTTCACTATTCTTTAGTTTGCTTATTATTCCTCTTTTACTTGTCTCCTTCCTTTTCCTTATCCTCTCCCTCCTTTTCTTCCCTTTTTCTGGAAGTAGAAGTGGTAAAAATTGAAGAAGAAAAAAATGATATGATCCAAGTTAACAAGAAGTTCAGAGATGTAGGAATATATTACCAAGTTGACATAAAGTATGCAAAAAATCATTAAAAATTTGACTACTCAGGATAATTAAAAATTTCATTAAATTTACAGCCCAAATAATCCCCTAAGCAACTATGAGAATACAGAAAAGCATATTATTATAAATATTGTGACAGTATTCTGTCTTGCATTCATTTTGCTTCACTGAGAAATAATTATTTTTTCTTCTTAAAGTTGTGAGACATTGGTGAGTTTGGATCAAATCAAAAGACTATTAGGAATGCAGCTTAAACTCTGCAGAAGAATGCTTGCAACAATATGCTGGGCTGTTAAAACACACACACACACACACACACACACACACACACACACACAAACACAGAGCCAATTAAGCCATTGGATAATAGAAATTTTGTGTTCAGGTAGCTAAATAAGCTATTCATTTAAAATATTTATTAACCTCCTTTGTTTTCATTCACATTCAAGGATTTCAAAGAAAATGACAATGTTAATGCTTTCTCTAAATGATCTTTTTCTATTATGACTTATTTTAAAGCTCTGTTTTACTCATCTGCTTATGATAATGACAGTGCTGTTTTCTCTGAGGGTAATAAAAGGAAATTATATGAGACTTACTCTCATTCCCTTGTGATAATTTCTAGCCTACAACATTCAGCCCTGAGAAAATGAAACCCAGTGCTTATATTTATGTGGTGACTACTATCATAGTCATTTTAATGTAATCACATTATTTACCATCTGTTCTTTGTTTAGCCAAAATTGATTTTCTATACAGTTCATCTGGACACTTGAGACAAATAAGCTATTTATTTGTGTCAGTTTAATGTCTTAGCTACTAGAATTTTAAAAAGAAAATATTTTTCAAAGAACAATGTATTTCAAACACTCTCTCATGCAATATATTTTTGAATTATCCCATTTTGTTTTATAGTTTCTTAACAGGGGGAATTATGTATATGCTTTATTATTTTTAAGACTTTATATCACAATAAAAGTGATAATTCATTGTTTTAAAATGAACATTGATTTTCTCAGGGTAAACTGAAAAAAATTGCTCTATGAGCTATTCTCTAATGGCTGGAAGCTGTTTGACATCACCTGACCTTCTTCCAAGTGGTTAATTCTGTCATTACATAACATTAGTTTGAGAAAAGTATAAAAAAAGTCTTAACTGTTTCTAAATTGGAATAAATTTAATATAATATAGCATAATGTATAATAAATTATTTTTTATCAATGTTGTACCCCTCAGCTAAAGACCTTTAGGAACACACATTTACTCAAACACAGCTGGGTTTATTACTTTCTGCAACAAGAAATGTGTTCACATCATGGGGAACAGGGAGGAACCTCAGTGAAAGGACATTCCATGCTGCTGTTTAAAAGAATTATGCCCGTGGTAGGTGATTTTGGAGATAGTTCCAGAAAGAGATGTTTTTTCTTGAATTGGGTGCTTTCCCAAAAGTAAAAATAATTCTATAATCAAGTATCTTAATTTAACTTAGTGGCTGGGAGAAATGAAACTAAGTTAGAGCTGTAATTAGTAAAGAAGTAACAATCAAGTTAGAGGGGTAAAGAAGTTGTTTGGTCACCTCTGAAATTCACAAATTGTTCTTTTTTTTAAATGGATCATTTTATTTTTATTTATTTTTTTAACATCTTTATTGCGGTATATTGCTTTACAATGGTGTGTTAGTTTCTGCTCTATAGCAAAGTGAATCAGCTATGCATATATATACATTCCCATTTCTCCTCCCTCTTGCATCTCCCTCCCTCCCACCCTCCCTATCCCACCCCTCTAGGTGGTCACAAAGCACGAAGCTGATCTCCCTGTGCCATGCGGCTGCTTCCCACTAGCTATCCACCCTACATTTGGTAGTGTATATATGTCCATGCCACTCTCTCACTTCGTCACAGCTTCCCCTTCCCCTTCCCTGTGTCCTCGAGTCCATTCTCTACATCTTCATTTTTCTTCCTGTCCTGCCCCTAGGTTCTTCAGAACAATTTTTTTTTTTTTTTAGATTCTATATATATGTGTTAGCAGATGTTATTTGTTTTTCTCTTTCTGACTTACTTCACTCTGTATGACAGACTCTAGGTCCATCCATCTCACTGCAAATAACTCAATTTCATTTCTTTTTATGGCTGAGTAATATTCCATTGTATATATGTGCCACATCTTCTTGATCCATTCATTTGTCGATGGACACTTAGGTTGCTTCCATGTCCTGGCTATTGTAAATAGTGCTGCAGTGAACATTGTGGTACATGACTCTTTTTGAATTATGGTTTTCTCAAGGTATATGCCCAGTAGTGAGATTGCTGGGTCATATGGTAGTTCTATTTTTAGTTTTTTAAGGAACCTCCATACTGTTCTCCATAGTGGCTGTATCAATTTACATTCCCACCAACAATGCAAGAGGGTTCTGTTTTCTCCACACCCTCTCCAGCATTTATTGTTTGTAGATTTTTTGATGATGGCCATTCTGACTGGTGTGAGGTGATACCTCATTGTAGTTTTGATTTGCATTTCTCTAATGATTAGTGACATTGAGCATCCTTTCATGTGTTTGTTGGCAATCTGTATATCTTCTTTGGAGAAATGTCTATTGAGGTGTTCTGCCCATTTTTGGATTGGGTTGTTTGGTTTTTTTATTGATATTGAGCTGCATGAGCTGCTTGTAAATTTTGGAGATTAATCCTTTGTCAGTTACTTCACTTGCAAATATTTTCTCTCATTCTGGAGGATGTCTTTTCATCTTGTTTATGGTTTCCTTTGCTGAGCAAAAGCTTTTAAGTTTCATTAGGTTCCATTTGTTTATTTTTGTTTTTATTTGCATTACTCTAGGAGGTGAGTCAAAAAGGATCTTGCTGTGATTTATGTCATAGAGTGTTCTGCCTATGTTTTCCTCTAAGAGTTTTATAGTGTCTGGCCTTACATTAGGTCTTTAATCCATTTGGAGTTTACTTTTGTGTATGATGTTAGGGAGTGTTCAAATTTCATTCTCCTACATGTGGCTGTCCAGTTTTCCCAGCACCGCTTACTGATGAGGCTGTCTTTTCTCCATTGTATATTCTTGCCTCCTTTATCAAAGATGAGGTGACCATATGTAGCAAATTGTTCTTGTTTTTGTGTATGAGCAGACATGCTTACAGAATAATCTTGTGTTCTCATATGATGCTCTGTTAAATTTTTATGCTCAGCAGGAGAACCCCATGGTCTAGATGTTAATGCCAGATGAGCTGGCAGCTTTCAGAGTTGATTGCTCTTTACTTTCTTATCTGTATGTTACTATGCTAATTGGTGCAGACCAAATGTTTACATCTCTCCAAATTCATATGTTGAAGCCCTAACGACCAGTGTAATAGTATAAGAAGGTGGAGCCTTTGGGAGGTAACTAGGCTTAGAGGAGGTTATGAGAGTAGAGTCCTTCCTCTCTCTCCACTATGTGAAGATACAGCAAGAAGGAGGCCATTTACAAGCCAGGAAAAGTGTTCTCATCAGACTGTAAACCTGCTGACATCTTGATCTTGGGCTTTCTAGACTCCATAACTGTAGAAAGTAAACATCTGTGGCTTAAGCCACTCAGTCTATGGTATTTTGTTATAGCAGCCTGAGCTGAGGCAATAATCAAATGTTTCTTACATTTTGAGTTATTATAAAAATGTGTATCCTATGTATGACATGATTTTTATTGACACTTTGCCTGATATGATTGGCGTCATTATTAATGACACCATCAACAAGTTACCTGTCTGGGACGTTTTGTGGTATCACATGAACATCAAAATGGAATAGCAAGTGAGGGATAAATTTTTCACCTGTAATCAACATATAACTCTTCCAGCCAAAGAATATTTAAAAAATCACTCCCAGTTCCTACAAGACACAGAAGAATATGGGTGTAGAAGATGACAGAGAATAAAGAATGTATAGGAATAAAGTCTACAGGTTAAGGGAACAGAGCTACAGAATCACAGTCATTTTAATTAAGCAGGGGACAAAGCCAAATATTTACAACTATGAATTCTTCAAGCAAAGAGTATCCTTCTGCCATTGCTAAAAATTCCATCTTGTTCTTCAGAGACAAAATATCCTCTTCAGTAAACAATGATATGTATAGCATGATACATATGATATTTCCTCTCTTGCTCACTCTACAAATCTACTAATAGATCTTCACCTTAATTTTATAAAGTATGAGAATAGGAAAACAGGATTGAGGCATACACAGAAGGTTGGCTGATAATACCAACAGGTGAAAACGTTTAAGCTCCTTATGCAGTATATTACATCCCCAGAATTTAAATTCACCATATACCTGAAAGTCTGTACATTTTCACCGTCTTCACACATTTCACCCTTACCCCACCTCTCACCTCTGGCAACCACCCATATGTTCTCTGTATTTATGAGGTTTTTTTTTTCTCTTTTCAGATTCCACATATAAGTGAGAGCATATAGTATTTGTCTTTCTCTGTCTGACATTTCACTAGCATAATGCCTCAAGGTCCATCCATGTTGTTTTAAATGGCAGAATTATCTTCTTTTTATGGCTCAATAATATTTCATTGTATATATATACCACATCTTCTTTATCCATTTATCCATCCATGGACACTTAAGTTGTTTCCAAGTCTTGGCTATTGTGAATAATGCTGCAGTGAACAAGGGGGTGCAGATATATTTTCAACCTAGTAATTTCATTCCCTTTAGACATAATACCACCAGAAGGGAACTTGCTGGATCATATGGTAGTTCTATTTTTAATTTTTTGAGGAAGCTACATACTGTTTTCCATAGTTAAAACAAAGCCAAATGATACAAACAAACAAACAAAAACTCCAGGTCAGTTTCACTACCAACACTTAAAATTAACACTATGTACATCATGCAAAGATAATACATTAACTCTACCTGCAGCCACTCGAGTTTGGACAATATTATAATCTTTACTCCAAGCACAGAAAGTAACATAATTTCCAAATAGCAGTGGTTTGGGCAATTGTTGGCAAAATCCTTGGGTATTTGAAGAACTTTTATTCCTGGATAATAGAAATGGATAGTGTTGCCTCGAATATAGAACTAAGTGATTTTCAAGAAAGTAAAAGTTCTTACAGCTTAAAACATTTCTTTCTTGGTATAATGAATGAGAAAAGTACCAGTTATAGTTCTAGTGTTTACTAGCTTTTAAAATTTTACACAATATGAATGTCTTTATAATTTACTTCTGAGTTCTTCAAAGGTAGTCTTTAGAAATTCTGTCTCTTCTTATTGATTTCCTTAAGATGAAAAGTGCTGGTATTGTGTTCCCTTAGGAGCTTTTCATTATTTCAATATAAATGGTGCCTGAATACTTTTTCAAAAAGATTGTTTTCTTTTCTTTTCTTTTCTTTTTTTTTTTTGCGGTACGCGGGCCTCTCACTGTTGTGGCCTCTCCCTTTGGGGAGCACAGGCTCCGGATGCACAGGCTCAGCGGCCATGGCTCACGGGCCCAGCCGCTCCGCAGCATGTGAGATCTTCCCAGACCGGGGCACGAACCCATGTCCCCTGCA
The DNA here is from genome assembly GCF_026419965.1 of Kogia breviceps. Lineage (NCBI taxonomy): Eukaryota > Metazoa > Chordata > Mammalia > Artiodactyla > Physeteridae > Kogia > Kogia breviceps. The sequence continues at coordinate 106,073,680 of NC_081314.1, read as the reverse complement.
TCGGCAGGTGGACTCTCAACCACTGCGCCACCAGGGAAGCCCAAAAAGATTGTTTTCAATAATTAGCCTATATTGACAGCAATAGTAGTACAATTATATTAACATCGTAACAGAGTTCTGAAACTAAAAATAATGGTTATGAATCTCTCATTCAAATGAATTTTGTAGTTATTTAATGCAATCTTACTGAAATGGTACTTTATATGATTTTTTAACCTCTTAAACTTGACATTCAGAATGTATTGATTGTGTTTCAAAACATGGTCTAAAATGACCATTTGAGTTATGTGTGTATATTTTTTCTTTTGTTTCTCCATTTGCTTACTTTAATATGGTTGTTAGCTAATTCACTGTCTGTTAGATTATGAAAACATATGCTTCGGGGGCTTCCCTGGTGGCGCAGTGGTTTAGAATCCGCCTGCGGATGCAAGGGACACAGGTTCGTGCCCCGGTCCGGGAAGATCCCCCATGCTGTGGAGCGGCTGGGCCCGTAAGCCACGGCCGCTGAGCCTGCGCGTCCGGAGCCTGTGCTCCACAAAGGGAGAGGCCACAACAGGGAGAGGTCTGTGTACCACAAAAAAAAAAAAAAAAAAAAAAAAAAAAAAAGCTTCAAAGAAAAAACTAACAATAACAAAAGAATGACAACAAGTAACAGTTTACACTTTTTAAAATCTTGGAAATTATTGTAATTCAGTAATACACAATCTGATTTTGGAGATGCTTTAGTATACTTTCATAATGTAAATGGATATTGTAGTCTCAAAATAAGTTTTATATACAGTTAAATATCACTTTACTCAGGGCCCTAATAAGTGTGTTTCATTTTAGAAAGCAGAGACACTATTGTTAATTCAGTCCCCAAAAAGGAAACTATTTGGTAACATGGTCATGGAATGATCAAATATGAGTCTGCCATATCTATCTATCTACATATGAAATGCTCTCTAATGCTGCAAAACATTACTGTAGTCAGTGAATAGAAGGCGAATTCTTGTTTTTCTTCTTCCTTATGTCTGATCTTGAGAAAGTTACTTAAGTTCTTTAGGTCTCAGGTTTATTATTTTAAAAATAAAAGAGTGTGATTACATTATTCTAAGCTCCCCTCTAGGTTTAAAAACTAGACATAAATATAAAAATAGAAGTTATGGTATGAATGTATACATATATATATTCTGATAACTTTGTGAAAAGATTTAAATTCATTCTCAAAGTGGAAAATATCCAGTTAAACATTATCTAGAGATTTGAACTCAGGGAATAGTATTCTAGATAATTTTCAGACCACAATATTTATCAGACAAGATATAACCATGGCTTATCATTAGTCCACTGAAATTTTTTCCATAGGAGAATTATTTCTTCTTCTGTAATGACTACCTGGTCTCATGATCAATCTGCATCATTACAGCAATGTCCTAGAGAGCTACTGTCAATCACTTCCCCTTATAAATGCTTTGCGACCTTTAATAAGCTCAACCTGCCTTTGTTGGGCCATCCAGTTTCTCCCCAACCCTGCCTAATTACCTATATTGTGACAAATAAGATAGCGACACATGATGAAGCAACTAAGCAAATAACAAAGAAACTGTTGTAACTGTTTAAAATATGTTTAGATGTTTTATTAGTGTAATAAAAGCAGCTTATTACATGGTATTTTAAAGAAAATTGCAAAACTTGTCCAATTTCTATTCACTTGCAAAAGCCGAATGATAGTTCCTAATAACAGAGCATACAGTACAATAGGCCAGTAAAAAGCAATAATTATTAGAATTCACTCTTTATAATGATAGAGACCAAGCAGGTATCTAGAACATAAATTAAAAATAGAAAATAAAGAACATATTTGCAATTAGAAATTAGAAGTACACCTTACATGTAGACTTATAAAATATTCTTTGTATAATCAGCCATCACATTGTTTTCCCTCAGTGTGTATGTGTGTGTACAAAACTTACACAGAGAAAGTCACATTTTAAAATGTCTTAATCTGATAAATGAATCAATAAAAAATAAGATATCATTTAAGAAAATATATTCATCAATCTACAGATTTAATGCAATCCATATCAAATTACCTATGACATTTTCACAGAACTAGAAAAAATAATCCTAAAATTCATATAGAACCATAAAAGACCCAGAATTGCCAATGCAATCCTGAGGAAGAAGAACAAAGCAGGAGGCATAACCCTCCCAGACTTTAGACAATACTACAAAGCTACAGTAATCAAAATAGCATGGTACTGGCACAAAACCAGGCATATAGGTCAATGGAACAGAATAGAGAGCCCAGAAATAAACCCACACACCTATAGGCAATTAATCTTTGACACAGTAGGCAAGAATATACAATAGGGAAAAGACAGTATCTTCAGCAAATGGTGTTGGGAAAGTTGGACAGCTGCATGTAAATCAGTGAAGCTAGAACACACCCCCACACCATACACAAAGACAAACTCAAAATGGCTTACAGACTTAAATATAAGACAAGACACCATAAAATTCCTCGAAGAGAACATAGGCAGAACATTCTCTGACATAAATCATACCAATATATTCTTAGGTCAGTCTCCCAAGGCAATAAAAATAAAAGCAAAAGTAAACAAATGGGACCTAATCAAACTTAATAAGCTTTTGGACAGCAAAGGAAACCATGAACAAAACAAAAAGAGAACCTACGGACTGGGAGAAAATATTTGCAAATCATGTGACTGACAAGGGGTTAATTTCCAAAAATATAAAACAGCTCCTACAATTCAATAACAAAAACACAAACAACCCTATTGAAAAATTGGCAGAAGATCTAAACAGACATTTCTACAAAGAAGACATATAGATGACCAATAGGCACATGAAAAGATGCTCATCATCGCTAATTATTAGAGAAATGCAAATCAAAACTACAATGAGGTACAACCTCACACTAGTTAGAATGGCCATCATTAAAAAGTCTACAAATTACAAATGCTGGAGAGGGTGTGGAGAAAAGGGAACCCTCCTACACTGTTGGCGGGACTGTAAATTGGTGCAGCCACTATGGAAAACAGTATGAAAACTCCTTAAAGAACTAAAAATAGAGTTACCATATGACACAGCAATCCCACTCCTAGGTATATACCTAGAAAAAATATAATTCAAAAAGATACATGCACCCCTATGTTTATAGCAGCATTATTCATAACAGCCAAGGCATGGAAACAACCTAAATGTCCATCAACAGATGAATGGATAAAGAACATGTGGTATATATATGTATATACAATGGAATATTGTTCAGTCATTAAAAAGAATTAAATAATGCCATTTGCAGCAACATGGATGGACCTAGAGATTATCACAGTAAGCAAAGTAAGTCAGAAAAAGAAAGACAAACATCATATGATATGACTTCTGTGTGGAATCTAAAATATGACACAAATGAACATACCTACAAAACAAAAACAGACTCACAGATGTAGAGGACAGACTTGTGATTGCCAAGAGTTGGGGGTTGGGGAGGGAAGGATTGGGATTTTGAGGTTAGCAGATGCAAACTATTATATATAGGGTGGATAAATAACCAGGTCCTACTGTATAGCACAGGGAACAATATTCAGTATACTGTGATCAACCATAATGGAAAAGAATACAAAAAAAAATATATATATATATATATATATATATATATATATATATATATATATATATAACTGAGTTACTCTGTTGTACAGCAGGAATTAAAAACAACATTGTACATCAACTGTACTTCAATAAAATTAAAAAAATATATATATGGGCTCACATAATATTTCATTTGAATTATTTCAGGTTTAGGACATTAATCATAATAGTTTAGGAATGTTTCAGTTGATCTTGGTTCATTTCATGAAAATAGGATAAATAAGTTACCAATATATCCTCTTTGTTTTTTAGTGAGCATTAATGAATAGTCTGGAAGAAAGGTGTTTCCTAGTCTATTCTATCACTTTATTACTAAGTAGTAATTCTTTCTATCTATTGAGAGTAGGAATGTTTAACTTTTAGCCATATTTATATGCAAACACAGAAGCACAGTTACTCAGAGTCATTCTCCATCAAATCTATACAAAATATCAGCAGTATTATGTCTCAATTTAGAGTGACTTAGCAAATCAAAATATATCTCATATATATAATATACATATATACATAAATATGAATATATACATATTATATATACACATATGCATTTCTGCAAATTATAACATGAGAAATGTGGTTCTATTAATAAAAGAAACACTGTTTAAAAACTAAAGTGAATTTCTAAGTACATTAGAGGTGACTAGATAACAGAAATGAGTATTATAATTTCAAATTTTGTTCTTTGATATTATAAGTATAGAGCATATTCCTCTAAAGATTTTTAAATTCTTAAAGAAGCTCAAAATTTCTCATGTTTGCATAATATGTGCATACAGTTAGTGCTCAAAAAATAAGCACTTTTATGAATTAATATTTTTTTAGACTACCGGTAAATGACTATTGAATGATTATCTAGCACTCTATCTTTACAATGCCTGGGCTTCTTCAAATCAGTAACCACCCCTCCTCCCTTTTGCAATCCATGCCAATAGGTCACATTTAGTTTAATTATTACTCAGCACTGCCACACATCTTTTGAAAAGCAAACAAACAAAAAATAAAATATTCAAAATAACTTTCTTTAGTAGTGAAGCCTAAAGGGTGTTCAGCAATCCTTAATCATCTCCTTTCCCCACTCCTTTTATCAGTCATTCCAAATACTTACCAATCTCCTTTAATACCTTTTCCAATCCCCTCCTCAACTACAATGGATTAATTTTGCCTTCTACTTAACTGAAAAAAAAAAAACATGATTAATGAAATCTCCCTTAATTTTCTACTACACTCCTTAGAATATACTCCATCTACAATCATTTCACCTACTTAAAATATCAACTGATTAAGACAGGAGGCCCTCTGCCTATTAATCCTTAGTTTTCATTTGGAGTCCATGCCCTTCAGACTCTCTAGTGATCCTACTTCAATTAGCCATCTATTTTCTTGCATCTTCAATCCCTGTTGAAAGAGGAGTCCTGTTGATTCTACCTTTCAGATTAGTTTTGCGACCCTATTATTATAAAGCCAATATTTTAATTTAGAAGCTTACTGTTCCTTATCTGAGACACTGTACTTAATGTTTCTCTGGAGCTTTATATCAAATTACCCTAGAACTTTCCCCTACCCTATCCTTGTCACTGGACTTAAAACAACTGTTCTAAAATGAAATAGGAACTTTAAGCCTAATAAAATTATCTCCCTAGGTTCACAGTTCCTACACACAGCATACATGCCTGTTCTACTGACCTACAGTTCCAAGTTCCATATCTATGATGGCACCACCACTGCCTCTTACTGAAATGTCTTGGCCTCATCACCCTCATGCAACTCTTCCACACTCTTTATTTGAATAACTTAAATCCATCCTTTGAATTGAACTTCTATTCTTCAACTTTCCATCTATTCTTTAAATCCTGCCTTGACCCTATAATTTGACTTTGATGTCACCTCCCTTGATTCTCATCACACTATGCAAATATCTCTATCAGAGCGCTTATGAACTTAATATTTAACATACTGAATATGTTCCCTGCTGGAATCAGCTCCTAATGAGCAGACACTTTGTATTTCAAGTGTCTTGTAGAGTATCTGACTCATTTAATTTCTCTACAACTATCTTTTGAATGATAAGTAAATGAATAAAGAAATTCTATGTAATGTGCTAGTTCAATCACAGTTACTTTCCCCATAGTTAGTGCACAAATCTAAAGGAGTCACCATTTTCCTAAATAGGAGGCGTGGTGGAGTGAAGGATTAGAATAGCACCGTAGACGAGAAAAAAAAAGCCGAGAAAACATGAAAAGCACACTAAGCAAAGTCCTGGTTTATCTTCTACTCCATCAGCATTTTTATATTAACATTTAGTTCCTAAAAAAATACATTTTACATTCAAGTTGTCTAAAAGATAGTGAGTAGGAATAGTTTTTTACAAACTCAGGTTCACTTTTCAATTTTAAGATTTGTCCCATTAAAAATAAATCTATACATAAATCTGCTGCAGGCAAATTCTAACATGACAAAGTTTCCAGCATGTCACATTTATTTTTTTTTTTGGGGGGGGGCTGTACTTGAATTAACACATTTTGACATGCATTATTTAACACTGTCAAATGAGACCACATTTTGTCCTCGCTCACACCTCCTATCTCTTTTTTATGCAGAATCCCCAGTGCATCTGAGGGGACAATGAACCTAGAAGAAATACACAGTAAATATATCTCAGAAAGAAATTTTGTAACATAAATATTTTTCAAAACCAGAAGTGCCTTAATTTAGAATCTGCTGTGTACAGGAATTTCATGTTTTTAGTGATAGAATGTAAAAGGATTAAGAAATGGAATGCTAATGTAAAGAGCTAATATAATAGCTCTTTTTTGCATCTTGTAATGAAGGTCTTCTGTCAGCTCAAAACTGTATTTATTCAAATAAAAATAATAAATTCCATTATCCATATTATTAAAACACTTTTATATTAGTCTAAAATGACCCTTCAATACTGAGCTGATGTTCTCAAGTAAAATGGTAACAATCGACAACCAAGCATTAAATAGACATTAGTGTAAAGGGCATAAATGAATGGTTGATAGATGCAAATTTAGATGTAATGTAATTATTTGGTCTTATTTCACTAGCCATTAGAATGACATACTTTTAGTCAAAATGAATACAAAGGAAGTAATGTTTGTGGTTTATATTCCTCTCGAGCTTGGAGATGTGTGACTTGCTTTTTTATTAAAGCATTTTGCAAATGAATAGAGCTTTGGATATTTTACATTTTTCTTCAAATAATCTGAAAATAGCTTTTTCCAAAATCTTTTTTTTTTCTACTAGCAACTCTCTTCTAGGGAATTCAAATGGAAATATTAGTTATTATTGTCTCTAATATTTCCCTAATCAATTATAAAACACTTATTACCCATTACAGCTATATTAATGTCACACAACTGAAAAGGAAATACTACTTACTGCTCAAAGTATAGAAATAAAACACACTCCATAAGTATCAACTACTCTTTTGGGACATAAATACTTTAACCACTTCCTCACTTTTGTCACGTAATCTGTGTAGATATTTTGCACACTTTGAGAATTAAAGGCTGACATAGGCCTATGTATGTCCATGAATGGGTGCTCAGTTTCACAAAATCTGTGTTAATACTAAAATTGAGACTAAGTCACATTACATAAAACCCCCACATTTTAAAAGAATTAAAGTTTGAGTGTGATGTGTGAAAGCATGTTAAATAAATATGTTATTAAATATTTATATTAAATAAATATGTCATTTTCCCTTCTTTTCTGAATTTCCTAACTGGCCCTTTATTCTTAATATTCCATGAAAGTGTCAGGGAAGATTGGGTCTGGAGTGGAGCCATCACGTAGATGGTGCTGTGAGTGGCATCTCCTAGAGTTACATAATCTGCTTAGCTTTATGTGGCAGTCCTGGTCTGAAAATATATTTATATTCTATATTACCATTTATTAGGACCTCTATTATGGGACAAGAGCTAGACATTCATAGTTTTAAAAATTTTCTTGTATATGCTAAAATTAGGAAAAACATATATGGCCTTGAAATATCCTAACTAGCCTTTAAAAGGCTTTAAAAGTGAGAAGATAATTCAGGGCATTTTGTTAAGTGATATTTTAAATTGTGCTTCATTATAAAGTAGTAAAAACTGCTCACAATTACCAAAAGACAAACATCAGAAGTTTTCCCTTCTCAATATAAATATAATTTCAATAACTATGAATTTTTTAGGGCTAGTGAGTTGTTATAGTAAGACAGTTCTGGAAGATAAAATAATACTTTAATGAATAATGAAACTCATACATAGTATTTTTGGGAATATGGACACTTTGCAACATGCTGCCAATGATAGTCTTTAAGATTCCATTAATCAGACTGGTCTCTATTTTCTCTTTTAACTGATTTATAAAACATGGCTATAAGGAACAGATTCCTGAAACTGACAGCCATGATTGAGCACCACTTTAATTATTTACCATTATTACATTTCTTAGAAAACAAAATTAAACATAACAAGTTATACTTATTTGTCATAAGAAAGAGTACCTTAATGAGGCTCATATTTCCAACCCACTTCTGTATCTGCACTATCTTATAGCACTTCCTTTTCAACTCTTGCTCCAATTATTTCAATATTTTCCTAATTCTTTTTGGGCTACTGGTGTCTATATTTTTCTTTATTCCAATGATTATTTGAACTTTCAAATATATATATATATATACATATATATTCCTTTATACAGCTTTTATATTCAATTATATTTGTACCTTTTTCAATTTAGATTAGAAGATTCCTATAAATCTATATTTATTTATATAAACAGTATTTCAATTGTAGTGTATGAGAGGTCACACAGCATAGTGTTCAAAAGCTTGGGCTCTGGAATTAGAAGATAAAGGTTTAAACTCTTGCTCCAGTCCTTACCTGTGATATAACTTCTTGCTCCAGTCCTTACCTGTGATATAACTGAACAACTTACTTGACTTCTCTAATGCTTTGGTTTCTTCAACTACTAAATGATATTGACCATTTTACTACTTGACATAGAATGTTTTTGTGAAGAATAAATCAAATTGCAAATATCTTACCTAAATGCCTGGTATAAAGTGGTTACTCAATAACTATTAGTCTTATTATTTACACCTGTTGACTAATTAATGTATGAGGGTCTCTTACTATTAATAATTCTGAGAAATATTTATACACTCAGACATTTAAAATGTGTAAGCCATATAGAACAGGTGGCAACCTGGAAATAATGGAAAGTTTTGTTAGCTACATCTCAGAACTCCTCTTGTTCTTTACAGGATAAAGGAACAGAGGGGAAGGGCATTGCTCACTCTTCTCGGGTCAACGTCTCTGCTTTCATTAACGCTGGCTAACACCTTTAGAGCTTAGATTTATGGAGTTCATGCCATTTATATATGAAGGGGATAGGTCCATCTGGCATAAATCAATTCAGTCAGTCACCTTTGCTGATTGACTCATTATAAATATCACCACAAGCCAAAGGTACATGACAGAGAATAAATGAAAAGCATTTATGAAAGCAGGCATGGAATAAAGAAACTGATTCAAAAAGCTGAAGAGCATTGTATTCCTAAATGTTTATAAATGCATCTAAAAATGTGATCAGAAAATGTCACATGTAACGTAATGCTTTGCATTACAGATTTTCATTAAGGGATAAGGGTCTCAAGTCAATGGATGAGTCCCTTTTGCGGTGTAAATTCCATCTTTCTTGTGACACCTCCATTTCATAAATAATTAATTCTGAGGTATAGCAAAGAATATATACAAATATACAAATATAAAATATTTGGCACTCACCTACTGGTGCAAGATTTTAAGCTTCCATTTAAAGGCCAAATAGAAAGACAGTTTACACGTATGTCATATTTTTTTTATCAACATCCTAGTATATGTAGAGAGTACAATATAATAAAAAAAAACAATTTAAGTAATGATGCTGGCTTCTCTATTAAAAGCTTGCATTAACTAACAGAAATCACTAGCTCATTATAAACATTTACTGGATGCCTAATGTGTGTCATTTTTTGTGCCAAACATAGGGATTAAAAAAATAAAGTTGCAGTCTCTGTCAAAAGGACAGAAATGTCAGTGAACAAATACAATATATCCTAATAAGTACTAGGATGGAAGCATAGGTGTGATATAACAGTGGCAGCTGAAGCACGTCGCAGTTCCACATTTTTCCCTCTCTATCCATCTTGCTACTACTTGTTAATTATGTTTTAGGATACAGCTCAAGTTCTTCTCCTTAAAACCCTGTTGATCTGTCCAGGTATAACTGAAAGCTCCACTCTTTATGCACTTACTATTATCTCTATAACCATCTTTCACGGGGTCTTCAACACTATATTGCAATTAGCTCTTTACACAGAAATCATTCTCCACAATACACTAAACCTATGAGTACAAGGAGTCTTATTTCTTTATCTCCTACCACAGGACATGGCTGAAAGTCAGTACTTTAATATATCCTTGCTGAATAAACAAAGGAATGAATGAATGACATCTAATCCAGTCTGATCATGATAAAGTACAACTATTCTTTGAAGGCAACAGCTATTGACTACTGAGTATTAGGATTGGGTATATGGTCCTAGAAATCAAGAGAAATGTTTGGTCTTAGCATCAGCACATAGGTTGTTTTTGAAACCCTGAAAATAAATGAGTCTGACTTGAGAAGGATAAGAAGAGATCATCCAGTCAGAAGAGGACGGGAATGGAAGCATTAAGTAAAGTAAGAAGATGAAAATTATAGTTAGTGAAGAAGTTGAGGACTTAGGAGTTTGTTAACCGTATAGACTCATGAGGTGGTGGCAGAGAGCATAAATGGAATAAGAGTTAGAAGATGGTCTCCCTGAAAGGAAGGACTTTGTGTAACAGAGACAATGGCAGTGTCAGCGAGTAATTTTGGGGTAGCAAAGACAATATACAGACAATCAAGGATAGAGACATAGAGTCTTCCTTAGGACATTAATCAAGATGTCAGAGATGGGAAGTCTGGTGGAATTAGATTTTACTAGGCTAGAATGTTAATTATTTGGGGATATTCTAGGTAGAAATAGCCTAAATTATTCCAGAATATTTAGAGACAACTGACTAGTGTCTAGAGACATCCTTTGTTGCATGATGCCAGGAAACCTCTTGGGTGAAAACTTGCATTCTGATAACAATTGGAGATAAGCTATACTCTGGCATGCCTAGAGAACTGGATAAAATGAACCCTTAAAGAAAGAAAAAAAAAAAGAGAGAAAAACAAACAAATGAAAGCAACCAGTAATTTTATCAGGGCGATGCCTGACAAGACAGGACACATTCAGCACCAAGAAACGCACTCCCTTCCCTGAGCAGTGAAAAGTTTTGTCTCAACCCTCTTTAATCAAGCTATCCACAAGCTTGCCACAAAAGACTAAGGATTCTGGGTTGAAGAAAGAAACATGATGAATAGAAAATCCTACCTCCCCCGCTTTCTTGTTTCCTTCTTCATGTCACTCCTCACTTCCAAAATATCAGGACACCAGAACAGAAAGATATCTTCCTATGAGCTAGTGAGCAAGATAAGCAGAAAACACTAACAGTAATAGGTGTATCCAGTAAGGAATTTGTTAAATAGATTAGATGTATTATTAATTCAAGTGCCAAAGGCAGGCATATGCTACCATGTTAGTGATCCACCCTAGAGGTGGATAACAAATAGCAAAAGGGGTAAAGCAGAAAGAAGCCTGAGTAGCAAAATTTAGGTTTGACATTTTTGTCTGATCTGTACTTTTTGAAGAACTCCTAGGAGAGTGGTTCCCATACAGCAGTGCCCATAACCAGAAACTCTAAGCTTGCTAAAAATTCGTATTTCTCCAGAGTTTCTGATTCAGTAGGTAGAGCACGGAGCCTAGAAATTCACTTTTTTATTGCAAAATGGTGAGTCTGGCCCAGGTATTTTAGCAGACGATCTTTAGAGAAACATTGTTATAAAGTATTAAGTAAAAGCTATTTTCAAAGCAGTTCTTTGCCCTTTTAACTATGTTGACATTTGCCTAATAAGGCACAAACAATGGTGGGTTAAACAATGGCACCGTGGGACAAATCAAGGTTAGGACACTAGAGATGCTAGTAGTCACTATTGTTTAATGCCACAAATTCACAGTTAAAACAAAATGAAACAGTTTCACTTAAGAACATCTTTTGTGAAGTAGTAAAACCATTCAGTTTATTATATCTTAACCTATTTTTGACACTGTGTGACAAAACAAGAAATAAAACTAAAACACTTTACTGGGGTACAAAATATGATGTTTGCCTAGAGTAAAAATTACTTGTTTGGCTATCTATTTGTGTTCCCAGCTGAACTAGTCTTTTTTTTTTTTTTGATAAAATACCATTTTCACTTGAAACAATGAGTGATAAACAATTTTTTTTTAGACTCAAATATTGTACAGACAGTTTTTCTGGAAAATGAATAAAAAAAACCTGTTGTTTAAACAAATGACAGCATTTGCTGTCGATGATAAACTTTGAGTTTTCAAATGAAAATTAGATCTTTGGAAAACCTGTAATCATCACCATTAGACTGAAAACCATATAAAAGCTTTTTTATGAAGTTTCTTGTGATTTTTTAAAAAGATGACTTTTGATATCATATCATGAAATATGTAATATATGGAAGATCTATATAATTCAGTGAAGCAGTGTTTTCTGAATGACCATTGCATAATTTTAATAAATAATCTCTGGTAAATGATCCACTCGAAGTTCAAACAGACCAATATATTTTAATGTAATGATGTATGAAAATTGTATTCATGTAGTTTCAGATTAGCCTTTGTAACTAACCTTCAAGAAGCTGCCGTTTTTTTTAACATTTTGTGTAGTCTCAAAGAATTTCTACAACTGTCTGAAAAGACTATTCAAATATACCTCCCTTTTCCAGCTGTATATCTGTATGATCTGGATTTTCTCCTTATATTTTAACCTATTAATATATCACAATAGATTGAATGCAGAAGGAGATAAGAATCTATTTTCTATTGTCATATCTTAAAGAAATAAAGTGCAAAACAATCTCAATTTTCATTTATTCTAATTTTGTTTTGAAAAATAAAATTACTTTTAAATGAAATAATAGTGTCTCCATGTAACAAGTTTATCATTTTATTTTTAATTTAATTTTTATTTACTTATTTTTTAAATTAACATTTATTGGAGTACAGTTGATTTACAATGTTGTGTTAGTTTTTGCTGTACAGCAAAATGAATCAGTTATACATATACATATATCCACTTTTTTAGATTCTTTTCCCATATAGGTTATTACAGAGTATTGAGTATAGGTGCCTGTGCTACACAGTAGGTTCTTATTAGTTATCTCTTTTATATCATTTTAATGGTAAATTTCTAATATGGTAAATATGGTGGATAGCTTGATTAAAGAGGGTTGAGACATAACTTTCCACTGTTCAGGGAAGAGAGTGCATTTCTTGGTGCTGAATGTGTCCTGTCTTAGACATAATCTCACATAAACTAAATCTCTTTGGGGTTCTCAATAATTTTTAAGAGTATAAAGGAGTCTTGAGACCAAAATATTTAACAACAGTTATGCTAGACAGATAAAAGAAGGAAAAGAGCCTGTAGCTTTGATACTTGGCAACATGCTATGTTTTATGTTGAGGGGTAGTTGGAGAGGGTATAGTGTGTTATTTCCTTTAGTAAATGACTAATAGATAAAATAGCTTTATCTAACAGCCTAGAGTTTAAGAGTCAGGTAAATTCAGATTATCAATAGAGTGAATATATATTCTGGTTTGCCTGGGATAGTTCAAATTTATATCTAATGTTTTCTAGTAAATAGTTATACTCTCAACAGTGACTGAGTTCGGATGACAAGTTGTAAGATCATTCTATTTTTACATATTCTCATTCTTACGAATAGGATCCTGTATACATATTCTATTTCAGTGCAGGTTGAGAGGCCTGGTGATGCCAGAGGCCTTTTTCCATCAGGATACAGAAAACTACATCTAGTTTTTGAGGCAGGTTAGGCTTAAATCATTTAAAATTTATCTTCTTCAACTGTAATCTGACTTTGTTTAGTTGTTGATATCAAAGATAAAATTATACAAAGTGTTCATTATTTATTTTCTGGTTTGTTATCCTTTGCTTTTTCAAACTTTTCAAATACTATTTTGATAAATGCTGTGACTTAGACAATACACAACTAATCCAAGTTTTGATCATTAATCATCAGGATAATATGGGCAGGCCATTTACTTTCTTTAACAATGACTATCTCATAAGATATTTGTGAGAATTAAATAATTAATGGTAGTTAAAGTTTGTGATATTATTCTATGAATGCCAAGCATTATATTTAGTCGAGATGATTAAAGATTGATATTGTTTTACATTATTCTGTGCCACTTTTTAAATGGTTTAATTAAATTAAGATTTAAAGGGAAGTCATCCAGTTGAAAAGTCTTTTTCACCTGTTGCAAAACAAAAGCGTGGGGTGGCAGTGTGCTAACATAGTTAATGGGAAAAAAGAAGATGAGCAGCTGTGAACAGTCTGTGATTAAAAACATGCAAAGAAAGCAGAATGAGTTTAATTCAGACCTAAATTTGTCAATTTTTATTCACAGAGGGTACAACACTAAAGGCAGTTAATGGGATAATTAAGTGAAGTAACACTTCTAGTGTTAGCTTACCTTGGAGAAGACATTCCAACACTGTTGAAGGGTATAGTGGTTTGAAACATGGCTAGGTCACCACACAGCAATTTTAAACAGCATAGACTAGTGTGGAATCAAGGTCAATTTTAACAAAGAATATCTATAGTCTGTTTTAAATGGCCTTATTTTAACCAAGTAGAAAAGAAATTAGAATCTTAATTCTAGGGACAGTACAGATATTCCAGAAGCTGTCCTGTTAATATCCTGAGAGCAAAGTTTCACTGAGAATGCTTTCTGAGACCAGAAACTACTGTCAGCTCATCTTTCCCTCCCTTTAATCAGAACAGGTCCTGTGCTTTCTCCACTGGCCATTGTGACCCTGACATCTAATGGTTAACGTCAGATTATGGACTAAGTTTTTTAATGTCTGGTTGAGTTACCTCAAAACTTAATGTAGTTAAAGTATGAAAGTATATGGGACACCCATGATAGAGATAAGCCAATGATCCTGGTAATGTGAGGAGCATTACAACAAATACCTTGTTCACTTGCTTGCTTATGTATGTATGTATGTGTGTATGTACGTATTTTTGGTCCATGTAACTGGATTGTACAAATCTTAAGTTAGGTACTCTACACTATACTTCTTTTATTCTTCCTTTACCCTGGCCAGAGGAAAATAAATTAGTGGGGATAAAAAAAGCTGATAAGCAGGAGTTTACTGAACATTTGACTGAGAAGATACAATAATTTTTCAAGTTAATTTATACTTAGAGCAGTACTAAAATGTCTTAGTTTCTAAGACCAATGCATTTAACTAAACACACACTTCAGAAAGATCAAATATATAATCATATGTGTTTGCCTCTCAATCCCTTTTTTCTCAAACTTTTAGTAGCCTTTGCATGACTGTTAGAATCTGTCAGAAACAGAGGAAAGAATAAAATGTTTATGTCAATACTGTTATTTATCAAGTTATTTATCTAAAGAAGTAATTGAGTAAGACAAACCTAGTGGTTTCCATAAAAGGTTGGGAGATTCATGTTTAATTATAACATCTCTGTCCTACTGCCCAGCAGAAGGGACCATTAAAACTTACCCATCCTTTAAGTGAATAGTTGTTTTAAAGGAATGCAGCCATTTTGTTCTGAATTATGCTTAAATACTAAATAATCATCCAGGGTCTTTAAATGCTTAAAGACAAAATCCCCTCACAACATTATTTTAATTGAAATTACAAAGGAGCTGACTACCAAAGACGTATATCTGCTTTCATAAAATTATGGATAGAGGTACTTACCAAAGGAGAGAAAGAAGAGAGAATGAGACAGAGAATGAGAAAAGAAAAGAAGAGGAAGGGAGGAATAAAGTGAGGAGAAAGAAAATTATGGGATAAAAATTACTTAAAGCTTCAATATCTTTGTGTTAATAAAAATACAAATTATAAACACAAGTATTGAATATGAAGATTAGCTAGCTCTAAGAGTTAACTCTTAGTTATTAGATAGCTCTAAGAGTTATCTTATTATATTACATTTATTTGCCTTAATTACTGATTATTAAAAAGTATTAGGGGGAAAAAAAAAGTATTAAGGGGCTTCCCTGGTGACGCAGTGGTTGAGAGTCCGCCTGCCGATGCAGTGGACACGGGTTCGTGGCCCGCTCTGGGAGGATTCCACAGGCCGCGGAGCGGCTGGGCCCGTGAGCCACGGCCGCTGAGCCTGCGCGTCCGGAGCCTGTGCTCCGCAACGGGAGAGGCCACAACAGTAAGAGGCCCGCGTAACACACACACACACACACAAAAAAAAAAAAAAAGGTATTAGGATTTATGTGAATTAATAAAATAAAACCCACTTTACTGTCTTTTTCAAATCTGATTGTGAAATATACAATAGCAGGTGGAAAATCAAAATATTACACTAATACTTGGTGATAATTTTTTGGGTCTGACACCAAAACAAAGGCAACAACAGCAACAAAATAAACAAGTGGGACTATATTAAACTAAAAATGTTCTGCACAGCAAAGGAAACTATCAGGAAAATTAAAATCAACCTACCAAATGAAAATATTTGCCAGCCATATACTGGATAAAGGGTTAATACCCAAAATATATATTTTTAAAAACTCATATAGCTCAATAGCAAAAAATCCTAACAATTAGATGTAAAATGGGCAGAAGATCTGAATAGGCATTTTTCCAAAGAGGACATACAGATATCCAACAGGTAAATGAAAAGATGCTCAATATCACTAATCTTAAGGGAAATGCAAATCAAAACCACAATGAGATGTCTCCTTCATCTGGTAGAATGACTATAATCAAAAGGAAAAGAAATACCAAATGTTTAAGAGGATGAGGAGAAAAGGGAACCCCTGTGCACTGTTGATGGGGATATAAATTGGTGCAGTCACTGTGGAAAACATTATGGAGGTTTCTCAAATAATTAAAAATAGAGCTACAGCAAAAAGATGCAGCAATTCCACTTCTGGGTATTTATCTAAACACTAACTCAAAAAGATATAACCACAGCCATGTTTATTACAGCATTATTTACAATAGCCAAGATATGAAAACAACCTAGTTGACCATCAATCATTGATGAATGGGTGGATAAAGTCATATTTTATATATATATATATGTGTGTGTGTGTGTGTGTGTGTGTGTGTGTCCATATATACATGTATATAGAGAGACACATATATACATTTCAGTCATAAAAAAAGAATAAAATCTTGCTGTTGCCATTTTCGACAACATGTTTGGACCTTGAAGGCATTATGCTAAGTGAAATAAGCTCATAGGTTCAGAGAACATATTGGTGATTACTAGGGGATGGAGGGTGGACAAAATGGGTAAAGGGGGTCATAAGGTACAAACTTTCAG
The DNA here is from genome assembly GCF_026419965.1 of Kogia breviceps. Classification (NCBI taxonomy): domain Eukaryota; kingdom Metazoa; phylum Chordata; class Mammalia; order Artiodactyla; family Physeteridae; genus Kogia; species Kogia breviceps. Next base: position 106,056,475 of record NC_081314.1, on the reverse strand, counting down.
TTGTAAAATAAATAAGTCATAGAAATGTAATGTACAGCATGATGAATATAGTTAATAATATTATATCAAATACTTGAAAGTTTCTAAGAGAGTAAATCTTAAAAGTTCTCATCACAAGAAAAAATTTTACTATATATGGTGATGGATATTAACTAGACTTGTGATAATCGTATAATATATACAAATATTGAATCAGTATGTTGTACCCCAAACTAATATAATGTTATATATCAATTATACCTCAATAAAATATTGCACTATATATTGAAACACATCTTAAATAGAAAGCAACATATACATTCATAATACTAAATCACAGAATTTATTAAACTTTTTATTGTTGTAATGACAAACAGAAGCCACTGTAGCTTTCCATCCCTTCTTGTTCAATGTGTGTAAGCCAGCATCTTAAAATTTAATAGCATGGAGAAACATAATAGAATACTTCACAGAACTTCTTGTCCTTGCTTGAATTTCCTGGGTGGGATTCCACTCCAAAGCCTTTGCAATTTGTCTTTCCTCACCTGGAATATTCTTCCTGTAGCTATACATATGACCCCCTCCCTCCCCTTAAGCTTTTGGCTCAAATACATCAGTAAGAACTTTCCTGACTACCACATTTAAAATAGCTACCAATCCTCCCCATACTTGTGAATCTAATCCCCTTCCCTGCTTCATTTTTCTCCATTGCACTCATCACCATTTCACATACTTTATATTTTACTTATTTATGTCGTTACTGTCTTTCTAACTCTGATACACTTTAAGTTCTATGAGGGGTAGAATTTTTGTCCAATTTACTCAGTGCAGTATTCCCAATAATAAGTACAGTATTTGGCACATTATAAGTATTAAATAAATAACTGTTGAATTAATAAAAGTTTTCTGAGGGCAGCCATGTATCAAGAAAAAGAAAGAAAGATGGAAAGAAGTGGCATGGTTCTTTACTCACCTTGACCATGCAGGTAATTCATTCCATCTCTTTGGGAAAGATAAAGAGATCAGGCAAAATCCCAGGAATGTTTAGAGAAAATCCCTCTTCACAGAAGCCAGCAAAATTTGAAGCGTTCTTTTCACATTCTCCAGCTCTCTGTTCTATTAAACCATTAGGCTTCATGATTAATATCATAGGCAACCTGGGTTTTTCACCCTCAGAATCTGGTGAAAGATGAAGTTGTAGAATAACAACATATATATGAAACTCAGCTTTCCAGCAAATCCTCTAATGGAAAATAAAGATGAAAACCAGAAAGTTATTTTTAAAAAATTTCCTCAAATATTTAACATGTGTGTCACTAAGTATATCCTATAAAAGTCATTTTTGCAGAAGTGAGCCCTCACTCACAATATCATTTATAGCTGTTAACTTTGTACATGATTATAATAAAAGTGTTGATACATTTTCCCAATCCAGAGCAAATTAGAAGCAGCACAGGTGAAGGAGTAAGAATAGTTGGTACAGATCAATAAACACATTAAAGGTAACAATGAATTTCTCCTTCCTTTGCGTGTCTCTACTGTACCTTGTAATTATTTCTCTTACAACCGTTGTCATATTTGCTTACCTACTTTTCCTCTGCATTAAACTGTGAGTTTCTTCAGTGCAAAGGTGTATTTTATACATTCTGCTCATAGTATATCTAGTGCTTAGCCGGGTGCCTGTCAAATGGGTGTGCAATATATATCATTTAAGTAAGTTTTAAGTAAATCAAGCACATTTAAACTGTTAATTGATAATTGTCTCTGCACAGAGACAAGCTGATTTACCTGACCCAATAAGAAGTATCTCATCAGAGCTGCTCACATCTGCTGGTGGTACATTTCAGTAGAACCACAGGACCTTGAAAAGTTGCTCCAAGGGCCAGACAGGAGAGAAGCTACCACCTTCCATCATGAGAATAGCTGGTGTCCATATCCTTATGCATTAAGTACTTTCTGGATATTTTTCCTTTTTTAACATTTTCTTCTTTACAAACAAGTATGTGGCATAGTGTATGGTCTAATTCCCCCTTTGAATGTATGAGACAGTACAGCAACACTGGTAATGTTTCATCTGGTTCTCTGTGTGCTGAACCTGCCGTGGTTGCAGCCTGGAAACACTGAGTTGGCATTTGGTGTGCAGGTTACTTTTAGGGATTGACAAATGAGGAAGGGATAGAGAAGAAGTAGAATTAGGGAGCAGAAGTCAAGTTGTGATGGGTGCCTATGAAGCATTCATGGCCAAAACCACAGGGAGCTCTGGAGTAAGCATTCATATTTAAAATATCTAATTGAGAACTAAGTGACCAGGGATTTTAGACCCTGGTTTGATCATTACTTGCTATGGGCCGTTCTGAGGAGGACCTGGCCTTAAGTAAGGTGGCTTTCTACACCTAAGGTAAACAGTGAAGGAGCTTGTTGCTAGAGCAAGTCTTTCCTTGGAGGTAAAAACTCACAAGACAAATCTTCATCTACTAAAGGCCTATAGGGAGAAAAACATAAATCTGATATGAAAAACTTTTCCTTGCCAAAGAACATTTCTCTGTCTTTTGAAATGCATACGCACAAAAATTAATTGGAATTGCTCATTCATTCCTGAGTGCAATCCTCGTTGAAGTGAAATTTAGTGCAACCTGCCTCCAATTATACATTAACAGGATAAATAATACCTTAAGTTTCAATTGTTATTGTCTTCCCCAAAAAAGAAGTTGATAAGAGCTGTATATTGGTGTTTGTTTTAAATTTTTATGAAAGTATAAATACAAAATATAGCTCTAAAATTTTAATACACACGCCAAATATAGTACAGTAATTATCTTGTAACCTCTTTCTTTCCAACACTTCAGAGATTGCTGATAATCTTTTCTTTATAATATTAGAGAAATTTAATGAATATGTATAGCTGCAGATGTTAGAAAATTACTGCTGCAGTGAGAATCAGATGCATTAGACAGACTAATTTGCTTCTTTTTATTGTCAACTGGAAATGCTATTATTTCACAAAATGATGTGACTATATAAATTCAATTAATGATTACTTTTTAAAAAGAAAAATAAACTTCCGTGATTTGATAAGAAGGAAAGGAGTTTCGATAAGAAAATAGAATGCTTCAGGTAGGAGTTAAAAAGATAACCCATATCTATTAAATTTTTTACTTTAATCATTGAAAAATATTTAAATAGTATAATTATAAACAAAATATCTGTATGTATTGAAAAATTTAAGCTCCAACCTTTAAATTTGTAGTTATTTACATGACTTAGGTGAGATAAAATTAATCATAGTGAGCCAAATTACAACTTATTTTGACACAGAATCTGATAAGTAGCCACTAGAAACCGATATGGCATACTGCCTGGCATCCATTCTGATTGGTCTATGCACATACTGCTAACTGCTATCTATATAGAGTGTCATCTGGCTTACAGAGTTTGCTGAAAATATGCTGGTGGTCTTCCATACTGAATTCCTTCTATGTATGTTATATGTTGCAATAATATTAATATTGATTAAATATGTACCAAAATATATGATTTTTAGGTAAATGCATTCAATATGGTATTATGCAACAGAGAATAAAATCAAAGCATCTCAATTTTATGTGAATTCTAAAAATGATTTGATATCAATCAGATCTTTATGAGCCATCAAATTGAAGAGTTCATTTCCCCGGATTATACTCCATGCTTTCTTGCCTTTCTTTCTCATGCCATTTATTTTGTGTGCACTGAACTGTTCCAATATCTGCTTTTTCTCTGTATTTCCAATCTTAATTATTCTTCAAAGGTCAGCAGAAATGCTACTTATTTTATAAAGATTTTCTCATCTTTCAGCTGATATTCTCTTATAACTTTGAACATCCAACCCACTTGTACTCTTGTACTATCTATTTTTTACTAAGTAAGTTTTGTGAAAGTCATCTTTCTTACCAGAATATAATCTCCACATTGGCATGAAGAGTTTATTTTCTGACTTTGTCTCCTACATGGCAACAGCACAATGCCCATTATAAGTACTTATACCTTGAAATGATTACATTTTTAATTTTTGACATTGAAATATGAAACTAAAACATATTATATATATATATTCACCTCATTTATAGTAGAATATATTTTATATAACCTCTGCACCATAAGAAACATTTGATTATAGTTATTGTGAACTAACAAAAGTGAAAGATTAGTACAATTATGAGCAATGTCCAGAAAGTTGGCAATCAATGGAAAAATGCATTCTAATGACAACACAAACTATAGTAAGAGAGTTCTTTCTGTATCTGGGGATCCAAAGACATTTCATAGACTAAAATTCATGTGCATTATTAATATTTTGATTTACAGGACTCATCTATTTCCCAGGCCCCCAGGCACATGTAATACAAGAACATCAATTTAATTAAGATAACATTTGAAATTCAAGAGCCAAGTTGGTTCCTTTTACATTAATAAGTTCACATTAAATAGATGCTATATATCAATTTCTGAAGGTTTACAAAGACAGAATTGTAAATGAATTGCAAATAACTGGGCCTAGGGTGAAAAATATCATTGTTTTCAGATGCTTCCCAATATTTTCATGGAGGAAGTTTCTTCTTTCTCTCAGATGAGTTGTATCAGAAGATTAACCCTACAGTAAAACTACCTAGCCACAGTCATAAATAATAAAATGCTTGATTATATAATAATGATTAAATTATTTATTTATCCCTTGGGATTAGCAGCAAAATGTCACAATTCATGCATAATCTATTACAAATGGTTGTTTAGAAGATGAATTAGCATTCATTAAATTGTTTTAGATTTAAGAATTATGATTTTGCATAAAATAGTTCTATGATACTATGATATGAACTAGGGTTAAGAAAATTGATATTAATTATTCTTTAATTTAAAAGTTCAAATGATACCTTCAGGTGATCAGGACACACATAGCCAGTAGCATATCTTATCTAAAAACAGGTGTTAAATATTACTTGAAAATATCACTAGGAAACATAACCACAATACTATTAGTGAAACTGGTTCACATAATAGAAGTTAAAATGCCAAATTGGAGTTAAGGCTTAATAGACAACACAAGATTAATTTAATGTATTCTACCTGTTATGTGTCAAGGACAATTTTAAAGGAGAATAATCAAGAACTTGCAGAGCAGCAACCCATATCATGATAATGCAAAAAATCACTTCCATGAGAAATCTTTATACAAGCATCATTTTATATTGCTAATAAAAATAAGCAGATGTTTTAAAATATGAAACATTCGCTAGGTTATGATTTCACTTACCAGTTAAATCTAAAATCAAACACTCATAACCTGACTCAAAACTTTATTATTAATATCCTTAACAAGACATCATTAAGCAAAGGCAAATATAAAAAGGTTTTAAAATTGATAAAGTAACAATTATTTTATATCTTACAGAAAGTTAATAGAAATCCTAATATTTACTCTGGTATATCTATCCACTAAAAATAATTGAGCTATCAAGCCAAGTAAAGACATGGAGGAAACTTAAATGCAAATGAAAGAAGCCCAATCTTAAAAGACTGCATTCTGATGATTCCAACTATATAATCACTGATCCTTCACCTGTTTCCATAGTAAAGGTAAAACTATAGAAACAGTAAAAAGATCAGTGATTGGCATGGTTTTGGTGAGAAGAAGGGATGAATAAATAGAGTACAAGGATTATTTGGGCAGTGGATCTACTCTGTATGACTATAATCGTGGATATTTATCATCATACATTTGTTAAAACCCACAGAATGTACAAAGTCTAGAGTGAACTCAATCTAAATTACGGACTTTGGGTTGTAAGAGTGTGTGTCAGTGTTGGTTCATTAGCTGTAGCAAACGTTCCTCTCTGGCCTGGAATGTTGTTGATGGTTGGGGAGGCTATGCATGTGTGGAGAGAGAGGATACGGAAAATACACTGTATTTTCTGCTTAATTTTGCTGTGAATCTAAAACTTCTTTAAAAAATAAATTCTATATTAAAATAAATAAGCAATAATAATAATTAAAATCGGTTTTCAAAAGACATGTAGCTAGAAAATGACACTGCCATCAGAGTTTCATAATACAATTGCATGTAAATGTATTGATTCATTTTTCCCTAACTTTCAATTATATAGACATAGGGGGTTGGTAACATAGATAATAGGTAGTTTGTGATTTACAGATCTTAAATTTGGTGGGACAACATCAACTAATAAAATTTTTTTCTAAGTAAACCATCCAAGCAGTTTTTATTCATTAATATTCATAAATACACACAGCAGCTTCATTAGAGATTTCAATTTTCCCCTTCAGTTTGTACGTGGAGTGTCCCAATAATGTTGAGCCTTTTGCATGTCATGATATAGGAAGCAGAGATCACTCCTGCACTGCTACCTACATTTACCTGCTAGAAGTAAAAACTGGCTAAATGGAAAAGATTACCATATATAACTTCTCTCTTCTTTTGAATGTACGCAATGTAACAAGAGTGACAAACCTGAAATTGCAATCACCAAACAAACCCAAAATTGTTTTTACCCACTTTCCTTGGCAAATATAGCACAGAGGACATTGTGAAATGGAAGGTCACCAAAGAGGAGGCAGTGAAGTCTTATTTCCCTTATTAGTCACTTTTAAATTTAGGTTTTCTAAAGCAACATCTAAAGGCATAATATCTACATAGCTCATAGCTCCAAAATCTACCATCTCCTCTGTTCATCCTTATCTGAGGGCAAGCTTTCTTCCCGCACGAAAGTGGACAGAAGGAGGTCTTGGACAAACAGGCCGTGGTCTGTGAGCTCACATTCCATCCATGGACTGGAACTATTTCACACATTTTAGGATAATTCAACCTTGTTAAAAGAAATTGGGAATTTTGCATAGTTTGCTGACTTTCAGTGTTAGCTGCATTGGTTGTTGCTGTGGATTGTGTGATTATAACGATGAAACTGCTTTATGTTACCAGCTGTTGCCGTGTTGCTGTTCTAGCTGCAGCTATATCTGCAGTTATAACTGAGAAGTAGAAGGGTCTAAAGAATTAACCTCACCTCTGTAGAACTGACCAAAAGAGTGTAAATGGTATACAGAAGGCATTAACTCCATACATTTATCTTCAGTTAAGGTTATGACAAACAAATTATAAAATATTCTTTATAATTTGGGGGTAAAGTCATGTAATTTCAAATCTACATGTCTTGAGTCCAAGAAAGTGTTCATTCTCTCTTTCAGGGATACTGACAGAGTTCATTTCTGAATGAGAAGAATTTGCTGTCGGGGGGAGGTATGGTCAGTGGAGGAAGAGGGAATTATTAATGTAATTAATACAATTACCTCCACACAGTTACATAACTTGTGGATTTTGAGAAATTGTACTCAGCTACTTTGTATAATTAAAATGAAGATTGTCTTTCATTGATACAGTGACTTCTCCTGAATAATTTTCAAGACTTAGTTGGTGAGCCAGATTGGAACTAAAATCTATTCTTAAATATTTCTGTTAATTCTCTATCAAAAATAAATAATATACATCATTTTATACAAATATGATCTTTGAAATGTATCAGTGTGGGTGTGTGTGTGTGTTCATGTCTGTGTGTGCACATGTGTATTACCCCTTAGTCCTAGAGGACATGAATAAATAAAGATAAATTATTTGATGTTTATTGTGTAAAATCCCATATATATAATATATATATTTATATGGTTTACTGGTCATTTAAAAAATAACATTAAAGGGCAAAATTAGCAATACCCAGGATAATCCAGTATAATAAGTCTGTTTTATGGTCAGCTGATTGTTAGCCTTAATTGCATCTGGAAAATTCATTTACAGCAGTTCATAGGTTACTGTTTGACTGAATAACATTATGATAGAATAATAGCCACCCCAAAGTATCCATGTCCTAATCCCTAGAACCTGTAAATATGTTATCTTACATAGCAAAGGGAATTTTGCAGATGTGATTAAATTAAGGATAGAGAAGGGGATATTATCATAGATTATCGGGGTGGGCTGAATATAATAAGAGTCCTTATAATTGAAAGAAAAGGCAGAGGGTCAGAATCAGAGAGAGAATTGAAGATGCTACACTGTTACCTCTGAAGAAGGGGCCACAAGCCAATCAATGCAAGAGGCTTCTGGAAGCTGGATAAGAGAAGGGAAGGACTCCTAGAATCTCCAGAAGGAAGATCAAAACCTGCCAGAGACTTGATTGAGTACAGTGAAATCCATTTCAAACTTCTTACCTCCAGAACTATAAAATAATAAATTTATATTATTTTAAAAGGCACTGAATTTGTGGTAATTTGTTATAACACAACAGGAAACTAATACAAACGTCTTTAGAATTCTGACTCTGGAATGAGCTTCCTTGAATTAATTCCTGGTGGCCAGTGATCTATTCTCTGCAGATAATCCAACGTAAAACAGAGCAAAACAAAATAAACCTGGTTATTGATATAGTAGTGGCTAAATTAGTGTTCCAGGCACATTACTCAATATAACATACAATATCTCTTTAATTTCGTATTAGCTCTATTTTCATGTGAGACAACTGAGCATCAGAGAATTTAAGTAGTTGCTCACAGTCACACAGTTAATAAAATGCAGAAATGGGGATTTTAAACCAGATGATTTGGCTTTGAGTCATAGTAGTCTTAATCGTGTAGCATAATCCCAGGGGCTTTCTTGCTTAAGACACTAACCATCTTTAGAGGTTTCTTGAGGAACTTAAAAATATGCTTTTATGTGCCACACGAAAACAAACTTGCATGTTCCTTGTATACACGTTAGAAATTTAACATATGCACTTTAAAAAAGTAAATTAATTGGTATTTTTGTCTTAGTTCTGCCTTGATAGATATCAGAAAGATACTGATACTTCTGAAAGGGATGGTAGGACCGAAACAATAGGATTAGTCAAAATTCTGTTTAATAAAGAGCTTGATAATTAAATTCCCTCCTAGGGCAGTGCACTCCAAAAACTTTCCTTTTTACTACACAGACAAAAAATGGCTTACCTTGTGAAGATATTAACCCAGACAGGATCTGAACTTGGGGCATCAGAACCAACTGGTCTCAGGAGAGAAAGGCTGGGCTGGATATCCTCAAGCATATCTATTCCCCTCTTTCCCTCCTTTCTGGATAGTGATCAGTAGCACACAGACCACTATGGAGTAGCATTTTCAATTCAACAACATTCTTCAGGTCTTGGTAAATGCTCTCTCTCCCCTTGCATGTTGATTCCTAGGGATGGTGATAGATCTCTACTATTACTAACCATGGATTACTGAGTTTTTACTGGCTTGATACCAGTAACCCTGCCTATGACCAGGTAAATAATTTTACTAATAAACTCTTTTAAATTTATCCTGTTTAAGTTTTCCATCTTTTCTCCCTAGGACAATGACTGATAAAAATTTAATAAATATATGAAGTTAAAGTCAACCTGCTGTGATCCTAAGAACCTTTTCCAAAATTGCTACCAGAGACACGAGTAGAACCACATTTGAAGGTGACTGGAAGATTCCTTTTTTGAGAAGTAGGTGAAGAAAGTGAAAAGATCCTCAGTTATGGAAAAATTCTTGATTCCCAGCCTTTCACATTGCAATGAAACAAACCAGTGGATGAAATTTTACGCATAATCAAACAGATTTCATTCAGCTTTTTAGTACCTCAATATTAAATATTATGGAAAAGTTTGTGATCAGTGAGTATTAGAAAAAGAAAGCAATATTTTCTACCATAAATACAGAAAATAAAACAAATAGAAAATTTGAGGAAACAGAGAAAATAGCAAAGGTGACAAAACAAAAATCCATTTATTTTATATACCAAGGTATTGGTATAACATACAGCATCCACTAAAAGAGAGAAAAAGAAAGAAATCTGGAGGAAGAAATATACCAACAACAGGAAAGAGTCCGTAAAAAATATAATAGCAGAAATAAAAGTATTCAATCAGCTGGCTGGAATAAGAAAGCAATGTAAAAAGGGATAAGATAAACATATTACGGATTCAAGTAGAATCCTAGCTATAGTAACAAAGAAACACCAAAATTTAATGTTTCAAACAAATCAGATGTTTATTTTTATAATAATCTATAGTGTTTATCAGACTTTGCTACAGAAAGTCATGGAGGGAACCCAGAATGCAGAGTAGCATTCTCATCCTAAATATGTGGTTTTCAAGGTTGCTCATAATTTCAAGTCATCAGAAGGGAAAGGAATGAACAACTCCATGGTGAGTATCTTTCAAACAAGTGAAACCACAAATTTAGACATTTCTTTTGCTCACATTCCAATGGTGAATTTTTATGCCATGGCCACATCAAGAATCAAGGAAGACTGGTAATATCGTTTAGCTGAATAGCCAATGATTTCGGGGAGGAAGATAAATAAAAGTATCAACCAAAACAAGCAAACAAACAAGCAAACTGATATCAATATGAAAGGAGTTCTTAAAAAAAAGAGAGAATAGAGAAAATGCAGATATCATATCAATAAAGAACTAATTCAATAAATAGTTTCAAAACTTTAACTCGTAACTCAAAACTAGTATGGACACAGTTGTCCACACTGAAATGGTCCACCACAGAATATATTGTAAAACATATTTGTGAAAAAAGTGTGTATCATGATCATGATTTTATAAACAGTAAATATTGGATTTAGCAAATAATTGTGATATGTTGATTTTGGTTGGAAGTGATGGAATGTATGCCTGCAGAGTCAAATAAAAGAATTAAACACTCATTTTTCATTATAGGTATTCATTTAAAATTGTTTGAAATTGAGATATCAATACATTTCAGCTTAGTCAAGTTATTAAGAATTACGGAAGTAGGTAAAAGAAGAAATAGCTAAAGGCACAAAATGTTAGTGCCTCTGATGGGTATAAAACTTATGGAAAATAACTGTCAAGAGACAATATTTAAAATTTGGGGTAAAGGTCACACAGAAATGTATAAGTTGAAGTATAAAAAAATGAAACCTAGTGTTTCACTTTAAGACAATTGAGCATTTACCATGATGGTCAATTTTATCTTAAATAGAAAACGTCTCACAAAGTATGTAAACTATCCTTCATTTTAAATTTAAGGCCTAGGATTTCGAATTTAAAAAATAATTATTTTAAAATTAACGGTATAGTCCTAGAAAGCATTATATATTGGCTTTGGCTTTTGATAGTTTAAGGAGTGTAATAAAAAGTATATTTTTAAGTCAAGTCAAGTAAAATTTTCCAGTCTTATATGGCTATTTTCATTCTTTATTACTTAAATTGCACCAAAAACTAACAGCTGTCCCATTAAACTGGGAAGCTTTAATAATAAATGTTGAAATTTCTCAATTATATAATTGTACCTTCATTCCAATCACCAGGTAAATGTCCATTTAGAAATGTCTAATATTTGTTCACATTCCACAGATTAGAGAGAAATCAAATTTTATAAAAGTATGTCACTTTCCAAGAATTCATATTCTGGGAATGTAATTCTTATTAGGTGAACTTATATATGTATTATATATAATACAAATGTGTATATATATAATAAATTATATAAATATAATTTCTCTCCATCTTTGGACTACCTTCTGGGATAAAATCTACTTTGTGTTTTAGTCCAGTTTTCTCAGTCTCTTCATGCAAATGATACAGCACACATGTTTAAAAGTACATACAATGATTTTTAAAATTTCTGTTCTTTCCCTATTTATCATGATGTTGAGAAATGGAACAGTCATCATTGTAGCTGCTGGTATGTGACATTGGAATCTGTAGCTGTGCATGTCTCTATCTATCTATAGACAGAGAGAGAATTACATATATTTGTAACTCAATATATAAAACAACCTGTCCCCAATCACATTGGGGTAAATTTCTACAACTGTGGAATACTCATTTCAGGTTTGGTCCTTAAACTTAGCAGAGCACAGGAGTAATTGAGGTTTAAAATGACACACCTTTCAAAATTCTCTTTCATTAAGTCACTGTCCAACCTTGAAGAGGTTATTAGGCTTTCTGATTCAACATTCCTTCACCTGTGAAATTGAAATAATAATATGATTTATTATGGAAACTTCTTTTGTCCAGGCAAAACCTCTATTTCCAGGCACATCTCTTCACATTTTATGATTTAATTTGGGCTGTATAACTGGTTCATGGATGATGAACATTAGGCATGTGGTGACTTCTGGCCAAAGTATCTTATTGCTAGTGTGAAACACAACAGGGCTCTATTATTGTGCTGTGGCACCAGGAAAGCACTTGCTATTGAGATTTTGCAGTTGAAGATTAAAGCAACCAGAATCATGGAGCAGAGTGGTCCTAGAAAATCACTTGGATCTGTGTCCAACTTCATGTGGATAGGGAATAGATGTTTGTTTGTAGAGCCACTGTGATTATGGAGCTATTTTTAACCATTGGATAACTTAGCCTATATTGACTAAAAGTTATCATATTTTATGAATTTATTATGTATGATCTAAATCTAGTTTAAATATTTTACTTTGATTTCTTAAATTCTAATGAAGTACATATTTTCCTGTACAAAAATAGAATTACAAAACATAAATAGAAGATATTTTAATTAGTATTTAGTCACACCTGTCTACTTAATAAATAAGTAAACATGTTTATGTGGGCACCAAGAACTTTTCAACTTGGCAAAATAACCAAACTGCAGCCTAAGATAAAGTTTACATTTCTTTTGGGATGAGAATCAGAGAGAGAGGCAGGAAGACAGGAAACAGAGACAGAACATGTAATGCTTTAAAAGGCTGTTTCTATAAACTGGAGCTTGTCAGAATCTATCCATATATTCCTGACATTTATAAGCTTTTTATTGACTTCTACAATTAATTTTAAGACAACAGAATGAGAAAAAAATCTACTTTTATGTAATGTGTATGGAAATAAGATGTATTTTTGTCACAAGAGTAGGAAATGCATGGTCATGATCATGAAAATAAATTTTCATGATATAATTACTTGTGAATTATTATTACTTGGCTTATCAATACAGAGGAAGATTGAAATAACCACATGAATAAAAGGAAAATCTGGTATATATTTTGTTTGTTGTTGAATGCACACTAAACAATATTCAATGAAAAATATTAATACTCTAGTATAATTTCTATATAGTTCATTTTCATTGTCAAAAGTAAATTGAATTACATATGTAATATATGTTTTCAAAGTGTTAAAGTGACTTGCCGGAAGGCTCATTAAAATGAAAGGTCAAAATGAATTAGAAGACATTTTAAAATCTTTTTCATTAATTTTTTAAAAATTAGGTCTTAAGGGCTTCCCTGGTGGCGCAGTGGTTGAGAGTCCGCCTGCCGATGCGGGGGACACGGGTTCGTGCTCTGGTCCGGGAAGATCCCACATGCCGTGGAGCGGCTGGGCCTATGAGCCATGGCCGCTGAGCCTGTGGCCTGTGCGTCTGGAGCCTGTGCTCCGCAATGGCAGGGGCCACAACAGTGAGAGGCCCGCATACCGCCAAAAAAAATTACGTCTTAAAACCTAACATTTGAGAAGCTTTAGGTCAGAGGTGAAGAAACTATTGCTGTTGACCTAGATTAAGTTTGAAAATATTCACTGGGGCCAAAAATAAAAGTTCTTAGTATCCTTCTGAGTGATTAATTATTTTCAGTATTATATTTTCTATTAAATTAAAACAAATTGAATGTGAGTTAGGTATTTCATGTAGAAAAAGGGTGTTAGTAATTAAAATAAGTGAGATTCTCTATAGAACAATCGGCTTAAATGCCAAAAAAGGATATGAAAAATACAAATTTTTCTTTTAGAATTAAATTAAGTTGACATTATTCTTATGATTTTAGACCATTATGTCCATAAAATGAGAACGACTGAATTACATATTTCATTCGTGACTTTTGCTAAGTACTTTTCATATTGTAGTCTTCTGTTCAAAGTTTTTCTTAGAAAAGTCTTAAAATAGTTCTTAATGTATGGAGTCTTACAGTTGATCAAATACTGGTAATATTATCCCATAGAAAATAACAAGCAAAAGGAAGTTTCTTTTAAGAAATCCAAGACCAAGGAGGAAATTGTTTCCTTAAAGCTCATTGTTGGAAAGCAGCCTGGATTTTTCCAAATTCAATTTAGGTATGAAGACAAGCATTGCTCTGGGCTTTAACAAAACATAACCCAGGTCCAGATGAAAATCCAGTTTCTTCTAAAACTACCCGCCTATTTTTTAAACGATTTTCCTAGAAGCATACTTGTTTATTTGTATTGAGTAAATTTTAAATTTGCTACTGTGTATGTCTGATCATTATTTTAAAGTCTCTTTGAAAACTAGATACTTGGAAAGGACCATATCTAATTGTGAAAAACTATAGTTAAGGAATTCTATACAACTCTTTACTACAGTTCAGTAAGTCAAGACAAACTCTTTACTACAGTTCAGTAAGTTAAGACATTTACATTAAGTATGCCATTGTGTTTAATTTCCAAAATCAAAGAAATGAATAGAAATTTAATTTTAATATGAAGCTTTTATACCTAACTTGATTTTTAAGTATATTTTCACTTTTAAATACTGTATTTTTAACTTTTAGATTCCTAGGCCAAAAAGGGATTTGCCATTTTGAAAAAAATATATTAGTGAATTGCATACATATTTTTCATCAGACGTATTTGCATATAGTATACTTCTTAATTCAAGCAAAAGAACACAGCATATTTGTATTAGCTTAATGGGTTTGCTGTAACGAAGCACCACAAATTAAATAGTTTTAACAGAAATTTATTTTCTCACAGATCTAGAGGCTTAGAAGTCTGAGATCAAGGTATTAACAGGGTTGGTTCCTTCTGAGGACTGTGAGGGAGAATCTGTTCAGTGCCTCTCTGCTAGCTTCTGGTGGTATGTTGGCAATCTTTCACATTCCTTGACTTGTAAATGTGTCACTCTGATATCTGCCTTCATGTTCACATGGTGTTCTCCCTGTGTGCATGTCTCTCTGTGTCCAAATCTTTCTCTTTTCATAAGGACACAGTCATATTGAATTAGGGTACACCTTAATGGCCTCATCTTAACTTGACCATATATATGTGTGTGTGTGTGTGTGTGTGTGTGTGTGTGTGTGTGTGTGTGTGTATGAAATATGGCCCTATCACTTACCACATTTACAATCTAAGTTTGAAGGCAAATATTGTCTGGGGTAAAATGAGAAATCAGTGCACAGTGACTTAAAGTCAGTGAAAAAATAAGTTCGGGTGTGGGGTTGCTGTTCTGTCTTTCTACCTGTCTCATCTGAGTCCCCATAAACCTGTGTTTACTTACAGATGAAATGCAAATAATGAGAGCATCTGCCTTATTGTGTTGCAGTGAAAAACTCAAATGCATTAAGCATGCAAAGTTTTTAGCAATATGCTTGGGATATAGTAAAGGGTTTACTAAATAATAATAATGACAATATTAACGGCAATAATAATAATAATTAGTATTAAATCAAGAGCAAATCCATGAGTACCAAATTTTAGGTGTTTAAGGCAATAAATATGTCATCAGTGTGCAGTGGCATATTTCACAAAGATTTCATAGTAAAAAGGGTTAGGAAATTAATGGTGTTGATAGTTACTAAAACAAATACAAATCCAGAATTCAGTCTCTCTACTTGGTTCTTCTCACAGGCTCTGCTTTGCTTTTAAGTCAGAAACCTATGAATCATTCTTACAAGTTAACAAGGTTTTCTGATAAATCATTGAGGGCATATTCCCCTTGAAATACTGTTGCTCATATATGCAGCTAGATTATTTGGATCACATAAATTCTTTGGTCTAATTGGATAAAGGGTGAAATATTACTCAAAATGAGAAATAAAAATGATTTTTTATGCATGGAAGAACAAAATTCAATGTGGCATTCAATATAATGTTTAAACTACTTTTACTGAAAATTTGAAAGAATATTGAATGTACTATAGGTGAAAAACAAGATTTATCTATCAGTTCTTTATCAGTGCAATATTATACCTTTCCATCCATTTTAATTTGCCTTTTACCTTTACATGTTACCTAATTAGTTAACACTTAAATCCTGGTTTGTGGTCTCTAAAAGTGCCATGAAAAAAGTTTAAATAATTCAAGTTGAGTTGTAAAATTGCGATAGGCCAAGGTAGATTTTAAATTTGAATTCAATTTCAAGGTCAGCCTATAATAGAGAGCATAATGGAAGTGCTGTGCCACCAGAGATGTTTTATTATTTAGTTTGGAATGTAAATGACATGCTGCACACCATCAACATAAGCAATTCACAAAAACTGTATTATGGGCATGAGGGTTATTCATTAAAGTAGGTGTTTGACTTGCATTGGAGGGTGACAGTTTGTGCTGCTCTGTGAAATTTTATTTATTTATTTATTTCTCTCCACCAAGGTCATTTCAAATGTTCACTGTTTTCAAATGACCTGTTAGTGTATAATATAAGCATTTCACTAAAAGTTCATTTATCTCCTGCCTTTCCTGTGTACACATTCCTCATTTTGAAGCTGTTTTACAATTCTGGGATCAAGTTTAGTGAACCAGCTCTAGATCTAGACCACCTCCCTAAAGTAAGAAAAGATACAGTACTAAGTTTGTGTGTCTTGCCCGAAGAAGCAAAGGACTCACTCTAAACATGACACTGCCTTTGTAGATGTATCATATTTTGTAGTCTGGAGACTGGTATTTCTATATTTTAGAACTGATTATACTTTGGGAAGAAACATAGCAGTAGAACACATTAAGATACTGAAGTAAATAACTTTATATCATTTCATTTAAAAATATTTCATTCATTTAAAAGTAAAAATAAACTTTTTCACAAATTGTAATGTTTATATTATCCAAAGTGGTAACCCTTTCTAACATCACTCCAAATGGAAAACCAAATTAATAATTAAGAGAATGCTTACAAAGCATCTATCTAAAGCAAGGAGAAATTACATTGGAGAAATATTCCGCCCAAGCAATTATGAGACTTGTTAAATCAGTCCTATCCTTATCCTGAGAAGATACTGTCTATTTTTCCAGGATTTTGCTGAATAAGTTGTTCATTTCTGACTTTTACACTTTCCATTCTCTATGATTCACTCTGACAATTTCCTTTAATCATATTAATTTTTGAATCAGGGTTTAATAGGATAAATTAATTTTCCCATGTGATGTTACAAATATATTCTAATTGTGCTTCTTTGAGATTAAAATTAGGTCACTTTGATTAGAGTCTTGGGAATCTAAGACATTAAAATTTCCTTTATTTAGCCAATTGGATGGCTAACCACATTTGTGTGTGAATTTTAAGTCATCCATTGTCTCTGTAACAATGAAAATACTTGTGGGACACCATATTCAATAAAAAAATGTATTAGAATTCCAAAACCTTAAACAAAATAAAAATTTCAGTGTGCCTCAGGAAATCATAAAAACACAAGAGCCTGCCATAGGACTAAGACAAATGTGAAAGAAAATAAGATTATTACAGTATAAGGCAACACAAATTGTGACACTAATATATCAAATATCCAGCAGATTATGAGTGACAATGTAAATAAACACAATTTTCATTTTTGAAAATATTTAATAATGGATATGATTCAATCATTTTTGAATTAGGAAGAAAGAAGTAACTCAAAAATATATCTAAACATCAAAAATTATTATTATTCTTTGGGATATTATATATTGAATTTATGAGTTTCTAGATCTGCAATAGTTTAGGACAGATTAATAAACATAAATTCTTACTGCATTAGATGGAAGCAATAGCTAAAACATTTTAATTTAAAACCATATTTTTCATCACTCTTCTGAGTACTTCCTTACTATTTGGGACAGAAAGATTTCCCACACTCATTAGGTATTGATAGTTTCCTTTTTTAAAAAATGAATCTTGAATATCAAGATTATCCCAAGTCTTTATTTTAAATATCCAATTACATGTCCTATATTATATATTACATGTACATGTTAATGTACATATCCAAATATACTTTCTGTAATATTTGACATGTCTTTCAATGAATATTGTGTATTCTTATAGAATACACAGGAAAGTAATATAAAATAGAAGTGTGTTTTAAGGCATAATTATATTTAATATAATCAATTAGAGAGAGCATTCTACTTTGGAGAAAACAAAGGGCAATCTTAAGACATTGTATATTTATCCTTTATAAATAATGACAAATATAGCAGTGGCTAAGGTTTTAAAAAATGATATTGTTCAATTAAATTTCTCAAAGCAGTACTTAAAACAAGCTTCCTCCTTTCTCTGTATATATAACAAAATATATATGATATAGCAATATATGATATGTATATATATAACAGAAACATCTATAACATAGATGCATCTATATATTAAATATAGTTTAACTGAATATTAATATAACATTGTAGATTGACTTAAATAGTTCCATTGTCCCACCTTCAACACTATGAAATCTACCATTTTTAACTGGCAAGGATGCTAAAGAAAACTTAAAAGTGGATGCAATGCAGAAATAATCTTTCTTAATTTGGTATATCACATATCAAGTAGAATTAATAGGCTATTAGCCTTTGCATTTATTATAATGCTCTGACATTTCATCTATCACATTTTAGTTTCATCAGGAAGGTGAAAACAGCACATCTCCTTCAATTTATCTTGTGATACATTATAAGATAGCAAGTTGCTATTTTGTTCATTAACTTATAAAAGAGTTAAAATTTCTATAAATAGAAACTATAATGAATGTTCAAGATGATTTTCCATGCTGAAATAAACCCGCATTCCAATACCTGCATGCCTCCACATATCAGTAAAGCTTTGAACTTCGATAAGGGAAAACATTTGATTAAAACATTTTTTAGAGTATTTTGTTCTCAGGTTAGGGGTGAACATATTATTTAACAGCCATGTGCCATGCCCAGCATGAAATAAAACTAAGTAGAATTTAAAGGAAACTGATTTATTGTTTCATCTACTTGGTTTTTATTTCATTTACCTCAAACATTAAAAAAAAATCACTGTATTCATAATTAACAGAGGAGAATATAGACAGAATGATACCAGCTTTTGTTTGTGGGAAACATTTCCATCTTTTTCCTTTTTAATTAATTTATTTATCATAAAATATGTAATAAACTTTTACAATGTGCTAGGATAGATTCTGGTAGCACAGTAATACATGCAATAAAGAAGTGTAATGTATGGCATGTAGCCAGAAAGTGACCAGAGGAGGGTGGCACTGTTGGTAAAGTGGTAAGAAGAGGTTGCATTTAAGCTGAAACTTGACTGGAATGAGGGAGTAAGACATGAGACTATCTACCATGAGAGCATTTTAAGCAGAGTGGGAAAGACAAGAGCAAGGCCATGGGGCAGGAACATATAACTAACATTTGATGATGAGCCAAAAATGCAATAGGAGAAAGAGTGGGAAGGGATTAGATTAGAGAAATGGCTTGTGTCTTGTTACCACACACACACACACAAATACTGTTAGATTTTAGTCAGAATTACTCCTTTTCTTTTGCATCAAATAGTTTTCAGCGTCAGAGTTAGTTTGGAATGAATGAGATTGCAGATAAGATATCCAAAATGTAGATTGTTTTAAAATTGCTCAAACAACCTACCAATTTGGTGATTCTAGTAAACCTTACAATTAATCCTATAATTAACAGACAAAAATTAGAGTCAGATAAAATGTGTAAGAAATGAATTTTGCTTCATTTTTTGAACCAGCACAATGCAAAATCTGCTCTGTACCTGGTTTT
The DNA here is from genome assembly GCF_026419965.1 of Kogia breviceps. Lineage (NCBI taxonomy): Eukaryota > Metazoa > Chordata > Mammalia > Artiodactyla > Physeteridae > Kogia > Kogia breviceps. Next base: position 106,036,721 of record NC_081314.1, on the reverse strand, counting down.
TGGGTCTTATAAAATTATAAAAAGTCCAGGGGAATCATCGCATCATCCTTAAAATCCTTCAGGGGCTCTGGATTGATGACATTCTCCTTCTTCCAATTCCACAATCTCATCTCACATGCTCTCACAGCATTTTACAAGTACATTCAAAATACTAAGCTCAAACATATGTGATGTGTCAATGTCCTCAAGAAAAAAATGTTAGGAGGAACACACCTGTATTTGAATAAAGTTGGGTCCGCTAACTTGTTTCAATGAAGGCACATGCACACCATTGAAATCAATGGGCTTTTCAGTAACAGTCTATGGTTATGTAGCACTTGTTTTTGTGTTGAGATTTTCCTGAGGATTTATGAAAGTGGGGCATTGTCCTAGATTGGATACTATCAGGAATTGGGAATAATACTCTAATTTAGTATCTTAATATTTCTTATCTAGATGATAGAAAGAGCAATGTGAGGCTAAATTTGTCATCAGTAAGGAAGCAGGAGTAACTCATATCAGCTAGATATGGGAATATGTGGTTATTTTTGTAGTTTGGGCAACATTACTGTTTTCTTTAAATTTGTGCATGAATATGAAGTGGTCTTGTTTTGTCTTGATCCATTGAGTTTCCAGAGGAGTCTTGTCTGATGCTGATGTTAAACTGTTTATGGACAAGAGGACCAAGGGCATAGCTGTGAGCGCCATACAAGTTCTTAGCAACACCAAAGTCTTGATGAAAGTGTAAGGCCAGCTACTGGCTCCCAGAGGCTACTTTCCTATTCCTTTAATGTAATTGTCAGGTTTGTAAAATAGACGTTTGTCTGGCTTCATGGGAGCCCTCAACAATTCTATTATCTAAAAGTGAATATTTATGATCCAGGTCAGAAGTTTAAAAGAAGTCATTTAGGAAGACATCTGGGCTTGGATATTTCTTTGGGGGAAGTCTTTTAATTATAGCTTTATTTTTTAAATTAGTATTGTGAGTTCAGATTTTCTATTATTTCTTCTTTCAGTTTTAAAAAGTTCTGCATTTTTAGAAATTTGTCCATGTCTTCTAAATTTCAAATTATTGGAAAAATGTTTCAAACATACTGTTGTATTTAGTACACATTTTTATATTTGTTGATATTTTATTTTCATATTTGTTTTTCTTTTCTTGCTCTCTCTCACTTTTTTTTCTGATAATTCTGCTAAATGATCAATGTTTTCAGTCATTTCAAGGAATCGAATTCCACTGTGTTGCTTCTTTAGGATATGTTTGTTTTTATTTCGTTAATTTCTTCTCCTAAGCTCAGTGGATATAATTTCCATTTTTTTGCTTTCTATCTTCTTGAGATGGATGTTTAGATCATTTTTAAGACTTTCTTCTCTTTTTTTTTTTGGCCATGTTGCACGGCTTGCAGTATCCTAGTTCCCTGAGGAGGAATTGAACCTGTGCCCTCGACAATGGAAGTACAGAGTCCTAACCACAGGACCACTAGGGAATTCCCAAGACATTCTTTTCTATCTTATGCATTAAGGCCATAAATTTTCCTATTGGTTTATCATAGATTTTGATACACTTTTATTACTTAATTCAGAGTATTTTATAATTGCCATTAGGTTTTCCTCTTTGATTTTGAGTATTTAAAAGTATATTGTTTAATTTTCAAGAATTTGCTGATTATTCATTTACCATGTTATAAACTTCTGGTTTAATTTCTCTATTGCCACTGGCCATTCTATAAAACACTTTGTCTTGAGGTTTCAAATTTTCTGAGACTTATCATCCACTATGTTATAATGTAAACATGAAAGGATGTGTATTTTGTCATTGTCAGCTGCAGTGTTTTGTATGTCAGAATTTGTTAATTGTTGCTTAGAATTGCTGAAAGTTTGCTGATTTTTTTTTCTGTTCATTCTCTCTTGGTGTGATGTGGGGTTCTTTTTTTCTACTTTGTTTTATTGATTTTTTGCTTAAATATTTTGAGATTGTTAAAGTGCCTGCACATTTTAAAATATAATATTTTCCAGATTGATTGATTCTTTTACCATCAAATAGTCTATCTCAGCCATGTTATCAGGTGGTCTCGTGCCTTAAAGTCTACTTCATCAGCTTGTCTGTGGATAGTGATTTAATGAAATATATTTCTCCGTCCTTTTATTTTCAACCATTCTTTATCTTTATGTTTAAGCTCTGCACCTTGTAAGCAGCATATATTACTTTTAAACCAATCTGAAAATCTTAGTCTTATAATAGGAGTTTTTAGTACAATTACATTTAAAGCAATGACAGATATATTTGAAATTTATATCTACCAATTTACCATTTATTTTCATTTGCATCACTATTCTATGTTCCATTTTCTTATTCCACTTGATGTATTTTTGATTAATCAAGTATCTAGATATTACCAAATTTATCAAATTATGCTTGATTTATTAAAATCTAAAACATAATAGATTGTGGTTGATAGAGTACAAAAATGGGCCTTATGGATTCCTTTTCTTCTCTTACTCCCATGGCACTCCACAAATCTAGATGTGAGTTTAGCCTGAGTTTGTGAATTAATTTGACTATACAATATGGCAGAAGTGGCACTGCAGCTTCAGGTCTAGTTCTCAGAAGCAATGTGAGATTATACTTCCTTCCTCTTGGATCCAGAACACTAACAACACCAAATATTGGTGAGGCTATGGAGCAACCAGAACTCTCATTCATTGCTGATGAGAATGCAAAATGCTACAATCACTTTGGAAGACATTTCGGTGTTTCTTACAAAACTAAACATACTCTTACTGTATGATATAGCAATCCTCCCTGGTATTTTCCAGGGGTGAGTGATAAATGTGATGATTTAGGCAGAGTGCAGAAGATTTTAAGGGTAGTGAAAATACTCTATATAATACTATAATTATCATACATGTCATTTACATTTGTTCCAACTCATAGAATGTACATTACCAAGAATGAACCCTAGGGCTTCCCTGGTGGCGCAGTGGTTGAGAATCTGCCAGCTGATGCAGGGTACACGGGTTCGTACCCCGGTCCAGGAAGATCCCACATGCCGCGGAGCGGCTGGGCCCGTGAGCCATGGTCACTGAGGCTGCACGTCCGGAGCCTGTGCCCCTCAACGGGAGAGGCCACAACAGTGAGAGGCCCGCGTACCGCCCCCCCAAAAAAAGAATGAACCCTAAAGTAAACTTTGAATGAGTATGAAGTGTCCATATAAATTTGTCAGTTGTAACAAATATATCACTGTGGTGAGAAATGTTGATAATGGGAGAGGCTATGCATGTATGGGGGCAAGGGGTATATGGGAAATATATGTATTTTCCTCTCAAGTTTGCTCTGCACCTAAAATCATTCTAAAAAGTAAAGTCTTAAAAAAATGAAATTGTCTAAAACCAGACAAATGGCTGAAAATTAGTGAGTCCTTTTTTTTTGGTGTACTAGTTGAAACAGTCTAAATGTGGAAGAACATCCCCCCAAAATAGGACAATCTAATCTTCTGAATACTTTCAAGCAGATACCAGATGGACATCAGTTTGTGGTATGGAAAATGAATCCTATATTCAGTGGCAGAGTAGAACCAGAAAAATTCTTATAGGCACAGACAAAACTTGTCAGTAGTGAATTATCCCTATATAACAAATGAGTAATATAATTCTTTGAGCTAGAATTTTTAATTTTGTCTGGAAGAGATTGGTTAGTAAACAAGAAACCATACCAAAACACAGAATCGTTTCTACAAGTGCATCACTGAGATATTTTTAACTGTGACATTTTCATTAATCTATGCTATAAATTAAACAAAGGTAAGGTATAATGAATTTTATACAGCATGATTAAGTACCTGAATTCAGGATTAAACTCATTAAGTTAGACTAATAATTTAATAACTGCTAATATAACTTCTAAAGAAAAAAACTTTAAATAGGATTTACTATTTTAGCAGCACACAATTTCAAAGCAAGAATGTATCTTAGTACATTAACATTTTCTTTGTAACAGTTCTAAAACATTCACTAATATATGTTTTTCACATAACATACTGTAATTATGATGGTTAAATTTTGTATTTAACCTGTTCTTTCCTGTATTTTCACCAAATATTTTTAATTGAAATAGAACATATAATGAACAGTAGTAATCATTATTTTTATCATATAATATTAATTGAAAGAAAACTGTGCTCATAATGTTTTGTCAACTATCTACATACAGCTTAATATGTAGGGCAAGTTCCACATTCAGGTTTCTGTTTTTACTCATGCGTTATATGTAGGAACTAGAAAATCTTAATTCCCAATTTTGGGTCACTGGAAAAGACAGAATAATGAACTGACACCACCAGAGAACACTTAATCTTCAAATCAAAACTGACCACAATATTATGGAAATATGTTCTTAATTTCATCAAATGATCAATATTTAATACAACCAGCATGGTTTAAGCTTAAATGTTTTAAGTTGGGAGATAGTGACAGATCTCTAATTAATTTTGGGGGGCTCTAGAAAATATTTATTTATGCTTTGTTATGGAAATGGAATCATTTGGAACATGGTCAATAACATATTTATGGGCATATATATGGATTTTTAACCTCTAATCCAGTTAACATCAAGTCCTGGGAAAATCACGTGTTGTGTTTTGAATCTCTAGTCTTTTTTTTTTTTAATTCTAGCATCTTATTCTAACAACATTGTGTTTTGCCCTAAGCATGACAAGTTCAAGTTTTTGAGATAGTGAATATATTCCTGAGATAAGACACTTGAACAAAATTATTTGGAATCGTATTGCATGCATCAATTTTTCACTCACAGATTCTGATGTAAAAAAAATAATTTTATTTTTCTCTCTGCCTTAATCTAGTTTTCTACCTTGAACTCCTATTCTCCTTAGTTGGCTATTTAAATGAGTCATTTTCAGAAAAGAAATATGATTTTAGTGATTCTCAATCATCTCAGGTTTATTACTGAGTCATATTCAGGTGCAAAACTCCCTTAGGTTTTTTATTTTCTTCTCCCTTCCTTTCTATATATATACAGAAATACACACACACACACACATGCCCACACAAGTATTTCATTTTTTCTGCAAATAATTTTGAACACCTACTAATGTTTTAGACACTGACTACTCACATGTTAAGAAGACAGTCACAGACCTTAATTTCATATGACATTATTTGGGAAAGGAGACAAAAAAACAATAAGTAAGCAGATGAATAAGTAAGACAAATTCGACAGTACTATGTAAGTGCTATAAAAATGAAGGTCATGAAAAGGAGATTGGGATCTATTTTGGAGATAGATACAACAGGACTGTGTTCTGACAAGATATAATGAATGGAAATAAATTAAATATAACTACAATATTTTTCTAACAGTTTAATGGTTAGTTCTTGAGACCGAAAAAAGTTAAAGAGAAATTGTAGGTTGGTCTCAGAGGAGAATCAGGTCTGTTTATAAGGCTTGACAGTCATTTTAGGATTTTATTTTGTTTTGTTTTGTTTTGTAAAGACATATAGCCGTAGAACTGAGAGTATAACAGATCCTATTTGATTTAGGGATGATTGACAGGAAAAACCAAAAAAGTAGCAAATTTTCTAAATTTTACTATTAAGGAGAATGTAGAAAGAAAGAAAGATTATGGGAGTGTTGGATAGATTGAATGTATTTGTAAGCTTTTGCTGTTTGGCTGCTAATAAGAGAAAACTGAAAATAGTAATTTAATTAAGATAGGAGTTTATTTTTCTCTCAGATATGAAGTCAGGAGGTAGTCAATACAGGGTAGCCTGGCACTTTCATGATGTCAGCAAGAATCCAATTTCCTTTGGGCTTCCTGCTGTACCATTCTTTGTGTGACCTTCCATACTCAAGATGCTGTCTCCTAGATGAAATAAAGTCATAGTGTTTGTGTTGCAGGCAGGAAGAAGAAAAATGTAGGGAGGGGCACAAAGAACCTTTATATAAATAAGTAAACCTTCATTTTTAAGGAGATCTCTTGGAAACATATCTGGCAATATCTGCTACACAGAATTGACCAGACCCTAATTTCAAGGGCAACCACATATTGTCAGAAACCAGAGAATCAAGATTTTCAAGTAAGGTACATTACTGCTACTAACTAAATTATGGTTCTGCTACTATTACAAACAGTTCCCCTGAACATCATCCTTTAGATCCATTTGCCTATTTGACATTTATACTGGATATACAGTAAATATTTATTATTTTTGTACATAAATATATATGTAAAACAAATATTTAGTGTTTATTTCTGGATTAACACAGCTTAATATATCCAGCACAGAGTTTGTGATCTTTCTTCCCAAACTTCTCATTTATTGGGAACTCCATTGTTCTAGTTGCTCAAGCTTAACAAACTGGGGTTATGATTGAATTGTTTCCAGCACTCTACCTCCAATGTCTACCTCCTTTTGGTTGGACTTAATATCCAGATTTCAAACACTTTTTTTGACCTCCAATGCTAATACCCTTGTCAAAAATGCAACTGGATTTTATACTAGGAGTCTAACTGGTTTTCTGGGCTTTCATTCTTAATTCTCTCTAGCTTATTATCAATGTAACAGACTGACCTGAGTTATTCTTTAAGAATAAAATTCAGATTATGTCATTCTATTATTACTCTTATTTATTTCTTACTACCTTCCTGTCAATCATCCTGTTCACAGGTCTCTGTCCTCCTTGCAATTTCTCCAACAGGCCTTCAATAGTACCTTTGGTCAAAGGTCTATCTACTGGCTAATCTTTCTACTTAAAATTGTATTTTCTCAGATAGCCTACAATTTGTTCCCCATATCCCTCAAGAGTTGGCTCAAAATTTAATTGTCCAGTGAGTCCTTTCTCTGACCACCCTATTTAAAATTATAATGTAGCTTGGCATCCCTCTGAATGGCATCCCAATTTCTTTCCCTTTATTTATTTTTCTTCATTTCACTTTGTATCACTATTCTATATACCAAAATTGAGTTATTTATTCAGGTTGTATATGTACATCATACTGGAAAATAAGTTTTATGAGGGGAGGAGTTTTGTGTACTAGAACCCTAGTATTTAGAAGATTACTTATCACATAATAGGCATTAATTAGTTTGTAGATGGATGAATAAATGAAAAGTGAATGAATATATAAGAAAGGGATAGTGGATCTTGCATAACAGCTACCATTCAATGCCACAGTAGGAAAATGCATTTGCCCGTCAGACATAAAGATAATAATGATGAAAATATAGGGCTAGAGCATAAGGGAAAAGTTGGGGTTGGAACACTCTAATGTATAAAGTAATTGATAATTAGTAAATGCATATAGAGGAAGAAAATTTACTTTAAAAATTCAAAATGTCGGGTTTCCCTGGTGGCACAGTGGTTGAGAATCCGCCTGCCGATGCACGGGACGCGGGTTCGTGCCCTGGTCCGGGAAGATCCCACATGCCGCACAGCTGCTGGGCCCGTGAGCCATGGCCGCTGAGCCTGAGCGTCCGGAGCCTGTGCTCCGCAACGGGAGAAGCCACAACAGTGAGAGGCCCGCGTACCACAAAAAAAAAAGAAAAAAAAATTCAAAATGTCTACATGACTCCTGAGCATCTTATTTAAAATATATCTATGTAGAATAAGGAGTTTAAATCAGATTCAATTCACTGAATTCTTATAATTCAGTAAATTATAAGAATTTACTTATTCTTATAAGTAAATTCCCTTTCAAATCTACGAGTCTGTATCTCCAGCAAAGACAAATCATCTATCACCGGATGCTGAGTCAATTGTAATCTCTTAAAGACATGCTTTAAATAATTATTATTGATATTAGAAGAATATTTTCTTGAGTGTTTTCCAAATCTATAATTTCATAAATGTGAAGTACAATAATGAGAAAAAATTCCAACACTGGATGTTTTATCTTTCAAATTCATTAACTTAAAAATGAATATAAAACCAAAGGAACCATTTTAAAATTCAGGCTCCAGAAGTAGTCTTGTCTTTTCTAAGAAAGTCTTTTGTGTTAGAGGTTTCATATCCTATATGATTACAGGATAATTTTAAAAGCATTTATTAATAAAACTACCTTCACTAAGTAGAGGATATATCATTTGCTCTGGCTAACAGGCAATTTTTAGTTAAAAAAATCAAATACAGAACCATCATTAGGATTTCTGGCATGTGTTAGAATTTCCTTACTGATTTTACTAAATCTTACTAAATGTCTCTTGCATTCACCTCAAAAATATTGCCTGATGAACTTTAAATATTGCTCTGTCATATATTTGATTTAGATAAGGCTGCCCAATCATTTGGATACCACAAGTAATGCTGCAGGTGCAGATTTGGCTCATTAAAAGGGTAAATTTTCCTCATTTGTGGTGCTTTTTCATCCACTCCTCAGAGTAGTTTAAGCCTCTGGATTTGCTTAATCAAGTTCTTTACTATTTCATTCATGCTCGTATTAAAGTTATTTCTCCCTTAGACATTGCTGGTGGTGCTGTGGTAATTTTCATAATACTGTGAATAACAGTTTCCAGAATATAACTAAAGAAACCCAGAATCAGGATCTTTGTTGGATTCCTCTATTTCAGATTTCTTAACCAGTCGAAAACCATCCAGAGCTGTCATTCTAAAGCTGAGAGTGCTGAGTATGTTTTTTTTAATAGTACCAATAATTTTGAAAACTTAGACTTTTTTGGTATCTTGTATGTATAGTTAGATCCCAGATAACACAGAGGAATATAATTTAAAATGAATAATGTTGAGAGGGATGGAAAACTTGTAAGTCATTTAGTCCATTACAGATTGAATATGGACATCATTTCCATAACATTTCAGACATTTATGCCATTTAGGCTTTTTTTTTCCTGTCATGAGAAACAGATGGTACCAATAGATTTAAGCAATGAAACATCATTGCAAAGTGAAGCACATTTATCAGGCTAAGAACATAAGTATGTTCATAATACTAACTTGGGAATAAAAATACAGGAGCCTTGAGGATCCAAACTATTTTCCACATACTTGAGTTTTCCTAGGAAGTCATTTAATGAAGTTATTTGAACCTGAATCATGCCTTTGTGTTTTATATTTGTACTTGCTGCTGACACTTGATGTTTCATATTTTTCTAGGTAGACTTAGCTTTGTATCTTGTGTGTGCTCGTGTTATTATTTTTGTGTAAATATAGAATATTTAACCTCCAAATTACCAAAATTCCACCATTATTACTAGCTTTTTCCATTTGTTTAGTGCTTGATTTATGTGTTTCAATAAATTTCATGTATAATTATAATTAATACTATACCTTTATTGTTAAATTTATAATTTTTATTACTATTTGGAGTAGAATTTATTCCCATTTCTATTTCAAGTTGGTTATTGCTGGTACAAAAATAAAATATTAATTTGTGTGTATTTGCCTTGCATCTAGCCACTTTGTCAAATTCCTTTATTTATTCTAATAGATTTTTTTCAAAGTCTCGAGATTTCTGTATTTTTTTTAATCTCACTAGCACATAAGGATGTTTTTGTTTGTTCTTATGTCATTTTACTATCTAGATTCTCTGGAATTCAATATTTAACTTCAATTTCAATATTTAAAAACATGGTAAGAGTACACATCAATGAATATTTCACATATTCTTACAAATGGTTTCAGAATTCATTGTTATAATCATGTCTGATGTTGCTACTGCAAATAATCTTTATAATCTGGTAACCTTTCGAATTTAATTTAGAATTTATATAGAATGGCTATGGAAATTAGTCAAATTACATTTTAAGTACTTATTACAAAAATCACAGTTTTCATTTAATGTGTTAATATAAGGAGTTTCACTTCTGTATTTCTAATATTGAAACTTCTTTCTGATACAAAAGCCTGTTGCTCATAGGGTAATGTTATTCTAATACATAAACTTAAATTTTATGCATATTTAATTGTGCCTAAAAGCCTTCTATAGTACTTTTTTTAGTGGGGACATCATTAAATAAACTGATATTTCAAAGAATTGAGAAGAGACTGAAATTTGTTTAGTTCAGACTGAAGATTGCCAATTTCCTAAAGCCCCTTCACTAACATGAATAGTGATGTTTGTGTAAATAGTACAACCAACTCTATGATTCTATGTTTGAAACTGTATATTTGTTGTGATTCCTAGGTTTAGACATCTAAATCTGAACACATACACCTAACTTTGTTTTCTAGTGAAGTTTTGGCTGAGCATTTATATATTGAAATATATTATTATTAATTACCTTTATTCTTTATTTACAGCTCTATAGTATATTGATAGTGTATAGAAATTGATTATCAATTAGTGACCTTTATGCAAAAATAGTAAAAGAAGAATTTCAGAATATGTGTTATGAAAAGTGGCTGAAATAAGTTTTGGGGAACAAGGAGATTGAATACATACACAGAGACTCAAAAATATGACTATCTTTTTATGGGCATGAAATTAATGTAATTCTAATGTATAAAATTAATTGGGAGAAGTTTTCATTTTTATATACTCTAAAGTAGTTTAAATAATTTAGGAAAAAATCTTCAGTTGGTCCTGGTGTCTTTGTTTCAATAATTAGTCTTCAATTGCCTTTCCAGTCTTTTTGTGTTACTTGGATGTTAAAGTTTCTGCTTCTTTTTTTTTTTTTTTTTTTTTTTTTTTGTGGTACGTGGGCCTCTGACTGTTGTGGCCTCTCCCGTTGCAGAGCACAGGCTCCGGACGCACAGGCTCAGCGGCCATGGCTCACAGGCCCAGCTGCTCCGCGGCATGTGGGATCCTCCCGGACCAGGGCACGGACCCGTGTCCCTGCATCGGCAGACGGATTCTCAACCACTGTGCACAACCAGGGAAGCCCATGCTTCTTTTGAGATTAATTTTAGTGACTTATATTTTGCTTTTAAATTATTTATTTTCTTTACCTTTTAAAAGATTTGCCCTGATAATTACATGCAGTAGTTTCTTATCATCTCTGTAGTATCTATGGTTATATTTAATCTCTCTTTAGAAATTTTATTTTATCACTTATGTCTTTCATTTATCTTCTCAAATAAACACTTTCTGAATTATTTTATTATTGTAACATTATTTCAAAAGTCATATACAAGAGAAAAACTTCAATAACCAGAAATTTCTAGAATGTTACACTAATGATTTTATTACTAGAAATACTAGTAACACGCTGCTTAAATTTATTTCCACTTTTTTGTTCAGCAGTTAATCATTTTTCCTTTCATCTTCTTTCCATGGAATTTTTGATTTTACATTTCTAGTTCTGAAGAGAAACTCTTTGAGATAACAAAAACTCATAAACTCAAAAGAACTGACCACAGTGTCTTATTTTATCACTTTAAACTTCTCCTTTGTTCTTGTTCCTCAGAGATACAGAATAGATTTTTATGTGTGTGCATGTATGTGTCTGTGTGTGTTTCTTAACTAGACATTATTTCTTGTGTCTCAGAGTAACATTGCCATAGAAATTCAATCCATCCATTGAGTGATGACAAGGGGGAGAATGTAAAATGCTTAATTTGGTGTCCACATATTTCATTCCATATAATTTCAGAAACTGTTATCAATCATTATATTCAGAAATTCAGGTGAAAAAGTTATTTTAATAATTTTAGATTTAGATTTAAATTTGTCCTGCATAACACGGTCTCAGTAAAAACTGGCAAATAATTTTAACTTTAGATATGTTTTTACTTTTGTCAGAATAACTAGCACCTTACATTTGGGTCCTTGTAATCAATCTAATTCAATACAATGGTATAAGTAAATATAAATCACCATCAGATTTATTTTAAAAATGGTTCATGGGCTTCCCTGGTGGCGCAGTGGTTGAGAATCCGCCTGCCGATGCAGGGGATACGGGTTCGTGCCCCGGTCTGGGAAGATCCCACATGCCGCGGAGCGGCTGGGCCCGTGAGCCATGGCCGCTGAGCCTGCGCATCTGGAGCCTGTGCTCCGCGACGGGAGAGGCCGCAACAGTGAGAGGCCCGCGTACCACAAAAAAAAAAAAAAAAAAAAAAAAAAAAAAAAAAAAGGTTCAATACATTAGAAACTAATACAATTCTCCACAATGGGTCTTCTGGATATTTCATATATTGGCAAGATACTTGCATTGAATGAACAAATAAATTAAACATGTCCTCACTTGGCACAACCATCTGAAATAATTGTTTATAAACACATTAAATCCCCAGAGGGAATTTTTCATCTAGGATTTGCAGTGAAGAAATATTATTCAATATTTGAGAGTTACCTTTTTTAGCAATAATCCTATTACGCACTGGGTTACAGTACTATACCTAAAATGATGGAAAATGTTTGAATGCAAGGGAAAGGAGGTTAAAACAGTTATTAGAGTGTTCTAAAGGCCTTGTATTTGTGAAACAGATAATACAGATATTGATACATTTTTAACTTTGTTAAAGATTACATGTTAGTATCTCAAGGATGTACACTATAGGAACAAAAATATATTATCTGTCTTTTAGATCAGTGAAAGGAAAAACAATGGAACAATAAAACATTCATTGAAAAGAAGACAATAAATGAGGCGAAAACAAAGCAGAGGTATAAAAAATGCTGGCAGACCCCTATTCATGTATGTGCATAACAACAAAATATGTAAATGAAATAAATTACCTAGTGACAAGTAGATTTTGTCAGATTAGATAAGAAAATGACCCTAATCCTGGCATATGCTATATGCTATTTATAACAGATATACTACTAATAATTTTTTTAGTAGATATACTACTAATAATTTTTTAAAGAAAAAAAGATATACTAATAATATAGTGACAAAAAAGAATGAAGTAAAAGGGAGGACTTAATTTACAGCAGCTGAATACGTTGTTGAGAGAATGGGAACCTTTTAGTACAAAGAGCTATCTGGTATTGTAGGTTTTGTGGGTTGTGTAAGGTCTCTGTTACAACTTCTCAATTCTGCTGTTGTAGAATGAAAGCAGGCATGGACAATACTTAAAGGAATGAGTGCGGAGGTTCCAGTAAAACTTTACATAAGGAAGCAAACTATGGATGAGATTAGAAGAGCTGAACAACCCTTACTATTGAAACAGCTAAATCACCGCATGAAAAAGAATGTTGAGCAATGAAAACAGTATGGAATTATGAAATACCAGCTCCCTAAATTAAGCAAAATCAGGAATCCTGGGGCAAATAAATGTTAATCCAGGCTTTCTCTCTTGAGAATTTCTGAAAAAATACTATTGTCCTAACACCCTCTCTGGATTACTGGTCTATTTTTGTTCTATTTCATTTCCTTTCTTTGAGACTAAATTTTCTATGGTCATCCTTATATACAACCTATCCTCATATTCTCTTCTCAAAATATTTTAAGTATGTTTTTTTCTTCTCATTATGATTGATCTCCCCTTGTCAAAGGCAAAAATCACCTTCCTATTTCAAAACATAAAGGCCATTTCTCTGTTCTTGTCTGCCTCCTCATCTCTGCAATATTTGGCCTGGGTGTTCCTGTCATCCTTATTGAAACACACTCTTCCCTGCCCATTGGGCCATCCCAGGCTCCAACTTGACTGGAATATCATTACTCTCCTCATGACTCCCCCCTTTCCTCTGGAACCTCTGAATGTGGTTGTATGAGACCTCTTTATGTTCTCTATCTATAAATTATCTTTAAGGTATCCCATCTAGTCTCATGGATTTAAAAGGCCATATACCATCCTACATATGCAAATCTTTGCCCAAATGGTTTCCTCAGCCTTGACTTTATTTCCTATGTCTAGACAACAAATATACAACTTGACAATCACATAAAGTTTACATGCCAAAATCAGAAAAGTGTATTCCTGTGCACTGCCTTACACACACACACACACACACACACACACACACATCTCCCTTGATGTTCCCTCAGTCTTTCTCACAATAACCTCTACCCCATAACCAAACGGTAGTCAAGCAAAAACATGAGATAATTTTGATTTCCCTATTTCCTCCCACACATACCTTATCAGTTAGGTCTGTTAAGTTATCGTATGCTTGGGGTACATATTAGGGCTATAATAAATGTTTGCAGTATCATGTATAATAAAGCTGAGACTTGAACAATACAAACAACAAAAAAACTCAATTTAATAGATAAATCTAAACAATGCTGTAATCTATAACAGAGTACAGACATTATTCATTTAACTCGTATTTGCTATCCCATATCCTCCTTCCCTCAAAAAAGGACTCAATTAATTACAAAAAAAAGAATTTTTGTAGGAGCCTACAGACATGTTGATTAATAAGATAGATTATGACACAGAATAAGTCTAATTACATGGATTCTTTCATAAATAAAATATCATTGAGGTGACATTCAGCTAAATATAGGAGGAATATTTAGCCATCCTTAAGAATAGACACACATATTAGTAGATAGAATGTTGAATTCAGAAAACCCAGGCTAGCTACAGGCATTTTTCTTAATTTTTATCCCTAATTATATTTATGAATGACAAAAATCTTTTAAAGATAATAAAAATAAGTGTATTCCTACATAGTGGCTGGCTTTAGAAATTAATAAAAACCCATGTTAAATACATTACCAATCAACAGTTTGTCTAATGCTGAAAATATTTTCAAAATATAAAGCAACACCTCATGAGATAAAAAATTTGACAACAAAAAAGCAATCTTGATCCTATATGCACTAAAGATAAAATATTTTTAGTAGTTTGAATATAAACAACTTACAGAGAACTTGTATCTGTTTAGTATTGTATTTTATACTTTATTTTAATAATCAAGAAAATATGGTGACCCATTCTGTGGATATCAGTCAGTCTCTTTCCCCAGCCACTCCTGTTATTGTCCAATGGGCTCATGAAAAAACAGTCGTGGTGGTAGGTTATGCATGGGCTCAGCAACATAGACTTCCATTCATCAAGGCTGAGATGATATGCCCCCTGCTGAATGCCCAATCAGGCAGCAGCAGAGATCAACACTGAGTACCCATTATGACACTATTCCCCAGGGTAGTGAGCCAGCTACCAGATTTGCAGGTTGATTACATTGGATCACTTCCATCATGGAATAGACACATACTCTGGGTACAGATTTGCCTTCCCTACATGTAATGCTTCTGCCAAGACTGCCATTCATTTGCATACAGAATGCATTGTCCACTCTCATAGAGTTACACAAAGCATTGCTTCAGATCAAAGAACTCATTTCACAGCAAAAGAAATGTGGCAATGGGCTCATGCTAGTGGGATTCACAGGTCTTACCGTGTTGCTCATCATCCTGAAGCAGGAAGATTGATGGAATGGTGGAATGGCCTTTTGAAATCTCAGGGCTAACATTCCTAGCCATCTGTGGAAATGTAAACTTAAGGGCCTATATCTAGGGATCACTGGTCCACTTTATATAATTCATGCCTGAGTTTCCAGCCTGTTGGCTTGGCCTACACATTTTAACCTGATAGCCCCCAAAATCACATCACATGAGCCATGTGTGTGTGTGTGTGGGGGGGGGGGTTCTTATATACCTCCAAGGTCCTTGCATCCTAGGACTGCCCTGACTTGAAGCACATATAACACTTTCCCGTGCTCCCTTATCTAAATACACTTAACTATTCTTGCAACTTGAAAACATGCCAGGCCTGTTTTTGCCTCAGATTTTGCACTTGCTGTTTCCTCTGCTAGTAATGCTCTTCCTACATACATCTATAAAGCACACATCCTCACTTCCATTAGATCTTCCTTGAGGTCTTACTCAAAGTTTGTCTTCTCATGAAGTCTTCTTTAACACACTCCCAAACTCTATTTTCTTTCCTTGCTTTATCTTTTTTTCTTAGCACTTACTTCTATTTAATTACCATAAAATTTCCTAATTTGTCTCATTTATTATGTGTCTCCCTCATTACAATATAATCAGGGATCTTTATTTCTTTTGTTATTTTCTGTCTCTCCAGAGCCTTGAAAGGTACCTAATATATAGGAATTGATCAAAAATCTTAATTAAATTATACATTTTTACAGCTCCCTGCTATGTGTATATGGAGAACACAAATGGTTGGATATATTCTGAGCTGGTGATTCACAGGCAAACGTGACAAAAGGAAAGGAAATTAAGGGGGATGAGGTTAGTTGTAGGGAATTATTAAACTGAGAAATCAAGGAATCTATAATAAATAAGGAGGAAAATGTATATAGGGAGAGGCTGATGGATTGAATGTCATAGAATTGAGTCCCTATGAAATCTTTTAATTTTATGTATGAGGAAACCCCAAATCACAGTTATATTACCTTGCTAAGGTTTAAACACATAACTAGGGGTATGGTGAAAAATTGACATTTTTATCTTGGTTCCTAAAATGTACAACATCTTATTTTCCCATGGTCATTAACCTAAAAGAGGGAGGGAGAGGGGGAGGGAGAGAAAGAGAGGGGGAGGGAGAGAGAGACAGAGAAAACATGAGAAAGAAAGTCATGTGGAATTTTATTCCCTAACACTTAAGAAGAAAACCAAATTCTGTTGCTATCATGTGGGCTTAAAATAGCAATAGATGTTTTTATATTAACTTTAAATCAACATCAGTGTTTGAGGGATAATGTCCATATGCTTTTATTTATCTTAGTTTATAAGACTAAGAATATGGCATTAATATTATAAAAAAACAAACTGTAGAATTTTTCTTTCATTTTGCCTACTTATGCAGATGCAATATGACATGTGTATGCTTCACCCTTACTGAGCTCTATGTATTCTACATGCAATGAAATTTTCTTAAGGAAGAAAGTGAAATTTTAGTGTTTTGGAAACAGAAGAGTAAAGTTTTACCTTTGTCACTTTATTTTTTTTAATAACATCTTTATTGTAGTATAACTGCTTTACAATGTTGTGTTAGTTTCTGTTGTATAACAAAGTGAATCAGTTATATGTATACACATATCCCCATATCCCCTCCCTCTTGCATCTCCCTCTCACCCTCCCTAACCCACCCATCTAGGTGGTCACAAAGCACCAAGCTGATCTTCCTGTGCTATGCAGCTGCTTCCCACTAGCTATCTACTTAACATTTGGTAGTGTATATATGTCAATGCTACTCTCTCACTTCATCCCAGCTTACCCTTCCCCCTCCCCATGTCCTCAAGTCCATTCTCTATGTCTGCATCTTTATTCCTGTCCTGCTCCTAGGTTCATCAGAACCGTTTTTTAAAAATATTCCATATATATGTGTTAGCATACGGTATTTGTTTTTCTCTTTCTGACTTACTTCACTCACTCTGAATGACAGACTCTAGGTCCATCCACCTCACTACAAATAACTCAATTTCGTTTCTATTTATGGCTGAGCAATATTCCATTGTATATATGTGCCACATCTTCTTGATCCATTTATCTGTTGATGGATACTTAGGTTGATTCCATGTCCTGGCTATTGTAAATAGTGCTGCAATGAACTTTGTGGTACATGTCTCTTTTTGAATTATGGTTTTCTCAGGGTATATGCCCAGTAGTGGGATTACTGGGTCATATAATAGTTCTATTTTTAGTTTTTTTAAGGAAACTCCATACTGTTCTCCATTTTTTAAAACGTGCATTCGAGCAGTATCTTACCTGTTCTGAAACAGAGTCCTCTGTGTGTATTTGTATGTGTGTGTGTGTTACAGGGGGGAGGGGTCATTTATCATATCCTGGGTTTCTGTCTTACTTCATTAGAAGCCCATATTTTTCTTGAATAATAAACAAAGGACATTTTATATACCTTCTGCTTTAAACCAGTTCATATACTCTAAAACATAGTGTGAGAAAATAATGGTTTGACACATAACTTCTTTTAAAATTGAGACTTGTCTCAATACTAATGTCGGTTTCTTGGTATAATATTGGCCCTTTTATTTTCTCTTATACTGCATAGTAACATGAAATATTGTTTATTCAAGTGTCAGTTCAGTGTCCTAAACTTCCTTAATAAACCTTATGATCACCAGCACCTAAGCAGCTTGTGATAGTAACTCAATCTCCGAAGCACAGATGGTTCCATTGTGTACAGAAAGAGTTAAGATGTCTTCTCACCTGAGTTACTTTCTCCCAGAGAGTGACTTATGGGGTCTATTAACTTCAACAAGATTACAAATGAACACAAGGAATTGACCTGCCTTGTTTGAAATATACCCTAATCTGTTCCATTCAAGTGGGAAGCATGAAATAGATTTGTATCTAATTTATAGGTCCCAAATTATCTGCATTTAATCAATAGTTATTGAGCACCTACTGTGTGAAATACATGAGATAGTCACATTGGAGAATACTACTAAGTAAAGCACACTGTCACACTCCTGGATGATTTACACAGTTGGGCTTTTTCAATAATGTCTTAGAGTTTATATATGAGAAAGGTGTAAGAAAACATTAATTCCAAAAGGAAGAGAAGGGAAGAAAGAAATAGACCATGCTAAAAGCACTGAACTAAGTATCTTGGTGAACATAAGTATACATAATACATTTAAGCGTTCTGAAAATGTCATGATATGTTGATAATTATGCAATGTTTATAATTATTCAGCATTGTTTAAGTTTAAACATACTAAGGTGAAGTATTGAACTATATGCATTGTCCTAACACATAAAGAGTTATAGGTAATTTGTTGAATTTTAGTGAAATTTTGTTTTCTCTCAAATTATAGGAATAATGAATAAACATTAAGTGAATTCATAACTATGAGTTCTAGAGTCTCAGTCGAAGATCAAAGTACCAGCAGGGATGGTTTCTATGGCCTCTCCAACTTGCAAATGACAGTCTTCTCACTTTGCCCTCACATGGCCTTTCCTCTGTTCCAGAAAGGGGAGAGAAAGAGATCTCCGGTGTCTCTTCCTCTTCTTATAACGACATCAATTCTATCAGATTAGGGCCCTACCCTTATGACCTCATTAACTTTAATTACCTCCTTAAAGGCCTTATCTCCAAATACAGTCACATTAGGGGTTAAAGCTTTCACATATAAGTCTGAAGGAGACACAATTCAGTCTATGACAGTAGTGAAAGAAAAAATTTTTAAAGATATATGACCCTTGTATGATACCCTTTTTTTTTTTTTTTTTTTTTTTTTTTTGCTGTACGCGGGCCTCTCACTGTTGTGGCCTATCCCTTTGCGGAGCACAGGCTCCGGACGCGCAGGCTCAACGGCCATGGCTCACGGGCCCAGCCGCTCCGTGGCATGTGGGATCCTCCCGAACCGGGGCACAAACCCGTGTCCCCTGCATCGGCAGGCGGACTCTCAACCACTGCGCCACCAGGGAAGCCCTATGATACCCTTTTAAGGAAAAATAAACGTGGTAGGGATGATGATGGCCAAGACTCTTACAGATTATGCCCATGAGATGAAGGCATTAGGAAAGCACAATTTAGTTGCTGTACAGTCATAGAAGCTATTTACAATGCTGATAGGGTGAGCTGTGTGAAAGGGAAAATAAATAAGTAATCAGTCATTGTGAAGAATATTAGTAATTTAAATCAAAGCATGGCTATTTATTTGTATTGGTACTAGCATTATTTGTTAATTTACTTTATATATTTTCTACCTTGAGAATATTTTATTTGCTTTTTACATGTAGAATCAGAAATGACCCATGCATATACATACTGTTCCTTTATGAAAATTCTATTTCTGATACAAAAAATTTCAGAGGAAATTTCAGCTTGGAAATGTAATACCTTAAGATTTTTCCTATTTAACATCTATTATTTCATAACAGAGTTTATGTTCTGATTTTACCACTTAATGAATAAATCTTAATATATTTACCAGCTAAGCACATCTAAGTTATACTAATACCCCTTTGTTAAGTGTGACTGAAACAGTATGTCTGGCAGTAAAGGAAGGGGGAGACAGAGAATTGTCTAAATTTCTTTAGATGAGAGGAAATGAAGAGTTTGAAAAGGTGACTGTAATAAGATTCCCATCCTGGTTGAAAATAATCAAACAGACATGCTCTTCATGTAACCCAATTTTGGTAAATTTCTCTTCATTATTTTCCTTTTATTAATTGCTCAAATCCAAGCTAGAAGTGAAATATCCCATTTTCTTTTCTGGTTAACGCCCTCAATTTCTTGTGCTTGCTTCCTTTTCTTGAGGATTACAGCCTCTTTCCAATATCAGGTCATGTATTACCATTGCTAATTTCTGTGAAAATGCAGGTAGAATTTATCCTTCTGTTGTGAGTCATGATACAAGTAATTCAACTTGAACACGTACAGCTCCTCACCCGAAGCTTATGTTAATGCTTTAGCTGCTCTATGTTCATTTTCTGCTTCTGCAACTCAACCACTATTACTTGTTACTTAAGCTTTTGATGCCAGGGAGGTAGTCATAGCTCTAAAGTATGTGCTCGTTGTAAAAAATAAGTTCACTTAAAAATATTGAGAACTTAGCATGAACACCAGATAAAAAATAAGTTTTCAAAGCAACTAGGGTTTTTTTGTTTTGTTTTGTTTTAAGTATACATTTCCAGAGGACTGGCTGCTCTAGGGATGACTGGCATAATCAAAGTGAGTTAATCTATACAGACTGAGTAAAATAACTGAGTATTTGATTAAACTAAATGTCTACTATTGTACTTCAGCAATAGAAAGGGACTTTACAATGCCTAACATTAAGTCTAGGTTAAGGAAAGCAAAGTGAATTTGTGAGATTCACATACTACATTAGTACCATCATTCTCACTCATCATTTCTTTGCTCAAGTGCAAACTCCTCAATTAAGAAATCCCTGTCAGGAATTCTGTGACCAAATGATGTCATATAGTTAAAGAAATTATTGTTTGGCTAATAGTTCCAAATGCATAGATTCAAATATCTTTGAAGAACAGGTAGCAGTTAGTGAAGTTCTGTCTGAATGTTCATCTCATCTTTAAAACTGAGCTTTTACTAGGGTGGTACATCTCCAAATAAACTATTTTATCTCTGTATCTCTGAAAAGAATGTTTCTTTTTTCAATTTTTAATATACTTTGATATGTGAGACACAGTCTTTCATAATTTCAGATTCTCTGTTCATTCTAGGCATTTAATATTTGCAGGTTATCGTCCTAGTTTCCCTGAAGTCAAGCTAAATATATCAGGCCACGTTGAAATGTACAAAAGTGGTTAATTTGAAAATCTATTTAATTTAGAAATTTAAGGATCAATAATATCACTAATATTGAATGACAATTATTTTAGAGATTTATTTCAGAAAATATTAATACAAGTTGGTTGTTGAAACTGTAGGAACTATGATAATGTTTAAATGTTCAGAAAAAATTCATAAGCCAAAACCCCTAAACTATTAACATTTTTAAAAGACTTTCACTCTAATTCTTTAAAAAATTTTATTTTTATTAGGACATTTAAGATCACCACTGAGTTTTTTTTTATATCACTTGATCAGTAGTAATGATCTCTAGTCAGTAACATGCTATTTCATAGCCATTTAAAATCAATATCCAGCATATAATTTATTGAAAAAACATTAGGTTGATGTAAAAACCAAGTAAAAGATTACTGCTTTTATCAATATTATATAATATTTGTTTCTAGGCTTTGGGTTTGAGAAGATTATTAAATCCTTTCTCTTCTATTTGGAAATTACATATTCAGAAATAAATCCATAGAAAGCAATCTGAGATGTGTACAAGATTGGTTTATCAGTATATAATAATAGCTCAATCTAGATGGATTGTCAAAGAATTTGCTAGTCAGGCTGTATAATGATCAAGAAATGATAATTATATCATACTAAGAGAATCAAGTCTCAGTTTATACATTATTCACTTTGAGCCATATAATACAATGTGACTAGCAGATTATCAATTATAATAAAAGAATAAAGCTTTACATTTAATATGGTATCAAATATAGTTTGATAAAGACAATAGCTCACCAATTTAACTTTTTTTTACAGATGATACATAAGAATGGGGTAGTTATTAGTACATGGAGAATGTGATTTGAGCCATGTGGGTTTCTCATAGTCACAGTGCATTTCTGCTTCAACTAGGTTGGCTTTTTATCACACAATGCTCAGTCTCTTGGTATATTGAAAAGAATGGCAAGTCACTCTACAAAAGAAAATGCAGGGCATAAAGTCTATTACACTAATGCATATATGCATTAGTAACATTTTGGAGGAAACCTGTTAGTCAGGTCTGTATTATTTATATTAATGTTTCTTAGTTTTGAGGAATTTCTTGACATGTAATACCAACTGGAATATGTGTGGTAGTTATTTTAACTAAGTTATTTTATAATCCTATTGTGCTCAGGAAATTGGTTTTATAGAGAGAAATCAAACAAAATTAGCTTCTTATATACATCTGCTGAGTTTTACTTTATAGGTTTTTGCAGAAATAGTTAATATTTTCTTTATCTTCATTATTATTGTTTATTCTAGGGTTTCTTTGGTTTGGTTTGTCCACAAAAGAAAAATATGAACTTTTTTCCGTGATAATAGTTAAGATTTTCAATTTGCATTCACTGGGTTTCATTTTTCTCGGATAATTCCTCTTCCATTATACATTAATTGTTGTTCTGCTTTTCTTTCTTGAAAAATATGCAGTACAAGTACTCAAGTAACTCATTTTTATCCCCTATCTACATTATATTTTGCCTATTTTCATCTTTGTTTTATCTTTTTATTTGGGGAGGACTTTATTTTCTGGCTCAATTTTCTTCAGCCTCAATTGTGTACTTTATTCACACGGTGTATTTTATTTCCATATTGCATTTTTACCGTCTACCTTATTTATCCTCCTTTTAAAATTTCATCCCGTTTTGCTCAGAAACAAACACTTATTCTTGTACCATTCGAATTATAATTTTCTAGGAGCTCCAGCTGTGCAATCGGTTAGCACGAGGTACTTACACAAATTATAATTTTCTAACAGTACTTAAAAAATCTGAATGTTTTCCCCCACTATTTGCTACTAATATGCTTTGAAACTTTATCATTTCTGACTCATCCTGTGTTTTCTAGGAATGCCGCTTCTTGCCAGAAGACCACCTCCAAACTCTCCATTCTGCGGCTCACCTTAGACAGTAGCGTCCCAGCCCTGCTGCACTTCTCTCTCCATGGAATCTACATGGACATCTCCCTGGGGTTGGAGTCTTCATTTTCTAAACTAATTGTATATTTTTCCTGTTTATTTCCCAACGTTATGGATATATTCTCACAAATATGCTAAAAATATCTGCATTTATGTAGACTTAAAATATTTTTGTCTGTTTAAAAATATCTTTACTTTGTTTATCTTAATTTGTAGCTTGATTCAATAAATTTATAGGGTGAAATAGGGTTTTTCTCCATATTTGAAAAAAATAGAATGGAAGGAAAAAGAATCCTACCCAGACACATAATTACACTTTTTAAAAGTATCACATGTACATAGAAAGTAACACAAAAGCTTTTACAATGGAAAATGTTTTAAATAACATGAAAGAGAATAAGAATCACAAAGGTCACAAGAATAGTCAACTAAAAAAACTGAACACTGAAGCATTCTTATAACCGGATATCAAGGGAATTGTGTACTGAGTGCTGAGGTTGGAGGCAGAATTTACATCCCAGTCATAAAAGTTTATAAGTACACTCCATTTTTGTATATAATTTTTTGTATATAATTTTAAGATAAGATTGAAGTCAATTTCCAAATATAGTCCACATATTACACAGTTGACTCTATATGAAGCTTTGCATAGAGTTAATAACTAAGAATAGTTCATAAATCCTCTCCTAATCTCTTGGCATTATATATTTTCTCTCTTTAATTCACTGCTCCAATTTAGCATCCCTAGTACTTCCTCTAGCCAAGACTTCTGAACCTTGACTTGGATAACTATAGTCATCATACCGAAAAAATTATTTTAAGCCTGAGTGCTTTCATTGCCTCTGCCACATTTATCAGTCCTTCTCAAGCTATTCTCACTTCCGCTAACGTATTTCAAATCACCAGAACATGAGCATTTGATTCGGAAAACAAAACCAGTAGTAACCAAAAAACTTGCATAAAATCTAAGCACAGCAACGAAGTTACAGGCACAGTTACTAAAATATATTGTATGAATTTAGCCCAAATTTCAAAAATTCTTTCAGTAATTTGTTTTGGCATCATTGGCTTTTGTTCTTTGCCATTTGTCTTATTTTATGCCTAGAGTAGATAATCCATTGACTAAAAATTTAACAAAACCATTTCTGTCAAATGGTCAGTCACTCTAATGACTTGGTTTTTTTTTTTTTTTTTTGCGGTATGCGGGCCTCTCACTGTTGTGGCCTCTCCCATTGCGGAGCACAGGCTCCGGACGCGCAGGCTCAGCGGCCACGGCTCACGGGCCCAGCCGCTCCGCGGCATGTGGGATCGTTCCGGACCGGGGCACGAACCCGTGTCCCCTGCATCGGCAGGCGGATTCTCAACCACTGCGCCACCAGGGAAGCCCTAATGACTTGTTTTTGACTGAATTTTTGGAAAAGACTTTTCTCTAATTACAGTGGTTTACTTACTTTCATAATCTTTTCTTGTGTGCGAAGTACAGACAAGAGTACACTGTTGAATACACTTTTTAATGAGCATTCATCAATTTTGCAAATAAGAATTTGAGGCCTTTCCCTCCCTGTAAAGTCTGATGATATAGCAACCTCCCTAAAAGCATACCTTTTAAAATAATTTGTAATATTTTATGAACAGAAAATATGCCACTTTCCAGGAATATTAATCTGAAATCTTGCAGTTCAGTCACATCTTAGTCACTATCCCTTCTCTTCCTTCCCAATTATTCCCTTTCTTTCTCTTCAATACCTTCACTTTATTCACAAACTAATCAAATGCAGCTTTTCATCACAAACTTGGGAAACTCAATTTTGAACTGTTTATATAACAGCATTCAAGTTCCTAAGCCTTCAGTCTGTAACTTATAATTATCTGCCTATTCAGAAAGCATTAACTAACATCAAATTCAAAGTCATATACATCATACCTGATTGTCACTCCATCAGGTTAGACTTTTGTATATATAAGCTTCATTTTTGTTGACAGGACTAAAGTGGAATTTAACTTGTAGCTGTACCATCACTACATTTAAATGTAAATTTACTTTTTCAATGATACATTTTCAGAACTTAGCCTGAGAATGTGAATCTAATCAAAGTATTTGTGCACACAATTTCCTGTGTAAAACATCATACGACTAATTTAGCAAGTATGCAAACTATCAGGTTGTAAACTTCCCTAATCCTATGTCTACTGGGTAAAAACTTTATGTGAAGTAAACTTTGAATTAAAAAAAAATCACAGAAACAAATGGATATATGATGTAAATGTTCTGGAGAAAAAATAATTTGATCAATTATTCATATTTATAATATCAATCCCCAAATTATATGAGGTCACCATCAAAAGTCTGTAGTAATTTAAAGAAAATATGCCTGCATTTATAAATAACATTTTCCAAAAATATTATTAATTTTGGTCGTTGGAAACATCCAAACAAAATAAACTTAGATTCCAGTAATGACTATGTATTTAATACAACCTCTGATAATTTGTCATTTAAATTACAGCATACAAATTATTCAAAATTACAAACTACAAGAGAAAATATGACAGTAGTCAATATGTTTCCATACCACTTCCAGAAGATTACTGTATACAAATTTAGAAATAAAATATTGAACACGTCACGTATAGTTTTGTCTTTTGAACATAGGTAATAAATTACTTGGAAAGAATAAACATATATAATTTATTAATTCCAGTTTTACACTGAAATTACACACTGTATTTCTATTTTAGTTTAAATATAGACTTGAGCTTTGTCTGTTTAGAATAAAAATAACTAGCAATTTATTCAATTAAATAAAAATAAACAAGGAAACTAAAGAAACTACAAATCTCATTATTTGAAGTCATAATGATCCTTCTAAAATGTTGACTAACCATTTCTTTAACTTTTGAACAGGTGAGTTTTATGACAAAATAATTCACACCTTTTCATTAAAATATATTTGACAGTTACAATACATTTTCTAGTTTTTTATAGTTCTATCTAGTATAAATTAGAAGAAAATTAACTCTCATAGTGTTCATTCATTTTCCATAGTTTTTTATAATTAAAATTTAAATTTAGCACACAAATTATGACAGAAAAAGCTCCAAAAAATAATAAAAATCATACTTACCTCTTATCAAGCTCCAGAAAATGATAAAAACCATAAGTATCTCCCCTTCTTCCACAGATTTCACACAAGAATTTGTCAGTGATCCTGGTCAACTTATAAACAAAACAATCAGTTAATTTTGAATGACCTTAGAAGGAAGATGTGATTAACAGATGTATTTCTTTTTATTGGCTGATTTGTGTTTTACTTTCAATGAAATCAACTAGCTTGTGTGTTAAGTCAAATTTTGCTTGAAGCAACCTATCACTCAGTGTTATAAGAAAACTATTATCCTCCTGGTTTGGTTTTTTTAATGTTTGATAGCTAGTAAGACTAAGATGCACCTGGTGTAATAGTCTTGATTGTTTCAAGAGAGGCCACACCAGAAACCAATCCTACTATCAGCTTGATCTTGGAATTCAAGCTTCGGGAACTGTGAGAAAATATATTTCTGTTACATGCTGCAGAGTGTACACACACACTTGAAACCATTAGGAGTATGATGGATTCCAAAAGAAGCAGTGATTGTTGATTTAATAGCATGTACTCCTTCTATATTTAAAACATACTTGCATTCTTTTTCTAAGCAATATTGTATGCTGAGTCCCAAACACAATTTTTATTTTTCACCTGCTTCTGAGGTGTGAGTTGCAATAGAAGTCCTCCCCAATACTCATCATCTTCTGTCACATTCCTTTCAAAATAACTACAGTCTTTTGAACTAGATGCTGCCGCATCCAGGTCTCCTGATTTTCATGAGGCTAGTGATCTCACTATGGCATTCAATGATAAGTACGGGTAATACAGGTAAATACTGACAAACATACTGTTGCAAGGTACACGTTTACCAACAACTTTGTTGTGCAATGGAAATTCAGTTCTTTGTTTTGGAATAAATATACATTTCTCTTTATCAGCTCGCTAACAAAAAATGGCTGATTGCAAGATAAAAGGGTGAGCAAACAGGAAAACAAACAAGAAAGTAAAGACACACACCTAAATTGCACAACTGACTGTCACACCAAACGGACAGAAAAGAAAGAATGGAGTACTTCTGTCAAGCTTTCCATAGATCAGAAGGAGTTTGCGGTTCCTAGCTTCCCTTGAGTGTCCTTTGTGTTGCCAGTGAGATCTGCAAACGTAGGGCTGAGGGAGATGGTGGTTATGATGCATCTGAAATGAATCAGAGAGATTCTGGTTATTCCAGCTGGTCTTCCTGTATTAATCACCTGTTAAAGTAAGAACTTCCTACTCACTATAGCTACATTTCATACACTAGTAGGAAGACCATAACAGAAACTGGAAGCAAAAATGGAGGTTTATGGAACAGCATTTATTTTAAGGCAGTTCTTAATAGTAATAATAATAATAGTAGTAGTAAAAGTAATAATTCATTAAAAATGAAAAGTTTGTTAAATGCTGGGACTTGAGACAACAGGACTAGACTGGCACTTCCCTGGACAACTGGAGAAATATGGACATCTTAATAAATGACACTGTATTTTTGCCTGCTGCAAATGGATTCTTTGCATTGAAATCCAACAACTTTAATAGGATATGTCTTTGTGTATGTCATTATAAATTGAATTTCTCTGAAAAGCACTTTGCCTTTCAAATGTTTCTAAAACTCGCTTTAAATTTAAAAAAAATTCTTGTAGCACATATGTAAATATTTGTTTTCTTTCATTTAAGTTTTTCTTCTTTGGGAAATACAGTTGTAGGGACGTTGGATCAACTTTTCAGGTACATACATTTGTTTCTCTATATTTCTTTTCATTTTTGTGCTTTATTACTGTTCCATTTTGCTGTTACTTTTAAATATTTCTCTTACTATGTTTTCATCAGCACCTTTTTGTCCTTATATCCCTTCGAAATGTTCCTCCATTTTTGTAATCGTTTAATTATTCCTTCCACATCTTACCTGCACTCTGCTCAGGCATGTGTCATCCATCTTCCTTTCTCTTAAATCATGAATCTCTCCATTAAGATTTTAAATATGAAAAATAGATAGCAATTGTTTTTATTGGCTCAGTAGAATATTTAGGGAGGGAGGAAGCTAGTTATTTAGCTTCTGTTAATATTTTCTGTTAATATTGCATTTTTTTCTCTAATTTGTATGCATATTTTTCTTGTTTCTATTTAATTTCTCTTCTTAGAGGAAGATGGGCATTTTTGTTTTCTGGAAAAGTGATATAGAGTAAGTTTATTCTGTAGTGAACACACAGAATAGTGTTCAAAGTCCAAAACTCACTTTTTTTCCAAGTAAATTTGCTTAACTGTTATATCTCACTACCAAATAAAGAAGCTGTGAATTTTTCACAATAAAAATTTCTTTTGTGCCTCATAGCCACTGAGAAATGTTAATTCATGCAAATGTGGCTTGATAACTGTGTGATTCCACCTAGATCTAGGGAAGCACCTGCTGTTGGCCTTGACACTCCATTCTTGCTGTTACAAATAACGGATTTAGATTCTGCATCTATATGTATACTATACAGCTTTGATATGTACTTTAACTTATTCTTTTTCTGATCTGAAATTGTGGAATTTTTCTTTCAGCTTCATACTTTTGACACGTTTTGTTTGGTTTTCACTGCTTTCTGAAACTTAAAAAAATCTATTTTGTGTTCACAGTTTTTGTTTTCTTCTAGTTTTCTGAAATAGAATCTGTGATTTTATTTCTCATTATCACGACTTTTTAGTTTATATTCATAAACAGAAGAGACAATGCTGACATTACTTCACAAACTTCTAACTCATGTACCCTTTTTTATTGTTTGTGCATATACTTACCAAAGTTTTTATTCTGTTACATAATTTTTCAAAATATATGTAAAATATGACATTATGATTTATGTGAATTTATGATTAAATTACTATTTACATAAAAAATTTACATAAGAATCTTGAAACTAACACATGAAACATTTCTCCATAGAAAATAGCAAAGCAATAAACATTTAAACTTACATTTGGCCATTCCTTTCTTTTTTTTCTTTAATGGCACTTAATTGTTTCTTAAAATGTCCCTTGGTCTTATTTAATTTCATCACTAATATTCAGTAGTTTTTAAATTCAACAAAATTTGTGTACATATCTTTTTATTTATTATAATTGGCATAAGAAAAAAACAAGATCTAAAATAAAGAGACAGTTCTTGCCATAAAATATTCTCTATATATATAGGAAGAAAGAGATATCATAACTTCATCAGAGTCATAGGAATAAAAACCTCATCATTTTGTAATAAATTTTAATATACATGTTTACCTTTCCAAAATACTACTTGTGAATAAAAATGAATGCAACTATGTGCATGTATCCTTATTCTTCCTCAAATATATCTTATCTATCTTAAAGATAAACTGGACCAATCTATAACATTATGACTATTCTTTTTTATGAACACTTATATTTATCAGGAAACTTAGCTGATGTTATAGTAAAATTTAGTAGTGCTGAAAAATGTGTGAGTTAAGAAAGTCACTTGCATTGTGAATCTAATTTTATTATAAAAATGTTACAACTTGACAAGTATGAGGAGAAACTGGAAACCTCATACAGAGCTGGTAGAATATGAAGTGGTGCAGTTGCCTTTGCGAATAGTCTAGGATGTTCCTCAACTTCTTAAACATAGAATCACCAGCAGTTCTACTTTAAGATATATAGACAAGATAAATGAAAATATACATCTATGCAAAAACTTGCACACAAAATTCATTGCCACATTGTTTACGATAGCCAAAAAGTTGACACAATCCAGTGGTTAATCAACTGATGAACTGATTTCAAAGTGGTATATTCATACATTAGAATATTATTCACCAATAAAAAGAAATGAAGTCCTGATACATGTTATAGCATAAATGAATCTTGAACCCATTATGCTAATAGAAACAAGCCGGTCACAAAAGAACATTTACTATATGATTCTATATGAAATATCCAGAACAGGTAAATCAATAGAGGCAGAAAATAAATTATAGGTTCCCTAGCGCCCATAGAGGTGAGGCTAGGGGGGGTTAGTTGGGGATGGAATGTGAGAATGCTAGTGGTTATGCACCTTCTTTTTTGGCAGGGAGGGGATGTTTTAAAATTAAATTTTGATGGTGCTTTCACAAACCTGGTAATTTTCCAAAAGAAAAATCATTCAATTGCACACTTTAATTGGGTGAGTTGCATAATATGTGAATTATATATCAAAAATACTCTAAAAATATGAGTATTTTCTCTGAGAACCATTTAATTTCAAAATAATTATATTTTATACCTTTACTAATTAGGTAGTATATGAAACTCTACAGTGAATAAACGTTACTTTGAACATATGGAAGATACTAAAGCATAAGACATTTAATCCAATTCCCAGTTAAACTTATATAGATTAAAATAAAAATTCTGGCACATTCTGCAGCAATCTTTAATAGATGAGCTCTCTAATACTGAATTTATACTAACATTGTAGAAACACTAATCACGAGTTTTATTATAAAATGCTACCCAACTATTGTACATCTAGAATTAGATATTGAATGATACAAAACTGATATTTAAATTAATTTTAAAAAATACAACCAGTCCTCGAAAAGATTAGAAGCATCATGTCCGACAGCTATTCACTGACAAAACTCCAAATAGGTTTGATTTTTATTTGGCTATTAACTCATGCATAGTTAGCTAACCACACACACAAAAAGTCAACAATGCAATTTGAGAAGTCTCACCATTGATAACTGAGACATGTCTCATATTGATTCAGGAAGTACTTTGGCTTATAATTTAACATTTTCAGCTTGATGTAATAAAATAAGCATCCAATAAACTGTTCACCTACACAGAGAGCCATGCTACTTCAATTACACTCAAGTTGATTGAGGCCAATTTAATGGTAATTAGTAATTTACAAGGTCAAGAGGCTCACACTTCTCTAACTCCATGCTGATTAAATGGTCACAGCTCACATGTGGATAAGAATACCCAGTGAAGTAAACATATGAGAACCATGTTTAAAAGGGGTTAGTATTTTATGTATCTAAATAAATAATCCCCAAATTAAAATCAGCTATTTTTCATGATATTCAAGGATTTGTTTTTGCTATTGACTCATTTTACATTTATAATTGTTTCTAAACACAAATACAAAACATCTGTGATTTATTTCCATATCTTTAGTTCATTTTCAGTCCTTACATAACTCTGCTCTTAGGTTTGGTACCAGGTTTCTCTTTTAAGAGCAGTGAAGTCATGTGACATTTTCTTGTGTAGATGTTTTCTTAATTATAAAAATCTTTATTTTTGACTTCATCACTAAATTACCCAAAGGCCAAAATGTATTTATAGGTAAACACTTTTCAAAGTATTGCACATAACTCAGATATCTTAAAAATGAATGAGTATTACAAAATAAAACAAGAAGTAATTGTAGAAATAGAATCTAGCTTTCTTTATTCCCTTTTGTATTAAATATTAAATACGTAGCATACTTTTGTAAAACAAAAGTCTCTCTTTTCTTCTCTCATATGTACAGCATACATATATACCATACTCACATACACATACATCATACCTCTCATAATATTAGAAATCATTCAGTATAATTCATTAAAATTACATATCATCCAGCATATGTTTTAATGACAAAATGCATACTTACTTTAATTTCACTGACAAAATATTTTGCATTGCGTTATCAAAAATATTGATAGTGAGATAACAATACCTTTCATTTGGAAAAAAGGGACATAAACAGGTGCAAAATGCTTGAACATAAAACTTTCCTTTGGGTGGTATAACATATTTAAAGTACTTTCTAAATTATTTCTGAAGGATTAAGTAGGTTGCATTGACCTATAGCTCTGAATGACATTTGAGGCTGATTTTGCTAATTAGAAATTGTTTTTTACATGTCTCACACAAAAAAAATGCTTAATGTAGAAGACTGACTCTGATATGAATGATTTTATGAATATAAAACATTTAGATATTTCCTTAGGCCAATGCTACATTTGTAAGCCATTTATAAATTCATCATACCTTGAGATCAAAATTAGCACAGCCTTGTTAATGCTTAGAAAACTTTTCTTTAAAGTTGTTTAATTCATCATTTCAATCAAAAGACTGAAATTTTATCTGAAATTCCTTGAGCATGAGATGAATATTTGAATTCAGATCTGCTGTCCTTTTCTTCACAAACTTGAAGAAACTTTGGGCAGGAGATTCAGATGTGAATAGAAAATGCAACTGTAAGGGAAAATATTCAAGCTTTATATAGGAAATACTGTAATATTTCAAGTTGCTTCCATGAGCATTTTATTTGAATATTCTTTTCCAGGTGAAAGAAGGGCATTCAAATCACTCTGGTTAGAAATAAATGGAAAGTTTGAAAAAAATATGTATTTTCTATCTCAGCATATTCTTATCAAAGAAAAACAAAACAAATACAAACTTCACAAAAAGAGTAAATATTCCACACCTAGTTTTCTGCTTTTTTTCCTAGAAAACAAATTTCTACAATAGTACTACAGTTGTTAGAAATAAAGACACTATTGCAAAAGAAAAAATTATTCTTTAATATTTTCCTGTGATTCAACAAAATAGAGAAAAGAGAAGTTAGAAAATGTCTTAAAATAGTGTCAGAATGGAAGCATTCTTCTAAACTGATTTCAACTCATTTTTCCTTTGCATGTTTTATGATTAAGCATTGAGAGGCAGCTTTAAAAAGTTTTTGTTTTAACAGTACTAGAAGATAAAAGTGTGCATTTAATTGTTTTCTTCTTTTTCTCACTAAACCCAAAGACTTCACCAGCTCGGATTTTCAATGGTTATTACTTCAATTTAATTTGAACCATTTTTCATACCAGTATGTATGATAAAGTACACAGAAACCTGTTTAAATGAGTATTTGATGAAATAAGAGCTTTTAAAAGAGCAATAATCGCTAAACACCATCTTTAGAAATGGTCTGTACATAATCATTCTTAAAGAAATGAACACATTAGCCAATGGCCGGTTGTTAGTTTGAACATATTGCAAGTTACAACATGTAGTATATTATGAACAATGAGCTGAAAGCAGTGAAATCTAATCACATTTGTTAGAATCTGTGTCATAAGAGTTCTCAATCACATGCTACAATGTGACAATTGGAACACAAATGCTGTGAGTCCCAAGGCATTATATCATAAAAACGTACCACTAACAAGGGGAATGACACTGATAAGAGAATGAAAGGACAAACCACAGATTGGGAGTAAATATTTGCAAATCAAAATCTGATAAAGGACCTTTATATAGAACATGTAAAGAACTTTCCAACTCTGTTAACAAGAAAGGAAATACCCAACAAATAAACTTGGAAAACATTTGAACACACACTTCACCAAAAATACCAAAAAGGAATTCTTGTTACATACCACAAAATGGATGTATTTCAAAATAATTATGATGCATAAAAGGCAGACAAAATATTTACTTATTATATGATGCCATTTATATTGAACTCTTTTACATGCAAATTAATTTATATTGCCAGAAATTTAATCAGTAGTTGTTTAGAGAAGAAGGTATCACAAAGAGGCATGAAGAAACTTTTGGGGAGGAGAGATATGCACATTATCTTGATTGCGGTGATGGTTTCACAGGTATATGCCTATGTCTAAATTTTCAGAACAAACCATTTAACTACCTGCAATTTTATTTTATGTAATTATATATCAATAAACATGCAATAATTTTTTGAAAATACAAATTTAAAGTTTAACAAGTTTTCCTTTGTGGGAATTTTTAGAACTTATATGTTTTGGAAATGCTATGTACTTTTAGAGACGATATGTATCATTATGAATAGCAAATGTTTAAGCAGATGACTATTACATAGATTATATTCCAAGCAATACTGAAATTATTTTTTATTCATGAAATATTTCACCGGACTGCATTCTTGGAACTGTGGAAAACACTATATAGCAATGGTACCAAATATCACTATTAGTCTTCTAGTGCCATATAGCAGCGAAAACGGACACCAAGGGATGATCGACTCTGCACCAGGTCCCATTCGATAGTGCAGTGGAAAGGGAAAAATTAACCTGACTAGAGATTACCTTTTTAGCTCCCTTAGTTGGAGTCATAGTACAAGTTCTTGCAATTGTTGTGTAAGCAGAAGAGATGTGTACCTTGTCCATGAAAAAGTGGTTAATAAGTATCTTTTCTCCACGTTTTCATTCCCAATCTCTTGGCTGAAAGAGAAGGCCTCTGGGACCCTAGAACATGACAAAGTCTTAATCTATGAATTGTTAAGTCTTAACTTGAGTGAGAAATAAATTCTCTAAAGATTTGGAGTTAGTTACAGCTATGACTACTACCATAAACAATATAAACATTTGATCAATGAAATTATGTAGTGCCCACTGCTCAACTTCTCTTGATCCTTGGGAGAATTTCGTAAAGGCTCTGTTACCAAACACTGCTATGCAAGATACTTTTCACCCTACATACTTTGTGTACCTCATTTTCCTCAGTATTCAATATCAGACTTTAAAAGATAAAAAATGTGATATGCGTCCCCCAATAAGTTTTGCTAGCTTAAATCAAATAATTCCTTTATTTATAGCCATCATGAAAAGATAAATTGAACTCAAATCCAGCTTGATTCTGTCATTATTTTTGACATTGATTTTATACCTTTCATCAAATGCCCCTCAAAGCTATCTAGACTAAGATATATCTTTAAACAAATACACATTGTGCAAGACATCCATTACAGTAATATTTCAGTTAGCAACATAAATGGTAATCTATTTTTTAATATGGTCCTGAATATTTTCCTGGAAAAAGTTTTTTATTTTGCATTATGGAATAACTCAATTCACCATTAATGACAGTTTGATAATTGTTGATTCATTATTTGTTTCTGTAATTGTTAGGAGACAATGTTCATAATGAGGTTTTAGGAATTATATGTTTGTAAATATAAATAAATGTTCCATTCATAAATTTGAATTCTTATACTCCAAGTTCTCACCATACTATACAACTTGAACTAAGGCCAAATTTCTATTAATTTTCAAAGAAAATACATTTAAATTTTACTTTTGGTAAATGTAATATTGTAAGTTCATATTCTGAAACCCAAATTAAACCTGACACATATAGAAATAATTTTGAAAGGGACTATTCTTCTTAAAAATTCATACTTGCTTTAAAGATGTCAGACATAGTTCAATTGTTAAAAAAGACATATAAGATCTAAAATGACAATGCTTAAAAATCTGATGTTATTGCAGAAAAAAGGCACAATGTAGCAAAGACCAAAGGCTGCCTCAAGCAAAGGATTCAGAGGCCACAGTTGAGCTCCCTCTGTAAAGGCTATGCTCAGGCATGACTCCCATTTTGGATCAGAAACCACCACCAAGTGCATGCACTGAACACCTCAGAATCAAGAAGCCCAACATGGAGTATTTGACGTTTATCTGATACATGAATACTCTTAAGAGCCTCATTTACATTGTTCTCAGATCTCCCCTTCTGTTTATTTCAACCCAATCAAAATTCCAAAAGACACACTCAGTATAACCTACAATTGAAAGCAGAGAACTTTAATAGATCTCTCTTCATGGTACAAACATTATGCCCATATATTGTTATAGGAAAACCAACACAATAATGGACTTAAACACTTGACTTTCTTGTGGGATAAATTCTAGATTCTTTAAATTGGTAAATAAGTCCATTCACAGTCTGAATCCAGTCTTTTTTTCTACAAATGCAAATTCAGATCCAAACAAATTAAAATTTTCATCACTGTATTATCAAATCTGTAATTCAGCAAAAGAAACATTTTGTCTTTCACATGAGCCACACAGAGGATTGCTCACCTCATGGACTCCTACTTACTCTTAAATGGGCACGTCTAATGTCAACTCCTTTAATTCCTCCCTAAGTGTCCCTGCATTTCTAGAAGGACCTGGAATGTAATCACTGTAACTTGCAACACAGTGAGATAACAAACCTTATTCAGGTAGCAGTAGTTCTAAAAATTTCATGATTCCCCTGACCTGTATTAGGACTTAGAAATCTTCGTTTTAAATGCATACTCTTAGATTCTTGCAGATTGAGAACAAAAAAACTTAAAATTTGTATGGTAACACAAAAGAACCCGAATAGCCAAAGCAATCTTGAGAAAGAAAAAACAGAGCTGGAAGAATCAGGCTGCCTGACTTCAGACTATATTATAAAGCTACATTAATCAAAACATTATGCTACCGGCACAAAGACAGACTTATTGATCAGTAGAACAGGATAGAAAGCCCAGAAATAAACCCATGCACCTACAGTCAATTAATCTACAACAAAGGAGACAAGAATATACAATAGAGAAAATACAGTCTCTTCAATAGTGGTGCTGGGAAAACTGGACAGCTACATGTAAAAGAATGAAATTAGAACATTCTCTAACACCATACACAAAAATAAATCCAAAATGGATTAAAGACCTAAATGTAAGGCAGGATACTATAAAACTCTTTGAGGAAAAGATAGGCAGAACACTGTTTGACATAAATCACAGCAATATCTTTTTGGATCCACCCTCCAGAATAATGAAAATAAAACCAAAAATAAACAGATGGAACCTAATGAAATTTAAAAGCTTTTGCACGCAAAGAAAACCATAAACAAAAAGAAAAGACAATCTGCAGAATGGGAGAAAATATTTGCAAATGGTACAAATGACAAGGGATTAATCTCTAAAATATACAAACAGTTCCTGCAGGTCAATATCAAAAAAACCAAATAACCCAATCAAAAAATGGGCAGAAGATCTAAAAGGACATTTCTTCAAAGAAGACATACAGCTGGCCAAAAGGCACGTGGAAAGATGCTCTCCATTGCTAGTTATCAGAGAACTACAAATCAAAACTACAATGAGGTACCACCTCACACCAGTCAGAATAGCCATCAACAAAAAGTACACAAATAATACATGCTAGAGAGAGTGTAGAGAAAAGGGAACCTCCTACACTGTTGGTGGGAATGTGAACTGGTACAACCACTATGCAGAACAGTATGGAGGTTCCTTAAAAAACTAAAAATAGAGCTACCATATAATCCAGCAATCCCACTACTGGGCATATATCTGGAGAAAACCATACTTCGAAAAAATTCATGCACCCCAATGTTCATCACAGTGCTATTTACAATAGCTAAAACATGAAAGCAACCTAAACACCCATCAACAGATGAATGGATAAAGAAGATGCGGTACATGTATACAATAGAATATTACTCTGCTATAAAAAAGAATGAAATAATTTGATTTGCAGCCACATGGATGGACCTAGAGATTATCACACTAAGTGAAGTCAGAGAAAGACAAATATCATATGATATCACTTATATGTGGAATCTAAAAAAATAATACAAATGAACTTATTTACAAAAGAGAAACAGATTCACAGACTTAGAAAAAAAACTTATGGTTACCAAAGGGGAAAAGTTGGGATTCACATATACACTATACTATATATAAAATAGATAATCAACAGGACCTACTGTATAGCACAGGAAACTCTACTCAGTACTCTGTGATAACCTATATGGGAAAGGAATCTGAAAAATAATAGATATATGTATATGGATAACTGAATCACTTTGCTGTACACCTGAAACTATCACATTTTAAATCAACTATACTCCCATATAAAATAAAAATTAAAAAAATACTTCTTTTGCTTTAAAAAAATTTTTGTTTGTGTTTTTCTGCTGAATATTTTAAGAAACATTATTCTAAGTAAGGTTCCTTAAGAATTAGTATTTGGGTACTAAAACCTTAAAGGGAAATTTTCAGTAAGTGTTCACATATTCTAGAAATCTAACTAAAACAACAAATATAAGAAACTTTAATTAGTAATTCCAGAAGGACTGGTAATATGTTAGGTGTATTCTTTTTGTTAATACATATTTTATAGCTCATTCTTAATTTACTTATGAAAATAATATTGAATAAAGTATATGTTATGTGCAATATTCACTGGCACACATTTCAAATTCCCAGATATTAAGAAATTGTCAATCTGGCTAGACTTCTTACCTGGTTCAATATGGATGTCTCTTCTTTTCTTTCTTCAGGATGTGATGATCCTGTCTTCCTGTATGAGCCACTCTTTTGTATTATCTTTCACAGCTGGAGAAGTATTTACTGTTTTCCATTTCACTTCCAATTTTGTTTGCAACATAGCTAAGGTGAATAAATGTAGTTCATGTGAATGAACAAATTTAAAATAAAGTAAAATAACTATGAAGTGATTATCTGATTTGTATAGGAATATACAAGGCATTTTAAAAATTAAAATATACAATTGATGACTTCTCACTCTTCATCTGTATATTATTCGATTATGCTTTCATTGTTCAAAGCTTTCTCTGGTACTATTCTTTTAGCCTTGATTTAAAAATCTGTTACATGTTTGTTTGGAACACCCTGAATAAGTATTCAGACCTTGAGTGTAGGGAAACTCTTTAAAAATTATTTGATCCAAAAACTTCAAAAAGTCATTTGATCCAAGGGCAGTGTGACTCTGTGTGACTCAGTTTACCAGTTCGTTAGTGATTTATGCATGTTATTATTTAGCACACTGTATTAGTTTCTTGGACTGTTGTAACAAATTACTACAAACAGTGTGACTTAAAACGACAGAAATTTATTACTTCAAAGTTCTGGAGGCCAGAAGTCTGAAATTAAGATGTCAGCAGGGCGATACTCCTGAAGACTCAAGGGGAAAATCTTTCCTTGCATTTTCTGGCTTCTGGTGTTTCCAAGCATTCCTTAGCTTGTGGTAACAGAACTGATCTCTGCCTCTTTATTCACAAGAGCTCTGTGTCTCTCTCAGATTTCTCCCTGCCTTTTCTTATAATGTCATCTATCATTGGATTCAGGGCCTACCCTAAATGTGGGATGAACTCATCTTGAGATCCTTAACTTATTACATGTGCAAAGACTCCCCTTTTATGAATAAAGTCACAATTCCCAGGGATTAGGACTTGAGCATATCTTTTCAGAGGCCACTATTCAATCCATACCCACACCAAAACCTTTCTGAAGGTAATTATTATGAAGGGTTCCTGAAATAGTTTCAATAATAATTATCTGATTAATTGAAGTAAATAGCCTTCTGAGAAACTATATTGTCTCTTTCTCTCATTCTCCCCACTCCACCAGCCTCACACACTTTATTCTGGTATATTATTTTAAGAAAGAGATTAACCCCATTACTTTAGTTTCACCTCACAGATATCATTAACTTTATTTTCTAACTTCACTAATTATCATGGAAATAACAATTAAAAGATACAAGTATTTTAAAAGAACCAGAAAGAAATCTGTATGGCCATAGTAGACAAAAGCAGAAATGTCTAAACTTTATATAATGACATAATTCTTCCATATTTTCTTTTATGTTCATATCACCTCTAAAGGAGGGAGAGCAGGTATTTATAGCTTCTTTTCATAGATAAGACATTTAAGTTCATAAGATCATAGTTTTAGACGATCAGAAGGCTGATGGGGTAGAAGGCATAAACAAGATCCATGATCTTGACTTCAAGCATGATCTCTTCACGAGCAGACAGAATTTGGAGACACTGCTTATTCAGTCTTAACTTCTTTCATCCCCACTCCAAACTTCGTGTTGGGTCAATCCATTTCTATCTCAAAGATATTGTCTTTTCCTGAAAAACTACTTCCCTCTTCCCACTCATACTCAGAAGGTACGTTGTGCCTGAGCATCTTGAATAAATACATTTTCCAGGTTTGGAATTTTCCATCTTTAAAAACTACAGTCTCTCCAAACACAAACACTACTGTGAGATATTTCAAGCTTATTCCTAAAAGGGACAGGTGGTTCCAGCAAATGAGATGAGATTCCAAAATAAAGAGAGGAAGTATGGGTAGTTGGAGAGGGAGCAATTTCTCAAAAAATGATACCGCTGATACATGTTCCATGGTAATCTTTTAAAAAAATCCTTTCAGTAATGTAAGTACTTTTTTGCTATCCAATCTAAATATGTTTATTTATGGCTCTTTTTAAAGTTATTTGGATGTAATACAAATATAGAAACATATATCTGTGAGTGGGTGTGTATGTGTGTGTGTGTGTAAAGTGATGCATATATTAGCGATATTGATACAGGAAGCTATTCGCTACCTGTTTGTTATGAGAATTCTCAACGGAAAAAAACCAGCTTATATTTAATTAAAATAAGACTTATACTTACTTGCAGATTTATAGTTTTGGAGAACTTATGAAGATTTTCACTTTGACATTCAATTACTTACATGGAAATAGTAGCATATGCAGTTTGGAGAGAGAGACACACACAGACAGGCAGAGAGAGACAGAGACATCAAGTTGATCAGTCTCCTTAATATTTTAAGGAACATTTTGCTATCTCCTATTTCCAGAAATACCACACTATGCTGAGCATTACATTTTATCCTTTGTCTGATGGATTCAATTCAACAAACGCTAACAAAGTCTAATGATTTAAATAAAAGCATATTTTAATTAAAAAACTAATAGACAAACAATTTATTAATACATAAATAAGTAAGAGTTTAAGTTGTATCCCTTAAATGACTGTTATGTCATTTAGGTAGACCTGAGTATTTTACTAAAGGGAAACGATATTTACTGGAAGATACTTATATGACAAATTAAACCTGTCTCTCATAGATCACATTTAAATTTAAATGTTAACTTCCTGAAACATATATTATTTTGTATAAATGGAGTATAAACAGCTCTTTGATTGAACTAGTTTACTAAATTAAATCAAGGCAAGATGTGAAGCGTGCCAGAAAATGCTAACTTCTTGAATTAAATATTTAGAAATTATGTGCTAATCTAATACTATCATAAATTAAATAGATAAATGTAAGCAATACTATTTTCTCTGACCATATCTGATACTGAAGTTTTTATGTAAATTATTGAAAAATAATGTACAAAATCTTAGCCAGCATGTGTAGCATAGCCTTTGTAGCAGAATACATGACAGAGATTTAGTTAATAGTAAGATGGACATTTTTTATATAATTTGAAAAAAAAACTTTTTAAATGCAAAAATAATTCATAATAGAAAATACTAGAGAACAATAATATAAAGCTTTATGTAAATGGGCTTAGTCATAATATATTTCTTCAATTAAGGAGTGAAATGGAGACACTGACAGAGTCATAGACTGAATTTCCCTTAGAATATGTAAAAGGCTTTACAGAGCAGAAGCTATATAATGCATATGTAAATGTAAAAATGATGAAAATTTTACATATGAAAGAACATATACTATTAAATTGGAATTATGTGAAGTTGAAAGACATAATTCCAAATGCTGTAAATAAGTTGTCATCTGAGTCCTGAACTATTGATATAAAAATAAATCAATGACCTGGAATTGAAATATGAATTTCCTTACATTATTTTAGATAAAAATATCCACCAACACTTCCGTTTTTCGTGCCTTTTATCATCTTTTAGAGTAGACTGACATACACAAATCAATCTTTATGATGTTTACAGGATGCACATTTTAAATTAAGGACACAGAAATGTGTAAAATAAAAATATGAAAAATGATATTCTTTGAAAACACAGACTAAGGGATATAAGACAAAGATAAGGCAAAAGAGTTTTATAAGAAAGAAGAGAGGACATTATGGAAAAGTAAAAGGATAAATTCACCATAAAGATATAAGAATCCTAAAGTTTATGGACATATAGATAACTTCAATTTTTATAACAAGAAGTTGATAAATCAACAAGTCTACACTCATACTTCAAATATTGAGCACCTTTAGAGATGTAACACCACTCTGAATATGTTTTAAGAATTAAAATTACATGTGTTTGTTGTCTAAAAACTTGCATTAAATTAGAGCATAATAACAATATAAAGATAACTAGAAAATCCCCAAGTGTTTGAAAAGTATTCAGAACTTCTCTAAATAACAAGTGGGTCAAGAAGTAAATTATAATGCATCATATAACTTATTATAATCTGAATGATAATGAAAATATAGTTATTGAAAATTGTAGAATGTATCTAAAACATGTTAGAAGTAAATTATATATTAACTCTGAATATACATATTAGAAAATAAAAATGTTGAAAATCACTTACTTAAACTTCCAACAAAAAAGCTAAAGGCTAGAGGGGGGGATAGGGAGGTTGAGAGGGAAATGCAAGAGAGAGGAGAAATGGGGATATATGTATATGTATAGCTGATTCACTTTGCTATACAGCAGAAACTAACACACCATTGTAAAGCAATTATACTCCAATAAATGTTAAAAAAAATAAAAATACAATTTAAAAAAAAAGCGAAAGAAGAGCAGATTAAAACCAAAGAAAAGAGGAGACAAACAATAAAAATAAGAGCAGAAATCAATAAATATAAGCACAATCACAAAATAAAGAAAACCATAGAGACAAAATTGATTTTTGAAAAAGAATACAATTGATAAATAGTAAGACTGATTAATAAAGAGATGTCAATAATGCAAATTATTAATATCTGTAGTGAAAGAGGTGTATTGACTCCATATTTTACAAACATTATATAGGAAATAAGAGTATATTATAAAGAAATTTAGGTCAAACATTTTTTTAAATATATGAAATGGAAAATAACTTGAAATTTACAACTTATAAACATTAATACAATAAGATATAGACAATCTGAATCATTCTGTACCTGTTGAAAAACTTGAATTCATAATTAAAAACCTTCCCAACAAAAATATTCTGGGCCAGATAGGTTTACAGGTTTATTCTTCCAAATAATTAAAGAAAAAATACCACTGAATACATCAAGTCTTCCAGAGAACACGAAAAGAAAGATCACTTTTCAATTCCTTGTATAATATTTGGCTAGTCTCATGAATCTGACAGCAACATTTGCCACCACATTTCAAGAAAATAAAATTTTATATATACTGATATCTTTTATGAATTCAGAGACAAAAATTCTGAACAAAATATTAAGAAATTTAATCCAGAGATAACTAAAGGGGGTAATACATCAAGACTGTGTGAAATTTATTCCAGGAATGCATGGTTGGTTCAAAAATTTGAAAACTAGGCAAAGTTTTCACATTTACCACATAAACAAAATAAAGTGGAAAAGCAATGTAATAATCTCAATATACTATAAAATTATTTTTAACAATGAACATACATTCATGTAAAAAGAATAACTTTCAACAAACTAGAGATAGAGAGAAGATATTTTTAAAAAATTATCCTCAAAAACCAATAACTAACACTTAATAATGAAATATT
Source organism: Kogia breviceps (assembly GCF_026419965.1). NCBI lineage: Eukaryota > Metazoa > Chordata > Mammalia > Artiodactyla > Physeteridae > Kogia > Kogia breviceps. Next base: position 105,993,237 of record NC_081314.1, on the reverse strand, counting down.
AATATTCTTCCCTCTAAAACTGGGAACAAGGATATCTCTTATCAATGGTTCAATTCATAGGTGTACTGGTTATCTTTTGCAGTGTAATAAGGGGAAAAATGTCTTAGCAAGTCTTAAGGTTGATAAAAGAAAAAAAAAGCACATATAATTACATGATTAGGTTTAAAGAAACTTTAAAGAAACAATAAATTATTAGAAAAACACATGAATTTAGAAAATTTGCTGAACAGAGTCCACCATAGAGAAAACAGTTATATTTCTATATACCAATAACAAACAATATTAAATTAGAGAAAAGATAACAGTGCCATCAAAAAGACCAAATACTTGGAATAAATCTATTGAAAAACACCAAGGATCTCTCTAGTAAAAATGGTGTATATTACCAAGAGAAAGTAAAGAAAACCTTGATAGATGCAGGGAAACACTATGTTCAACGGAGTTCTGTACTTTTAGGATTAAAATTCTCCACGGTAAATTCAATTCAACATAAGGGTATTTTTGTGGACATTGATAAATTGATCCAATCATATATGTATATATATACAGACATATGCATATATTAATATATATATGAATATATAAATGCAAAGAAGCTAGAACACTCAAGCAATTTTGAAGAAAAAGGAGAAAGAATTTTCTTTACATAAAATTTTATCTTATATAAAATTTACTATAATTCTACACTGTCTAAGACAGTATGGCACTGGGGCTTGATATGAAAACAGATCATGATAACAGAATAAATAATTCTGAAACAAACACTTAGCTTTTCAGTCAATTCATTATAGCAACTGTCCTACTGCAATTTGTGAAGAAAGGGTCAGGGTCAACAAATGATATTGGGTAACCTGGATATCCATGTGAAAAAAACGTCAGTGTTGACACCTACCTAATATTACAGACAAAAATTAGTTCAAGATGAATTATGGATCTAAATGTAAATTTTTAAAGTACATATAAAAATACATATGGATAGATAGATGATAGATATAGATAGATAGATAGATGATTGATAGATCTCCAGCTTTTCCATTGCTTCACATATGCCCTACAGAACTGTACATGCAAATTTATTAAAAGACATATAACAGAATGTCCATAAATATATGATTAGTAATAGACCCAATCTGAATACAGGCCAAAGACCTAACATTGATTTAGAGCAGAATGGATTAATAACTTGTGATATATTGATAGAATATGTCAGATATAAAAGAGCACATGCTATATGACTCAATTTATATGATGTTCAAGATAAAAATTATATTTTCAGATAAAACTAAACTGTAGTGATAGGTTTTCTATTTTATATGGTAAAGTTTTAAATGAAAAAGTTCTGTTACTTGGTGAATACTTAATGGAAAATAACTTTTGATAAGCCAGTGGTTCTGACAAGAAACAAATATTATGGTTTGATTTAAGATGATTTTATTGCTATTTTATAAACTAACATGTAAACTTTTATAAACTCATATTATAATGTCTTAAATGTGAATTACTCAGTCAAAACACAAGATAATCTTTAGAATTTTATTTTCTCCGGGATGACACCTATGTGATAGCTCTTTTAAAATTTTACTGTTGTATATAAATAAACTTATTTCAAAATGAAAGGAAAAATATATTTTTACTTCAAATATTTCATTAAAATTACTTTAACAGAACATTTGTTTATAGCTATTCTTTTATACATTTCCTTTCATTTGCATAATTTTGTATAGGGTCTGATTTTTTAAATTTATGATATATATTTACATACACCCATATAGTCAGGGCTTTCAGTGCATCAGATTGATGCAGACATTTTCTTGATTTCTCACTTATTTTTGTTATTGTTGACATAGTAATATTTGAATTTTATGCATGGCTAGATTTTATTATTAGGTGATAAGAATCTTTGTCTAGTTCTATCCCGTTTTGAAAGCAATTATCAAGCACTCATGAAAGTTCTAATTCCTTGCAAATTAATAGGCAAAGGAAATTGTTTTTTCATACTCTTGGTTGTACTTGACCAGATTCAAAGCAAGTGAGCATATAGCAACAAAATTCTGTAGACAAGAGAAAAGCCAAGATAGGACACAGAGGAATATAAAACATTAAATCCAAGGGCAGCCAAGAAGTCCAGTGAACAATATTCACAGGACCTCAAGTCTTAAATGCTGATGGATGAGTAAGCATACCTTCACGATCTGTGCACAGCAATGGGAACTTCCAAGTCAAATATAATGGCTAAATTCTCACTGAAAATAAATATTTGCTAAATTGTCCTTTGTCCATTTATAGAAATTTGTCCTGTGCTAAGCATATATTATAGGCAACTTCCAATTTGGGAGAGATAGAATAAACCAATATTAAATAAACTTTAAGAAGCCAGGACAGTGAGGGTGTGGAGAGAAATCCAGTGTATTTAACAATCTTTGGGAAGACAAAGGAAAACTAAACTTTAAGGCCTACACAGACATTCAGTGGTTACCACAGGGTGCATTGACAGATAAAAAAAGTAACTTAATAGCTCTCTGACTGTTGGACATTAAGTTCTTGATAAACTCTCTCCCTGAAAAAACTGACAAAGGAATTAAGTTGGGGGTCGCAAATACTAGAATAAAAGCAAAGGTAGGGAAGAGTTAAGCAGATTAAAAAACAGCATCTAACTGAATAATGGTCAATCAGATATATTCAGGAATAGACTGGTTTTTTTTCACTATTAGTTATATTCTCTTGATTTTTTTGCATGTTAAGTAATTTTTTAATGATATCTGGCCACTGTGTGTATAAGAATTGTAAAACTTCCAGATAATGAAATCTGATACCTGAGAGTATGTTAGGAAAATGGAATGAGATGCTAAGCAACTCACAGATATGTGAGTTGGTGCCTGTGTTGTGGTGGATGAGTCTGGATCTTGCCTTTCTGGTGGGCAGGACCATGTCTGGCGGGGTGTTTTGGGCTGTTATTTTATTGTGATTTTAGGCAGCCTCTCTGCTAATGGGCGGGCTTGTGTTCCTGTCTTGCTAGTTATGTGGCATAGGGTGTCCAATACTGTAGCTTGCGGGTCATTGAGCAGAGCTGGGTCTTAGCTTTGAGATGGAGATCTCTGGCAGGATTTCACGATTTGATATTACATGGAGCTGGGAGGTCTCTGGTGGACCAATGTCCTGAACTTGGCTCTCCCACCTCAGAGGCACAGGCCTGACAAATGGCCAGAGCACAAAAACCCTGTCAGCCACCCATCTCAGAAGAGAAGGGAGAAAAAATTAAAAAGAGAAAAAAATAAAGTAAATAAAATAAGGTTATTAAAATAAAGAATAAAAAATTTATTAAATAAAAAATATTAAAAAGAGATTTAAAAAAGGAAAAAAAAAACAAGAAAGAAAGAAGAGAGCAACCAAACCAAAAAAGAAATTCACCAATGATAACAAGTGCTAAAAACTATACTAAAAACAAACAAAAAAATGGACCGGCTGAACCCTAGGACAAATGGTAAAAGCTAAGCTATACAGACAAAATCACAAAGAATTGGATGACTACACACTCACAAAAAGCGAAAGAGGAAAAAAAATTATATATCTATATGTTAAAAAAATGGAGGAAGATAGCAACCAAATCAATAAACAAATCTACCAATGATAATAAACTCTAAATACTTAACTAAGATACACATAAAACTAGAAACAAATTAGATGCAGAAAGCAACCCCAAGTCTATAGTTGCTCCCAAAGTCCACTGCCTCAATTTTGGGTGACTTGTTGTCTATTCAGATATTCCAGAGATACAGGGTACATCAAGTTGATTGTGGAGATTTAATCCTCTGCTCCTGAGGCTGCTGGGAGAAATTTCCTTGTCAATTCTTTGTTCGCACAGCTCCTGGGTTCAGCTTTGGATTTGGCCCTGCCTCTCTGTGTAGGTCACCTGAGAGTGTCTGTTCTTAGCCCAGACAGGACGGGGTTAAAGTAGCAGGTGATTTGGGGGCTCTGGCTCACTCAGGCCAGCGGGGCTGGAGTATGGAATGTGGGGTGAGCCTGAGGCCGCAGAGGCCAGCGTGACATTGCAACAGCCTGAGGCGTGCCGTGTGTTCTCCTGGGAAAGTTGTCCCTGGATCACGGGACCCTGTCAGTGGCAGTCTGCACAGGGTCCCAGGAGGGGAGGTGTGGATCGTGACATGTGCTCGCACACAGGCTTCTTGGTAGCTGCAGCAGCAGCATTAGCATTTCATGCCCGTCTCTGGGATCCACGGTGATAGCCACAGCTTGTGCCATCTCTGGAGCTTGTTTTGGCAGTGCACTGAATCCCCTCTCCTTGCACACCCCAAAATAACGGTCTCTTGCCTCTTCGGCAGCTCCAGACTTTTTCCAGGACTCCCTTCCGGCTAGCTGAGGCGCATTAACCCCTCAAGCTGTGTTCATGCAGCCAACCCGTCCTCTCCCTGGGATCTGACCTCCGAACCCCGAGCCTAAGCTCCCAGCCCCCGCCTGCCTCGGTGGGTGAGCAGACAAGCCTCTCAGGCTGGTGCTGTTTGGCACCGATCCTCTGTGTGGGAATCTGTCTGTTTTGCCCTCTTACCCCTGTTGCTGCGCTCTCCTCAGTGGCTCCGAAGCTTCCCCCTCGCCACCCGTCTCCACCAGTGAATGGGCTTCCTAGTGTGTGGACACTTTTCCTCCTTCACAGCTCCCTCCCAGAGGTGCAGGTCCCATTCCTATTCTTTTGTCTCTGTTTTTTTCTTTTGCCCTACCCATGTATGTGGGGAGTTTCTTGCCTTTTGAGAAGTCTGTGGTCTTCTAACAGCATTCAGTAGGTGTTCTGTAGGCGTTGTTCCGCATGTAGACGTATTTCTGATGTATTTGTGGGGAGGAAGATGATCTCTACGTCTTACTCCTCCACCATCTTGTAGGTCCCAGACTTTATTTTTTAGAGCAGTTTCAGGTTTATAGAAAAATTGAGCAGAAAGTACAGAAAGGTATCATGTTTCCTCTCCCCTTTTGCACAGAATCTCCTATTATTAACATCTTGCCCTAGTGTGATCAATTTGTTATTATTGATTTAGAGATTTTGATACATTGTGATTAAAAATTCATAGCTTACATTAGGGTTCACCCTTTGAGCTGTACATCTCTATGGGGTTTGGCAAATGTATGAAGTCATCTGTCCACCACTATAACAGAATAAATTCACAGCCCTATGAATATGTGTTCCACCTCTCCCAGTCTCTCCCTATCTGGTAAACACTAATATTGATACTGTGGCTATAGTTTTACCTTTTGCAGAATATCATATAGTTGAAATCATACAGTGTGTAGATTTTTCAAACTGTCTTCTTTCACTTAGAAATATACATTTAAATTTCCTCCATGTCTTTTTGTGGCATGATAGCTCATGTGTTTTTTAATGAATGATAATTCCCACTGTTGCACATCCTCACCAATTACCTCACTATGGTAAAGCTGAAGTCAGTTAGGTTTTGGCAAAATAGTTTCCCTTGACGTCAGGTATTTTGGAGAAGAGAATGCCCTGAGCATATTTCAAAATGGCTCCTCCCCACCACCCTGTTGCTGAAGAACAAGAAGATTTTTTTCTAATCTTCATCCTGACAACCTGGTGGGGGTCCTGAAGGTAAAATTCATAAAAGTGTGTGTCTCTCCAACAAGGCTGGGCCTCAGCAGTTTTTTATCTCTCAAGTGGGGCCATTCTCAATCTGACAATTAGTTGCCGTTTTAGTGTCTCTACCATGCTCCAGTAATGACTTCTGTTTCCAGTAAGCTGATTCTCTGGGGAATCAGCTTACTGATTCTTTGGGGAATCAGTGGCTTTTTGGGGAGCAGTGGCTCCTTTCTGGTGAGCAGTGGCTAGCCCTGTGACTGTAATTCTCTGATGGACCCAAGAAGAGCTGTGTGTTTTTAGTTTATACAACTTCTTTCTTGTTGTTAGGATTGGGGCACGGGGGATTGGTAAAGACTTCTAAACTCTTTACATGTCTGACCTTCAGAGCTTTTTGACTCCTGCCTGATATAGCTTCAAGTTGTGGCAAATACTTTGACAGTGATTGGCCATGTCTCTGAGTCACACCACCATCTTTTTGTTTCCTAAACATTGAACGATTTTTGAAATGTTGTTGTGATTTTAAGATATATTTGATCTAACAGTCACCTCTGCAAATCCAGAATTCAGCAAAGACCCATTGGGGAAATGTGGCTGTGAGTTTGAGGTCCTTTACTCTTCTAATTTGTAACTCTAACCTCACAAGACCTTTTAGAGCTTTCCTCATTTCTCTTTCAGAAGGCCAGTTCCCACTTATGGCTCGAAATCTCCACTCTGAATGAGCAACTTCCTCTAGGAAAATAGTCTTCCTATCACCAACATACATCTCAACAATTCAGCCCTCTCTGGAATTTTTATTCATCTAGTCCTCTTTGCCCACGACATCTTATATGGAAGTGGATTTTTCCTTTCTGCCATTTTAAAAGCAATTTCTACTGGATATACAAGGCAAGGTTGGTATTTATTTCTTTTCATAATTTTAGAGTTGCCTTTAGAGTGATTGTCTTTTGGCTTCTGCTATTTTTTTAATGTACACTTTTTTCTTTTTCACTGCAGTTTAAGACATTGTTTGTGATTTCCAGAAGTTTTATTAAGATGTTATTTTCTCTGAATTCATACCACTTAAGAGTCTGCAGAAACTGAATCTGTGAGTTGCTAGTTAATGTCTTACATCAGTTTTTGAAAATTCTCAACCACTATCTCTTCAAATATAACTTATGCCCAATGCTCTCTCCTTTGGTCCTGGAATTCATTATGTGTGTGTTAGATTACTTTATTGTGCCCCAAGGCTTTTATTTATTTTCCTTAAAAAAAAAAAGTCTACTCGTGTATTAGTTTCCTAGTGTTGCTGTAACAAATTACTACAAAGTAGTAGCTTAAAACAACAGAAGATTATTCTCTCACAGTTCTGAAAGCTAAAAGTCTGAAATCAAGATGCCAGCATGGTTGATGCCTTCTGAGAGTTCTGAGAGCATCGTCCATTTGTTATCTCCTGTCACCTTCTGGTGACAGCTGGCAATCCTTGGTTTGTATATACATCACTCCAATCTCAGCTTCATCTTTACTTGGCATTTTCCCTATATTTTTCTCTCTTCACATAGCCATCTCCCATTGTGTCTCTCTTCTCTTCTTATAAGGACACCAGTCATATTGGAATAAGGGCTCACTCTTCTCCTCTATGAGCTCATCTTAACCAATTATAACTGCAACAATCTTATTTCCAAATAAGTTCACATTCTGAGGTACTGGGAATTGAGGCTTCAACACATCTTTGGGGGATCATAATTCAATCCATAACACAGTGCGACCTTGCCTTCCAGTTGAGTAATTCTGCCATCTGCTCTTTAAATCTTTTGTTGATTACAGTTCTGGAAGTTACTTTTAATTTTTAAAAGTAGATTATAATTCTTTAATGAAATACTCAATATATTTATTAATTTTATCCCATTTTTATAATATTTTATCACGTTTGTTTTAAAAGTTCCGGTCTCCTAACTTCAATATCTGTATTACATTTATTTCTGTTTTTTCTCTTGGTTTTTGGTTTGTAACATAATATGCCTTGCATTCTTGGTGATTTTTAATAAAATCCAAGACGCTGTGTAAAACTAATTTTAAGAGTCTCTCTTAGGATGTGTTTTATAGAAATAAAGACCCAAATAGAGTGCTTATCAAGAACATCTCATAATGAAAGCAATGAAAAAGGATAGAAGGGAGATAGCTGAGCAGATATGTGGCTTCTAGTGATGTTTTACCTTTTCTTGATCCATAGAGAAAAGTCTCAGGAGTACATATTGTATCAATATCATACTTTGGACTCTCTTGAGGAAAGAGGCCTGCCTTTTGTACCCCTGCATAAGACAATTCCTTTTCCCAGAAAAGGAATTTTTATTAGCCAAGGGAAATGTTTGGAAAAGTGGAATTTCTCTTAACTAATAGCAAATAATCCTAACATCAGTTGGGAAAGTGGCTATCCATTTGTTAAGGATGGTATGACATCAAAATATCATCTGTTATAGCAGATAAAGTCTGTATTAGTATCAAAGACAGTTCACACTTTCCGTTGCCAGACGGACAAAGTGGGGTCAGTTCAGCTCCAGGAATTAGCTGAGTTGATTTTTAATTGCAGTTTTGAAAATCCTCAGTGTCCTTCTAGTTTACCTTCTTCCTAGTGCCCTGACCTTTAAAGATTTCAGTTGGGAGGTTTATGTGTTCAGCAAGGCCCCACTTCTTTATGTTATCCTGAACTTAAATCTTTGCCTCCTCAACACAGTCAGACTTTAGAAGACTCCACTCTACTCTTAGAAGTTTTAAGTGAAAGCTTATATCTCCCAGCCACACACACGACTTCAGGATTTGGCAAATATCTTAAGGAGGACTTGTAACACTACATATTGGAAGCCTCTGAAGTTTCCTTTACTTCCCTCTCTAGCCCATGAGATCAGAAAGAACCCTGAATATTTTGACTCCCCACAACAGTTCTACTGTGCCCTGGTAAATCCATATTTTAAGCTTCATGACAATGACGAAGATCACCACACATACACAAGAAAAAAAAAAAAAAAAGTGGTTGCAGAATGTCAGCTCAGGACTTCATGATTCTACTGCTCCAGAAACCTAACTCCTCTCATCCTCTTTATTTATGATGTCTTTATTTTACTTTTCTAGTTTTCTTTTTGTTCATGAGAGGAATATTGGTCTGTACCAAATCCCTCCATCCTATCCAGAAGCAAAAGTTGAAGATTTTTTTAAAAACTCCGTTAAATGGAAGTTACTGTGCTATGTTACATACCCTGTATCAATTTTTTTTAACATAGCATAGGACAAATCAAATAGATAGCAAAATAGCAATACTGCAGAGCTTCAGAAAGTAGAGATTAATTCTTACTTATGGGAAAAGAAAGGTGACAATGAAAAAGTAACATTTCTTCTAGGATTTATAAGTTTGGAAATATGTTAATGGAAGCAAAAATAAACATTCTTAAGTAAAGAGAACAGTAGAGGCAAAACTGTAAAGGTAGACCTACAGGGTATGGATTTAAACTATGAATTGGCTACAATAAAAGATAAAACTGTGAAATTTGGTGGTGCCAAATTGTGAAAGGATTAGACTGGCACCAATAGTTTAATCTTTTTAGATACATGAAGGTTTGCTGAACATTTTGCAATACTTCTTAAAATAGTCAATACATTCCAAAGTTATCCTGTAGACAATTAACCAGCCCTAAATATTCAAGTAGGTTAGGAAATGATAACAATATCCTTGATGATCATTAAGGAAGTCTAGAGAATTAGAAAAGATGTGAAATATCCAGTCAAACCTGTAGATAGAAGAAACCGAAATTGCTTAGCCAATGCTTAAATAAGAAAGAGAATCAATATTATATTACTCAAAATTTTCTAGTTTGATATAGCTAATGTGCTAATGTATTGCTAATGTGCTCCTAAAATGTGTTATTCCCTTTATTTATGGTAATACTGAATTGGCTGGGCTTGTGGCCACCTGGTTCAAGACTATAACCAGCCTTTCTTGTGCATAGCTTTGTATGGTCATTTGGCTAAGATCTAATAAATAGAATGCAAGGAGAAGTGATTCTTCAATTTTCTTGGTCTCTTGCTTAAAAGGAAATTGCCTGCCCTGGACTTTCACAATTTCTTTCTTCCTCTACTGAACAGTCAACATAATAGTGATCCCTGCTCAATCCTGCAAAGGAAAAACCTTTCCCACTCCAACATGAATGATCATGCAGAGCAGAGCTTCCCTGCTAGCCTAGACCACCCACTTCCTAACCTCTATATGAGAGTGAAATAAAAGTGTGTCTTGTCTAAGCCAGGAGCTCTTTGTATAGCAGCTTAGCCTGTACTCTAAAATATATAGGGTAACTATTAAAAAAAAAAAAATACCCTGGCATTTGGAGGGTCTCACTCCCTCCTTTGCCCTTGGAATCACATTCTGCTTGCCTTCCTAGCTTTCAGAAGCTGCCCGAAGGATACAGCCTTGACATAAAAATGTGGTGAGGAGACTACTTGGTCTGTCTCCTTGACTGAATCCAGTTAAGTCCTCTTTATAAACTCAAGATTCTGGCAGGTAAGTGCAGAGACTTACTTGTCTTGTGGCCGCCCAAGACAAGCCTCTTAAGTAAGTTTTCTTACATATTAAAACTGCCACTTATTTATCTAGAATGGTCTGCCTATTTATTCAGTCTCTTTTTGTCCTCATTGTATGGGACCATCTTGCCAAGCAAAAATAGGTAACAGAGAAAGTAAAGAAGGTCGATATGTGGTAAGGGGAGGGTTTAAGAAATGAAATCCACACCTCAGGTCTGAAAATTGGTTTACATGTACATGCAAAAAATTCAAGAAAAAATAGTTACCAGATGATTAAAGAGAATGAGAGAATCATGAAGAAAATTGGAAAACAATGTAAAATACAAATGGAGAAGCGAAATTCAATGAGCACTATGTTTATCCATACAATTCATTTTAAATTTTAACATTCATTGTATTGAGACTAAATCACTAAGCCTCAGCAGTAGCAAGGAGAAAGAAAAATTGTAATCCTTTTTTTTCCAACGAGTTAAAAACATGTTAATTATGTATTATCTTTATTTTCCTGTTCATTGTGTTCTTTGGTTTTCTTGAACCCAAGGGAGACTTTTGGAAACAAATATTTTACCTTGGCCTTATGATGGTCATATTTCACAACAGATAAACATTTTATTATGCAAAAGAAATAAAGGGTGTTTCTTTATGATAACTGATTAAGGTCATTTTATTAATATTTGTCATTATAGCACAATAAAAAGCACTAGAAATATTATTAATGATTCAATACCTATAAGACATTGCAAATCTTTGTCTCTTTGTTCTACAAATATATTTGAAAACCTAAACTTTTCTGAAAGAGTATCTCATAAAACATATGTCAATTTTTATATTATAAAAGCACTTTATCCTACAATAGGCAGAAAGCGTACATTTTTCAAGAGGTATATTATTTTAACATGGTTGAATTTGTTGCTGAAAAAGCCATTTACGAATTATAGAATTGATGTCTTCTGCTAGTATTGACAAGCAGAATGAATTACTTCAGAATCATCCTATGGGCCTGAAACATAAAGCGATTTAAAAATAATCTGCAAGAAAAAACCTTCATCATTATCTATTTGAAATGAACTGCAGTTTATATGTTGGAAAACATTGCCTAAGATATATACTAAATGTTAATATATACTTAATATTAAACACATGGGTAGGTCATATTAATGTAAATGCATTAGAAAAATGAGAAAAATATGTGAATACCTTGAGGCAAAAATTATGTTTTAATTCATTACATGTTCTTTGTTGTGAAAAAAACCTCACTCTCACTTTTTATCAACCCTAAAAAAATTCAGTTATCAGAATACTATTTTTTTTAAGAGTTCATCCAATTAATTATGCCTGGAGGGAATACTAGAGCAGTGCTGTAACAGGGGCAGCTCTTCCCCAGGGAATGTGGTTTCTTTGGGTGAGATCCTTGTAGATGACTTTTGCCCAAAGTATTGGACCCTCACTCCTGTAGGAAATAATTGTGGAAACCCCAAGAGAAAGAAAGAATGGCATAGTTATAGAGGTCAATGGCACTGGAATAGCTCCCATTATTGTTGAGACTTACTCTAACTTAAAATATTCTAGCATTTTTGAAAATGAATTAACTTGTTTTCTGAAAAATGAATAAAAAAATCTCATCATATTTCCTACATACTTTTATCCACCTGTGCCAACACCTTAGTGTTTATGTTATAGAAAGATGAAGTTTACAGCTGAAAGGGACCTAACTGGTCACATCATTCATTTGCTTTTTCAAATTATATTGCCTTGAGTTACAATGATGCAAATAATATTTACCATAAATTGTTTAAAGAATTTAACTCTACATGAAATTAATCAGTACATTGTATACAATGAAATGCTACGGATAAATAAATTAGCTGGCAGTTATATAATGATATTCTTTAGGAAGTCAAGATCTTCCACAAGAAGAATATAATTTTAAGACAGACACTTATCAACATACATTTTTATTATTTCTTGCTAAGGAGTAAGTATGTGAGAAACTTGGTGAGTAAATAATTAATGTAAAGTAAAACAGTACAAGCTCATCTAAAATAATAAGTAAAAAATCATCCAATATTAAGTCAATAAGGATTTAAATAATTCAATGATGATCTTCTATGACTATAAACCCCAAAATATTGTACTATAATAATTAATTGCAAGGAGAAAAATGATCTAGTAGTCATCATTTTCTTTGAGAGTTGCCCAATTTTTCACAAATTATACAACTAAAAGTAAAAATTTAGGAATTTTATGTTTATAGAATAGATTATAATGATGGTTTCACAGGTGTATACTTATATCCAAACTCATCAAGTTGTATACATTAAATATGTACAAGTTTTTGTATGTCAATTGTAGTCTGAACAAAATTGTTTTTTAAAAAAAGCAGGTGGTGGTGGTGGAAACAGCTAAGCTCTTCCACGCACTATGTATCACAGAACTATTTTATTCACTAATAAAAGATTATTTAGAATCATAGAAAAGGAATCATATTTGAAACTTGATGTAAATATTTTCCTCTACATAGCCCTATTTTTGAACAGTTTACGTGTCCTGCAAATTTCGGAGATACCACTTCTACATGTCTCTGTGCATATTTCAGTATTTCAACAAACTGAAGTTGCAGTAAGATAGGGAGAAAAACATCTGGTAAGTATTACTTTAAAGAAATGGTACATCTCAGGAAACAGCACTTATGGAGGTATCCGATTAATATTACAACTTTAAACGTACTTTTACCTCCATTCTCAGGCTTTTCGTAATTTTCTTCTCTGATAAAGTCAGAACATTTAACAGACACAGGAAAAAATGTTTATAAGACATAACAAATGTATATCAAATGTTTTCATAAGCATTATGCTATAAAAAGTAGTATATGAACATTTAAATATAGTAAAATTCACACATATATTCTGAGAAATAAGTGGGCATGAATAAGTCAGAAGTTATCTCTGAGGATGAATCTTAGTACTATTACCTTATATGAGAGTGTGATAAAAATGTCACTTCATTTCGATTTATAATAAGTAAATTTTCATATAGCAAATACTGGTACCAGATTTTTGTTCAAATAATCATTGACTAATGTGAAGCATTTTTACTTCCTAACTAGAAGTTTTAGTCAGATATTTCTTTCAAGGGTTTAATTATTTTATATCTTTCTAATAATATTAAATGTAAAAATTGTTAATATTAACATGTTTGATTAGATGTAATGAAATTGATACTGGAAACGTTAAGAAAGATAGTAATGAAAAAAATTTACATGTGACCTTACCATAGTCTTAACAATTCCAAATTATAAGTGAAAAATGTCATAAATATCTGTCTGTGTGCATGTTTATAAAAAATTGGTTATTCCTTGCATTTCATATATGTAGTGGGATTTCTTTGTTAAACAGGATATCATGAATATGACTATGCTTATAAATATACTTTCAAGCATTATTTTAATCTTTATTTAGTAAACAGTAAAATTTATTCAACTAATCTTATTTTGATTCTTAGATTATATACAGTTTTCACTGTTATTAAAAAGTAATATCACAACAGCTAAATCATGACTAATTGTTTACATTTATTGCTGTTCTCTTAGGATGGAGGAAGGGAGCAGTGGAAAACTGAACTTGTTCTGTGTTCCAGCTCAAGTGAGCACAACCCCCCAAAATGTCATAAATGAGGTATTCACTATCAGGAATAAATTGGCATACCACAAAGGATATTTCACTGATAAGCAAATCTACGAGGACTGTTTTCAGAATCAACCATTTCTTTCAGGAACAAGGTCCCTAGACATTTTGAACTTTTGACTTAAAAGGAAGACCATGAAATTTCATAGAGCAGAAAGGGTACTAAATCATTTGTAAGAACAGCTGAAGTCAAGTTTCAGCTTTGGTCCATATGAGCTTTATGATACTGTCCTCAATTCATGATATTTTTGCAATAATTAAACTAATATATCAAACAGAAAAACTAGCAGGTCTATAGTTTTGATCATATAATGGATTTGGATTTTAAAATTTTATCTTGCTGTATACAAATGTTACATTTAATTAGTTTTCTGTCTGTGTATAGTAGTACCTTGAATCTTTGTGTTTTTCACAATGTCATTGCTTTCTGTCCAAGCAATAAGCAAAGTCTACAATAATACTAGTTATAAGCTTTTATTACACTCTATCCCTAGCCACCAAAATTCTCAAAGTTTCAAGAAGATAATTCTTGTGAATTCACAGCTAGATGATGCAATTCAAAAGATATTTTGTTGATTTATTTGTTAAATTTCGTCATCAGATTAATCATTCATTGTCTAAAGTGTCATTGTGGAATGGCAGAAATCAATTTTTTTTAATATATATATATTTTAACACAAGTCTATTTATTTATTTATTTTTGGCTGTGTTGGGTCTTCGTTTCTGTGTGAGGGCTTTCTCTAGCTGTGGCAAGTTGGGGCCACTCTTCATTGTGGTGCGCGGGCCTCTCACTATCGCGGCCTCTCTTGTTGCGGAGCACAGGCTCCAGATGCGCAGGCTCAGTAGTTGTGGCTCACGGGCCTAGTTGCTCCGTGGCATGTGGGATCTTCCCAGACCAGGGCTCGAACCCGTGTCCCCTGCATTAGCAGGCAGATTCTCAATCACTGAGCCACCAGGGAAGCCCACCACTTAATTTTTAATTGATGTTTTTGATTTAGATATGACATAAAGTAGGAAGTACTATGTGCTTAAAATATTTCTTAAAAAACATCATCAATATTCATTAACTTTTATATTATTTTCATATCTTAGTGCTGTTCTGCACGTTGGAAAAAAAAACACAAAACTTTACCCATACAGTTATCTGTTACATAGGTTGTACTGACTTCAAGTGGATTTAAGACATCCACTCTCCAAATAACGCAATACACAGTTCTGCACGCTTATTCAGAAAACTTTTGTGTTCTATATACACAGAACCTATAAAATACATTTTAAAACAAGTTGAAAGTAAAAAAAGCAGCTAATTAAGATCTGAGACCTAAACAAAATATTACAAAAACCTGTGCTACATGTCCCCTCCAGAGATAGCATCAAAATCCAAATGTACTTTACCCTTTTTCTTTCCTCCATAGCCCCTTAAACACCATCATTCTAATACTCTATGGCTATATTTTGTTAAAATATTTGTTTTATTTTAATTATCTAAAAATATCTAAATCCACCATTGACCATTTGTACACAATGTATCTGTCCTGGACCAAATTCATTTTTAAGTTGATTTTTAAAGGACACTACATACATCAAATTCCAAATTCTAGAATGTTTCTATTGTTATATTACAGAGGGGAAAAGAAAATAAATATTTTCTTCCGCTTTACAAATGATTCTGAGTGATATTTTGCATCCCTAAATATTTTTCTATTGGCTCAATATAAATTAATATAAGCCAAATGCTAAGCATTTTACTTTGAGTTTCAAATAAAAAAAGCAAATATGTTTTTATTAAATTGTTCCATAAATCAATAAGAAAATCCACAACATTTAGAACAAATTAGCATTATGAAAACATATAATATGCAAAAGTATTTGAACCTTCCTAGCTTTCAAATAGAAATAATCCATATGCACAATGCTAAGTTTTGTTATATATGTGTATATATATAAACACACATTAAATACATACGTATGTACATACTTATGCAGCCACAATATATGTAATTTTTAAATATTTTTTCATAATTTGAATTATAAGGCAAAATACTGGTAATTAAACATTTTAGTTCTTATATATCTCTTTTTCAATAGTTTCTTAAAAAAATTATCCTCAAATCTCAAATGTTTCTGCATCTATATCTAGCAACGCAGCAATAGGGCTCTTAAGTACCACCTTCTTTAAAATTAATAAAGCAAAACAAGTGGAAAAAATTCAGTGTGAAGCAATAAGAAATGCCTCTTCGTATTTACAGTACCATTTATCTTTATTAAACTCCACCCCAAAGTTGAAGCAGATGTAAATCTTGAGACTTTCATTGGTTAAGCAAAACCATACTGATTCCATAAAGGTTACTGTTCTTCACAATAATCTTTAACAATGGTATCTGTCTTTTGGAGGGAAATATATGCAGATCTCAGAAAATCTCCATCTTAAATTGTAATTTGTTTCACATTTAATACCCATTTTCTGACAATTTATAAACTGTTAAAACTCTCTGGTAAAACCTGTATAAAATATAAGATAAAACATATGAGATTATGCTTCTTTCTGAAATCATTATACTCCCACGTCATGAGTTAAAAGTTCATTTTAACTTATATGTCAGCCTCTCAGAGAGAATTTCAGAATACTGATGACTAAATTCACACTTTAAAGAATCTAGTGATATATTTAAGTTAAAATTTTGACATTGTATATTTGTTATCACATCTCTTTTTGTTTGGAGGAGCATTTATCTGTTTTATGTCCTTATCAGAAGGGTAGAAAATTCCATTTGTTATTAATATGCCATTTTAAACTATGTTTCAAAATTCTTACAGAATATACTTAGCAAAATGAACAAGACACAATTTGCTACTTAGATGGAAGTCAGTCTTGAAACTGAGGAAAACATCCTTTTCTAAGCAAACAAAAAAATATGAATAATTTAATTACAAAATCATCTCGACAGAGTACCAAACAATTATTTAAAACCTGTACTATTCCTACTTTATAATGAAGTAAATTCAGTCACTGGCCCTAAGCCACCTTTGCTTAAATTTATCTGGCTTGCACAAGAAGAGAATCACCTTTTTAAAGATTTCATTATGGGAGGGATGAATAGATAGAGCACAGAGAATTTTTAGGGCAGTGAAATTACTCTGTATTATACTATAGTGATGAATACATGTCATTATATATTTGTCCAAACCCACAGAATGTATAACACCAAGAGTGATCTTTCATATAAACTGGATTTTAGGTGATTATTTGTGTGTCATGGCATGTGTTTTATCTCATTCTCTTCAAATGAAGACACTAACAGAAAGAGCTGTCATACTGTAAGTTCATCAGTGCTTCATATTGGTCACTGAATAATTACTAACATGATGCTGTGGCATCGTCATAATTATAAATTCTTGAAATATCTTTAATTATTCTGAATACAGTTAAGTAAAATCCTTGCTAATTAGCATAGCCCCGTATGTGTGAGTGGTGGAGACTAGTGGGTTCCAAGACAAGCAGTCTTATTTGATCAACATTCTTGTGAATACAATATCACTAAATGTCCTTCAGGCTATTGTCTGTGGTGTAAAGTGCACGTGAGCACCAGAGCACAGAATCTCCCTTTAACAGGAAACAAATGTCCTTGTGTAGGAATGGATAGAACACAGCAAATCAACAGAGATGGATTCCCAGATAATTCCTATAATTAGCTGACAGATATTTTAAAACACTAGACTCGATAAAGTAATACAAAATATGTCTATAACAAGTAAAAAAGATAGTAAATATCAACAGAGAAATAGAAACTGGAAAAGAAGAAAATAGAAACTCTGAAACTAAAAATAATATGACCTGAAACAGGTACAATAGAAATGGTCCCTTTAGGCTGTGTAAGAGCTTACACACCATCCAAGCGCAGATGTGTTATATTGTATTCAATCCTCTGTGGTATTCAAGCATGTGCTAAAGTGTGATCCAGTACCTCTGTAACAGCATTTGTTATTGGGCTTTATTCAACAAGTGCTTTAAAAAGAAGAACTTTGTTGTGAATAATGGAGAATCAGGAATATTCTGTTCTGAGAGATTCCAAAGCTGATTATACATATACATAAAGCTTTAATGCATCCAGTTTTATTCAATATTCCATATTGATTCTAAATGAAATGCTCTATCCAGAGCTACCGATTTACCCCTGGAATTGTACTACCTTGGTTAAATGTTGCATTCTCTTAACAGTCAAATTCTTTGCCAAATTGATATGCATTTTCAGGAGGTGGAGAAAGGACTCTCAAATGTTCAGCACTTATGTCACCAGACAGTTCTTCTGTGAAATTGCCTTGATGAAGGCATTCATTTGAAAATAAAGACCAGGCTATCTTCTCTAAAAAGCTTCTGTACAGCAAAAGAAACAATCAAAAAATGAAAAAATCTACAAAATGGGAGAAAACATTTGCGAACCATATACTGGATAAGGGGTTAACATCCAAAATATATAAATAAATGATACAACTCAATAACAACAAAAAAAAATCAAATCAAAAATGGGCAAAGGAACGAAACAGACATATTTCTAAAGAAGACACCCAAATGGCCAACAGGTACTTGAAAAGATACTCAACATCACTAATCATCAGAGAAATGCCAAACAAAACAAAATGTGATATCACCTCACACCTATTAGATGGCTATCATCAAGAAGACAAGAGATAAGTGTTGGGAAGAATGTGGAGATAAGAGAACCCCTGCACAACTGTTGGTGGTAATGTAAATTGGTTCAGCCACTATGGAAAATAGTATGGATGTTCCTCAAAAAATTAAAAATAGAACTACCATATGATCCAGCAATTCTCATTGCTCTTGATCCTCAAATGTTGTGTAACAAAAGCTCTAAGTTTATACCAACTTCTAGTATTCATACCCTTTTTTAACCTCCTCTCTTTGAATGTGGTTAGGATCTGTTGTTTGCTTCTAACCAAGAGAATATGGCAAAGGTGGTGGAATCATCACTCCCATGATTATGTTACAGTATGTAAGATTCTATATTAGTAGCAGATTCACTGTATAGATTTTCTCCCTTAACTTTGTAGATGCAATCTGCTTTGTTGTGAGAGTTCAGCTCTCACAAAAGGCCACACAGCAAGGAATCATAAGGGGTCTGTAATTGCCTAGGGTGGCTTCTAGTTGCAGAGGACAGTCTGCAGTTAATAGCCAGCAAAAGGCAGTGCCCTCAGCCCTATAGTCAAAAAGAAATTAATTCTCCCAACAATCCAAGTGAGTTTGGAAGTAGATCCTTTCCTAGTCAAGCCTCCAGATGAAAGGCTTACATCTTGATTACAGTCTTATGAGACTTTAAATAGAAGACTGAGCTAAATCATGTACAGGCTCTTCTTCTACAGAAACAGTGAGATAATAAATGTGTCTTGAGGCACCATTTGTGGTAATTTTTTTTAACTTAAAATTTTTTTAAAAAATATTATAGTTGATTAACAATGTTGTGTTAGTTTCAGGTATACAGCAAAGTGATTCAGATTTATTTCTTTATTTCTTTATTTTTATTTTGGGGCCACGCCCTATGGCATGCAGGATCTTACTTCCCCGACCAGGGATTGAACCCGTGCTCCCTGCATTGTAAGCGCAGAGACTTAACCACTGGACAGCCAGGGAAGTCCCCATTTGTGCTAATTTGTAAGACAGCAATAGAAAACTTAAATGAGTGCTGTTCCTCATACATTTGTATTATTCAATATCTCCCCTAGTATCTTTCAGTTTTCACATATTTCACTCTTTTTCTACATGCCTCTATGAGCAGATTTAATTTTTCTCGGATTTTTTTTTCAGGTTCTTTCAATAAAATATTTTATTTATATTACATTATTTAATAAAGTATTGATGAATAATTTTTATGCTTCTACTTCTCAAATAATTTCACCAACATGGTGATACAGCATGACTTCCTATCTCAATGCCACCTCCACTCACCTGTCGATGTAGCTAACTTTCTGCTCTGCTGATTAGTCTTCCAGAGTAATCTAATTTTCTGCTTTGGTGGATGAGTGAACTAAGCAAATTCTCTCCTGCACAGACAAGCTTAAAAAAGAAGCATTCCCGATGGAACGTAATCAAACTATCAAACAAGAGGGTGGGAAAGTAACTACATTTTTACCTTTATTCATTCTATTTATGTCACCTTTCCTAACTATTATGAAAAGTGACAATGGAAGAAATGACTCTTGAATACATATCTTTTCATATCTTGTGTTAAATCTTACCTGAAATAATTGAGACCCCAAATGTTTTCACCCTATTTTAAAAATCAATTATAGACAAAGATTTGTCTTTAATTTTGGGGTCTAGAGAATAGACCTAAACAGCACATAAACAATAAGTACAAATTCATTAATTCAACAAATATATATGGGTACTCAGAATGATCTAGAAAATATGAACAGAACATAATTAGTTATCCCCCTAAAGGAGTATATAGACTAAGAGGAAAACCATGACACAATGATGACAAAATATACAGCAAAAGTATATGCCACAAAGCAGATAGAAGTCAAATTTTATAAAATTTCATAGATTAAAAATATATCTAGTTATAGATTAAAGTATGCTATAAAAACATAATAAGCAATAAAAATGCTGTCAGAAACACAAAAACTACACTCCAAGTAATTGTGAAAAAAAATTTTTGAGAGCTTGAGAACCATCCTACCTGTTTCCATAAATGATATATAGGATATATATGGTAATGATACTATTTGTATCATAAAACCTTAGTTGTGAATGTGGGTGTATGTTTTAATTTTAGGCAATAAGCAGACAATATAGAGCTATTGATTTATTTAAAAATAATCAAATTGTTTGGATGACTCCATAAACAGTTTAAATTATTTTTACTAAATTGTCAAAAAATAAATTAAAAGATTGCCTTGATAAGGAGCAGCAGCTGTACTTGGGGAGTCTCATCTGCACCTGGAGATCTTAGGTAATGCCATAACAAGATGAGACTTGGCAGTTTTGGTGGAGGGAATGAGTATACTTTTTAAAGTGAAATGGTTTTGATTTATTGTGGCCAGAGGGAGGACCCTTTCAGACTATATTTTCCAAAAATACCCATCCCAATAAATATATCAACACATCATCTTCCTGCAATATGATGCTGAATCTTTTCCAACAAAAGAGGATATGCAGATGTCCTCCCCTTGAAATTTGGTGGACTTTTGTAACAAACTTGACAAATAAAATGTGGCAGACATGTCACAGTGATTTACAAGTCATAAAATGGGATGTGGCTTCCACCTTACTATCTCTCTTGAGACACATGTCTTGGATGCCCTGAGATGACATATAAGAATTATGAGTACTTGAAAGACACAATGCTGAAGATAACATTTTGAGAAACCACATAGAGATAGAAAAAGTTGCCTGAGGAGCCACAGCTGTGTCAGGTCCCAGATCTTTGCATCTTCCCAGCATCGAATGAGCTTCAACTATTCCAAACCCACCCTCTGGGGGTATTTTTTTTGAGACACTAGACACTGTAAAGGAGGAACTAGCCATCCTTACTACATCAGGTCAAAATTTCTAACTTATAAACTCATGACATTATGTGTTGTATTATATAACTATATTTTGATGTAAGATATTACACAGAATGCCAATTATTTTAATCATAAACCTAGGATCAAATACACTAAAACTATTTGTTGAGTTTAAATCAAATATCAGGGGAATGTTTGGTACTAAGTTAGCAGTCAGGAGACATAGATACAGGTCTTACTTAGAACTAAGTGACGTGATTTTGGACAAGTCATTAAATTTAGATTTTTCTATCTTTCCTATAAAAGGAAGAAAATGAATGAAGTGACAGCTAATTCTTAGAACCCTGTCTATAATGTACATTTATTATATGAAACATTCAAAACTTTTTTTCCAAATTTAAGATTGCACATGACCTATTATGGAACACAACACTGCAAAACCTGAATATTATGTTAAGAACACGTGTTTGAGGGCTTCCCTGATGGCGCAGTGGTTGAGAATCCGCCTGCCGATGCAGGGTACACGGGTTCGTGCCCCGGTCCGGGAAGATCCCACATGCCGCGGAGCAGCTGGGCCCGTGAGCCATGGCCGCTGAGCCTGCGCGTCCGGAGCCTGTGCTCCGCAACGGGAGAGGCCGCAGCAGTGAGAGGCCCGCGTACCGCAAAAAAAAAAAAAAAAAAAAAAAAAAAAAAAAAAGAACACGTGTTTGCCAAAAGGAGAAGTAACTGACTTATCATGATGGCAAGTGGCAATCGATATTATAAAAGTCCTTAGGTAATGAAGTCATATTTATATAACTAAAGGACCTGTTTCAGTTATACACACAAAAAACCATGCCTACTTCCATATCACTAGTGAGAATGGACATTTTAAAACTCTTTTAGGGTTCTTTAGAAGATCCACATTAATACTACGTTACATCACCATATGATTCAGCAAGGGAGACTGGGGTGGCCTCAACAGAGGGCTTTTTGCCAAATGGGTAGAAAAACATTCTGGAAAACAATTCACTCTACAGAATGAGTCCAGGTGGTTCAATCTGAGTGTCTCATTGTTAGAAGGGAAATGCATTTGCAATGCAGTTTAAGATGTTTTACTTAAACATCTGCAAATTTACGCACATAATAGCAGCGGCTCTCATTGATGAGAGACCAACTTTGTCTGGTAGTAGGGGAAGGGAAAAATTTGGCAAATCATTGACAGGGATTTCTTACATAAGTTTGATTAAACACAGTTATTAGAAACACTTTTCAACTGATGTCAAATAATTTCTCATGTACCTCAACTGATGATTGCTAATTCCACACAGATAAACATTTTCTAATACTCAAATCAAAGTTTATGCTTTAATAAATATGTGTATATGCATGTGGAGACAATTGATTATAATATTTGAAATTAGTACTTGGTCAGTATGACAGTATTTCATTTTATTGTCCATGAGATGCCAAATATTTCTCTTTGAGATACCTGTAATTACTATAAATTTTATAAAAATATTCTAAAGTACTTGACATGATATTTTGTTTAAAATACTCCTATCATTCTAGAGCTAAAGCATGGCTGTTCACAGTCTATGCTTAGAGCTCTAGAGAGTAGAATGATTGAACTACCTATTTCAGATGTCTAAAATAGTTTTGCTTATCTGAAACATACTAATCAATCATGGCAATCTTCTCCACTGAGCCTTGAAAAGGCTTCACAATACTTCTCAACACACCACCCTAGGCAATTGCTATCAATATATCTTAGCTAGCACTGGAAATGAAATATATTTTTCCATCTTTAGGCTAGAACTACAAACCCACAGTAAAAGGTACTCTCCTGATTTAGTAGTGAAGATACAAGACATGCTTAGAAAAAACATTAGGATGCAAATATTCTAGCCTGTCTACTTCTTTACCTGAATGATTCAATACAAGGTCTGTTAGAGTCCTGGGAATTACGTTTCAAATATTTTTTGTTATAAGTTCCCCACTTCTCAGGGGCACATGGTAGGACTGTAATTTCCTGCCTCTTTTGAGGCATGTTTTTGCCAGTGAAATGTAAGCAAAAGTGTTATATATCTCTGAGCGAGTAGGTCTCTCCCTCCCTTGTCAATTCTGAGTTATTTGTTAAGATGGAACCTCCATCGGCTTGAGTCTAGAGTGACTACCATGAGAAGAACTCCCTTTGCCAATATGCATTGGGTGGAGTAGAAGAGAAACAAAAACTTACTATTTTATGCCAGTGAGGTAGAAGATCATTTGTTAAGGAAAATGATGCAATACCAAGTCTATCATAACTAATTCAGAAACTGGTACCTAGAAGTGAGTTGCTGCCGTTGAAAACAATAACAATGATTGTAACTTAGAGATGTATTTGACATAGAGGCTAGAAAGTTGGTGGACTGCGAGCTACTATCAGAGACTTAACAGTCTCAGATGGCAATCCATAATGCCCAGTGGAAAAATGCTTAAAGTGTCTCTCATAGTAACTTTGGAAGTAGAATATATGATTACTAAATTAGTAAGTCTAGGCAAAGAAGTCAGGAAACAGAATTTTTTAGTTTTTTCTGATTTATGTCAGCTATGTTTGACCAGGTATTTAGAAAAGAGGTTACCAAAGTAGTGTAGGACGCTCAGAAGTCGGAGTTGACATCTGTGAGTTCACTCTCTCAAATATGAAATAAAAATACTGCCACACTATGGTTATCAAACATATCAGGACTTTTGCAATTAACCAAAAGCACAGAAAAAGCCCTGAAAAACATTTATTCAAGAGAAACTAATGAACCTTGGTAAGAACAGTGGGGTCTCTGACATTTTACTTATAGTTAGTTCCATCTCCGCCCCCTAGTGTCTTGGTGTGGTAGTCATGAGGGCTGGCCGACTCAGAGCCAACCAAAGGAACCTACCAATTTTGGAACTTGGTTTTAAAAAAAAAAAAAGCCTCATCATTAGAAAACAGGTAATATTTTGATCTCCTTTGAAAAGCCCCATTTCGACTTTGTTACTATTTGATATTGTTCCAAGAACAACCCCCTGGAAAAAGCCCTACCTCCAGGGGCTTTTTGAAAACAGTAGTAATCAGCTCAAAACTTCTATGCAAACAAAAATCTACATGCAAATGTTTATCCATAATTGGCAAAAATTTCAAGCAACCAAGATTTCCTTCAATGGGTGGATGAATAAATAAAAATAAATGGTACATTTATATGATGTGTGTTATTTACTGAAGAAAGGAAATGCCCTTTCAAGTCACAAAAGACAGTTTGGTCTGCAACACATATTTCTAAGTGAAAGAAGTTAGTATATAAAGGCTAAATTTTATTTGATTATATTATGTCAGTCTGGAAAAGGCAAAACTATACATGCAGGTAAAATATCAGTGTTGCCACAGGTTCAAGGTGAGAAGGAAGGTGGAACGAGCGAAGCACAGGGGATATTTTTAAGATAGTGAAGATATTTGTATGATACTGTTGCAATGGATACATGACACTAAGCATTTGTCAAAACCAATAAAACTTTACAGCACATAGAATGAACCTTAATATATGCAATTAAAAAATAATTTAGCAGGTCAGGTGATCTCAGATTGGAATGCAGAATGTGGCAAAATAGTCTTATTGTATTAGAAACATAGGAAACAACCTTACAGAAAGGAGTGGGGGAAAGACACTGAGGTAAATAATTTCAGAAATGTGTAGAAAGGCAAAGAAAGACTACAGAAGCTTTGTATTCTAGGTAATAAAGTGTTTCCCATCGAGTAAAGGCTAACAATTCTGAAACCACTATATATTTAACTGGAATTGAACAATTAAGTAGATGGCACATGGTGACTGCCAGATTTCTACCTATCGGAGTAAGAAGTTACAGATAAACAAAAGGAGGAAGTTAGAATGATCCATGTGATGACAGAATAGAGTTGGATAGGTCAGTATTAATTTATGTTTAGCTTAACATAGACGCAGATGATTACATATAGAAGTGTTCGTAGATATATGTTGATAATATGTACCCTTGATATTATGTGATGATAATGCCACTTTATCTTCGTTGTCTTCCCCTCAAAACCTCAACCTCGGGCTTCCCTGGTGGCGCAGTGGTTGGGAGTCCGCCTGCCGATGCAGGGGACACGGGTTCGTGCCCCGGTCTGGGAGGATCCCACGTGCCGTGGAGCGGCTGGGCCCGTGAGCCATGGCCGCTGAGCCTGCTCGTCCGGAGCCTGTGCTCCGCAATGGGAGAGGCCACAACAGTGAGAGGCCCACCTAGCACCAAAAAAAAAAAAAAAAAAAAAAACCTCAACCTCCATCTAATCATGAGAAATTTATCAAACAAATTCCAATAGAGGGGATTCTACTAATTAGTAATAACCCATACTCTTCATCAAAAACAATGAAAGACTATAACACTGTCCCATTCATGGAAAACCCTACAAAGACATGACTACTAAATGTAAAGTGGTATTCTGAATTCTGTCTGGAACAGAAAAAAGACATAAGTTAAAACCAAGGGAATCTGAATATAGTATGGATGTTTGTTCATAGTAATGTAGCATATCGGCTATATAATTGTAACAAATATGCCATGTTAATGTTAGAAGTATAATGTAAAATTGATTGTAGATGAAATCGGGTGTGAGATATATGGGAAAATCTGTACTTTAAAAATAATTTTATTTATTTATTTTTGGTTGTGTTGGGTCTTCATTGCTGCGTGCAGGCTTTCTCTGCAGCGAGCGGTGGCTTCTCTCGTTGCGGAGCATGGGGTCTAGGTGCATGGGCTTCAGTAGTTGCAGCACGCAGGCTCAGTAGTTATGCCTCACGGGCTCTAGAGCACAGGCTCAGTAGTTGTGGCACACGGGCTTAGTTGCTCCGTGGCATGTGGGATCCTCCTGGACCAGGGATTGAAGCTGTGTCCCTTACATTGGCAGGCAGATTCTTAACCACTGCGCCACCAGGGAAGTCCCATGTACTTAAAAAATATATATATAATATTAAAAAAATTTAGATATGTAACATAACACAAAATTCATCATTTCAAGGTATAAATTTCAAAAGTTTTTAGTATTCAGCTCTGTACAACAACCATCACTACCTAATTTCAGGACATTTCCACGAACATAAAATAAACTCTGTAGCTATTAGCATTTAGTCCCAATTTCTCCCTCTCTCTTTCCTCAACTATCTCATGGCAAACACTAAATATTTTGAATATTTCATATGAATAGAACCATATAATATGTGGTCTTTTGAGTCTGGCTTTTTTCACTTAGCATAATGTTTTCAAAGTTTATTCATGTTGTAATAACAACACTTCTGTCATTTTTATGCTTGAATAATATTCCATTGTGTGGACATACCACACTTTGTTTATCCATTTGATCAGTTGACAGGCATTTTGACTGCTTTCACTTTTTAGCTATTATGAATAATGCTGCTAATAACTTTCATGTACAAGTTTTTGTGTTGAAATATGTTTTCATTTATCTTGGATACATACTTAGGAGTGGAACTGCTGGCTCCCGACAATTCTGTTTAACTTTTTGAGGAACTGCCCAACTGTTTTACACAGTGGCTGCACTGGTTTACACTCCTATGAGCAGTGTATAAGAATTCCACTTTTTCTACTTCCTCACCAATACTTGCTATCATCTTACATTTTAATTCCAGCTATCCTAATGAGTATAAAGTGATATCTCATCATTAATATCCCAATTTATCCCTCCCCACACCCTTTTCCCCCCGGCAACTATGAGTTTGTTTTCTACATATGTGACTCTATTTCTGTTTTGTAAATAAGTTCCTTTGTACAATTCTTTTAGATTCCACACATAAGCAATATCATATGATATCTGTCTTGCTCTGTCTGACTTATTTCACTCAGTATGACAATCTCTAGTCCATCCATGTTGCTGCAAATGGCATTATTTCATTCTTTTTAATGGCTGAGGAATATTCCATTGCATATATGGACCACATCTTCTTTATCCATTCTTTGTTGATGGACATTTAGGTTGCTTCTATGTCCTGGCTATTGTAAATAGTGCAGAAATGAACACTGGGGTGCATGTATCTTTTTGAATTATGGTATTCTCTGGATATAGGCCCAGGAGTGGGATTGCTGGATCATATAGTAGCTCTATTTTTAGTTTTTTAAGGAATGCCAATACTTTTCTCCATAGTGGCTGTACCCATTTACATTCCCACCAACAATGTAGGAGGGTTCCCTTTTCTCCACACCCTCTCCAGCATTTATTGTTTGAAGATTTTTTGATCATGGCCATTCTGACCAGTGTGAGGTGATACCTCATTGTAGTTTTCATTTGCATTTCTCTAACAATTAGTGATGTTGAGCATCTTTTCATGTGCTTTAATAAGTGGTGCTGGAAAAACTGGACAGCTACATGTAAAAGAATGAAATTAGAACACTCCTAACACCATACATAAAAATAAACTCAAAATGGATTAAAGACCTAAATGTAAGATCAGACACTATAAAACTCTTGGGGTAAAACAGGCAGAACACTTTCTGACATAAATCACAGCAAGATCTGTTTTGATCCACCTCCTAGAGTAATGAAAATAAAAACAAAAATAAACAAATAGGACCTAATTACACTTAAAAGCTTTTGCACAGCAAACAAAACCATAAACAAAATGAAAAGACAACCCTCAGAATGGGAGAAAATATTTGCAAACGAAGCGATTAACAAAGTATTAATCACCAAAATATACAAACCACTCATGCAGCTCAATATCAAAAAAACAAACAACCAAATCAAAAAGTGGGCAGAAGATCTAAACAGACATTTCTCCAAAGAAGACATACAGATGGCCAAAAAGCACATTGAATTGACCCTTTTCAAATATATAATTTTGCAGATGTTTTATCCCATTGTACAGAGTTTTTCCCCTGCTTTATTTTTAAAATTCTTATAAATATTTTTTATCAAAGTATAGTTGATTTACAATATTATATTAGTTTCAGGAGTACAATATAATGATTCAATATCTTTATGGATATACTTCAATTAAAGTTATTGCAAAATAATGCCTATATGTCCCTGTGCTATACAATATATTCTTGTTGCTTACTTTATACATAGTAGTTGGTATTTCTTAATCCCATACCCCTGTCTTGCCATTCCCTTCTTCCATCTCCTCACTGGTAACCACTAGTTTGTTCTATATATATCTGAATCGGTTTCTGTTTTATTATATACATTTGTTATTCTATTATTTTGTTTCCACATATAAGTGACATCAGAGTATTTGTCTTTCTCTGTCTGACTTATTCCACTAAGCATATTACCCTTTGAGCCCATCCACATTGTTGCAAATGGCAGAATTTCATTCTTTTTTGTAACTGAGTAATATTCCATTGTATGTATATACCACAACTTCTTTATCCATTCACCTGTTTATGGGCACTTAGGTTGCTTCCATATCTTGACTATTTTGAATACTACTACTATGAACTTTGGGGTGCATATACCTTTTCTTTTTTTGAATTTTATTTATTTTTTTATACAGCAGGTTATTAGTTATCCATTTTATACATATAGGTGTATATATCTTTTTGAATTAGTGTTTTTGTTTTCTTTGTATACATACCCAGGATTGCTCGATCATATAGTAGCTTTACTTTTAGTTTTTTGAGGAACCTCCAAATTGTTTTCCATAGTGCCTGCACCAATTTACATTTCCACCAATAGTGCACTAGGGTTCCCTTTTCTCTACATCCTCACCAACATTTGTTATTTGTAGCTATTTTGATGATAGCCATTATGACAGGTGTGAGGTGCTATCTCATGGTGGTTTTGACTTGATTTCTTTGTTAGTTAGCAACGTTGAGCATTTTTTGATATGCTATATTCTTTGGAAAAAATATTCAGTTTTTCTGCCCATTTTTAATAAGATTTTTTATTAGTTTGATATTGAGTTGTGTTGAAGTTTATATATTTTGGATATTAACCCCTTATTGGTCATATCATTTGCAAATATTTTCTCACATTCAGTAGGTTGTCTTTTCATTTTGTCAATAGTTTCCTCATTGTGCAAAAGCTTTTAAGTTGTGTGCCCACTGACTTTGGTAGGAGACCTGGATCTGACACGAATGCTGCCACAGTGTGCTGGCAGCTATCACCTTGATAGGAGGTGGGGTTGGAGAAATTTGCTTTAAATTTGGTGATATATTGTATACATCTTTAAATGTGACTCAAATGGTTAAATATGTTTGCAGAAACAACATAGGCAAGATTCATAAAAAAGGCAATCCAAACACAGAAACTATAATAAGTGGCACAGTGCAGTGTTATACAAAACATGGCATATGGATCAAGACTGCCTAGGCACAAATTTCCCTAGTAAACTTAGGCAATTTACTTTCTCTATGCCTGAGTATATAATTATAAAACAAAGATAAATAATAGTTCTATGTAAAAATAATAATTGCTTTAAATGTTGAGAGAATTAAAATATGTGTGTGTGCACATGTGTAAAATATTTACAAGGGTAATGATACATAATGATTGGTGATTGCTATATAAAGGTGTTATTAATATTTTACTTAAAATATCCACATACAAATTAAATTAATTAAATATCAGTAAGGATTAAAGGCATTTACATTAATGTATTAAATGCCACATTCTCATCCACAGTTGCAAAATTCCAAAATGTAGACCATTATGTATATGATTTTGAATGTTGCCTTCAGCACAAATCACATTTATTTCATCTTGGTTTATTCCTATATTTCATGATTACTGTTTATGTCTGAGTCTTCATGACTTTTGATGACTAAAATATATTTTGCTATTCTATTGATTCAGTGTATTCTACTTTTACTAAGCAAAGTAAGACACAAAACAACCACAAACAGGAATAATGTATTGATAACTCCTACAGGGTGCTTAAAACAATCATCCCACAGTTTTTATGATTTTCTGAAATATATTATATCACACTGTGTGGATTCTATTTTCTCTTTTATAATTAATTACATGCTACAGCTTATGGATTAAACTCCCAACGTTTATAATAATATAAACTAATATCCCTCTACATATCAGTTATTTATTTTCCTTTGACTGCTTTGAATTTTTCCATTATTTCAAAACCATTTTGACATAAGAAATTACATTATCAAACACTTTGTTTGTAACTGTAACTAGTAGCACAGAGAATTAAGTATGAAGACAGGATTCAGTAAGGTAAGTGATGTCATTTTATTAAGACCATGTACTCAAATTGTCATTGACATAGTGAAACGGAATTCGCTTAGACCATGTTAAGTCAGTATTTTTAAAACTCTGGATTTTTACTCTGTGTCAGCACAGAGTGTGTGACTGTAATTTTTAAATGAAATGGTAGTTACTATGGGCTTTAATATGAGACAAACACCGTCTCTCATCTACCACCCTTCACCCTAACACACAGACACACATGGCCATTCTATGGTCTAATCTTCTGTGATCCTTTTGGTCCAACCTAACTGAACTCTTTTTATATTATATAACTATATTCATGCATTTTTCTAAGATGTTCACTCTGGAATAAGCTTTACCCCAGTTTTACCTGATGCCTTCTTGTATACATCTTCAAGATTTTATTTTAATTCCCATTTAAAATATGATGGTGTTGAGCACCTGTGTAACATTCCACTTATTAAATAATGAATAGCCAGATGTGTAATCTTCTACAGGTAACTTCTGTGACAGCCACAGGAAGTATAGTAGAAAAAGCATTTGAAAGTTAGACAGAAAAAATATATTTAAAATTCATGGCCTCTGTTTTGATGTTTGTTTGTTTTAAAACCCGAGATTTGGTTATTTGTCCTATACTAGGGATTCTACCTCACTAGAGTTGCCCGATCAAGCAAAGAAAAATGCAGGATGCACAGTTGAATTCGAACTTCAGATAAGCAATGTATTTTTTTTTAGTATAAGTATGTCCCATGCAATACTTGGGTATACTTGTTCTAAATAATATTCATTGTTTATCTGAAATTCAAGTTTAAGTACACATACTATAGCAAATAAAATTGTAAGACACTCAGTTAAATTTTAATTTCAGATAAACAATGATTGTTTACTATAAGTATTTTATCTGGCAGCTCTATATTCCACCGAGTTTAGAATGCTGATAGAGTAGAAGGGTAGGCCAATTCTATGGGAGAAATACCACTGAACTTTGGATCATTTCCCCAATTCAGAATGTAGCACTAGAACTTCAATTCCAGAGGCCTATTATTTCCTTCATTTCTACTGGTAGGGGTCTCCACTATGCTTCTTTAGTAGGTATGAGCTTGTGGGGGTGGGGATGAGGATCAACATTCTGTTTTCCTCCAAGTTTGGGGTATTAATGGCAATTCCCCCCTTACTAAGAGGGGTTCTGAGTTTGGGATTAGTGTGAGGAATGATACCAGGCTGTGCTTTTCTATTCTGCTCAGAAATGTGTTTCATTCTTTCCTGAGAGTTTGGGTTTTTCTTGTTTGTTTGCTTTTTAAAATTAAACTGTACTATTTACCCTAAAAAATAAAATCTCTTCTAACTCTTTAGAATATGTGATGTTGGGAAAATTCCTTAACTTGTCTGAAAATCCACATCTTCATAAATAAAAGCTAACTTATAAAAGCACAAACTAGTAAGAATTAAAATAAAATTGTACCTGAAATTGATAAATATGCATTTATAATTTAAAAATATATTAATTAAAACACTGCAACATATTTATTTCTGTACTAGTCTGAACATTCAAAGAATTTTAATAATACATTTTCTAAACCAGTTGGAACATAAATGGCGTAGTAATAGTAATATATGATCTAGAACATAGTAATATATGATCTAGAGTAGTAATATATGATCTTAGTAATATATGAAGCACAAGTTGATTATAATAATTAATACTTTTAGCCAAAACCAATAATTTTAAATAAACTCAATTAAAATTACTAGTAGAAATTTGATTCTAGTGATAAAAATATCTACACTTGTTTTTAGCTTTTGAAACAAAGGATATTATTTACTTTTTTAAAAAGTGAATTAACATTTCACATTAATAAATAATTTAATTTGTTCTGTATAATATTTATGATAACTTACTCTATACTCTGTAAACTAATCTATTATGACTCCACTGGAATACTATGGTTTATGAACACATACTTTCATATGCATTTAAGACATACTACAGTATTTTTATAAATGCGTTAAATAAACCTCAAGTTACAATTTTTGGACTGCTGGTCATTTTTTAAACTACCAGCATACATACAGTGAACCATCTTAAAGTCATTTGTATTTAATTCATGCACAGCATCATTCTAGGATGTAGACTCTAATTAGAAGAAACACAAATAATGAATACCTTATGATTATTGATTACCAAGTCATTTAGTTAAATGTGGCCTATGCAGTGTTCACTCACATCATATACAACAGTTCAAAGAAAGGTAATTTAGAGTCAAGAGCATAATTTATTTTTCTCATCAGCCTTTTAATTCCTTTAAGCTAAACTTAAAAGAATGCTATTTGAAAATATTTTATATTTTAAAGACTCCCTTTGAGCAATCTAAAAACAATTCAGAAGAAAAATTCTTGGAAAATGTCCAAAGTATTTGTCTTCATAGATTGTTGACATAAACACTGACAAGAGAAATATTTTATATTCTATAGTCTAGTGAACACCTGATTGTAATATCTGCCAAATATTCCTGCTAAATTGCAATCTTGGGCTTCCCTGGCGGCGCAGTGGTTGAGAATCCGCCTGCCGATGCAGGGGACACGGCTTCGTGCCCCGGTCCGGGAAGATCCCACATGCCGCGGAGCGGCTGGGCCGGTGAGCCATGGCCGCTGAGCCTACGCGTCCGGAGCCTGTGCTCCACAACGGGAGAGGCCACAACAGTGAGAGGCCCGCGTACCAAAAATAAATAAATAAATAAATCGCAATCTTGTGAGGCTTCATGGATGTTAATTATTTGTATTTGTTATTCTTGTATAATAGAAGCTATAATTTTGTGTTGAGTTGAGTAGCAAATAAATAAGAAGACTCACACCAACCTATATAATTATGATTCTCTTTCACACACAGACACACACAAAATCTCATTACCATAAAGTTACTAATAATATCTTATTGAGCAGTCTTGTACCTTAAAATGTTGTCATGAGTTCTTAGAACAATTTATTTGTTATGGATAGTCACAACTGAGGCTTTAGCAAGTTAATATTGCACAAGTGATACCAAGAGAATTGTATAAGAAGTGGCATTTCCCAAGAGTATGCTAAATTAAAACAAGTATATCCAATGAGACTAATGATCCATGTAATCCAGTATTCTCTATCTTATAGTCACTAAATGTATTTTAATTGTTTTATGATCTGTAAGCTAAATGATCTTCCATGAATATCTGCTATGGTAATCTCTGTATCTCACAAGGCAGGACTAATGGGCATTAATGACAATCATATGTCCAGAATCGATGCCAGATGCATTTATTCAATGAGGATCTTCTAGTTAAGAGTCTTTCTCTGCCAAATAACATTTAATTTTGTACAGTAAGGACCCATTTCTAGCCAGCAATGTTACATTCAAGTCAATGGTTTTCTTTAAATTTTTCCTCCAAATTACCACTATTTATTAGGCATTTATAAGTAACACTTCTAGAATTTTACTACCATAAATTTATTTTGTTAAAAATCTCTTATATTAGTTTGTATTTATTCGTTGAATGTCTCTTTTTGAAGACCTTCATGCCATTTCTTCCTGGTAGTTTCATTCCAACAAAATGTGCATTTTTCTCTATTTTGGGCATGATTGAATATAAAATGAACTAGAAAATAGTATTTTTGAAGGGTAACTTTAAAGAAAAAAATATCGAAGAAGACAGGAATGGATAGCTAGGTAGAAGATTGATAGATAATAAGATAGATGATAGGTAGACAGATAGATGATAGATCAGATGGATAATAGGTAGATAAACGATAGATAAAGGAGGAAGAGAGGAAGGAAGGAAGGAAGGGAGGAAGGAAATGAAATTCACCAAAAAATTAATTTTTTTATATTCAGGTAATGGGTAATGAAATACTATAATGATTTTGTTTTTGTTTCTACTTTGCTATGCTACCAAATAGGATACCATCAGCATTCTTATAAGGTGTAACAAAATAAATGCTACAAAAGATATTAGTGCAGAAATAACAAAAACAGGGCACACATGTATGCTTTGCACAGCTAAATTTAATTTAAAATAACTTTTAAAAAAGATTAATGTTCAACATTTAAAGGTTAAAAATAAACTGGACACTTTTATGTTGGCGTGTAGAGAAAAATATCAACTTATCAACTTAGCTGGCATATGACAATTTCTGTTCATATAAGGTTCTATTTCTATGAAGATAATAACCATACATATTTTACAACTTTTTTTAAAGAAGTCAGATGAATCTGGGGTCTAGACATCCAGATGTTGAAGTCGATCCATTAAGAAGTATTGTGTGACTGTGACAACAAATAAACTCCTCTGAACCTCAGTTTTCTCATTTAAAATATGAAGACATTGAACCAGATGTCTCTAAAGTTTTTATCAACATCTAAAGTCTCAACAAGCAGTCATTCTCAATATTCTATGCTTTTGGTCTGGTGGCGATAGCCCTATATGATCCTGAAAATATCTCAAAAATGTAGCAAAGAATGAAAAGAATCTACATAGTACTATGAAAACTGATGGGTTCTAGAGACAACTACAATATTTCACCCTGTAGGAACTGTGTACTTTGACTAAAACAAACGTTCAACTTAATGAAACAATGTCAGTATTCATTCTGTGGTAAAACCTGATGATGCTACACTGGTTGAGAGAATGATGGACATGACACATTATTATAATATTTATTTTGATGTTAAATTTTCCGTTTAAGTCTTTAAATCAGGTCAGAGACAATTTATGCACACCCATGTTTCTCTGTTCTGTCATTCTCTCTCCATTTTAATGTGTGGCATCCAGCATTTAACTGAGTTTCAAAAAGGGACTAATTAATCATG
Organism: Kogia breviceps; assembly: GCF_026419965.1. Lineage (NCBI taxonomy): Eukaryota > Metazoa > Chordata > Mammalia > Artiodactyla > Physeteridae > Kogia > Kogia breviceps. Next base: position 105,957,853 of record NC_081314.1, on the reverse strand, counting down.
AAATAGGTTTTTGCCAGGTTTTCAGGTGTAGATTCATTTATGCCATATCTACTTGAAAGCAAAAGATTATACGGGACTGGAAAATGAACTATGTTATTATCTCACTAGAGTATTATACAGTAAGAGTCACTCTCTTGAAACAGCAAGGATTCCTTCAAACATATGTTTATGTTTAAAATTAGGTACTGTTTAGCATGGCAACTGTGAATGATACATTAGTGCTCCTTTCTTCATAAAACAATCCAATTCTAATTAGGATGAAGGAATATTTAATTTCAGGAGATTATATTTTTATTAAAGTACATGGTTCTGATATAATTAAGATGATTTTGATTTTTCAAATTTTGTTTTGTTTTTTGCTTTTTTTAGGGAAGAGCATCTGTCCTGCATTGTAAATATAGAGGTATAAATAGAATTGGGCCAATTCTTTCCTGTTAGAAGGTCTAGGTGTATTTACCTTGCATGTGTTTGTGAAGCTTGGAAAGAAGGAGTAGCTTTTCTTGCTCCTTTCCATTAGCTGTGGAGAAGAGGCATGAATCTCAAGGTGATGGAATTACATCAGTTCATTAGCTCAGGGATTACAGAGAAATTATTAATTGTTTAGACTCAGTTTCACCCTCTTTCTCTGCTTACTTATCAAAAAGAAGAGGAGGGGAATTTTATTTATCTATTACTAGTTTTAAATTGAAGGTTTTGCTTTGGACTCTTCTAATCAATCATTTAAATCCATCATAGTAAATTTAGTAAATACAAACATTTTTTGAAAAAAGAAAGAGAAAGGTAAAAATCAACATGCTTAACAGCCAAAATTGGTTATTGTTAACCTTTTTTATTTTATTATTTAAAAAAATTTTTTTAAGAATATGTTGGGGGTAGGAGTTTATTAATTAATTTATTTTTGCTGTGTTGGGTCTTCATTTCTGGGCTTCGTTTCGAGGGCTATCTCTAGTTGTGGCAAGCGGGGGCCACTCTTCATCGCGGTGCGTGGGCCTCTCACTATCACGGCCTCTCGTTGCGGAGCACAGGCTCCAAACGCTCAGGCTCAGTAGTTGTGGCTCACGGACCTAGTTGCTCCGAGGCATGTGGGATCCTCCCAGACCAGGGCTCGAACCCGTGTCCCCTGCATTAGCAGGCAGATTCTCAACCACTGCGCCACCAGGGAAGCCCTGTTACCCTTTTAAAATGCCTTATCAATATTTTCCATGACTTACTTTGGAAATTTATTTGTTCATTTAGAAGGATACTATTATTCTGTTGGTGACATTTTATACTCTATTATAATTTACTATAAATATATGCCCACTCCTTAAAACACTTCTGTAAGATGATTTTTATAGCTGCAATAATTTCATAAAAGTTATATTTAAAAATGTATTTAAAGATTTCTGCCACATTTTTAGATATTCAGCAAGTTTGATTTAGTCACTACTAAAAAAATAAACAATTTTAATATCTCTGAGTAATCTTTTAGATTACTTTGTAAAGTAGTATGATTGTGTCGAAGGATACACACATATTTGTTTATTTTGATATGTATTTGCATTTATATTTAGAACATATTTTAGCCACACTTTTGATATTTGATTTTATGCTTTCAATTTGTAGGGGATATCTATGTCATGGATTGTGTAGTACTGAACCTCTTCTAAGAACTTCAATCTCCCTTGCCTCCCAATCAAATAACTATCCAAAGGCCAGCCATATTCTCAAGAATTAACATAAACTGGATCAATGAGCTCGTATCCCCAGTGTTCCTCTTAGAGCTAGCTCTGAAAGTGACTAGGTATTAAAATTATTTCATTAGGCAGATTCCGGGGCAGTTAAAAAGGCTGAACAAAGAAGTTACTCCACTGCCAGAGAAATAAATCCACAAGTTAGCTGTACATAAATCCACTGTTAAATAGCTGCTGTATTAATTTAGAGTATGGTTGTAAAAAAAAAAAAAAAAACTGCAAGATGAAAGAAAAAAGCAAAAAACTCGTTAAAATGTTAGTATTGATATGAAAATGTAATGAAACATTAATAACTAGGTTTTTGGAGGCTGGAATAATGTGGAACTAAAATGTAAAATGAATGGAGGTAAAGAATTCTTCATATATTTCCCCAGGGTATGATAGTGTAGTGGTATTGATTATATTTGGAGATCGTTAAGTGAACATGTTTAAATTTATTAGAACCACTAAAAACAGCAGGAATAGGGCTTGTTTCTGCTCGGAATGCACATTCCCCAGATCTCCACATGACTCATTCTCTCTTTTTAAGGTGTCTTCCTTGAAGTATTCCCTGACCATCCTAACTTTAAATAATTAACCACTTAATATTCTTGGATATGTTTATCTACTTATTTCTTTTCATAGCACTTACTACCACCTGAACTTATACCATGTATTCAATGGTTTCTTTCTTTTATGTCTCCCCCTGGAAGGCTAGCTCCACCATAGGGAGATTTTGCCTTTCTCATTTTGCTCTTTATTCTCAGTACTTACAAAGCTTCAGGGTAAATAACAAATGCTCAATATAGGTTTGCTAACTGAATCAAAGAATGATTATGTGATTAATCAATCAACCTTCCCTTTAATCTTACTGATTCTTTGTCTTACTGATTCTGGCATTTTTTTCCCCTCAAATTTGCCTTTATAATACAGAATCGGAATTTAGCAGTGTTAATTTGGTTGGAGTCTTTTTTCCTTAATATCAACATATATTTACAATATCAACATTTATTTTTCTTGATTTGAATTATAAGTTCGTCAGTTCACTATATTAAATCTAATTTTGTTGTTTGACCAACTCCAGTATCATAAAATCAATTCTCTCCTTTTCCATTTTTTGAAATACTTGAGAAATTTTTGGCCATTTCCTGTTTCCTGGAATAAATCTTGTAAATAATTCTTTCAATAATATTTTGAATGATTTATTAATATTTTAAACTTGAATTTTCATACACCTAATGACATTTGTTGCCTAATATTTTGTGGATCCCTCTTTTTCTTTCTTAATGTAATGCCCATATAATCGTGTATGTTAAAGATAAACAATAAAATATATATTAACATTTTTATTTTGTTATATTTATTTTTCATGTTGCATAGTTATATTTGAAAGTGTCATTTGATATAAAAAGAAACATTATTATCAGGCTGTAATGACAGTCTGATAATATTGATAAATATCAATAATACTTATTGATATTAATAGACTTATTTATGCTCAGAAAACACTAAAAGGTACTTTTATTTCAGATTATTTAAACAAAATGTCACCTATTGAGGTAAAATTAATAAAGTATTATAATTTGAGAGGCAGTTGTAATTAACAACAAAAAAGATACACTGATTTTTGATGATTTTACTTTTTAAAAGTCATTGAGATATTCTTTATAAATGGTCTTAAAGGATGAATTTGATCATTTTAAGGATACCAAATAATATTGCAATAGACAGTTTTATAACTGTCCTACAATCTTTGAACACTCTAGCAGTATCTGGGAATTCTGAGTTTTATAAATCTCTGCTCTCAAGGTAGAAACCAGAATTTTTTAAAAATCATAGTTGCCTACTTCCTTTCAGTCAGAATGCTGGCATACTATGTAGGCTCCACCAATATGATACATTTCATGCAAGACATCCATGAGGAAAAAGGGCTGACATGAAACTCATTTTTCTTGTGAGATTAACAGCAACATCTGACTTTCGGGTGATGCTGTATTTACAAAGTCAATTTCCGAATGCAACAGTGCAATTAGCAAACAACAAATCATTTTTTTCTGATGTTTTGTGGGGCTGAATCAATGATTAAAATTTCCTGAGGCCATTTCTATATAGGATTTTGGATATTATTCCTAGAAATTTAGATTGGAACTTGGTTCTCTTGCCCTCATAATTCTTTGAGATACCCAATAAGATGTTTCTTCTTATTATTTAGTGTCAGCTTTTTCTTCCCTTGCATCTATAAACAAAAATGTAAAAAATTATGTTCCCTATCTTTTTATGTGCTTCTCTATTTGGGGATATTTTGTTCTGTCAATTATGTGTAACTAGTATCTAATTATATTAATTATTACTATGATCATTTCATAAATACTAGTGGGAATATTGAATTCACATTCTTAATTGCTTCTGGTAGTACTTCAGGGTGGCACAAAACTGAACACCTAATAGTTGTACTTCTATTGAAAATTGAACAGGAGAGATAAATATGAACGTAATGATTGGAAAATATTTTCAGGATTATTGTCTGTAAATGGTTAATCATAGAGAGGATGGAGGCTATAACAAGCTGAAAGAGAAGTTCTCATAGTTATCATTAGTATCATATTTATCTGGTTACATGTGCCTCTCTTTCCCAGTCAAATGTAAATCCATGAAGTCATATATATATATATATATATATATATATATATATATATATATTTATTTATTTATTTATTTATTTAACTTCGTATCTCACTTGGATAGCAATATTCCGGGTACATTGCAATCACTTCAATGTTTGTTACATGAGAAATAAAAATCTGTTCTAGACTAGTCTACAAAGTTCTTAAATGTAGGTGCTCCTATAATCTCAATTAAATAATTTATTTAAGGTATCAGGTATTCCCAGAATCTGCACATCTTTGGTATACAACAGTTTGTGGTATGGTAGACTGAGAGATTCTTTCAAGGCTAGCTCTGAGCAACTGTTAGCCATAGTAATTACTTTGTGAAATAGTACAGAACCAGTTTATTTTAGATGTGTAACCCATAGCACTTTACTCTTCTTCTGGAATATTGTAAGATGACAAGGGGATGTTTGAAGACCTGATAAAAATCCAAAAATAATGTCAACAATAGCAGAGTGGGAAATGAAGTTTAAAAGAGACTTTTCAAGTAAAAGAAAACAGGAAAATTTCAAATCATCTTAATATTATAACTAGATAAAAAGATGATTTAAGTTGGATTATAATATCAGAAATCCTTAAGTAAATAAACTGAAGTTAAATTTTATATTAAATTGGTCCTGCTTTAATTAAGCAAAATCATATTAATAAAAAGAGGCATAAAATGTTCATACTTCTTTGAGAGGGCAAATTTTGGTCTAAGCAAGTGCAATGAAATTCAGTCCTATAGAAAGGGTGTTGGAATGATGTTCCCTGCCTCTGAGCAAGAACAATAATTCACTTTAGATCAGAGTACACAAAGATTAATGATAGCAGCAGAAGAGATGTGATAACCAGTAAAGCAACTTTTCTTTTTGATTTTTGCCAACAACCATCTTTGCCCTTTTTCCTCCAAACTTTTCTATAGTTTTAATTTAATTTTGTTGTATTACTATATTTGTAATAATCATGTCCACATAACTTAAAGATTGTTTTTTAATTATCGTAACAAGACATCTAATCTTTCAAAAATATTTCATGCATAATATTCTATCATTTATCAACATTTATTTAAATCTTCTACTTGTAGTCAGTATGTTTCTTTATTATAGTAAAAACTATAATGATCTTCACAAAATCTTTATCATGTTTAAGATCATGGCCTCCAGTTTCATTTCCAGATGTGAAATCATTCTACTAAGAGATATGAATTTTTAAAAGGTGCATATTGGTAGATTACTTTCTAGAAAGGAAAGTGAAGATGCATTAAACCTGAAACCAACCTAACATTGAGTTATATCATAAATGTCTCCCTTAGGAAATTTTTCTACCTATCCAGACTAGTCGTAATACTCCAGATCATGTATTGACTATTTTGAGCTTTATCCAATTATTATCTTCCCTCAAAACTGCCCCCATCTCAAAAATAATGGTTTATTAGTGGTACCAGAAAGAAAAAAAGGAAAATGGCATTTATGATACATTTTTTGCCAATCTCTAGTCTTCACAAGAGACCTGACAAGTTGTTATAGTCATATCCACTGTACAGAGCATATAACTCATGGTCAATTAGACTAAATAAATTGTCCAAAATAACAACATTTTTGTCAGATGTCAAAGCTGGGATTTGTATTCAGCTACTTCTGAAGACTAAGTTGATTTTCTTTCTACTACACTGATCATCCTTTCCTCAAGGACCAGCTTCTTGATACGTCTTACAAATGTGTCTCTCCCCTTCCTCAATCTCTTTTTTTTTAACATCTTTATTGGAGTATAATTGCTTTACAATAGTGTGTTAGTTTCTGCTTTATAACAAAGTGAATCAGCTATATATATACATATATCCCCATATCTCTTCCCTCTTGAGTCTCCCTCCCTCCTACCCTTCCTATCCCACCCTTCTAGGTGGTCACAAAGCACCAAGCTGTGCTATGCAGCTGCTTCCCACTTCAATCTCTTTTTTGTCTTAGATAAGTAAAAATAATAATTTTCACATAGTGTTATATGTAGGCATAAGTGTGATTTTGAAACTTGTGCTGAGTTCAAAACTTAACTTCATAGCTCTGTGACAATTAGTAAGTCATCTGAACTTTTTTGTGACACAGTTTATCTAAAAATTGTGATGATAATAATATATTTATCTCACAGGGTTGTCATAAGAATTAATATATACAGAGTATTTGGAATTATACCAGTTATATAAATGTTTGCTATCATAATTATCATGATTTTTTAATTGTTTTGGTTGCAATATTTTAGACCTACTTCCTTAACTTCAAACACTCTAAGTGTCTTTGATATCTACAGAACAAACAAAATCAAATGACTACCCTCCTTTTTTACAAGGAATTCAATACTAAGTTGAAAACTTCTGTAACAATTTAATTTTTAAGAAAAGTAGAAAACAATATTCCTAGATATGCCTCTTGTTCAGTTTCTCCAACTTTTAGCACTGAGATTTGGTCAAATGAATAACCAGCATGAAGAAAACTAGGCCCTGGTCTTTAAAAACATCAGGAATGTCAGGAAAAGTTTAGAGGGTAGAACACCTGAGACTTTGCTATTTTGGAAGACATCTCAAATATAGATTTAAAGCTATAGAAACAGTGAGTATAAAATATTCATTAGTCAAAGATATATAGCAGGTTCAAGGTAAGAGTTATCTATTAAAATAGACACAAGAATAAAACATATAAGGTCTAACAGGCAGTTCTAGAAAAGACTATCTAATACAGAATCAACATCTGCACCAGTCATGTAAAAGGGCTTTTGGAATGGAAAACGTACTTGTTGGAACTGAGCTACTAATAATTTAGCCAAGTAGATATTATGCAGAAAAAACTAAAAATATACATATTATTTGCATAGTTTAGCTCACAAGGAACCACAAATTAAGAAGGACCAAAAATGAAGAGGAAACTGTAAGACCAGAGCCATAGTATCTCAGAAGCTGAAGCAGCCATGAAGAACAGAGCCCCAAACTTTAATCAGGCACAGAGGGAAAAGGAAAGTCCACAATGTTGTGGATAGGAACTGAATGTCCACATAATGCTAGAACACTCAAGTGCAGCCCTTTTATGAAAGGGGAAACTACTTAGTAAAACAAACAAAAAACCCTTGCTTTTCAGAAACTACTTAACAAAGAAGCAGTCCTCTCTTGAACCACACAGCAGGAGGACAAAACAGTACAACCTGAACACTTGATACCAAAGTACCCTCTTTCCAAGGGTTTTGAATTTTAAAACTGATGCCATTTAATAAAGTAAAGTACTTCCAAATTGGAAATAATTGCAAGAACTTTTTGGAGGAACAGACTCTAATGTAAACATGCAGAATTCCTACCAATTAATATTTATAATATATAAGTGCACATTAAATACAATGGCCAATGAGTATATGAAAGGCTGTTCAAATAATGGAAGAGAGGAGGAGAAAAATAAAAGGGATGGAAGAAAACTTAATTGAAAGTGCATTTTAGATTTTAAAGGATACATATTATGCATGCCTATGTATTTTTAATATGAGACTCCATACCAGAAAAAAAATTCCAGTACAGCCACCTCACAAAATTTAATATAACTTGTGGGTTCCTTACTATTCTGCTATTATGCCCACCTGCAATGTCAAGGTTTAGCTCAGCAGATGTCAACCTTATTGAAACTAAGATCTTTTCTCATAGCGAATACTGTGTAACATATTCTTTATTAAGTCAAAGATAATATACTATATAATACAAATTTAAATATATACATATAAAATATATATGTACAGGCATATGCATATAATGCTTTATATAATAAAAATTAATTTTAGTAAAATCACATATAGCTCAACATGTAACTTGCTGGATCACATTATTAGACAAAACACAGAGGAAATTGAACAAGATGGCAGAGTAGAAAGACCCTGAGCTCACCTCTCACAAGCACACCAAAATCACAACTATTTGCAGAACAACCACTGATGAAAAAGACCAGAACCTCCCAGAAAAAGATCTCCTACAACTAAAGACATAAAGAAGGAACAACAACAAGATGGGTATGAGGAGGGATGGACTCATGATATGCTCAAATTCCATATCTATAAGTGGACAACCCACAAACTGGAGAATAATTATATTACAGAGGTTCTCCCACAGGAGTGAGAGTTCTGAGCCCCACATTGGGCTCCCCAGTCCAGGGATCCTGCATCCACTGGGAAGATAAGCCCCCAGAGCATTTGGCTTTGAACGCCAGTGGGGCTTAATTTGGGGAGTACCACAGGACTGAGGGAACAGGCTTCTTAAAGGGTGCACACACAATCTCATATGCTCTACAGCCCAGGGCAAAGAGAGGAATTTGATAGGAGCCTGGGCCATACTTCCCTGCTGGTCTTAGAGAGTCTCCTGGAGAGGCAAGGGCAACTATGGCTCACCCTGGGGACATAGACACTGAAGGCAGCCATTCTTGGAAGCTCCTTCTACTGCATGGATGCTGGTGGGCACTATTGTGGAATCTTCCCTCCAGCACATTAGAGCCAAGACGTGGCCCCACTCAACAGCCTATAGATGCCAGTTCTGGGACACCTCATGCCAAACAACTAACTGGGCAGGAACACCCTACCCCGAACCCACCCATCAGCAGACAGGCTGCCTAAAGCCTCCCTGAGCCCTAGACACTCCTCTAGACACAGCCCTGCCCACCAGAGACCAGGACCCAGCTTCAACACTTGTGGACAAGCCCTGGCCCTGCCCTCCGGGCAGCCTGCTCTAGCCTCTGGACCAGCACCACCCACCAGAGGGCACACACCAGAGGCAAGGAAACCACAGTGTCATAGCCTGTAGACCCAGCCTGCCTGCAGCAGGCCATACCCTGCCCTGGGACCAGCTAGAAGATCGATGTAAGCTTCAGGACACACTGGACCCCATATGAAACTGTGTCAGGAACCACCCCCCACCCCCATCAGCAATCTGACTCCAGCTCTGGGATCCCTGGGCCCTGCAGGCAGGTCCAAGACCCGGCTCTGCCTATCAGTAGTTCAGCAGTAACCCCAGGACCTGGCTTCACCTACAAGTTGGCAAGCAACAGCCCCAGAGTCTTCTGGACCCTAACTCCACCAGTGAGACAGCACTAACCCTGGGGCACCCTGCAGTTTTGCAGTCAGCTGCCTTGTTACCAGGCCCCACCAAATGATAGCTAACCAAGCCTACCAGATCACCCACACAGTCAACCTGCCAACTATCATTCTCAAAATATTCTAAAAAATTGCAGAGGAAGGAACACTTTTGAACTCATTCCATGAGGCCAGGATCACCTTGATACCAAAACCAAACAAAGATATCACCATGAAAGAGAATTATAGATCAATACCACTGATGAACATAGATGCAAAAATCCTCAACAAAATATTAGCAAACCAAATCCAACAATACTTTAAAAGGATCATGCACCATGATCAAGTGGGATTTATTCCAGGGATGCAAGGATTTTTCAATATCTGCAAATCAAGGAGACACATTAACAAATTGAAGAATAAAAATCATCTCAATAGATGGAGAAAAAGTTTTTGACAAAATTCAACATCCACTTATGACAAAAACTCTCCAGAAAGAGGGCATAGAGAGAACATACCTCAACATAATAAAGGCCATATATGACAAACACAGCTAACACCATAATCAATGGTGAAAAGCTGAAAGCAGTGTACCTCTAAGATCAGGTACAAGACAAGGATGCCCACTTTAACCACTTTTATTCAACATAGTATTGGAAGTCCTAGCCAAAGCGTTCATACAAAGAAAAGAAAACCACAAGGAGACATCACTTCACACCTGTCAGAATGGCTATCATCGAAAAGAACACAAATAATAAACATTGGTGAGGATGTGGAGAAAATGGAACCCTCACACACTGTTGGAGGGAATGTAAAATGATGCAGCCACTGTGGAAAACAGTATGGAGGTTGCTCAAAAAACTAAAAATAAAACTATCATATGACCTAGCAATCCCAATTCTGGGTATATATCTGAAAAAAAACCAAAAACACTAATTAGAAAACATACATGCACCCTGATGTTCACAGAAGCATTATTTACAATTGCCAAGATATGGAAGCAACCTAAGTGTCCATCGACAGATGAATGGATAAAGACAATGGAATACTACTCAGCCATAAAAGAGAATGAAATTTTGCCATTTGCAGCAACATGGATGGACTTGGAGAGTATTATGCTAAGGGAAATATGTCACACAGAGAAAGGCAAATACTCTATGATATCACTTATATGTGGAATCTAAAAAAATATAACAAACTAGTGAATATAACTAAAAAGAAGCAGACCCGCAAATACAGAGAACAAACTAGTGGTTGCCAGTGGGAAGAGGAGGGGCAATACAGAGGTAGAGGATTAAGAGGTTCAAACTATTATGTATAAAATAAGCTACAAGGATATATTGTACAACACAGGGAATACAGCCAATATCTCATAATAACTATAAATGGAGTATAACCTTTAAATATTGTGAATCACTATATCATACACCTGTAACTTATATAATAAGTTATTGTACATCAACTATACTTCATAAAAATTAATTGAAAAAAGAATTCCCAAATGAATATATCGACTTGCTATATGATGAAAAGAAGAAAACATAATGACATAATTTATAACCTAAATGTGGAATCACCTTGAAAGTACAAATTCAAATGTAGATTGATACACATATATTATACTGGTAACACATTAAAGGTATACCTGCCACTGGTGATGTGCGTTTTTGAAACAATAAACAACTCTTGGTAAAATTCAAACACAAAAAATACAGGACTCCCTCAATTTTTACTTAATATGGGTGTTGCTTTCTATAAAATTTTTGTTACACCATATTAAAATCTGCAAAATGGAGTTTGTTCTATTTCCAAATGCATTGTTAGTTTCAGTTCCAAATCCCTGTGGGTGTCAGGAGAATGGGATGGTCCCATGAGCTGCAGGAAATCTACCATTGATTAAAGGTCTGAGAACCATAAGTTTTATTACAACAAACAATCCCCATTCCTCACAATGTATAAAATACTCACCTGGTGCTGACAGAGCACTGTTGGAGAACCACTGGTCCAAATTAGATTTAGATGATTATTTCAACATGTAAACAAGTAAGTACGTAATAATTTCACTTCCTTTTAAATTCGAAAATGAAGAGGGCTTCCCTGGTGGTGCAGTGGTTAAGAATCCACCTACCAATGCAGGGGACACGGGTTCAAGCCCTGGTCTGGGAAGATTCCACATGCTGCAGAGCAACTATGCCCGTGTGCCACAACTACTGAGCCTGTGTGCTACAACTACTGAAGGCTGCGCTCCTAGAGCCCATGCTCTGCCAGAAGAGAAGCCACTGCAATGAGAATCCCAAGCACCGCAACGAAGAGCAGCCCCCGCTCGCCAAAACTAGAGAAAGCCCGCACGCAGCAACAAAGACCCAATGCAGTCAAAAATAAATAAAATAAATTTTAAAAAAGAAAATAAAATGAAGAAAACGTGATAGTGTTTATTGGACTATAACCTCCTTGCTATTCTACTTTGTTGTGAAATAGTCTTTTGATTTGTTAATATGCCAAACACTAAGACATTTTAGGCAGAAAAGCATAAAAATTATAATCTCAGCAACCATTAGGTTACTGAAAACTATTTTTAAAAAATTGCTGTTATTATTACTCAAGATGACGGAACTTCTCGCCAAATCACTCTTGAGAGTGTCTGTCAAAATGTCACTTATTAAAATGTAACATTTTCATTGAAGACTGTTATATCTTAATCATTTTAGATGAAATAGTCGAGTGCAATATAAATTAGTCATTCTGTTTCATGAATTACTTTCATATAATAAAACAATATCTACTTTTTAACTCAGAATCATTTTACTTATTTATTTTAAAATATTTTATGTTTACTAAAAAGTAGTTAAAACAAAAATCTCCTTCACTCTCCTTGCCAGTAATAGCCATGTATCAAATAACCATTAATTTATTTAAAATATCAGCTACAGAGGAATATATCCATTACTCAAGTAGAGACTTTATAGTTTAGCATCCACCAAAACTAAAACCACAGTTCATTAATTCAACCAACCAGACAGTTTCCTAGAAGTTGGAAATACAACTGCAAAAAATCACACTTGGCTCATGCAAGATTGGAGTTTATAGTTTAGTAGAAAATAGAGATATAGAAATTAAGATCCTTGAAGTAAAATGTTTTATTCTTTGTCTTGACAAAAGCTACCACTAAAATCATATTGGTCCATAAAACAGATATCAACAGGTAATGCAGCATTAGATAATTTTTGTAAAGGTTAGAATAAAGTACATTTATGTTATAGAGAGTAAAATATTGAGCTTTTTGTATTAACAAACATGCATGCACATATAAACTAATTAGTAAAGGAATAAATGGCAGAAATGTGATATTTTAAATAATATGTGTATAATTGAATTAATGTTTTTAGAAATATTATAAGTAATTAAACTGATGTTTTTGATACATGTAAAATGACCAATCTCTGTCAATTCAATTTACTCATTCATTCATGAAAAGCTATTGATTTTACATTATGTTCAAAAATTGTGCAAGACAGTGTACCTATGAAGAAAGCAATATGTGAAATAAAATGGAAGTTTCATAATTGAGGTTATGCAAATAATTTTGTAAAGGGAGACAGGAGTGGGTATTGAAAGTGGAAAGAAATGAAAGACAGGGGTATATGTGGTCCTGATCATAATGAATTCTGTGTGTTATTTTGGGAGTTGGAAATTTATCCTGAAGATGCTAACAGGGGATTAAGAAATTTTAATAAAGAGAATGACATGATCAATTCTTATTTTAGAAATGTAGCTATCAACAGTATGGAGAATAGAGAAGATGGAAGAGAATGGACATAGAAAAAAAACACATTTTTTCCATGTAGATGATGTTAGGAAATGGAGACAAAACATTCAAAACCAGCAAGAGGAAAAGAGGTAGAAATTTGTAATAGAACCAATACAGGAGAATCTAAATTATGTCCCTGTTGTTTCCAGAAATTACAGCTACTGTTCTACCTGACTGTAAATATGGCTATTCATTGGTTTTAATTGCCGTGTATATAATTTAGATTCCATATATCAACTCTAAGATGCTATAAATTATACTAAATCATGTACTGTGATGCTATTTAAGAAAAATAAATTACTAGCTTAATTATTACATAATGCTACGTTGCCATTGATTGTAGAATGGATTCAAGTTTCACAGATGAGAAAAAATTGTGCATCGTAGAATTGATAAAATACATTATTTCATAATATGAGTTCAGATCGTCTTAAAAACATTTTAATTTTATAAAGTTCATTTGAAAGAACACATATTTGAAATGAATAAAAGACTTTATGGATTTTGGGGGAAATCCATGGAATTTTCAGATACCAAAATGTGTAGGGCAGGCCTCATAGGAATAAAAGAGCTGGAGCAGAATCCCTTGCTCTGCTTGTTCCACATGGTGGAGAAGTAGGGATGGTCCTGCCAATTATTACCACCTCTGTTGGTTAAAGGAAATTAAATCCTTAAGTTCTTCCATTTCTCAATTGAGACATCTTTGTTCCCTTATCTTTTTTTTTTCCGGAAACATGATGTGTATCTCCATTTATTTATATCTTCTGTAATATATTTATGTATATGTTTTTATTAAAAATTTTTTTAACATCTTTATTGGAGTATAATTGCTTTACAATGGTGTGTTAGTTTCTGCTTTATAACAAAATGAATCAGCTATACATATACATATATCCCCATTGTTCCCTTATATTTCCACTAATTTTGCCCAATGATTTTCAACTCTGAGGTCAAATATTTGTGTTTATGGGCCCCAGTGTGTTACTTTCATATAGCCATCTCTCAAAAATGGTTTGATGAATAAATAAATTAATTAATGAATTTTTATTCCTGTAGTTTTCCACTAAACAATGAAGCTCATTTAAATTAACATTCAAATTCAGAAGTTTCAAATTTTTCAGAATACCTATGTAAATTTAGTGTCTTAGCCATTTCAAATTCTTTGTGGAATACAGTAAAAGTAAAAAGAGATGAAAAGTAGTCTCTAAAATGTAAACCTCAAATTTCAATAACCGCTCTCACCGTCCTCAGTCTCTTCCAAATATCATACGGTAGCAGTCAAGTATTCATTAATATAAAAATTTTCCACAGGATGCAGATACTTGGGGGAAATGATGAGATAATCGACAAGTGACTTTTGGGGAAACCGGTTATGGTTGCCATAAAATTCTCTAATTTTTATTATAGTGATCTGGGGAAGTAAGGTATTTAGTAGCATAAACAATAAAGATTCCAGGAATTACATCTAGATTATTTCCAAGCATATAACTCTTCTAGTTTTAATGCAATAGACAATTATAAAATTACATCTTTCAAATCAGCTATTCAAGGTCTGCAAATCATTCTGATGTTCATAATGATGCCTTTCAAGTTTCTTTTTCTGGTTAGCCAATACACTGTTTCCCTGACCACAATTTCCTGCCATTTAGCCCAGTATTTACAGTTATCTGTTTAAATTCATGTGTATGTAATTATAGCAACTTTGAGAGTGGAAAACATCGTTGATTTCATTCTCACATCTGTGAAAAGACCTAACAGTTTTCATATTAATTTATTTTCATGATATCTTATTTCAAACTGGGCCCCACAGTATATTTTACTTTTACTTTGAGCAGCAAAATAGACCACTGATGAAAAAGGATTCATCCAATTACTATGAGCAAAGTAGCTTTAACTTCCTTTAGATATCTGATAGCAAGATATAAAATGACACTTCCCAGACACATCAGTAGCACAATAGGGCTCTTATCGATTTTCATATCATGTTCTTCAGTCTGAGGTGGTTCTCTTGAGGACTTCACTTCCCAGCAGGAAAAAATTGCCTTTTCTATGTTTGAATTCTCAGGTCTATTAATGCATCCCTAGCTGGAGACAGTGTCATTTTAGCTCTATTTCTTTGTAGTTGATGTGTCTACACCTTGCTCTTGTAGTGCCCTAATGGATCCTAGGGTTGTAGGTCAAAGTATAAAAACAAAAAAATGAAATTGCTTAGCCTGTGAATCAATAAAAAAGACTCTTAACACTTTTTCTAAGTATAAAATGTGCAACCAATGAAGTGTAAGTGCATTCAACATTGCACTAAAACTATAAATAGAATATTTCTAACTCTCAGCATTTATATACTCAAAATGAAGATAAATGGTTACCATTATTGCTCAATGTATAATATCTAGATCAAGAAAACCAACCAAAGTGCATTTGTTATGTTGACTAAAATGCTGTATTATAATCTTTCCAAAAGTTACCTCTAAATGACATTGGTTGCCCTTTTATCATTATCTGCCCCAAATAATCTATTTTAAAATTCTGTGGAATAAAAGCAAAAGAGAACTGGGGGAGAGAGGTGGGGGGGTGGTGGTGGGATGAATTGGGAGATTGGGATTGACATATATACACTAATATGTATAAAACAGACAACTAATAAGAACCTGCTATATAAAAAAATAAATTAAATTAAATTAAAAAGAAAAAGCAGATGAGAACTAATCAATGAGAACTATCCTCATCTTTTAAATTAACCTACCTAAATTCATTTATCTGACACTTAAAATTGCTTTTAGCAATCACTATATAATAAAAAAATAAATTGCTGTTTGAAATTAATTGAGATAAAATATACAGAATAAAAATAGCATTATAGTATTTCCAAATAAGAACAAAATTCTTTTATCTGTAGTCTTCAACTTTATTTCTGATAATTGAAACTTTTACAGATTTTTGACTTATTACCTAATAATTTATTTCATTATTCAACAGTTAATTGCTATATATTGAGTTATTGTATAACCACTCTATCCCTAGAAATGACCCACAAATTGTTACCACTGGGAAAACTATGCCAAAAACTTCCGAAAAATCTATTTTTCAGCCAATTCAAATTCCATGTTAACCTTGTTTTCCTGGAATTATTAAAAATACAAATTCAACAAACTTTGTATCTGTTCTTTCTGTTTAACTCTTTCCATTTCTAGCCTTTTTTTTTTCTTTTTGCGGTATGCTGGCCTCTCCCGTTGCGGAGCACAGGCTCCGGACGCGCAGGCACAGAGGCCATGGCTCACCGGCCCAGCGGCTCCGCGGCATGTGGGATCTTCCCGGACCGGGGCACTAACCCGTGTCCCCTGCATCGGCAGGCGGATTTTCAACCACTGTGCCACCAGGGAAGCCCTCTAGCCTTTTTTTAAACTAAATCTGAACTATTTGCTTTAGTCAAAATAATATATAAATTCCCTCAATAATGTGAAATAAACTCCATTTGCCATGATTTTTAAAATAATTTTTCTATGGCCCTTTACAGTAATAATCATATGATTCATATTGCCTTTTAATTACCTGACTCTTCATTGAATACCACAGCAAACTTTCTTAATGAAATGGTAATAATATTTTGAAGTTGTATGATTGTTTCAGTGGCTGAAACAACCATTTAATATCACACAGGACACTCAAAGCCCATGAAATGTTATAGGTGGCTTTATAAATTAATGTTCCCAAACAATGGTCTTTTGAAAAGGATAATCTTTTATCAATTGATAATTAGTTATTTAATCTTCACAGCTATTTTTATAATAACGTTTAGCCTAAGTAAGGGAATGGAATTGATGTTTTAACTAAAATAGGATATATAAAAATGTATCTAGCACACAAGTATTTGCTCATAGTATTTCTAAACAGGAAAACATCACTTAGATGGCTAGAAATGAATTTTTAATACCACTGTTGTAACGATGAAATTTTGGGGAGAAGGTATACTTGAGAACAGCAAGAGAGGTAATCAAAGGGGAAAAAAAAAAACATTTTTCATTAGTACAGCACAGGCTTAGATATCATTTTTTAAATATTTTATTTTACCCTACTCAAAATATGAATGAATATAAAATAACTGGCTACTAAAAATATTTATAGCAATTTGGATATAAATATGTTAAATTTAAAGGTCAGAGAAAAGTTATGGAACTTTAAAGCAAATTTCAAAAGAGCAAATGGGTACCACATTTCTCCATACTAGTAAACATAAGATTGAGAAATCACTATGGATCAAGATATGATACTGACCAAAATGACTACAGAGGAACATTAGAACACTTAGTACTCAAATCATTACTGGCCAAAGGCTTAAGAGATCAACTTTGAATTCTGTGATACCTTTCAGCACCAGGAATATTGAAATATATCCTAGGCCTTGATTAGGAGACATTTAAAATAAGGAAAGCATCGTGGCTGAAAATGGGACTTAAGAATTTGATGGGTACCAATGATCAGTGAAAAATATACTGATTTTGTTTATAGAGAAAGTGATTTCAGTCTGGTTTCTCTCCCTAAATGATACACATATCATAAGATCATCAGTCAACCATAATCACTAGAGTGCGTTGACCACGGCCATTATTTTAATTAAGCTGCACCAATAATATATCCTCCAACACTACACACATTGAAACAAATGTTTTTATTAAAATAATGTAATCATAAACATTTACTCATTTTCCCTTTAGCATTTAGTTTTTAATTGTGGCATTGTAAAACTTGAACATATTTATATATTTAAATATATATATAAAAGTGTTAAAATAGTTCTAATGTTTTATGCATTCTTAAAATTAGAATCTAAAGGTTCTAGGAAAGGTATATATGTACTATTACTATTAATGTTTCAGCCAAAATCTGAGGGAAGAAAATTTGCCCCTCTAAATATTATCCAACAGTAAAAGAAAAAGTGGCATGAATAAAATTTTGAGCAAGGAATCTCAAGGTTTTTAAAAACTAGAGTAGCTACAGAAAAAGAATGCAATGGTGGTAAAACTATTGTATCAAAACCCAAAACTATGTATGGTTTTGTATCAAAACTATATTGATAGTGCTAAATGGCCCAAAACAGTGAATTCAAAACTTGACCAGTTGGTGGGAATGTAAATTGATACAGCCACTATGGAGAACAGTATGGAGGTTCCTTAAAAAACTAAAAGTAGAACTACCATATGACCCAACAATCCCACTACTGGGCATATACCCTGAGAAAACCATAATTCAAAAAGAGTCATGTACCTAAATGTTCATTGCAGCTCTATTTACGATAGCCAGGACATGGAAGCAACCTAAGTGCCCACCAACAGATGAATGGATAAAGATGTGGTACATATATACAACGGAGTATTACTCAGACATAAAAAGGAATGGAACTGAGTTACTTGTAGTGAGGTGGATGGACCTAGAGACTGTCATACAGAGTGAAGTAAGTCAGAAAGAGAAAAATAGATCCTGCATGCTAACGCATATATATGGAATCTAAAAAATGAAAAAAAAAAAAGGTCAGAAAAACCTAGGGGCAAGATGGAAATAAAGATGCGGACCTACTAGAGAATGGACTTGAGGATACGGGGAGGGTAAGCTGGGACAAAGTGAGAGAGTGGCATAGACATACATACACTACCAAACGTAAAATGGCTAGTGGGAAGCAGCCGCATAGCATAGGGAGATCAGCTCGGTGCTTTGGGACCACCTAGAGGGGTGGGATAGAGAGGGTGAGAGGGAGGGAGACCCAAGTGGGAAGAGATATGGGGACATATGTATATGTATAACTGATTCACTTTGTTGTAAAGCAGAAACTAACACACCATTGTAAAGCAATTATACTCCAATAAAGATGTTAAAAAATAATAATAATAAAATACAGATGGCTTCAAAAAAAACTTGACCAGTTGGGCTAAATCCACAGAGCAATGCATGCTGTTTACTTCTGTGCTTTGTCATGCAAAGCCTAACTTTCAGAATGCTGTACAATGTTTCTCTTTGAAAAATGACCCTAAAACACAAAGAATAGGCATTGCTGATGACATAGGTAAGAGGACGTAAAGAATTCAGAAACAGTAAGGATACTTACTCAGGAAAGAATTTTGTTTAACATATAAAGTGGAATGTTAAATTTGGGGAAGATGCAAATAGAATCTGTAACTTAAGTATGGCTATGTTACTCTCTTTATGGAAAATTAGGACATCATGAGAATATTATTTTTTGTGGCAATTTTTCAGGAAAATTTTAGTCCATGATGTTAATTAAAAATTTAGAATTTTTCAAAGTTTACATTTTCCTCTTTAATGGAATGCAATAATAATTATAAAACAGATGTCTCTATTTTGCTTTTGTCAGTCATGGATAATTATTTTTACCAGCTTTATTGAACTATAATTGACAAATATAAATTGTGTATGTTTAAGGTGTATAGCTTGATGTCTTGATATACATATACATTGTGTAATGATGATTCCACAATCAATCTAATTAACATATCCATCACCTCACATAGTTATTGCTTTCTTTCATTTCTCTTTTTTTGTGACAAGGACACTTGATATCTACTTTCTTACTATAATTCAAATTCAGATGTCCCTCAGTATCCTTGAAGAATTGGTTCCAGGATCCCCATGGATACCAAAATTCGAGGATGCTCAAGTCTCTTACATAAAATGGTGTAGTATACTTGGCCCTTCATATCCTAGGGTTCTGCATCTGCAGATTCAACCAACTGATGCTGAACCTGAGGATACCAAGGGCCAACTGTATACAATAGCGTATTGTTAACTATGGTCACATTACTGTTCATTAGATATCCAGAATTTATTCATCTTGTATAACTGAAACTATGTACCTCTTGACTAACATCTTCCCATTCCCCCCACCCACTCCCAGGCCCTGACAATCATACTTTCTGCATCTATGAGGTTTATTGTTTTAGATTCCACATATAAGAGAAATCATGGGTATTCATCTTTCTCTGTTTAGCTTATTTCACTTGGCATAATGTTTTCTAGGTTGATCTATGTTGTTGCAAGTAGCAGGATTTCTGTCTTTTTTAAGGCTGAAGAATATTCCACATTTTCTTTGTCCATTTATCAGATAACAGATACTAAAGTTGTTTCCATATTTTGGCTACTGTGAATAAGGCTGTAATGAATATGGGTGTGTAGATATCTCTTTGATATACTGATTTAATTTCCTTTGCTATATACCCAGAAGTGGGATTGCTGGATCATATGGTATTTTTATTTTTAATTTTGGGGGGAACCTCCAAACTGTTTTCAATAATGGCTGCACCATTCTACATTCCCACCAACAGTGTACAAGGGTTCCAATATCTCCAAATCTTTGCCAGCACTTCTTATCTTTTGTCTTTTTGATAATAGCCATTCTGACAGTTGTGAAGTGATATCTCACTGTGGTTTTTATTTGCTTCATTATGAACAGGAAACCAAGATTAAGTTGCACATATCACAAAAGGATAAACAGTTTTAGAGGCAAATGATATTTTTATGTTTTTCTTTTAATGATGACTTTGACATCTCTTGAAAGTGTATATTAACATATACTAACAGAAAGAGACAAAATCTCTTAGATGAAAGACCTAAGGCCTCAACTGAATACCACAGTCAGAAAACAAATCATTCCAAATTTATAATGTTTTTCCTACTAAAAAGAAAGACTAAAAGTTTTCAACTATTCTTGAGTATCAACTTGAATAGCCAAGTTTGATTGTTTTTGAACCAGCATTTTTTTTTAACAGTTATTAAATGTTTCTTTGGAAAAAGACATTTCTCAGAGTAGTTATCTTGCCTTCTTTTAAGACTATATATTATGATCATCTAGATAACTGAAAACTGGAATTAAACACTTACACGAAACCATTTTATTTCATAAAAATATAAAATGTAACTTTCTATCTTGGGAGGCAGAGAGAAAAATGGAAAACAATATGAATTCCCATTAAAAAACTAAAGTATAAATTTCATTTTTTGCATCTTTATTTTTTCCACTAAATTTACACTCCTCTGACATACTTTGAATGGATTTTTCTTGTAATGTCAGTAGACATGAAATTATAATATAAAGTCCCCCCCAATCTATGCCTATAATGTCAAAGATTTTAACTAAGATATTCCATTTTAGGGTACACTATCTAAATTAAAAGGAGTAAAAATAATTCACCTATGGCAAGATAAGGAAGTTGTGTGATTTTCAAAAGAATAATACTGTGATCAAATCAAACAATCTTTATGCATGTATTCTATTTAAATTGCAAATTAACAGATTCAAAATTGCCTGGACAATCCCCACTTTTAGCTTTGTACGTTATATTTTTCTCATTCAACATTGCCTAACAAATATCCATAACTTGCCTCTGGCAAACTTTAAGTGAACTTGCAATGGTTTTCAGTAAAAAAATGAATATAAAAATCATGTATGTTAATATACTTAAAATTCTGTTAGCAAAATAATAATAAACTAAAAATGGGTAAAACTGAAAAAAGAAATTATTATGTCATTTTCATTGGATGATTGTAATAAAATGTGGATTATTTTAAAAATTTTATACTGAGCATTTTACATTCACTTTAGATATATTATTCTTAAATTTTGCAAAGGCTCTTTTAACAAAATGATGATTGACAATCTAATTTTGATATATGTATCTACTATTTTACAAATGACAAAATTTAAAATTTTCTGCTATTAATAAATGTTATTTCCTTATTTACTTCAAATAGGTAAAAAGGGATCACAGAATTGTGGATTTTTTCATATCTATAGTACATTTCTCAATGTCTAGAGGAAAAGGAAATAGGTTAAAGAATATTTTTTAAAAAGTCAGTGAATATGAGGTGATGCAGCTTACAAATGCATATTTGAAGCTTATTGCAACTTACAGGGGGAACTGTTGAAGAGCAATTAGAAACAAAATAACTACCCAATCCTCGGGTGAAATACAGAAGTGAAAGAAACTTTTCTTATTGAATAAGCATTAAACCAGAATGTCATGCACATCAGAACAGTCTGCTGAAGAGGTTGTAAAGACAGAATGAAATCTCACTCTTCCAAATACTCAAGCAATCTGTTACATAAATGTTCTCATGATAACCAATAATTAGTTCTCAAGTAAGAAGACCTGACAGCACAACATGTCACACAATTCATCCTAAATTTACATTGCAATTGAGATGCCCCTCTATGTAGCTAATTGGAAAGAAAAATAAACTACTCATGCCTTCATAACTGGAGATAGTTTTGTAACTTTGAGCAAAGTGCCAGTGGAACTTTAGCTCTTAGCTTCCACAGAAAGTATGATAATTCTTGATGATTACATTTCAAAGATGTGGTTCCTAGATCCTTGAAAAAGTCATTCCTGGATCATAAAGTTGGTAAGTGGCTGATAGCTTTTATAAGATTTACATACATTTCAAACAGACAGAGAAAGAATTTACAATTAGAAGTTTTCTAAAGCAAATGCTCACAGAATAGGGAATAGGAAGAGTCTTCCCTTCTTTTTTTTTTTTTGAATTTTTGAATTTATTTATTTTTTTATACAGCAGGTTCTTATTAGTTATCTCTTTTACACATATTAGTGTATATATGTCAATCCCAATCTCCCAGTTCATCCCACCACCACCACCAGCCCCCCGCCACTTTCCCCCCTTGGTGGCCATACACTTGTTCTCTACATCTGTGTCTCTATTTCTGCCCTGAAAACCACTTCATCTGTAACATTTTTCTAGCTTCCACATATATGTTTTAATATGGTATTTGTTTCTCTCTTGACCCTGTATGGTAGTCTCTAGATCCATCCTTGTCTCTACAAATGACTCAATTTTGTTCCTTTTTATAGCTGAGTAATATTCCATCGTATATATGTACCACATCTTCTTTATCCATTCGTCGATGGGCTTTAGGTTGCTTTCATGACCTGGCTATTGTAAATAGTGTTGCAAAAAACATTGGGGTGCATGTGTCTTTTTGAATTACGGTTTTCTCTGGGTATATGCCCAGGAGTGGGATTGCTGGGTCAATGGTAATTCTATTTTTAGTTTTTTAAGGAACCTCCATACTGTTCTCCATAGTGGCTGTATCAGTTTACATTCCCACCAACAGTGCAAGAGGGTTACCTTTTCTCCGCACCCTCTCCAGCATTTGCTGTTTGTAGATTTTCTGATGATGCCCATTCAAACTGGTGTGAAGCGATAGATACCTCATTGTAGTTTTGACTTGCATTTCTCTAATAATTAGTGATGTTGAGCAGATTTTCATGTGCTTCTTGGCCATCTGTATGTCTTCTTTGAAGATATGTCTATTTAGGTCTTCTGCCCATTTTTTGATTGGGTTTTTTTTTTTTTAATATTGAGCTGCATGAGCTGTTTATATATTTTGGAGGTTAATCCTTTGTCCATTGATTGATTTGCAAATATTTTCTCCCATTTTGAGGGTTGTCTTTTTGTCTTGTTTGTAGTTTCCTCTGCTTTGCAAAAGCTTTTAAGTTTCATTAGGTCCCATTTGTTTAGTTTTGTTTTTATTTCCATTACTTTAGGAGGTGGATCAAAAAAGATCTTGCTGTGATTTATGTTCAAAGAGTGTTCTTCCCATGTTTTACTCTAAGAGTTTTATAGTGTCCAGTCTTACATTTATGTCTCTAATCCATTTTGAGTTTATTTCTGTGTATGGTGTTAGGGAGTGTTCTAATTTCATTCTTTTAAATGTAGCTGTCCAGTTTTCCCAGCACAATTTATTGAATAGACTGTCTTTTCTTCATTGTATATCCTTGGCTCCTTTGTCATAGATTAGTTGGCCATAAGTGTGTGGTTTTATCTCTGGACTTTCTATCCTGTTCCATTGATCTATATTTCTGTTTTTGTGCCAGTATAATATTGTCTTGATTACTGTAGTTTTGTAGTATAGTCTGAAGTCAGGGACTCTGAGTCCTCCAGCTCCGTTTTTTTCCCTCAAGACTGCTTTGGCTATTTGGCGTCTTTTGTGACTCCATACAAATTTTAAGATTTTTTGTTCTAGTTCCATAAAAAATGTCATTGGTAATTTGATAGGGATTGCACTGAATCTGTAGATTGCTTTGGGTAGTAGAGTCATTCTCACAATATTGATTCTTCCAATTCAACAACATGGTATATCTCTCCATCTGTTTGTGTCACACTTGATTTCTTTCATCAGTGTCTTACAGATGAATAATAGTGGCGAGAGTGGACATCCTTGTCTTGTTCCTGATCTTAGAGGAATACTTTCAGTTTTTCACCATTGAAAATGATGTTGGCTGTGGGTTTTTCACATATGGCCTGTATTACGTTGAGGAAGGTTCCTTCTGTGCCCACTTTCTGGAGAGTTTTTAATCATAAATGTGTGTTGAAATTTGTCAAGAGCTTTTCCTGCATCTACTGAGATGATCATATGGTTTTTATTCTTCAGTTTGTTAATATGGTGTATCACATTGATTGATTTGCATATGTTGAAGAATCTTTGCATCCCTGGGATAAAGCCCACTTGATCATGGTGTATGATCCTTTTAATGTGTTATTGGATACTGTTTGCTAGTATTTTGTTGAGGATTTTTGCATCTATGTTCATCTACGATATTGGTCTGTAATTTTCCTTTTTTGTAGTATCTCGGTCTGGTTTTGGTATCAGGGTGATTGTGGCCTCATAGAATGAGTTGGGGAGTGTTCCTTTGCAACTTTTTGGAAGAGTTTGAGAAGGATGGCTGTTAGCTCTTCTCTAAATGTTTGATAGAATTCATCTGTGAAGCCACCTGGTCCTGGACTTCTGTTTGTTGGAAGAATTTTAATCACAGTTTCAATTTCATTACTTGTGATTGTTCTGTTCATATTTTCTATTTCTTCCTGGTTCAGTCTTGGAAGGTTATACCTTTCTAAGAATTTGTCCATTTCTTCCAGGTTGTCCATTTTATTGGCATAGAGTTGCTTGTAGTAGTCTTTTATGATGCTTTATATTTCTGCAGTGTCCGTTGTAACTTCTCCTTTTTCATTTCTAATTTTATTGATTTGAGTCCTCTCCCTCTTTTTCTTGATGAGTCTGGCTAAAGGTTTATCAATTTTGTTTATCTTCTCAAAGAACCAGCTTTTAGTTTTATTGATCTTTGCTATTGTTTTCTTTGTTTTTATTTAATTTATTTCTGCTCTGATTTATGATTTCTTTCCTTCTACTAACTTTGGGTTTTGTTTGTTCTTCTTTCTCTAGTTCCTTTAGCTGTAAGGTCAGATTGTTTATTTGAGATTTTTCTTGTTTCCTGAGGTAGACCTTTATTCCTATAAACTTCCCTGTTAGAATTGCTTTTGCTGCATCCCATAGGTTTTTGATCATAGTGTTTTCATTGTAATTTGTCTCTAGGTATTTTTTTATTTCCTCTTTGATTTCTTCAGTGACCTCTTGGTTATTTAGTAACGTATTATTTAGCCTCCACCTGTTTCTGCTTTTTATGTCTTTTCCCCGGTAATTGATTTCGAATGTCATAGTGTTGTGGTCGGAAAAGATGCTTGATATAATTTCAATTTTCATAAATTTACTGAGGCTTGATTTTTGACCCAAGATGTGGTCTATCATGGAGAATGTTCCATGTGCACTTGAGAAGAAAGTGTAATCTGCTATTTTTGGATGAAGTGGCCCTTAAATATCAATTAAACCTATCTGGTCTATTGTGTCATTTAAAGCTTGTGTTTCCTTATTAATTTTCTGTCTGGATGATCTGTCCATTCATGTAAGTGAGGTATTAAAGTCCCCCCACTATTACTGTGTTACTGTCAATTTCCTCTTTTACAGCTGTTAGCAGTTTCCTTATGTACTGAGGTGCTCCTATGTTGGATGCATATATATTTATAATTGTTATTTCTTCTTTTTGGATTGATCATTATGTAGTGTCCTTCCTTGTCTCTTGTAACATTCTTTATTTTAAAGTCTGTTTTATCTGATATGAGTATTGCTACTCTAGCTTTCTTTTGATTTCCATTTGCATGGAATATCTTTTTCCATCCCCTCACTTTCAGTCTGTATGTGTCCCTAAGTCAGAAGTGGGTCTCTTGTAGACAGCATATATATGGGTCTTGTTTTTGTATTCATTCAGGGAGGCTGTGTCTTCTGGTTAGAACATTTAATCCATTCACGTTTAAGCTATGTTCCTATGACCATTTTCTTAATTGTTTTGGGTTTGTTTTTGTAGGTCCTTTTCTTCTCTTGTGCTTCCTACCTAGAAGAGTTCCTTTAGCATTTGTTGTAGAGCTGGTTCAGTGGTGCTGAATTCTCTCAGCTTTTGCTTGTCTGTAAAGCTTTTGATTTCTTCATCGAATCTGAACGAGATCCTTGATGGGTAATTTTGGTTGTAGGTCTCCCTTTCATCACTTTAAATATATTGTGCCACTCCCTTCAGACTGGAAGAGTTCCTGCTGAGAAATCGGCTGTTAACCTTATAGGAGTTCCATTGTATGTTGTATGTCATTTTTCCCTTGTTGATTTCAATAATTTTTCTTTGTCTTTAATTTTTGTCAATTTGATTACTATGGTGTCTCACATGTTTCTTCTTAGAATTATGCTGCCTGGGACTCTCTGCACTTCCTGGACTTGGGTGTCTATTTATTTTCCCATGTTAGGGAAGTTTTCGCCTATAATCTCTTCACATATTTTCTTGAGTACTCTCTCTCTCTTCTCCTTCTGGGACCTCTATAATGTGAATGTTGGTGCATTTAATGTTGTCTCAGAGGTCTCTTAAGCTATCTTCATTTCTTTTCATTATTTTTCTTTATTCTGTTCCGTGGCAGTGAATTCCACCATTCTATCTTCCAGGTCACTCATATGTTTTTCTGCCTCCGTTATTCTGCTGTTGATTCCTTCTAGTGTATTTTTCATTTCAGTTATTGTATTGTTCATCTCTGTTTGTTCTTTAATTCTTCTAGGTGTTTGTTCTTTAATTCTTCTAGTTGTTTGTTAGACATTTCTTGCATCTTCTTGATCTTTGCCTCCATTATTTTTCTGAGGTCCTTGATTATCTTCACTATCATTATTCTGAATCCTTTTTCTGGAAGGTTGCCTATCTCCACTTCATTTAGTTGCTTTTCTGGGTTTTATCTTGTTCCTTCATCTGGTACATAGTCCTCTGCCTTTTCACTTTATCTATCTTTCTGTGAATGTGGTTCTCCTTCCACAGACTGCAGAATTGTAGTTCTTCTTGCTTCTGCTGTCTCTCTTCCCTTTTCAACAGGGCATTTTTGTTTTCTTTTTTGATTTGTATTTACCCTTACTGGACCATCTATAAGGGATTTATTCACTACCATTAACTAACATAAGGTCCCATGACAACAAACTATCTACAAGTTGTCAATTCTGTTATTTTTATCTACACCTTTGCTTCTTATACTGCTTATACATCTTATACTGCTTGTTACCTTTAATAATAAATAAAACGTTAGGATAACTTATTAAAAAACAAAACAAAAGAGAGCATGTAGAGATATTGGATCCCATGTACACTGTTGGTGGGATTGTAAATTGGTGCAGCCACTATGGATAATAGTATGGAGCCTCCTCAAAAAGTTAAGAATAGAACTACCATATGATCCAGCAATCCCATGTCTAGGTATTTACCCAAAAGATTGAAATCAGGATCTCAAAGAGATATCTGCATACCTATGATCAGTGCAACATTATTCATAATAGCCAAGACATGGAAACAAATGTCCACTGATAGATGAAAAGACAAAGAAAATATAGTATATCCATAAACATAATGAAATGTTATTCAGCCTTAAAAAAAATGAAATCCTGCCACTTGCAACAACGTGGATTAAACTGCACAACATTATGTCGAGTGAAATAAGCCGTTCTCCGAAGGACAACAACTATGTGATCTCATTTATATATGGGATCTAAAATCGTAAAACTCAGATGCAGAGAGTAGAATCATGGCTGCCAGGACAGAGGTGAAGGGAAAATAAGGAGTTGTTCAATGGATACAAAATTTCAGTTATACAAATGAGGTTCCAGAAATCTACCATACAACATATGCCTATAGTTGATGACAGAATATTGTGCACTTAGAAATTTGTTAAACAGATATGTAATGCTTTGCATTCTCACTGCACACAAAAACAACAGGTACAACGAAACCTTTGGAGATGATGGATATGTCTATTACCTTGATTGCAGTGATACTGTCACTGGCGTATGCATACATTCAAGCTCATTAAACTGCATACATTAAATGTGCAGTTTTTTGTATATCAATTATACCTAGCTAAGCTGTTTCTTAAAAAAGGGAAAATTACATAAACCTGCATTTTTCACAATCTACTAAAAGAACATTACACAAGGACTATGAGCTCTCTATAAAATTTTTATTTCTTAAGACTTTTAAAAAGTGAAAGTCATGCTTTTATAAGAGAATATCAAAACAACACATTTCAAGATCATTAACATTCACATGCAACTATTAAAATATGTAATATTTGGGCTGCAATCATACATCTATGTTTGCTGTTATATTTTCTTGTTATTCTGTTTTAAGTCAATTTGAATCTTAATTTTGAATTGTTACTTCTGATTTGTCATTAAAATCTGCACTTAGTTTGTCATACTTGTTGGAAATAATGTTCACTTTTGAACACATATTGCTTGAATATATGTATGCATACATTATTAAATTATATGCTATAATTAAAATCACCTAATGAGTAAACTTATTTCTATTATTACTAAGATTTGAAAAGTCCACTAAAAATAATTTTATACTGAATTCAATAACATTGATATTATCATTCAAAAAAAAAAAAGATTGAGTAACATCTTCCAGAATCATTGAGACATAAGGAACTTCTCTACAAGATAAATAAAACATATTAGCCAATCACTACATGAATTAAGCCATTTTAAAAGCCTTATAAAAGTGGTATTGTAACCGAAAGTGGCGTCCAGCTGCTCGCCGTTCAAAAGCCAATAAAGAGGCAAGGTTGGTGAAAAGGAAAGTTTGCTTTATTTTGGACTGCAGCAACCGGGGAAGAGGAGGGCAGATGCTTGTCCAAAGACTGACCTCCCCCCCACACCCCAACAATCAGGGGGCAAGAGCTTTTATAGACAGAGGGAGGGGGCTGCATGCAGAAACATCACAGTCTGCTCTGCCAGTCATCTTGAAATTGGTCACTGGTGGTCTGACCAGCATCATCTTGATGTTTTAAGTACAATTAGGGTTGCTTTGCTTCCATTTCTTGAGGCTAGTTCTTGGAATTGTGGCAGCTCATGTCATGGCTACAGTCTGGTCATCATGTAGTTAACTTTTTCAGTATCTGTAAGAAAGCTCACAGGATATGGCTACGAATATTATCTATAACCCTTGAGAAGGAGCTAAATGTCCTTGATATGCTTACTGACTAAATTATTATTATTTGTTCTCCTTTGATTGTTTTCCTTTGTTTCTGCATTTTCTCATTTCTCTGATTAAACTTATTCTTTGGCTAAAGTTTTTCTACAGACAAAAGGCAGGCTGAGGACATGGGGGGCATAGACCACAGAGTCCTGCTCCATTTCAGTACTAATATTATAACAATAGCTATCTATATAAATTTAACTTGTCAAAAAAAGATATTTTAATTAATAAATTCTATGTATTTTCTCGAATTTTATTTAGTCCAAAAATATTTTTATATGTGTGATTTTAATTAGATAAGCAAAGAGGTATTGAATTTAAGTTCATATTTTAATTATGTATGTTATAGTATCAAACTATTTCAGGAAAGATCAAATTTATAATATTTATCAAATGCCTACTTTTTATGGGTTCTATGCTTTACTGTTACTCATCAAATACTATTAATGCATGTGAGATGGGCATTATTATCACTACTTTATAGATTAGATAAGGAAAAGAAGGTCATTTTCCTTACTGTTATTAATCCAGATATATTGGAGCAGTGGCATTCAAATATATGCTTTTTCTAGGCATGCCTGCACCAGAGAAATGGTGGCAGATATTGGACAGTTGAATGCAGCAGGTTTTTTTTTCAGAGTTGATGATTAGCTATGTTCAGAGACCATGATATCATGTAATTTTAGCTATAGACCTAGTAGTGTATCACAGAGCTCAGACCTTTTCAAAAATCTCTCAGTGACTGGTTCAAAATTATAGAAAGCATATCCAAGTTGAAGATGATATAAACTGTTCAGAGATAAAATATCAAGTGAACATTTGCATTATTATTCACATATATACATATATACACACATATATACAATCATACAACTATTTATATATGTTAGGTATATAAACACATATATAACTATATCTTACATCACTATAAGAAAGTAAAGTGAACAACCTAATCATCATAATGAAGATCAATTGTGATAAATATAAAATGTTCTAGTTGGTTAAAGATCATCTGTACACCATGCAGAGCATGAAAGAAATCTAAATTGAGAGCAGTTCCTACCAAGATCACCTTAGGTTCACAGGTCAGAATATTGGAGTGGCTGCAACAGAGAATGCCTGATTGGACCAAAATTGATTGAAGCAGAAACTAAAGAATAGAGTAGCTAATGAAGCCAGTTGTGTTCTCTGGCTGTGAGCAACACTTGGAGACTTATGTTAAGTTCCAGGAAGCAAATTTCAGGTAGGGTATTAAGAAATAGCGACCCATGCAGAGAAGTTGGGCTAAAAAGTACAAAGTGAGGAAATCTCAAAAAATGAGGATTGCTTAAAGAATCTTGGTTTAGTCTCAAGAAAATGAATAATACAGGATTATAAAACTTATTCCAGTTCATGAAAGTTCAACATGGGCTTCAAAATATGTATATGACTGGAGCAAATTAATGCAAATAAAAGGCAGGTGGATTATGACTGAATACATTGAATATAACTCTACCATTAGTTCAGTCTCCATAAAACAATAACTAGCATCTCCCTCCACAGATCTTTCAACTTCCAGAACATGGTAGCAGGTCTCTTGCAAGTAAAAAATATTTTCTTACTTGCTTGATACTGACCTGTAGATGGTAGATATTTATGACTAACCCAACATTGAATATTTTCTAATAGGCAATAGTTATTACTAATTCTTGGAAGAAGTGTAAGTTTTCAAGTGTTCTGAATGGGATAACTGCTTTTTTTAGACAATGAATTGATGCATACTTATTTACTGGGGAGGGGGGCATCCTTGAAATAATCAGAGACAAGTTGATTTGATACATTTCTCAGACTTATTTTGCTTTCAGCAATAGAAAGGGGTTTTGAAAAACCTACAAAAAAGTCATTTTTACAATTGGATTGGAATGCATTTCACATTTTCCAAATTTTTATTATAGCAAAATATTTAAGATTTAAATATTAATTATACCTCAATAAAGCTGTTTTAAAAAAGGAAAAATATTTAAATAAATAGTCTGATAGTCTAGGCACAAAGTATATGATATTTTTCTTACAAATCAATGAAATGTTACTTTATGATCCTATTTTAAAACTCTACATGGGAGAGTATAAATTCTGTAATATATGTGTATGGTTGTGTATATTTGTAATGTACACTCTTAGATCATAAAATTGTCCTAGGTAAATGGTTGATAATAACAAACTACCTGCCTCGGGAGTGTTACAACTAGCTATTCTGTTTTCTTATGGTACAATGTCAGGGCTATTTGTAAATAGCTTCCCAATGGAAGAGGCTGGTCTCGTTTAAACTCCCTTGGCACAAAGGAGTGCAGCTAGGGATGAGAAGGTTCCTTTCATTTTGTATCTTTCTTGATAGTCATAGAAAATGATGTGGTTGTATTGGCTAGAAAATTGAATAAAATGGGGATGGGGGAAAGTCAGCAGGTGCAATTCCAACTGCTTCTTTCTAAAATTGTACTGGAAAACACACATTGTATGGAGAGGTTCTTTTCATTTTGTTTATAATCCTTTTACCTCACATGAGAAGCATGCACCAAAAAAGGGATATGAAATTGTTTAAGAAAATCCCTAACACAATAATGTTAATATATTTTCCCCTTGGAAAGAGTAAAGCAGTTATCATAAAACTATGATTAGATTTATATATGCTTTGATTGGTGTGAATAGGAGGTTAGTTATATTAGCAGGAACTTAAAGAACTTTGCTTTGAAATTTTTCAAAATAAATGTAAAATATTTGGCCCTGTATCTTTTATTAATCTAAGTAGGCAATAATCCAATGAATAACAAGCCTCTGATTCTGATGTAACAGTCTTGAGGTAGAAAGACCAATTAGTAGTCCTCCATCTAATTAGAAATAGACCTGGATGGGTGGTTGAGCCCTTACAAGCAGATTAATAACAGAAGGGTCATGGATGCTGTATTCCTTTTGTTAGATGATGCTGTGAGACTCATGTCAACCCTAATAATTTTTCCTGTAAAATTAAGGCAAATAAGAAAAAATAGGTATGTAGTATTACTAAGTCATAGTAATGACTTAATGACAGTTTTCAAACAGTCCGTCTGTTTGAAAACTGTTTTGGGTTGCTATGGTTTTGTTTTTGTTTGCTTTTTTTTCTCTTTTACTTATACCATCATACAGTTTTTGCACCTATCCCAGATGCATCTATCTGTTCTGTGCATCTGTGTATCTTATTGCCATGTAGCATGTATCTTTGTGCAAGTCATTAATATAAATATTGAACAAGAACATCCCCAGGACACATGCCTAGAGGCTTTCATCACGATAGATATTAAATACAAACATCTAAACTTTGGTTACAGTAACTTAACAAGATATGAAGCCATGAAATCATATCATCACATAATGTATAGTTCTTTATTTCACACACACACACACACACACACACACCACTACCACTACGATGAGTACTAAAAAATGAAAAAATAAAACTAGCCTTTGTAGTAGAAGTTCCATATTACCAAGAGTGCTATTTTTATTACAAGATTGAAGAGACAATTTGAAACTCAGCATGAATAATTTGTCTTTGTTGTTACATAAAATTTCTCACCTTGAGACTACTGAGTGAGGAAAGAATCCCCTACTGCATGAAGTGTGGAGGAAGAACAATCAGTAAAAAATAATAATTATACAAGAAACCTTTGTTATTATCTTAAAATATTACTTTATCTGTATAGTCAGATCACAGAAAATGAAAATGTTGTAAAAGATGACACTGATGGATTAACCTCAGGCTGTATTATGAAGTATCTTGTGAGTTAAAGCTTTTCAGTTTTACCATCAGCATTGTTAGAATATTTGTGTTTTAAGCAAAGCAATATGATTTATATTAGAGAGTTACTATTCTCTCTCCCATACAGGGGATATAATTACAGGAGAATAGGAATTATGATGCTCAATAATTCCTATTATTAAAACTGTAACACTATTATGCTCAGTAATTCAAGAGTAAGATGATTATGATCTGTACCAGTTAGAGTCTGTGGAAAGGGGAAATGTAATAACATTAGAGATTTATTTAGAGGGTAGACCAGGTAGGCTTTAGTGACTGATTAGATAAGGGTAGAGAGGAAAAGGGGTCAAAAATGATGAAGATTTTAGACCTTGTTAAGTGAAGAAATGATAATATCATTTGCTAAGCTAGGCAACATTGAGATGATAGCAATATTGCAGTATGAGGTAAGGAGTGTAAAATTGGACATATTGGTTTGAAGTGTCTATAAGGCAACTACACAAAATAAATATTTTAAGTATTTAAGCACATTGTTCCAGAATTCCAAAGAAAGGTCAGTGATGGAGTGAGGGTTATTAGGATGTAAGTGGTAATTTTAATGAGCTGTCCCAAGGAAATTTTGTGGAAAGAGAAGACAGTGACTATTAAAATCATAAAAGTCAGAGGAAGAGAAATTTAAATATTTGTACTAGAAGTTGTTTCAGATGAAAAGAAATTTAAGAATGGGTTATGTGGAATTTAGATATTTGATTTGCTTTTAATGGCATTAATAACCATGTTTTCATTGGAAAAGGGATATTGTTAATACACAGAATGTGATGGCAAAGTTACTTAAATTATCACCTGTAGTCCTCTGTAGTCAAATGCATGTAGAAGGCAAGACATTGTGTGACCAAGTATTTTCCGCCATAAAATAATTTAGTAAAATTAGTGAGTACAATGGAGTCATTTGGTGGCCTCTTAAGTGTGCTAAAGAATGTAGGCAAAGAAAATGAGTTCATTGCTTTAAATTACAAGCTCAAGATTTGCCTAAGAAACCTAAAAGCTCCTATTTTTAATTGTTTTGCTATATGATCCAGCAATTCCACTCTTGGGTATATATCCAAAGAAAATTTGAAAAGATACATGTATCCCAATGTTCATACTGTTTACAATAGCCAAGATATGGAAGCAACCTAAGTGTCCATTAACAGATGAATGGATAAAGAAGAGGTGGTATACATATACGATGGAATACTATTCAGACAAAAAAAAAAAAGAATGAAATTCTACCATTTGCCACATGGATGAACCTGTAGGGTATTATGCTTAGTGAAATAAGTTACACAGAGAGACAAATGCTGTATGTTATCAGTTATATGTGTAATCTAAAAAATAAACAAATTAATATAACAAAACAGAAACAGACTCACAGATATAGAGACCAAAGTAGTAGTTACCAGTGGGGAGAGGGAAGGGCAGGGAGCAATATAGGAATAGAGGATTAAGAAGTACAAAGTACTATGCATAAAATAAATAAGCTACAAGGATATATTGTATAGTACGGGGAAATACAGTCTACTGTATTACAACTTTAAATGGAGTATAATCTGTAAAAATATTGAATTACTATGTTGTACAACTGAAAATAATATAATATTGTAAATCAAGTATACTTCAATAAAAAAGAAGCCTAAAAGTGTCTTTGACTTACCATTTTAAAAAATGAAACAACAAAAGCGCAATAAAAAACCCTTATCTGCTGAAGCTTAAGGATGTGATTTCTGAATGCCAAGTGTGTAGTCTGTTCATGTTGGTGGAAAGCAAATCTGATTCCTAATTTCACAGGGTCTCTTATTTTAAAAGTTTGGGAAGAAGTGAGACACTAAAAATCAGGGAGGGGTTATATGGGCTGTATCAGATGAAGCTGGAGACAATGAAACCCTAAACTTTGCTACTAAAAGCATCCCTTCCTTTCCTGTTTGAAGAGGTTAGTTTCTCCTTGCTGTAGAATCTGTAGTGGCTGCCTTGCAAGGAAATGTTGAATCTAGTAGGAATATTACCCTACAATATCTCAGTGCTCCTATATCTGTAACCAGACTCAAGTCCCAACTGTCATCATAAGGTGAATTACAAAATGTGGCTTGTGAGAAGGTGCAGTGCATGCCAAAAGAATTGCAAAACTTTCACCAAATTGTATTTAGAGAAACATAGGGAATATATGTAAGAATGGATCCTAAGGGTCGGTGATCAGAGTAGAAAAATAGAAAGGTGTAGTTGGCCTATGAAAAACACAGTGAAAGAACTTTCCTGTTATGTTTTTAGAGAGATGAACCCAGTAGCTCAGACAAATGGAATTCTGGAGTAAATTTATCACATAAGATCTGCTTACAGCCTAACCATTTCCCTACAAAGTATCCATAAAGCCCTCCATCCTCAAGGGAAATCCACAAAGGAGAAGAGTGGCAGCATCCAAGATGAGTTCTATTGTGGCTCTTCCCCAGTGATCAGGTAAACTTCTAACCTCAAACTCAGCTTCCTGAATTCAATGGCCATGATATGATCTTGAGCTTTCTTTGTCTACTGGATCTTTAGTCTTTATGTCCAGCTGCCTTGGGAGCTCTCTGAGACATTTTGATAGATGACATTTATATACGTTTATACACGGTGCCTAGTGCTCTTATTGGGAGCCTTAGTCTGCTACAAAACACTTGCCATAGACATAAGGAAATATTTTGTTTAATTTTAATTTATGCCTTCACATTTCACACCATTTCAGTCATATCTGATATTCAAGAGCAGAAGCAAGTCAGTGTGGCACTAGGTTTCTCATCTGTACCTAAAAGTTGTTTTAATATAGAAGTCTATTCTTCTCTTGTTAATTACATACACCTTAAATTTGAAAACTTGATTTTTATTTCTCATGTAATTGATTTCCAATGTTTTCATTTTTCTAGTTTCCATTAGCATTCTAATAAGTTGGATATATACCATCATTGAGGACTACCAATTAACATTTCCCCTTATATATTTGTGGGTTTTTTAATGTATCGAATTTACAGAGAATTTTCATTTTACTTTTACTCATGTATCAAATACTTTATCTTGTTCTATTTATTATACCCCTGATATTTAAGGCAGTAAACCATTTGATACATTATTTTCCTCTCTCTGCACCATTAACTTATCAGTCCTTCTTACTAATATGTGAAAGCCTCACTCTAGGCTGGACTCCAAATAAGAACACTTAAATTACAAGGCACTAGGATATATTCCAATGTTAAAAGGAAACCCCACCTGACTTGTGTAAACAGAAGACTGGAAAGATAACTTTATTTTAAAACTCTGAGGATAGAGGGAAAGCACCGTGATTTATTCCAAAAGGAATAAAATTTGAGAAGGTATTGAGAAGTAATATACACTGTCGAAGTTTAATGATAAACTGGTTAAACTTGGACTGGTTCCTCAATATTCATGCAAGTGAATTTCTTCTTTTCAAAACTTACAACTGTTTTAGGTTACCATGATTCATTCCTAGTTAATTCTTCATATTTTTATCTTTGATGAAATTCAACATTCAAAGCAGTCATCAGGACATTGCAAAAATAATATTTGAAAACAATAAGAATGATTGTTTTGTTTTCTTTTAGGCTTTGAACATCATTTGTTCTATATGCAGGCAGAAGCAAAGCTCTTCTTTAAATATGTAGAGAAAAACGTAGCAGGGCACTGAGTGTTATTGTAACAAAGAATTGGTATTGCAAATTTTGACAGACTAACATATTCTTCTCCAAAGCTGTTCAAGTTCTATACCCACAGCAATTCTCCTGACTAAGGGGCTTGGTGTCAGTCCTCGATTGTGTTTTGATGTTTTTGCAAATCTACAATTGAGTTCAATCTTAAGCAGTCAAAACAGACATTTGTCATTGTGTTTGCATCCCATTTCCTATGGCACCCTGCCTACTTTATCATGCAAGTAGGGGAATTGCTGGAAAAGCAAGAGAGACCAAGGCAAGCTGCAGTGACCTAGCAAGAATCATGTCACATGTAATTATCATAATTTATAAGGATCTCTCCAGGCTCACTGGTGTTGTTGCTGCACACCAATTGGACTGTGCTATAATGTTTAAGTAAATATTTGCAGGCAACCTGAAGCTGCTGAGAATTTCCGCTTCAGCTAGAGCCCCCTTCTTATGAAATATTCAGTACATGAAATGTCTCCAGTGGTGCAGAGTGGTGGGTTTTTCTCTCTGATTTGATTAGCAGTGATGATTCTTTCATGAGCTGTGAATGTCCTTCTAGATTAGCATCATCCAGGTTCTTTGGTCTTGTCATGGAAGAAGAGGGCTAGGGGGACTATTGCTTATGAACATGTTTAAAGCATGCCTTTAACAATCTATGAAGTGTTTCAAAATAAATTTTAAAGATCATTCAAATAAGTTCAAATACCTTCCTTTCTAATAATAATGTGTTGCTCAAATCTGAAACCCAATGGTGTACTAGAAGTACATAGAAACTCAAGATTTAGAAATGATACAAGTTAGGCATTGATATAATTTCATTTAATGGATGGATAGCTATTAAATGTTACACAATTCTAAAAAAGATACATTTTTATTTCATCAAGTTTTGTGGGTTGTAGTGATTTGTTCTTGCAATTTTAGGATTACTATCCAAAATAATCCTTAACTTAAAAAGAACAAACCTGTTAATTGAAATCACAAGTATTTGAAATAAAATGTCTAGAATCAATACAAAATGATATTTTTATCACCCAGAAGAAACCATTAAACCCTATTTTTTTGTGTATACACATATAAATATAAATCATATAAATATGTATATATACAAATTCTGTATAATATATAAAGGTCTACTATATATATATACATTTATTTTAATGTAGAAAATCAAGTATATGAAGCATTAATATGCAAAATGGTTTTATTGTCCAATTTATTTCTGCCCTACTCATCCACAAATAAATAAAATTTAATTTCTTTAGTTAATGGGAGAAGATTCTCACTAAACTTAGGAGATGTAATAAGTCCTCTTATTTTTTGAACATTTAATTCAATCTATATTTTATGCATTTTTTATTTATAAAGTAAAAACTTACCAAAGCTGGGAGTATCTGTGAAATTGTTTTTAAAAATTCCATTGTTTAAATGATTTGTTTACATCATTCCAAATTATTTATTTAACAAATTCCTCCAGTTTTATGAATATTTCCCCTTAGCAGAGTAAACACGCCAGTTGCATACATCATTCATGTAAGACAGGGTACTAAAGTACTAAATGCATTTAAATATTTTTATATTTGTAAGACATGTAATTATTGCAATTATGTTCTAATTTCAAAGTGTTCTAAAAATAACTTCTTTTGCATTATCTGGTAAGAATTTAGAAATCTAAATTAATTTAGATTTTTATATCATCATTTAATTAAAATACATCATCCTTCTAAAATCTCTATTCTATAATTTGTTATGAATTGTTTCCAAGTCTTAGCTATAAAAAACTTGCGCCATACTTATTTATATTAATCTAGCATGCACTTTATGAGCACATTTTCATAGTAATTTTTAATATCTTAACATTAGGTTATCTCTGTATAGAGCCAGAGATCCTCCATATGAAAACAATTCTGAAGACCTGCTTTAACTGATACTCAGTAGGTAATAATTATGCTTGGAGATAATTCTGGAAACACTGTTAACAGAGCTTTTAAAACAGAATTTAGTCATTTAAATAATGATTAAGAAACACAAAGTTTAGAAACACAGATAATCATATTTGTAGTACCTTCATTAATTGGAACATTTTTGTCTCTGAAGAAAATTATTTTTACCTAAATAATGTTTTTTCAAATAACAAAGCACATTTTATAAGGTTGTCAAGACTATATTGGATACTTGCTTAGGACCATGAATACTACCTTGGAAAAACTATAAAGAATAGTCATGGGCCATGAGCAAAGATGATATACAGATTATTCAAATTTTTATATTTTTAAAATATTTGAATTTGATTAGATCACAAAGTGTATATGTATTAGTTTTCTATTCCTGCCATGGCAAACTGCCACAAACTGAACAGTTTTAAAATGACAAATTTATTATCTCACAATAATGTAGGGTAGAAGTACATGGAACTTAGTTGTTTTCTCTGCACTGGTTGTCAAGGCTGAAATCAACATACCAGTTGCCATGGCTCTTTACAGAAGGCTCAGGGAGAGAAAGCACTTCCAGGTCCATTCAAGCTTTTGACAGAATTCAGTTCCATGCAGTGGTAGGACTGAGGTTCCTTTTCTGGCCGGGGATCATGGTCACCTTCTGCAGGCCTCCAATATTACCTGGCCTATGGCCCTATTCATCTCAAAACCAGCAGTGGTGGGTCAAGTCCTTCTCACACTCTAAGACTCTCTGGAACCTCCCTTTGTATAATCTCCCATGCCCCTAGCCTGAGAAAGTTCTCTGATTTAAAGGGCTCAGGGGATTAGGTTGTGTCTATCTGGATAATCCAAGATAAAGTCACTATTTTAATGTGCGTAACATTAATTACAACCATAAAGCCCCTCTGTCATGTAACGTAAAATATTCACAGGTTTTAAGAATGAGGCCATAGTACATTTGGGGGGGGGGCGTAGTAAGAGTATAAAGATTTATTTTACATGTGTGTTTGTAGTGATTTTTTGGTAAATATTGAAAAACTAGCTCTCCTAGTAGGAGAAAAAAAATCTCTGATTTGCATTGTTTGTCTGTTTCTGTGATGTAAATAATCCTAATATGGCAGATTTCAAGCTACTGGTGTGGATTTCAACAACTTACAAAATTCTGAAAATTTAATCCAGCTCTTATGAACTGCTTTGAGTTTTCTCCAACACAGTACTTTGTGTTTTTAGAATTTATAAACAAAATTATGAAGTCTAATGTAACAAAATGGAGATCAGAGTAATAATGGTAGTAAAATGATGATGATGATGACACATGTTCTTTACACATACACATCAAACTGCAACTCAAAGAAAAAGAAAACATATTTTCCTTTTTAATGCTAGTACAAATGTTTTCCAGCTGAAAAAATTGAAGATCATAACATGATAAATTTATTTCTAGCTAAATTTGTGGTAAAAGAGACTATCTCTACTTTGTATAATGATTATAATGTCTCTATTATATGTTATGAATAATTATTCAATGCCATTAGAAGTACATGTATGAATTGAGGGATAATCATGCATATAGCATGTATTTTATAAAAAAGGCTCATTTGCCATTACAAATACACAACAGATACAATAACATTCCAGACCTGTTTGTTTTTAAAATTTAACATTCCAGGATTATTTGAAAATCAGTTACCTAAACAGATGAATGAGTGAACTCTTAAATGAATATAGGTAATATCTGAGTGAGACGTACAAAGTTTTCCTTATCTACGGTCTAATAAGTCTGTCTGTAAAGAAGGGCCTGATTCATGTTGTGGCAAACAAATTGACAGAGTGGTTCTAAACACTCTGGAATCAGCTTTCCCATCACATCTGTGCTATAAAAGTTATATCAACATTTTCATTGAAATATAGAAAGTTCTTCATATAGCGCTAGTCCTGGATCTGTTGCATTTTTTACTGTGTTTTACTTCTAGTTACTAATAATAAGTTACAAAATATATTTATTCAAAATTTAAAAATTTCTAATGAACTGGGTATGATGTACTGAAATAAGCACTTAACAGTGCTTCAGACATGTGCATTTTATTGATAAAGGGACAAAACCTTAGTTTGTTTACAAGGCTGTCTTTTATTTTAAAACTCCATCTGTGGATGATTTGGTGGGTAGAATGGTTACTTGCTCCCAGTAGACTACAGGATATTTTCAAGTTTATCATGTACCAAATATTTTTAGTTGTATTGTTGTTGTTTTTGTTGTGTTGGTTTTCTGTCTAGTGAGTACATACAACTATTAACAGTAATGTGGGATAAATTCAACAGACCACATTTGCTTGCAATCAAGAGCTTATTATTCCTTCAAATTATTTTTGTATGATTGACAATAAAAGTTTCAAAGAATATATTTCTTTGCCAAATTGACTTGATTTCTGATAAACAATTTTGTCATTCTAAAGTCATAAACAATAAGAATATTATGAAAGATAAAACCGACATTTGTACATGTGACAAATTCTACATGTACA
This sequence comes from Kogia breviceps, assembly GCF_026419965.1. Taxonomy (NCBI): domain Eukaryota; kingdom Metazoa; phylum Chordata; class Mammalia; order Artiodactyla; family Physeteridae; genus Kogia; species Kogia breviceps. The sequence goes on along the minus strand of NC_081314.1, from coordinate 105,916,238 downwards.
TATCATGAGAAATTAAGCTTTTAGGATCATTTTTCTTTAAACATTATAATTATATGTCTACATATAATCAGTCAAACCCTCCAAGGGTATGATTTCCTACTGGAGAGAGAGGGACTCTGCTGATCTGGGATGGCACTTTAGCACGGTGGAGTTAATGCAGCATCCCAGTGAGTTTAACTCACTCCCACCGAGTAATTTTGACCCTAGGAGAATTGTTTCATTATATCCTAACATGAATTAAGTGACACTTTCAAATTATTTCTTTTATTTAACCATTTCCAAGACTGCTATTGCAAATATACCCTTAAGAGTGAGAAAATACCTGTTCTTCTTTCTAATAATGACTTAAAATTTTTACATTTATTGAAAGAGTTCTGTTAAGTTTCCATTGTCAGATCCAGAGTTTCCTAGCTGCATCTCTTTGATGCTCTAGATTTCTACACAAGCTCTCACCTGGCTGTTTGCTTTTTTTCTCCATCTGCTGGGCACCAGTGTTGGCTGCTCAGCAAAGGATCATCTGAGGTAATGGCTAGCAAAGGTAAAAACAGTGGAGTACAGCAGCTATTAGGGAAACAAACAGACCATCAAATCCCATAGTAGTGCCAAGAAATTTTATTAGAAAAAGGTCTATGCCTTCCACCTTACTCCAGCATTTCCCTACAACATGCCCATAGATAAAATCCAAAATGAGTTTTATAACATAAATTAGAAATTCTTAATATAAATTAATATGAAATATAGCTGCATTCCACTCTTATTTTGGTGGGAAACATTTAAGTATATCAAAAACTTATGATGGAATAGAAGCAGTTAAAATGTGACTCAGAATTTTGTATACTGAATATGACTATCATCTCTCTTGCAGCACACTTATGAAAGAAACATTAAGTTTTCACAGCTGAAATAAAAAAGAGACATGGATAAAAAGGAGTTTGATATTTGCAAGGGCAAATATTAGGAATAATAGTGATAACATCTAATATTTATAAAGCACTCCTATAAGACAGACTCTGTGCTAGATGCCTATCATATATTATTTAATGTAAACATGACGAAAGCACCACAAGATAACATCTTAGTTTTCTAGAAATGCTGTAACAAGTTAGCACAAACTGGGTGGCTTGAAAAAATAGAAAATTATTGCCTCACAGTTCTGGAAGCAAGAAGTGCAAAATCACGGTGTCAGTATGGTCATTTCACCTGAAAATGTAAGGGGGAGTCCTCCTTGCATCTTCCTAGCTTCTGGTAGTTTGCCAGCAATTCTTGATGCTACTTGGCTTACAGCTGCAGCATTTCCATCTCTGCTTTCATAGAGACATGGCATTTTCCCTGCATGCCTATCTTCACACAACATTTTCCTCTTTTTCTTAGGACACCAGTCATGTGGGATTAGGAATTCATACTACTCCAGTATGACCGCATCTTAACTAATTGTATCTGTAATGACCCTATTTACAAATGAGGTCACTTTCTGAGGTATTGGGGGTTATAACTTCAACATATCTTTTTAAGTGATGTAATTCAACCACAAGTATTAAAGTACTCCAGATTATTCATTTTCTAGATAAATGAACTGAGGTTTCAAATGGTTAATTTCTCCAAAATATTAGACCATGCTTTCAAACTCTGCTATTTTGTCAGTAATATGTATGTGTTTGATCTCTGTTACACCCTGATTAAAGCCATGGCCCTAAAAACCATTAGTTTTCCATAGAAATCCACAATGCAAATGTAATCATACTTTCATGGTGGAAGCCAGAGAGATTACTGGGGACTGAGAGCAAAAGATAGCACATTAAAAAATGAGTCCAAGAAGATAGTTAGGTAAAAGGCCAATCTGTTAGGAGACCATAGTGTGTAGCATATCTCCCCATATATGTAGCCAAGACTAGGACATCCAAGAAATAAGACCATGAAAATAATGGGACTCATATTATGTGGCTGAGAAATAATGACCTCCTTAATGGATTAGGGTAGAGTGGGAAGAGGTTGAAGAAGATAGGAACTGCAACAAGATGATCAAAGAAACCATAAAATCTTGAAAAAATATATAAAGAAATATAATAATTGTGAGCTCAGATTAGTGAACCAAAAGATCAGGGAGTACTGCAATGACTAGAGGATGAAGCAGATAACAAATCTTTACTTGCTATGGAAATACAAAATTCTTGAAGTAAATGATATTTTATATATTAACATCAATAGGATAATAGCAGTAGAAACACAATAACACAGTAATTTAAACTACATTTGAATAGTGCAGTAGGTTTCTTGCATGTACCTTTCTTCTAGTGATTTCTGTTATCAAATAACGTGTATCATTTTTGTAATACTTTAGGTGATACTATGCATTAGTCCAAGCAAAGTCACCAAACAGATTAGGGTGACCAGAAGCAGGAATAGCATGTTGTCTCTAATTAATAGGTAGAGTATATGCTACATTCCTTATTAGGGAGTTGGTGGTGGTTTAAAATAAATCATTATCTGTTAAAAGTCACAAATATGTTTTAAAATAAGCTTCAAATGATTCATACTATTTAATCATAAATTTGTTGTATCTTCTAAAATACTTAACTTGTTTCTGAGGTCCTGAACTGATGAAATAGATTCACATATTATCAAAGTAGAAACATTAGAATAAAGAAAAACCCAACCACCACCTTGTAATGATATGAGTATTAGCAGGAATTAGCCAGGATTGGCAATGAAATCATTCATGACCAGGCTCTTGATGGCTCCTGATAGTGTATTATCCCTAACATTTACCTTACTTTACCTAGGTATTTCTAATTGTTACTCCTGGAGTTATATTTGCACATAAGTGTGATTTTCCAAATATTCTAATTTGATTCCTTTTTTGTTTTTGCATTTATTAGCAATGAGGCAGACTGGATAGATATATGCACTTAAAAATCCTATTAATAACCAAGAGAGTCTCTGATACTGGGCATGGACACCTCCTATCAGTTCCTCTCCTGCCCTAGGTTTGAAGTTCTCTACTATTAGCTTACTGAAAGCATCAACAACAAAATCATCATGATTCTGCATCCTAGAGCATAAAGATGGCTAGTTTGAAAGCCATAGAAAGTGAATATCTCCCTTTATTCTCAAATGTACGATGACACCTTCATATGCTTTCAGTGTTTGGTAAGCTAGTTTACTAAATTGCTGCTATTCTAATCTATTCCATTGCTAGCTGGAATCTACTGATACCTATTGATTTCACTGAACATTTAAAGTAGTAGTTGTTATCAGGAGACCAAAAAGAAGATATAGAATGTACTAAAGAGTGTGATGAATAACACTTATTGGAATCTAGCTTTATTGCCATGCAAAGATTAAGGTTTGCGGGGGGAATATACCAAATATTAGTATAGTTGACATATCTAAGTTGAAGAATTTAGTGGGTAGCGCAGTGCCTAATAATAGATATCATGTGAAGGTGACAGACAGGTAGTAGCAAAAATTCAAATACAGGCAATTAGTTTTGGAATTCTCATGCATAATATATCATAGAAAGAGAACATAAATAGCATGTGAAAATTGAATAAAGGTAATTGGTTAAGGATACCATAAGGGAATTTCCATTTATGGATAAAAAGAGATGAGAGTGATCAGATTTACCCTCCTGCATGAAAAAAACAAAGAAAACCCTGAAAAAATATATAAAAACCTGGTTCTCATGGTATGGAACATCAGGCAACAAAAACCAGTGATTCATAAGGAACAAAAATAAATAAATGAGCAGTATTATCACCCAAGATTACTCCCTCAAGAGAGGTTCCTGGTCATTTGCTGGAAGGGCAAACCAGGCAGAGCTCAGTTGTCTTCCTGAACTGTAAAGTAGAGCTGGAAATATAAGGAGAAAAAGGCATCTCAAATACAGAGTACTAAAGAGGGAAAAAGGATGTCATCAAAAGAACACAGTCTCTTGAATAAGTGGTGCTTAGAAAAATGGACAGGTACATGTAAAAGAATGAAATTAGAACACTCCCTAACACCATCACAAGAATACACTCAAAATAGATTAAAGATCTAAATGTAAGGCCAGACACTATAAAGCTCTTAGAGCAAAATACAGGCAGAACACTCTGACAAAAATCGCAGCAAGAACATTTTTGACCAACCTCCTAGAGTAATAAAAAGTTTTTGACCAACCTCCTAGAGTAATAAAAATTTTATTTACATTACATAAAAATGTAAATAAAATTTACATTCCCACCAACATTCCCGTGGGAATGTAAATTGATACAGCAACTACGGAGAACAGTATGAGGTTCCTTAAAAAACTAAAAATAGAACTACCATATGACCCAATAATCCCACTCCTGGGCATATACCCACAGAAAACCACAATTCAAAAAGATACATGCACCGCAATGGTCACTGCGGCACTATTTACAACAGCCAGGACATGGAAGCAACAGAGGAATGGATAAAAAAGATGTGGTACAAATATACAATGGCATATTACTCAGCCATAAAACTGGGTCATTTGTAGAGATGTGGATGGATCTAGAGACTGTCATAGAGAGTGAAGTTAGAAAGAGAAAAACAAATATCATATATTAATGCATACATGTGGAATCCAGAAAAATGGCATAGATGAACTTACTTGCAAAGCTGAAATACAAACACAGACATAGAGAACAAACATATGGATACCAAGGGGGAAAGAGGATGGTGGGTTGGATTAGGAGATTGGGGCTGACATATATACACTACTATGTATAAAATAGATTAACTAATGAGAACAGACTGTATAGCATAGGGAACTCTACTCGGCACTCCGTGGTGACCTAAATGGGAAGGAAATCCAAGGAAGGGGGGATATATGTATGCATGTGGCTGATTCACTTTGCTGTACAGCAGAAACACAACACTGTAAAGCAACTATACTCTAAAAAAAAAAGAAGAAGAACACAAATAACAAATGTTCATGAGGACAGTGGAGAAAAGGGAACACTTGTAGGCTGCTGGTGGGAATGTAAATTGGTACAGACACTGTGAAAAACAGCTTGGAAGTTTCTCAAAAATTTAAAAACCGTGCACTGTGATGAAGAGTGGCCCCCGCTCGCTGCAACTAGAGAAAGCCCTGACACAGAAATGAAGACCCAACACACACCAAAATAAATAAATAAATTTATTTTTTTTTAAAAATTAAAAATACAACTACAATGTGACCCAGCAATTCCACTTTTGGGTATATATCTGAAAAAACAAAAACACTAATTCAAAAAGATATATGCACCCCAGAGTTCATAGCAGCATTATTTACAATTGCCAAGATATGGAAGCAACCTAAGTGTCCATCAACAGATGAATGGATAAAGAAGATGTGATATATATAGTGGAATACTACAGCAACATGGAAGGACTTGGAGGGTATTATGCTAAGTGAAATATGTCACAGAGAGAAAGACAAATACTGTATGACAGCACTTATACGTGGAATCTGAAATATATAACAAATTAGTGAATAAAACAAAAAAGAAGCAGACACACAGATACAGAGATCACACACTAGTGGTGATCAGTGGGGAGAGGGATGTGGGAAGGGACAATATAGGGGTAGTGGATTAAGAGGTACAAACTATTAGGTATAAAACAAGCTACAAGGATATATTGGACAACATGGGGAATATAGCAAATATTGTATAATAACTATAAATAGAGTATAACCTTTAAAAATTGTGAATCACTATATTGTAAACTTGTAACATATAATATTGTATATCAACTATACTTAAATTAAATATTTTTTTAAAAAGAGAGGAAAAGGGATAGATAGATGATAGATAGGGAACCATATATATATACAGAGAATCCTTGTTGAGTATACAGCAGAATAGCATCAGTGTATATGAAGAACCTACCTATGAGAGGGCAAAGAAATATCCACAAATAGCTAGAGGAAGTTGTACATGGCAGTCACACAGAGGAAGAAATAGTGCATGTCTCCACTAGTCATATTAGAAAACCGTATAACTAACAGGGAATTGGGTAAAATAATGAGGAAGGCCTTGTCTCAGTAGTGGGGAACAGTAAGCCCTAGATAAACACCACTCTGTTCTCACCTAACAAATTTTAAAAGAACTTAAATGATCAAAGTGTTCCCAATTAACTACAGCCAAAAACCAAGCTCAAGATTATTTATAAGAAAAGTAGGGCTTCCCTGGTGGCTCAGTGGTTGAGAGTCTGCCTGCCGATGCAGGGGATATGGGTTTGTGCCCTGGTCCGGGAGGATCCCACATGCCACAGAGCGGCTGGGCCTGTGACCCATGGCCACTGAGCCTGCGCGTCTGGAGCCTGTGCTCTGCAATGGGAGAGACCACAGCAGTGAGAGAAAAAAAAAAAAAAAAAAAAAAAAAAAAAGGAAACAAGTATGTCCAACACCTAGTAACATAAAATTTACAATGTCTAGAATCCAATCCAAGACTATCAAACATTCAAAGATGAAGAAAAATATAATCTTTAATGAGAAAAAAGGTCAGTTAATTGAAACTGACTCATAGCTGGCAAAAATGATAGAATAAGATGATAAGAATGATAACACAGTTATCATAATTGTATTCCCTATGCTCACAAATTTAAACAGATTCATGGAAAATATAAACAAAGACTCAAATTGAAATTTAAGTGATGAAGACTACAACATGTGAAATGAAAAATACACTGGTGGGTTTAAAAACAGATTAGACATTGTAGAAGAATATATTAGGGAACATGAACACATAGCAACAAAAAAAATCCAAAATGAAGCACAGAGAGAGAAAAAATAATTTTTTTAATGTAAAAGGATCACTGAGCTTTGGGACAATATCAAGAAGCTTCATATGCATATAATTGTTATCCCTGAAAGAAGACAAAAGGGTATCAGAAAAATATTTGAATAATAATGGCTGAATATTTTCCAAATTAGGTGGAAAATATACTCACACAGATTCAAAAGCTCAGTAGTCCCAAGAACAAGATAAATATAAATAAATAAATAAATAAACCAATACACACATACTCAAATAGTACAAAACCAGCTATAAAGAGAAAATCTTTAAAGGAGTCAATGTAGAAAGCCATTAGATACAGAGAATCAAAATAACTATGACACACTTCTCTTCAGAAATACAGGAGGAAGAGGATCTTTAACATACTGCTAGAAAACTTAAAATAAAATGTCAATCTAGAATGCCATTACCAGAAAAAATATCTTCCAAAAATGTGCACTGAATAAAAATGATCTGAACATACAAAAAGGAAAAGAATGCATTATAAGAGGCCTGCACTATAAAATACGTTAAAGGAAATTCTTCAAACATAGAAAAAGTACACCAGAAGAGATACAGGTTTGTACAAAAGCATGAAGGATACAAAAATGGTAAGTACTTTGGTAATATATAACATATATATTAATATAATAATATAATATGTAATATACATATTATATAGCTTTTTTATTATTTAAGTATTTTAAAATATAGTTGCTAAAACAAATAGAATAATAATGTTATTTGGAGTTCACAGTATATGTATAAATAAGATATATGGCAAAATGGCATAAGGCCTAGAAGGGAAATGCAATTATACTTTTTTATTCTTAATCTATATTCATTTTGATAAATATTAATTTGCTTAAAGTTAAACTTTGGTAAGTGAAAGAGGTATACTATATACCATAAACCCTAAAGTAACCACCAAAATAACAAAATAAGAAATACAGCTTATAAACCCACAAAGGCAATAAAATGAATTACAATATTATTCATTTAATCCAAAATTCCATAGTGAAAGAGTTACAATTTTTTTTTAAATGGTGGGACCAATAAAAAACAAAAAGCAAGATCATATACTTAAATCTATATAAATAATCACATAAATTACAAATGAGGGTGATATATACATTCATTATCTTGATTGTGTTGGTATTTTCATAGCTGTATACATATATCAAATATATCAAATTATACACTAAATATAAGTGTGATTTATTGTATGTCATTTATAACTCAATAATAAAGCAACCTAAATATTTTGCAGACATATAAATACTGGAAGAAGTCAATAAGGCAGTCCTGCAGCAAGAAACGTTAAATAAAAGTCTTCAAGAAAAAGGAAAAAGATATCAGATGTAAATGTGGATATATAGTAAGGAATTAATAGTATCAAGAATGGTAACAATTTTGGTAAATATAAAGTTCATTTTTATTATTGAATTTACCTTTAAAATTGACTTCTAAAGAAAAATGATAAAAATAAATTTGGAGAATATATAAACTATCAAAAAATATTTGTTGATTATAGCGTTATCAACAAATTTGATTTAATTGGCATCTACTGAAAAGCCTCAAATCAATTACCTTAGCTTACAACTTTAGAAACTAAGAAAAAAAAATAAACTGCGTTTTTCCTCATCTTTATCCATTCACTTTTCATAATAAAACGTGTTGTTTATTGAACAACACGGTAGGTAGAATTCACTGGTGTTATGCCCTGTATAACCCATGCCACCTTGAGTGAAGGTGGAGCATGTGGCTGTTCTGGCCAGTAGAATATGGCAAAAGAAAAGGAATTTTGCAGATGTAATTCAGGTCTTAAGTCCACTGAGTCTGAGTTAGTGAAAAGTGAGATAATTCTGATGGGCATGACTTTAAGCAAGTGAAAACTTTAAAAGAGAGACAGGGTTCAGGTGGACTTGAAGGACCCAGCCACCATGAGTTCTACAACCATGAGAAAATGAATTCTGCCAACAACCTGAATATGACTGGAAGTCAAAAATTCCCTAGTTGAATCTCCAGATGAAAATGCATCACTCTTTATACATTGACTTCAGCCTTATCAGACCCTGAGCAAAGAATTCAGTTAAGCCATGCCTAGAGTTCTGATCTGCACAAACAGTGAGATAATAAATGGGTGTTGTCTAAACCAGTAAGTATTTTGATAATTTGTTACAAGGAAATAGAAAACTAATACAAGAAAGTACTCTGCTTCTTGCACTGTATTCTAGAGTTTATGAAAAAAAAAATAATTAGGAAAATAATTGAGGTTATCTAAGGGGTGAGTACAGACTGCTCCAGAGAGAAAAGAGAAGAGGACCAAACACATTAGATCCTGGGTCACTCCAAATTTAAGTAGAAGATCTAGGAACAGATAATTAAAATTAGGAGAAAGAGGAAGATTCATGAATAGTGGGTTAAAAGTAGGTGTTAGGTGATGTCCTGAGAAAACAACTATAACAGTTTCAGAATCTATAGATGAAGTTATGTTTTGTTAAAAAAAGAAAAGGAACTGTTTCAAATTCTACTGAGAGGTCAAGAAAAATGAGCAGTTTTGTAATATGGACATAATTAGTGACTAACAAGAGAACTTTCTAAATGAATTGATAGGGATTAAATCCTGATTGGATTGGATTCAAAAGAGGATACAAGTAGGGGGAGTAGATAAGGAACATAAAACTTACTACTGTTTCCATATATATTACATGCATTCATTCTAGTAAATTTTACTAGAAAGAATTATTGGAAAGTTTCTTCTTTTTCTGTCTTACGATGAATTCATTTCAAAGCTATAACATGAGAAATCTGTTACCTCATAATTTTACATACACTTGATGTATTCTTCAAAAATGAAGTCAAACTGAAGAAAATTTCAGTTAAATAAAACTGAAAGAATTTATTGCCAGTATATCTACATTGCAAAAACATACTACATCATGTTCTTAGCCGGAAAGAAAATGACAAAAAGATGGAAACTCACGTCTTCAGGAAGTAATGAACAACAAAAATGAGAAATTTGAGAGTAAATATGACTGCTCATTTTTCTTCTCATATTTTTAAAGAACATATAACTTTTAAAACAAAAATTGTATCACTATTTCAAGATTTATAATGCATAAATATGTATTATATGATAATGACACCACAAAGGTCAGAAGTAGATGAATTTAAACTATACTATTGAAAATTTTTCACATTTTATATGAAGTAGAATAATATTAACACTAAATGCACTATAATAATTTAAGGGGACATAGTCAATTTTAGTGCAAACCCTATCACATTTAAACAATAAACAGCTAAAATATAATTAAGGCAATATAATTACAACAAAATACTGAAAAATGTTGTGATTAAAACAATAAATACATGAAACTAAGGAGAAAGACAAAAAGCTGATGTCAGAATAAGAAGAAAAATGGTAGAGAAAAATAGACAAATCTGATCTTATCAATAATTATATTAACTATAAATTGACTCAAATGTAGAGATTGTCAGAAAGAACTTAAAAACAAGACCTTGCTATGGAATGTCTACAAAGGATACATTTATGGTACAAGAACACAAATTTTGAAAGTTAAAATCAGGCTAGGTAAGTTCAAGAGAAGTAGCATTACTGGAGGTAACAGAAAACATTTAATTATCATAAGAGTGTTCCACAAAATGATTTTATAGAAATAAATGTTTTCTGAAGGATTACTTCCCAGAACTTCTGCTGCCAGTGTCCTTGTTCCTGCAGTTAGCCACAGCCACCCCCGCCTCTGCGGGAGAGCCTCCAACTCTAGCAGTCATCATGTAAAAACTCATTGTGGAACAAAAACCACATTCACAGAAAGATAGACAAGATGAAAAGGCAGAGGGCTATGTACCAGATGAAGGAACAAGACAAAACCCCAGAAAAACAACTAAATGAAGTGGAGATAGGCAACCTTCCAGAAAAAGAATTCAGAATAATGATAGTGAAGATGATCCAGGACCTTGGAAAAAAAAATGGAGGCAAAGATAGAGAAGATGCAAGAAATGTTTGACAAAGACCTAGAAGAATTAAAGAACAAACAAACAGAGATGAACAACACAATAACTGAAATGAAAACTACACTAGAAGGAATCAATAGCAGAATGACTGAGGCAGAAGAACGGATAAGTGACCTGGAAGACAGAATGGTGGAATTCACTGCTGCAGAACAGAATAAAGAAAAAAGAATGAAAGGAAATGAAGACAGCCTAAGAGACTTCTGGGACAACATTAAATGCAACAACATTTGCATTTATAGGGGTCCCAGAAGGAGAAGAGAGAGAGGAAGGACCTGAGAAAATATGTGAAGAGATTATAGTCGAAAACTTCCCTAACATGGGAAAGGAAATAGCCACCCAAGTTCAGGAAGTGCAGCGAGTCCCATACAGGATAATCAAAGGAGAAACATGCCAAGACACATAGTAATAAAATTGGCAAAAATTAAAGACAAAGAAAAATTATTGAAAGCAGCAAGACAAAAATGACAACATACAAGGGAACTCCCATAAGATTAACAGCTGATTTCTCAGCAGAAGCTCTACAAGGCAGAAGGGAGTGGCATGATATATTTAAAGTGATGAAAGGGAAGACCTAACAACCAAGATTACTCTCCTGGCAAGGATCTCATTCAGATCCAATGGAGAAATCAAAAGCTTTACAGACAAGCAAAAGCTAAGAGAATTCAGCACCATCAAACCAGCTCTACAACAAATGCTAAAGGAACTTCTCTAATCAGGAAACACAAGAGAAGAAAAGGACCTACAAAAACAAAGCCAAAACAATTAAGAAAATGGTCATAGGAACATACATATCAATAATTACCTTAAACATGAATGGATTAAATGCTCCAACCAAAAGACACAGGCTTGCTGAATGGATACAAAATCAAGACCCATATATATGCAGTCTACAAGACACCCACTTCAGACCTAGGGACACATACAGACTGAAAGTGAGGGGATGGAAAAGATATTCCATGCAAATGGAAATCAAAAGAAAGCTGGAGTAGCAATACTCATATCAGATAAAACAGACTTTAAAATAAAGAATGTTACAGTAGACAAGGAAGGACACTTGATCAAGGGATCAATCCAAGAAGAAGATACAATTATAAATATATATGCACCCAACATAGGAGCACCTCAGTACATAAGGAAACTGCTAACAGCTGTAAAAGAGGAAGTCAATGGTGACACAATAATAGTGAGGGACGTTAACACCTCACTTACACCAATGGACAGATCATACAAAATGAAGATAAATCAGGAAACAGAAGATTTAAATGACACAACAGACCAGATAGATTTAATTGATATTTATAGGACATTTCATTCAAAAACGGCAGATTACACTTTCTTCTCAAATGTGCATGGAACATTCTCCAGGGTAGATCATATCTTGGGTTACAAATCAAGACTCAGTAAATTTAAGAAAACTGAAATCATATCAAGCATCTTTTCTGACCACAATGCTAAGAGATTCAAAATGAATTACAGGGGAAAAAACGTAAAAAACACAAACACACGGAGGCTAAACACTATGTTACTAAATAACCAAGAGATAACTGAAGAAATCAAAGAGGAAATCAAAAAATACCTAGAGACAATTACAGTGAAAACACAACAATCCAAAAGCTATGGGATGCAGCAGAAGCAGTTCTAAGAGGGAAGTTTACAGCTATACAAGCCTACATCAAGAAACAAGAAAAATCTCAAATAAAAAAATCTCACCTTACACTTAAAGGAACTAGAGAAAGAAGAACAAACAAAACCCAAAGTTAGCAGAAGGAAAGAAATAATAAAGATCAGAGCAGAAATAAATGAAATAGAAACAAAGAAAACAATAGCAAAGATCAATAAAACTAAAAGCTGGTTCTTTGAGAAGATAAACAAAATTGATAAACCATTAGCCAGACTCATCAAGAAAAAGGATAGGGGCTTCCCTGGTGGCGCAGTGGTTGAGAATCCGCCTGCCGATGCAGGAGACACGGGTTCGTGCCCTGGTCCGGGAAGATCCCACATGCCGCGCGGAGCAACTAAGCCCGTGAGCCGTGGCCGCTGAGCCTGTGCGTCCGGAGCCTGTGCTCCGCAACGGGAGAGGCCACAACAGTAAGAGGCCCGCATACCGCAAAAAAAAAAAAAAAAAAAAAAAAAAAAAAGAAAAAGGATAGGACTCAAATCAATAAAATTAGAAATGAAAAAGGAGAAGTTACAACAGACATGGAGAAATACGAAGCATCCTAAGAGACTACTATAAGCAATGCTATGCCAATAAAATTGACAACCTGGAAGAAATGGACATATTCTTAGAAAGGTATAACCTTCCAAGACTGAATCAAGAAGAAACAGAAAATATGAACTGACCAGTCACAAGTAATTAAATTAAAACTGTGATTAAAAATCTTCCAACAAACAAAAGCCCAGGACCAGATGGCTTCACAGGTGAATTTTATCAAACATTTAGAGAAGAGCTAACACCCATCCTTCTCAAACTCTTCCAAAAATTGTGGAGGGAGATACACTCCCAAACTCATTCTATGAGACCACCATCACCCTGATACCAAAACCAGACAAAGGTATTACAAAAATAGAAAATTACAGGCCAATATAACTGATGAATATAGATGCAAAAATGCTCAACAAAATAACAGCAAACAGAACCCAATAGCACATTAAAAGGATCACACACCATGACCAAGTGGGATTTATCCCAAGGATGCAAGGATTCTTCAATCTATGCAAATCAATCAATGTGATACACCATATTAACAAATTGAAGAATGAAAACCAGATGATCATCTCAGTATATGCAGAAAAAGCTTTTGGCAAAATTCAACAATGAGTTATGATAAAAACTCTCCAGAAAGTGGGCATAGAGGGAACCTACATCAACATAATAAAGGCCATATATGACAAACCCACAGCAAACATCATTCTCAATGGTGAAAAACTGAAAGCATTTCCTCTAAGATCAGGAAAAAGACAAGGATGTCCACTCACAACTATTATTCAACATAGTTTTGGAAGTCCTAGCCATGGCAATGAGAGAAGAAAAAGAAATAAAAGGAATACAGATTGGAAAAGAAGAAGTAAAACGGTCACTGTTTGCAGATGACATGATACAATACATAGAGAATCCTAAAGATGTCACCGGAAAACTACTAGAGCTAATCAATGTATTTGGTAAAGTTGCAGGATACAAAATTAATGCACAGAAATTTCTTGCATTCCTACACACTAATGATGAAAAATCTGAAAGAGAAATTAAGGAAACACTTCCACTTGCCATTGCAACAAGAAGAATAAAATACCTAGGAATAAACCTATCTAGGAAGACAAAAGACCTGTCTGCAGAAAACTGTAAGACACTGATGAAAGAAATTAAAGATGATACAAACAGATGGAGAGATATAACATGTTCTTGGATTGGAAGAATCAATATTGTGAAAATGACTATACTACCCAAAGCAATCTACAGATTCAATGCAATCCCTATCAAATTACCAATGGCATTTTTTACTGAACTAGAACAAAAAATCTTAAAATTTGTATGGAGACACAAAAGACTCCGAATAGCCAAAGCAGTCTTGAGGAAAAAAAACGGAGCTGGAGGAATCATACTCCCTGACTTCAGACTATACTACAAAGCTACAGTAATCAAGACAATACGGTACAGGCACAAAAACAGAAACATAGATCATTGGAACAAGATTGAAAGCCCAGAGGTAAACCCACCCACTTATGGTCAACTAACCTATGACAAAGGAGGCAAGGATACACAATGGAGAAAAGACAGTCTCTTTAAGAAGTGGTGCTTGGAAAACTGGACAGCTACATGTAAAAGAATGAAATTAGAACACTCCCTAACATCATACACAAATATAAACTCAAAATGGATTAGAGACATAAATGTAAGACCAGACAATATAAAACTCTTAGAGGAAAACATAGGAAGAACACTCTTTGACATAAATTAGAGCAAGATCTTTTTTGATCCATCTACTAGAGTAATGGAAATAAAAAACAAAAATAAACAAATAGAACCTAATGAAACTTAAAAGCTTTTTCATAGCAAAGGAAACCAGATGAAAAGACAACCCTCAGAATGGGAGAAAATATTTGCAAATGAATCAAGGACAAAGGATTAATCTCCAAAATATATAAACAGCTCATGCAGCTCCATATTAAAAAAACAAACACCCCAATCCAAAAATGGGCAGAAGACCTAAATAGACATTTCTCCAAAGAAGACATACAGATGGCCAAGAAGCACATGAAAAGCTGCTCAACATCACTAATTATCAGAGAAATGCAAATCAAAACTACAATGAGGTATCACCTCACACCAGTTAGAATGGGCTTCATCAGATAATCTACAAACAACAAATGCTGGAGAGAGTGTGCAGAAAGGGGAAGCCTCTTGCACTGTTGGTGGGAATGTAAATCGATACAGCCACTATGGAGAACAGTATGGAGGCTCCTTAAAAAACTAAAAATAGAATTACCATATGATCCAGCAATCCCACTACTGGGCATATACCCAGAGAAAACCACAATTCAAAATGACACATGCACCCCAATGTTCATTGCAGCACTATTTACAATAGCCAGGTCATGGAAGCAACCTAAATAAATGCCCATCTACAGAAGAATGGATAAAGAAGTTGTGGTACATATATACAATGGAATATTACTCAGCCATAAAAAGGAAAAAATTGGGTCATTTGTTGAGATGTGGATGTATCTAGACACTGTCATACAGAGTGAAGTAAGTCAGAAAGAGAAAAACAAATATCGTATATTAACGCATATATGTGGAACCTAGAAAAATGGTACAGATGAACCGGTTTACAGGGCAGAAATTGAGACACAGATGTAGAGAACAAACGTATGGACACCAAGGGGCAAAAGCTGTAGGGGGGTGGTGTTGGTGGTGTGATGAATTGGGCTATTGGGATTGACATGTATACACTAATGTGTATAAAACTGATGACTAATAAGAACCTGATGTAGAAAAAAATAAATAAAATTAAATTTAAAAATTATTTTAAAAAAAGAAATAAATGTTTTCTGCTAATACCAGAGCTTTAAAATACAGGATGGAAACTGACATATATTTGGAAATAGAGTGAATTTCAACTCTAATCTCACTTTATACAAAAAACTGACTTGTAGACAATATTAAATCAGAAATTTTAAAATTTGATAAGAACATGAAAGAAAATCAAGGCTTATATAATAAATGAATATGAACATAAACATAAGCACTAAACATGAATATATTAATGTATAACATTATTATATCCATAATATTGTGAATATATATAATATAAATATAATATAGTTATAATAAAATACATTGTACTCATATTGTATAACATAAATATAAATGATGTATGAATAACTCTTACCCCTCAAGGATAAGATGACAAACCAATGAAATGGGTGATGCATTTAAAAGATTTACAGAAGAAATTCAAATGTACAGAATATACATAAAAATTCTCGGGCTTCCCTGGTGGCGCAGTGGTTGAGAATCCGCCTGCCGATGCAGGGGACACGGGTTCGTGCCCCGGTCCGGGAAGATCCCACATGCTGCGGAGCGGCTGGGCCCGTGAGCCATGGCCGCTGAGCCTGCGCGTCCGGAGCCTGTGCTCCGCAACGGGAGAGGCCACAACAGTGAGAGGCCCGCGTATCGCAAAAAAAAAAAAAAAAAAAAAAAAAAAAAATCTCAACTCTAGGCACAACAGAAATAAAAATTTAATTCTACATGAAGAACTAACATATACCTATCAGAATGGTCAAAATTTTAAAGGACTGAAAATGCCAAATGTTGGCCAGTATGTGAAGCAACTGAAACTCTTAACACATTGCTGATAAGATTCAAAATGGAACCTTTCTGGAGAAGAGTTTGATGAGTTTTATAGAGTTAATTACACACTTACATTGTTATATTGGTATCTAATTATACACTTAGGTCTTTACCAAAGAGAAACAAAAACATATTCCTAGAAGAAGAATTGCATATGAGTGTTTATAGTAGCTGAACTTGTAGCAGCCCAAACTGGGGAATTCCAAATGTCCAAGAGCAGATAATGGAAAAACAAATTGTGGTATGAAGAAAGTCATACTGATAGACAACATCATGAACTAATTATATATATATATATATATATATATATATATATATATATATATACATACATGTATACAGTGAAAAAAAGTATACATATACTCTATCATTACATTTTATAAAATTATAGAAAAAGCAAAACAAATGCATAATTAAAGAAAACAACACTTTGTGGCCTGGATTCAGCAGGTGTGAGTGTCACTGACAGCAAAGGGCAACATTTTATTATGTATAACTTATATAGCAATACATTTGATTTATGTACAAACTCTTGAAGGCAAAATAGACGGAAATTAGTGGAGGCCTAGACAAACTCAATCACAGTTGGAGATTTTCATGCAACTTCCTCAATAATGGATAGAAAATTAGCTGAAAAAATCCAGTAAAAACTTATACCTAGTGTACAACTCATTGACTACATTGATCTAATTGATATTTATACTACAACCAACAACTGTAAAATTCTTTTCAACTGTACAGGGACTATTATGTATACAATTTATTCTGGGTCATAAAACACATGTTAATAAATTAGAAAAGATTGAAATATTACAGAGGTTGCTCTCTGCTCACAAAATAATTAAACTTGTAAACATTATGAAATAATTTTTAAAAGTCAAAGTATGTGGGCTTCCCTGGTGGCTCAGTGGTTGAGAATCCACCTGCAGATGCAGGGGACCCGGGTTCGTGCCCCCGTCCGGGAAGATCCCACATGCCACGGAGCGGCTGGGCCTGTGAGCCACGGCTGTTGAGCCTGGGCGTCCGGAGCCTGTGCTCCGCAACGCGAGAGGCCACAACAGTGAGAGGCCTGCATACCACCAAAAAAAAAAGCAAAAAAAAAGTCAAAGTATGTGAGAAAAATGTGAAAATTTTACAGCACACTTAGTAAAAAAATGGGGCAAAGAAATACAAGAGAAGTTAGGAGATATTTGGAACTGAGTGATTTTGAAAATTCAACCAATCAAAATTTGTGTAAAGAAGTTAAAACAGTGCTTGGAGATAAATTTACAGATAAATTTTAAGAGAAATCAGTGATGTGCATTCCTTTTTTAGGAACAAAAATAATGAAGAACAAAACAAAACAAAAGCTGGTTTTAGAAAAGAAATAACACAGACAATAAAAGAATCCGTGAAATAGAAAATAAAATAGAAAACATTACGCTAAGTGAAATGTCAGACGCTGCAGAACAAATACTGAGTGAGCTCACTTATATGTGGATTCCCAAAAAGTCAAACTCATAAAATCAGATTGTAGTATGGTATTTTCCAGGGTCTGTGGTATGGGAGAAACTGAAAGATGTTGGGCAAAGGGTACAAAATTTCAGTTATATGGTATAAATGTTTTCTGGAGATCTTATGTACAGTCTGGTAACTATCATAGTGGTGAATACTTGAAATTATCTAAGAGAACAAATCTCAAATTAAAACTTCTGAACACAGAGAAACACACAAGAGGATAACTGTGTAGAGGTGATGGATAACTTATTTAGGTTGATTATGGTGATTCTTGCACAATATATACATATACACAAAAACATCAAGTTTTACACTTTAAATGTATCCAATTTCTCTTTGTCAAATATATCTCAATAAAATGATTTTAAAAAGAAAATAAGTCTAAAATGTGTTTCTTTGAAAATATAATTCAAACTAATAAAATCAAATTGGACTTACCAAGGATGAAAGCTTACAAACACAATAGCAATATAAGAAAAGAAAGAAGAGAAAATGTGGACCCTGTAGATGTTAAACATTAATAAGGAAATATACTGAACAACTAGTTACCAATAGACTAAAACGTAGAAGAAATTGACAAATTATTTGAAAAGCTTAACTTACCAAAAGGGACATAATATGACATAGAAAACCCAAACAACCCTTAACTCTGATGCAGACAGTATTTTAAGAAAAGTTTCACACACACACACACACGTACATACATACAACTAAAAAAAACAAGCCAGATAATTTTACACAGGAATTGAATCAACGTATGAAAAAGAAATAATACCAATGTTACATAGAGTCTTTGAGAACAAGCATTTAGTATCATTAACTATCATTAAAATCCCAGTGAGATTCTGCTCTAAGTCTATCAGAATGGCTAAAATTAGAAAGACTATACAAATCTCGTGTTAGCAAGGATATGGAACATCAGAACTTTCTTATATTGTTGGTGATACTGTAAAATGTTACAACCACTTCGGAAAAATACTTAGAAATGTCTCATAGATAAGCACAGACCTATTCTATGATCAAATAATTGTATGCCTAAATATTTACCCTAGTAACTTAAAACGTGTGCCCGTAAAAAGCTTGTATCATAATGATTACAGCAGCTTTATTTATAACAGTCCAAAACAGGAAACAACTAAAATCATGAAGAGAAGAATGAATAAAGAAATTGGCATATATTAATTAAATAAAATACTACTTAGCAACACAAAGAAATATGTGCATGATACCATATCAATTTATCTTTAAGCAAAGAAACCAGACACAGAAGTGTACCTACTGTATTATTTCAGTTAAATGAAATTCCATAATGGGAAAGACTAATTTATCAGGAATAAGCAGAAAAAAATTGCCTCTGTGTGAATAGTATTTACCGAAAAGGCATGAAGAAATTTTCTAGGGTGATAGAAAATCCTATATATTGACTATACACCAAGCTCATCCTTATCAAACTCATCAAAGAACACATTTATAATGTGTGCAGTTCACTATATGTAAATTAAAAAAAAATAACTGTATTGAAAGTAAAAACCCCAGGGGACCCTAGAGTTTTAAGGAAAATCAGAGATAAAGTTTGTACTCAGTAAATTGATATAGTCACTTTTTCTTTCTCTATTCTATATAGGAATGTCTCAGTTATTATAGAAAAATGAAAGGTAGGTTAGAGATTAACATATCTGTGATTTTGAAAACCTACTGAACTCCAGAGTTTAAAACTGTATATAAATAGTGAGTTTTATTTTCGCTTGTTAACTTTATCTTTGAGGCAGTCAAAAGGGACACATACCTAAAGCCATAAATATGGGGTAGTTACAATTTTAAAGAGTGTAGCAAAGCATTAATTCAATAAATATTTATTAATAATCAAATATAACAAATTTTAAATCTCTCCTTTCATGGATAATATAAAAGGAGATGTCTTTCCAAATGATTAAGCTATTACAATTAGCACGTGTATATGCCAAATATATATCCACAACTTGATTACTAACTGTGGATGTGTGGATGTGCTCAAAAGCACATGCACACACACACACACACACACACACACACACACACACACACAGACTGGAAATACTTAAACCCAATATTTTCACTAGGTTGACCAGTGGAACTGAATCAACAATTGAATTCTAGGAAGTCCTTATTAATATATTAAGTGATTATCAGATTTTGAAATTGTCAATATTGAAAATATCCATGTATTCTTTTGAAATTCATTGCAAACTTGCTGCATTATGATATTGGTCAGTGACATTTAATGTAGGAAACTCTAAACAGTGCTATATAGTAAACGAGTGGTTATTAAAATAGTAACCTGAATTTTCGAAACTCTAATATTGACTAAGATTTAAAATGTTTAAATTCCAGAAATGTTCAGAGACTGCTACCTTAAATATCCCCTGAGAATTATTACAAGGAAATAATAGAGAAATGTTGGTGGAAGTAGAAGTAAGCTTCTATTTTATTTTATTTTATTTTTAAATTTTTTTAACATCTTTATTTGAGTATAACTGTTTTACAATAGTGTATTAGTTTCTCCTGTACAACAAAGTGAATCAGTTATACATATACATATGTTCCCATATCTCTTCCCTCTTGCGTCACCCTCCCTCCCACCCTCCCTATCCCACCCCTCTAGGTGGTCACAAAGCACAGAGGTGATCTCCCTGTGCTATGCTGCAGCTTCCCACTAGCTATCGAATTTACATTTGGTAGTGTGTATATGTCCCTGCCACTCTCTCACATCGTCACAGCTTACCCTTCCCCCTCCCCATATCCTCAAGTCCATGCTCTAGTAGGTGGAAGTAGAAGTAAGCTTCTATTTTAAAAAACCGTGAATGTTTATTAGGAAGAAAGTAATAAACAAATCCAGGGTCATAGGACCATTGTATAGAACAATGGTTTAATAATGCTGAAATGATTCACAGAAACCAGCAATAATGAGTCACAAAATTAAGCCCAATGGAATTAACCATAAAATCCAATCAATGGCTCACTCAGTGAGGGTTAATGAAGAGTTTTGTACAGTTTCAGGTTAAGCTTGAGAGATTTATATCATATAGGGTGCACATATATGTAAGAGAAAATTCCAACAAACACAAGCAGGGATTGTGGTAAAAATTTCAGACAGAAAAATTAGTGGACTGGACTGATATATTGGGAAATGGCATGACACAATAAATATATAATGGTCATTACTTTTTTTCCATTCACATGATATTTTACTATTTTTTGAACTACTTTTTAAAATACATTACTACATAAGAAACGTGATAAATAACAAGTTTGAAGATCAATTTTGAACATATCTTTAGGAAGTGCTTTTGATTAAATTCCTTGAAATGAAAACTTAATAGTAGAAACAAAATAATAAAAAATGACCTCAACTTAATTATGTAGTAATACATAGTTGTATAGTTATGTGATAAAAACTATGTAATAAAATTTCATAATTGGAAATACCTAACCACATCAGTACTCTATAGATTGTAAACTAGCATATTAACAGAAAAAAATATGACATGCTCTTCAATATTTTTCATTGATTAACTCATCCCTATCTAGGTAAATTTTTAGATATCAATTTATAATAATTCAATTGTAATTTAGATTTAAAATATGTAATATAGGGCTTCCCTGGTGGCGCAGTGGTTGAGAATCCGCCTGCGGATTCAGGGGACACGGGTTCGTGCCCCAGTCTGGGAAGTTCCCACATGCCGCGGAGCGGCTGGGCCCGTGAGCCATGGCCGCTGGGCCTGTGCGTCCGGAGCCTTGTGCTCTGCAACGGGAGAGGCCACAGCAGTGAGAGGCCCACGTACCACCAAAAAAAAAAATAAAATAAATAAAATAAAATATGTAATATATAAAAACAAAGGTATAATATTAGTAGGTAAACCATAATAGTGCATAATATAAAGTTTTATGAACAGAGAAATCTCATCATACATTCAAAGACAACTATGAACATAATGAAAGCAACAGTGTAACTATGATTACATTCTAAATGAACTGTACATGGTGGTACATTCAATTAGACACAGTCTATCATATAAATTCCATTTGCTCATTAACTTTATCCTTTAATGCTAAATTACCCCATTTAAGATCAGCAGGGAAAATCTGTATATAGGAAACTATTGACCTATTAACAAGTAGAATATTGTGTCTTGAATTTTATTGTCAGTTACCTGCAATTTTTAAAAATATGTCATTTAGGTGATATGTTTTGTTACACTGAGTTTTCGCCTTTGTGAAACTCGTCTATCCTTTCACTAAAATCAAAATCATCCTGTTGATTCATACTTAGTAGGAAACTTGAATTAAGTTCAGTAAAAGTTTCTATCCAGCTATTATACACTGTCTATTGCATTTGGAAAAGCAAGGCAGATACAAATTCATGAACTTTTCTGCCTTTTTTAATTCCACTGTTCAGCGAGTTGTGTTTATTTTACTTATTGTAAAGGACTCCAAGTAAACCTGGTTATGTTTGTCTTATTAACTTTAAAAGTGTATTGTCAATCTCACTGCTCTGCTGGAGTAGAGTCATAGCTAGCTGACAATACTCCACCACCCATCTTTTAAAATTCATATGTTGCTGAATTTAGTGTTGTTTTGAATTATGCATGATATACTAAATATTTTTGGAGTGGATCTCCTTGTCCTGATAGTAGCAGCTATTCTATCAGGAAATTACTCTTTAAGTTATATACCAGTTATTTTTCTTCTTAACAAGCTTATCACTAGCTTGATTCACAGCAAATTTTTCCTCCTTGAGGGTTTCTTTGAATTTGCTCTCATGTCTTGTGTGAATTCCTTTTTTCTTCTTACTATTATAACACTGTAGCCAAATTTTGACAGGGGAGGTTATTACTAAGCAGTCTGTCAATTTATGAAGTAATTTCATTACTATAAAAATCATATGATTTAAAAAGTAGTTTTCTTTTGTGACCCACCATTTCCACACATATTGGGATATAATGAGATACCTCCCATAGCAAGTAGCTCCCTACTACAAGTTAAGTGAGATAACTTCATTCTTATGTTGTTGTTTTTTTTAAGTGTCAATTTTTTTGGAGCAGTTTTAGATTTACAATAAAATTAAGAAGGAAGTACAGAGATTTCCCATATATTCCTTACCCTCACACAGGCATAGTGGCCCCATTACCAACATTATTAATCATAATGATACTTTTTTTTTTTTTTAAACCAAGGATGAACCTACATTGACACATCCAGTGTTCTGCATTTGAGACATTCTAAGAGGTGTGCAGTGATATGTAATTATAGTTTTAATTTTCATTTTCCTGATGATATAAGATGTGGAGCATATCATCATATGCTTTTTGCATCTTTATATCTTTGGTGAGCTGTCTGTCAAGGTCTTTGGCCCATTTTTTTTATTGGTCTGTTTGTTATTTATTGTTGAGTCATAACAGTTCTTTAGTTTAAATAACACTCTTTTATCAGATGTGTCTTATACAAATATTTTCTCCCAGCCTATGGCTTGTCCTCTCATTCACTTAATATTATTTATAAAATATTAGAAGAGATAATCTTCACTTAGGACTGTTGATATTCTTAGAAGTAACTATGATTTATATAAGGAGAAACTAACAGAATTAAATAAAAACTAATAAAATATGAATGAATTATGTTATATGGTCAACTTCAAAGATTAGAAGAAACAGAAAATTTTATGTGACCAGAACTATAACCAATCTGATATTGCAAGGTGACATATATCTTTCAAATTAATAACCAGAATTTTAAAATATAAACTCTGTAGAATTAAACATAAATTAAAGCAGAATTGGAAAAAGTTATTTATACATATAGTTCTAGGCATGTATGTAATTCTATACAGAAAGAGAAATTTAAACTTACCTGCAAAGACAAAAAGAGGACTTGAGTAAATGGTAAATGGAAAGAAATACTAGGATACTACGTTCCTGTTTGGAAAGAATTAATGCACAGTTGACCCTTGAACAATTCGGAGATTGTAGTCTGCCCTTTGAATCCTTGATTCCTTCACATCTATGGATTCAACCAATGACAACAGACCGCGGAGTAGTGAAGAAATTTACTAATAGAAAATGTCTGTATATAAGTGGACCTGTACAGTTCAAACCAGCTTTGTTCAAGGGTCAACTATAACATATATATGTCAGTTCTGCTAAAATTAATTTGTAAATTTAATTCAGTACTACTAGTTTCCAATTACATTTTTACTCTATTTTTAAATTCTTATTTTAAAATAACTTTAAATTCAAAAGAAATGGCAAAAATAGTATAGAGAATTTATTTGTACATTTTACCTATCTTCCCCCAATAGTATCATCTTAAAAAATTACATTGTCAAGATCAGGAATATGACAGTTTTAACACTATTAACAAAGCTAGGAACATTATACAGATGTTATCAGGTTTACTTGCAATTTTTTCCTGTGTAGTTATATGAAATTTCATTACATGTATAGATTCCTGTACAGTCAGATTACATAACTGTTTAATAATCACAAATAAACTCCTTTTTGCTACTCATTAATTGTCACAACCTTCCCTAAATTTAAGCTCTGTCAAACAGTAATCTGTTCTCTATGACTACTATTGTGTCACATTGAAGAAGTTATATAAAAGGAACCAAATTGGTATTTTTGCTCAGCATAATGCCCTTGAGATTCACAAAATTGTCTGAATCAATATTTTGTTCCTTTTTACTGCTGAGTTCTATTCCATTATATGTATATACCACAGTATGTCTATTTACCTGTTGAGGGATATGTATGTTCTTTTTTTTGTTTGTTTTTGACTATTACAAATAAAATGGCTATGAACATTTGTGCACAAATGTGTGCACTAGATTTGTGCATTTGTACACAGATGTGTGCACTAGATTTGTGTTAAATACAGGTTTTGATTTCTTTAGGAAAAAAACCTGAGTGTAACTTTTGTGTAGTATGGTAAATATAGCTTTAACATTATAAGAAACTGCCAAACTATTTTCCAGAGTGACTGCTATTTTACATTTCCACCATCACTATATGAGAGATACAGTCCTTCTATATCCCCATCATACTTTGTATTCAATGCTACGTTTCTGACATATGTCCATAAACTGCATATGTTACTGCTTCTAGCCAAATACCATAGTATCCTATGGTAACAACTATTATATTTTACTTATCTGTTCTCAATGTTCTCTTAACTTTGCTCTGTCTTCTCATTACTAAAAAATTACTGTAATTATTGCTGTGTAAAATATGTATGTGCAAAATTCACTTGTATAGAGTCTAGTAATGAGATCACAGTATAAGTATAATCTTAATAAATAGTGCCAGATTTCTTTCCAAAATAGCTGTACCTGTGTACTTCACTAGAATGAATTTCTATTTCCCATCTCCTAACCAAAACTTGCATTGTCTAATTTTTATCATACTGATTTCTATAAATTAGCATTTTTTTGTTTTAATTTGAGCACCTCTGACTGCTAGTGAGTTTGAGTGTTTCTTTATAACTGTTGCACTTCAGATGTCCCCTTCAGTGAACTGTGTATTGACTCATATATTGATTATATTCCTCCTGGGTTTTCTAACTTTTTCTTATTTTAAAGGACTTCTTGGAATACTCTATCATTCCCTTGTTTCTTCTAGATATTGCAAAAAATTTTCTTCCTGTATGCCACTTTGCTACAATTTCCATTGCAAATTCCTTAATTTGTATTTAATCAAATCCATTATTTTATATACCAAAAAAAGAACATTTTGGATATCATTCAGTAAGGTTTTCTACATCTTAATTACAAAACATTCTGTCTGCATAATTGAGGCTTATATAAAAGGAACATATTTAATGACTGGGAATTATTTTGTGGAACTCTAAGCATTTTCAATACTGTAAGTTCTGTCTTTAGAAGAATTAAAAACTAGTTACCTGCCAGTTTAAAATATTTTGACACATATTTTTCATTACAATGTTTTCCATTCTCAATCATTTTTGTAGGAGTATTGAAATTACATATTATTACTTTTATTTTCATGTCTGATTTTTAAAGTGTGAAACAGCGCTCTTGAAACTTTACATCACACATCTCATATTGTGAAAAGCTGAATTGATATCAACAAGAAAAACTGTTATTTCTTTCCTCTTAGAAAATAGCCTCTGGGATTTCCTGGTGGCACAGTGGTTAAGAATCCGCCTGCCAATGCAGGGGACACGGGTTCGAGCCCTGGTCCAGGAAGATCCCACATGCCGCGGAGTAACTAAAAGTCCGTGCATCACAACTACTGCGCCTGCGCTCTAGAGCCCACGAGCCACAAATACTGAGCCCACATGCCACAACTACTGAAGCCCACACACCTAGAGCCCGTGCTCCGCAACAAGAGAAGCCACTGCAATGAGAAGCCCGTGCATCACAATGAAGAGTAGCCCCCGCTCGCCACAACGAGAGGAAGCCCACACACAGCAACGAAGACCCAACACAGCCAAAAATAAATAAAATAAATTTATAAAAAAGAAAAATAGCCTTTCCTCATAGAGATCCTGACCCAAGATGACACACAGTGTGGTATGCTGTGTTACAAGAGCAAAGTTGCCTGTAATTTAAAATACAATATTGAGACTCACTTCTCTCAAAGAGGGTTCCACAATCACTGATGAGACTTAGCTTAGAGAGATAGAAAGGAAAAGAAATAGGTAGACAGGTAAAAAAGCAAGACTTTTATTTTGTCTTTCCAAAAATAATGTGGAAAAAAAAAAAGCCTACTCTATGCAGCAGCATCCCTAAGCTATGGTACATTTGAGGGAGGAAAACAAAAGTAGAAAGTCACCTACTGTATGTAGTGTTCAGGATTTTTTCAACATTCAATCAGACTCACTTTATATTTGATCTGGATGTTAGGTCTTCGTATATACAACCAAGGTTATATCAACTTTAAGAGTACTCTCTGAAAGCTGACTTTATTTGAGTAGATCAAATTATCATTAGGTATTAAGGATGAGAAGCTTAGAAGCAGTCCATAAGAAATAGGGAAGGAAAATAAGACTGAGAATGAAAATTAACTCCCCAAATAAGAATGTGAGAAACAACAGAACCAGTGGTAAGTTATGTTAAATAAGGGAGGAGAAAGTTTCACAATGTATAGTGCTCTTATAGAGAAGTATGTTGGTAAGAATGTTGAGTGGCTATTGAAGAAGTCTGAAGATGATAATACAAGTGCAGCATTTCTTGAGTTGTATTCTATCCCAAATTATGTGCATATGTGTTTAAATATAAAAAATATTTTACTAATATTATGGGATTTTCCTCAAACTTTCATATAAAACTAATAATTCTGGACCATATTTATTATGTGGCTCAGAATGTTAAGCTCACCCTAACATGGTGGTTCTGGAGAATGGGGGTTCTCAATCTCCAGTTTTGGAAATATGACTACTCAGCAAAAAAGGAAAATGATGCATGGTGATCACTGGCCTTAGAAAGTTAAATCAATGAATACTTTGCACCAAAGTATACATGTTATTTAGGTGAAGTCATTGCAGAAACACAAACACAGAATGGCTAAGCTTTATGCTAAAGTAATTTAATATCTAGCTTAATACCTAGTTGGTTAGACAAAATAAATATGTAAAAATTAAACTTCAATACAAGCTGGAAATGTTAAACTCAGTGCTAGTTGGGATAGGGGTAAGTGAGTTATGAAAGGTTAAATAACAATTATGTCCAAAAATTTCTAAGAGAATTGTTGACTATTCAGGATAGGCCAGATTATTGATACATCAGCTGTTGAACAGGAAAAAAAAATATGCTTTATAGATTTTTTAATATAATTATCAATTCAATTACTTTCCTTAAAGCATCAAAGAGAATACCTTGCATGTAGGCAGCACTGGGAACACATAAATGAGTAAACACATTACATATAATGTGTAGAGCAGGCATTAGAAAAATGATAATTTAATTTTTGTGTCAGCAGAATAATAACTTTTATATCTGCTACTGATCATTAAAGCAATCTACCCTTCTGATACCCTGGAAGTTGAAGCAAAATTTACCAGCACAACAAAAACAGATACTGTTCTCACATTTCCATGGGTTTTGGTGTTAATACTTATTTACGATAAGAAAGACCCAAATGGTATGTTTTTTTCAACAGATTTTTTTTCCTTTGAAAATAGTGAAAAATGTAATGAATGAAAAACCTTTTCCTCCTAGAGTAGTGTGGAAAAGCATGTGAATAGTTCATTCTACTCAATATGTAATTGACTTGAAAATCAAAATGGCACAATTAGATGACTATCTACTTGATTATATCAATCAATTAAAACAGGCATTTTTTTTACAAAATAGTCTTTTTGTTCTACAATTGCTTCTCTGTTACGTATAAATATATATAAGGTTGAAAATGTAAAACTGATTTACTTAATTCTAAATTAAATTATACTAATTGAGCATTTTTAGGTATAAGTCACATTTCATATTAATCTGAAGCTGGAAAAAATATAAGATTATCTTGTAATAGCATACAAATAATAAAAAAGATCAAGTTCAGAGTAATAGTACAGTGAGCAATTCACTTTAAATAATGCATGAAACATAGTCTTAAAGTCAATTGATTATACATTGGGAAGTTATAATAAGAAGGAAATCCTCCTTTTGCTTGTGCTTGAGTAACAAATTCATTTGAACAATGGAATGAAAAAATTAAAAATTTTTCTAAATTTTTGATATTAGATACCACAAGCTATTGCAATATCCATTATTCCAAATAACTGGTGAAAGTATATATAAGATAAAATGGCAGAATCCATTTTATCTAAAAATATTTAGATTTCAATCATGAAATGTTCTGGAAAAATAGTCATACCACCACTGAAATTTAAGAAGATATTACAATGTGTATTTCTTACATAGTTGCAAAACACATGAGGAAGAGAAAAAATAAAAGTGTTTTCTTGTCAAATAATTTTAAACAAGATGTGTATCATAATTGTGACTGAGAGATTCCTAAAACATAGATATTAAAGGTGAGAACAAGTTCTGTAGTAAATCACCTGCTTAGTCTTTTTCCAAACCTAATTGATCAAAAGTGAGAAAGAGAGAGAAAGAGAAAGACAGAGACAAAAGTTTCTTTGATGACTTCTAATTATTACAGAGCAAGTTTTCCCTATACACACTTGGGAAACTTAATGGCTTCAAACAAACAAACAAAAAATGTTCTTTTACAGTTCTTGAGTTCTGAAGCTCAGAAGTCTAAAATGTTCTTACTGGATAAAATCAAAGTTGTTAAAACAGCTACAATCCCTCTGGAGGTTCTAGGGGGAGAAATGAGTTCCTTGATTTTTCTATCCTCTAGAGGCTGCCTAGAATTCTTGGCTTGTGGCCCCATCTCCCATCTTTAACTCGAGAAGCATAGTATCTTCAAATCACCCTCCTCTCTGACTTCTGTCTCCATTGTTTCCTTCTCTGATTCTGACACTCCTGCCTCCCTCTTATCAGGACTCTTGATTACAATGAGCTCACCCAAATAATTCAGTATGATCTCCCTGTTTTGAGTCTTAATCACATCTCCACAGTCTCTTTTTCTATATAAGGTAACAAATTCACAGATTCTTGGGATTAGGACATAAACATATACTGGAGGCCATTATTCTGCCTACCACAGTATACCTATTGACTGACCCCCAATCACATCCATCCCACATGCAAAATACATTTATCCTATCTCAACATCTGCAAAAATCTCAATCCATTACAACATCAACTCAAAGTCCCAAAGCTCATCTAAATTTCAACAACTTAAAAGATCCACATTTTATCTTCTAGATTATCTAAATCAGATATGGGTGACAATAATAATTTCAAGGTAAACATTTTTTCCAGCTTAATGAAGACTAACTGACAAATAAAAATTTTATACATTTACTATGTATAAATGATTACTACAATCAAGGTAGTTAACATATAGTTATTATTATTTTTTATTTTTTATTTTTTTGCGGTACACGGGCCTCTCACTGTTGTGGCCTCTCCCGTTGCGGAGCACAGGCTATGGACGCACAGGCTCGGCGGCCATGGCTCACGGGCCCAGCCGCTCGGCGGCATGTGGGATCTTCCCGGACCAGGGCACGAACCCGTGTCCCCTGCATCGGCAGGTGGACTCTCAACCACTGCGCCACCAGGGAAGCCCTATAGTTATTATTTTTGTGTATAGTGAGAAGATTTAAGATCATCTCTCTTAGCAGCTTTCAAGTATACAGTAGTATTAACTAAGTCACCATACTATATATTAGCTCTCCAGAATTATTCATCGTTCATAACTGAAACTTTGTACCTTTGACAAACTTCTCTCCATTGCCTCCATTCCCCAGCCCCTAGAAACCACCATTCTACTCTATGAGTTCAACTTTTTAGATTACATATATAAGTAAGATCATGCAGTATTTGTCTTTCTGTGACTGGCTTATTTTACTTAGCATAATGTCTTTTAGATACATCCATGTTGTTACAAATAATAATATTTCATTCCTTTTAAAGGTTGAAATAAATATATATGTGTGTGTATATATATATATATATATATATATTTATATCACATTTTCTTTATCCATTCACCCATCCATTGACAGTTAGGCTGATATTCCACTTCTTCACTATTGTGAGTCATGCTTCAATGGACATAGGAGAGCAGATATTTGAGAGAATGATTTCATTTCCTTTGGATACCCAGAACTGGGATTGCTAGATCATATGGTAGTTCTATTTTTAATTTATTAAGAAACCTCCATACTATTTTCCATAATGGCTATACCAATTTACATTCCCACTAACAGTGTACAGAGTTCCTTTTTCTCCACATCCCTACCAACATTTATAGATTGTCTTTTGATAATAGCCAATTCTAACAGTTGTGCAATGACATCTCATTGTGGTTTTGATTTGTATTTCCCTGATGATTAGTGATGTTGATCATTTTTTCATATACCATTGGATATTTGTATGTCTTTTTTCTTTTGATAAATGGGTATTCAGGCCCTTTGCCCATTTTAAAATCAGGTTATTTGTTTTCTTGCTATTGGGCTATTTGTGTATATATATTGTACATTATCCCCTTATTAGATGTATGATTTGCAAATATTTTCTCCCAATCCATAGGTTACTTTCACATTTTGTTGATTTTTTTTCCTTTTCTGTTCAGAAACTTTTTAGTTTGATGCCAATCCCATTTGTCTATTTTTGCTCTTGTGGCCATGCTCTCAATATTGTATGCAAAACAGCATTGCTCAGACCATTGCTAAAAAGTTTTTTTCTGTTTCTTTCTAGTTTCAGGTCTTATGTTTAAGTCTTTAGTCGATGTCGAGTTGATTTTTATAAATGGTGTGAGATGAAAGTCCAATTTCATTCTTCTGCATGCAAATATTTACTCTCCCCAACATCATTTACTGAAGAGACTGTCTTTGTCTAACATCAATTGATCATAAATGTATGGATGTATTTCTGGGCTCTATTCTGTTCCATTGGTCTATATGTCTTTTTTTATGCCAGTGCCATGCTGTTTTTGTAACTATAGCTTTGTAGTGTATTTTGAAATCAGGTAGTGTAATACTTCCAACTTTGTTCTTTTTGCTCAAGATTGCTTTGACTGAGGACTTCTGTGGTTCCATATGAATTTTAGAACTGTTTTTCTATTTTTGTAAAAAACGCCATTGGAATTTTGATACAGATTGAACTGAATCTGTAGGTCACTTTGGCCAGTATGAACAACTTAACAGTATTAATTCTTAAACTTCATGAATATGGTATACCTTTCCACTTATTTGTGTCTTCCTCAATTCCTTTTATCTATGTTTTACAGTTTTCAGTGTACAGACCTTTCACCTCCCTGTTTAAATTTATTTCCAAGTATTTTCTGCTATTATAAATGTGATTGTTTACTCAATTTATTTTTCAGATTGTTCATTGTTAGTGTATGGAAATTCTAGTTATTTTTGTATGTTGATTTTATTTACTGCAACTTTATTAAATTACTTTATTAGTTCTAACAGCTTTTGGTGAAGTCTTTGGGACTTTCTATACATAACATCATGTCATCTGCAAACAGACAATTTTACTTCTTTTCTGATTGCTCTAACTAGGATTTCCAATACTATGTTAAATAGAACAGGCAAGAATGGGCATCCTTGTCTTGTTTCTGATCTTAGAGATTTCCAAATGTTAAACAAAATTACTTTCCTAGCATAAATCCATCTTAGTCTTGATGTATTATCATTTTTATATACAGTTAGGTATTACTTACTACATTTTGTTAAGAAATGTTTCAACTATGTCCATGAGGGTTTTGGGTCAAAAGTTATGTCCTCTTGTAATGTCTTTGGTTTTAATATGAGGGCAAAGCTTGTCTTATAGAGTGAGTTGTGGAAAACTGGCTCCTTTTCAATTTTCTTCAAGAGTTCTTATGGAATTGATATTATTTCTTTTTAAACTTCTATAGAATTCATAGTCAATCCACTTGATCAATTTTCTTTGTGGAGAAGTTTCTAACTAAAATTCAGCTTTTTAAAACAAGTATATTCAGGTTATCTATTACTTCTCAGTGAGCTGTGGTAGTTGTGTCTTCAAGAAGTTTATCCATTTCATCCATGTTGGTGAATTTAGTAGCATAAAATTGGTCATAATAATCATTTACTAACCTTTTTTCACTATTTGTAGACTACAGTGATGCCATGGATCTTAGTTCTGATATTAGTAATCTGTGGTTTTTCTTTCTTTTTTTACAGATTAGTCTAGAAAGAATTATATCTTTTTTTAGCTTCTGAAAGATCGATTTTGGTTTTGTTAATCTTCCCTACTTATTTTGTGTTTTCTAATTTATTGATTTCTACTCAGGTATTGATATTTCCTCTATTCTGCTTATTTTGTGTTTAATTTGTTCTTTTCTTTTGAGCTTCTTAAGGTGGAAAATAAGGTATTGAGAGATTTGTGCACTTTTAAAAATCTAAGCATTTAGTGCTATAAATATCTATATCCTATTAAGCAGAATCCCACAAATTTTATTATATTTTGAATTTAGTTTAGTACAATTTAAAATAATTTTCTAGTTTTATGTATTATTTAACTCATAGGTTATTTAGAAATGTGTGTTTATATTTTAATATTGGGAGATTTTCCAGGTATCATTCTGTTGTTGATTTCAAACTGAATTTCTGTATTGACAGAGAACACACTTTTTATGAATTGAATAATTTTAAATTTATTGGAAATTGTTTTATAGCCCAGAATATGATCTATTTGGGGAAATGTTTTGTGTGCCCAGGAAAAGAGTGTTTATTCTGCCATTGTGAAGTAGATTGATTTGTAAATATCAGTTAGGCCAAGATGGCTAATAGTGTTGTTCATTCTTCTATATACTGATTGGTTTTCTGTCAAATTCTTGTTATCAGTGTTTTTGAGAGAGCAGTATTGGACCCTCAAGCAACAACTGAGGATTTGTCTGTATCTGCTTACAGCCCACTCAATTTTTTCATGTACATTTAAACTCATATAAAGTATGTAAATATTTACAATTGTTTATCCCTTAATGATTTGATCTCTGTATCATTAAGAAGTAAACTCCTGTATCTTTGGTAATATTTTTTTTCCTCAGAAATCAGCTTTGCCTGTTATTGATATAGGCACTCCATCTCTTGCATTACATATCTTTTCCATACTTTTGTCTTTAATCAATGAATGCTTTTTATATTTAAACTTGGTTTCTTGTACTCATCTAGATCTAGGAATTTTTCTTTTTAACTTGTTTGTTAATCCAATCTGATAATATCTTTTAATTGTTGCATTTATATAATTTACATTTAATATGACTATTGATGTTGTTTTGTTTAAATCAACCATGCTGCTTTTGATTTCTATTTGTCTTACCTGTGCTTTTTCCCCATTGTCTTTTTCTCTGCCTATGTTGGACTCAATATTTTTAAGTTTCCTGGTATATCTCCTTTACTGTGGTTTTTAATTTTTTGTTGTGTGAAAACACATAACATAAAATGTATCGTCTTAACCATTTTTAAAC
Organism: Kogia breviceps; assembly: GCF_026419965.1. NCBI lineage: Eukaryota > Metazoa > Chordata > Mammalia > Artiodactyla > Physeteridae > Kogia > Kogia breviceps. The sequence goes on along the minus strand of NC_081314.1, from coordinate 105,882,024 downwards.
ATACAGGTCAACAGTGTTATGCTTTGCTGGTTTTTTACCTACAAGGTTTGACAGGGGGCTATTTTAGTGGGTAATTTAGGTTTATAATATATGTGATGGTTAATTATATGTGTTAATTTGGCTGGGCCATAGTGCCCAGATATTTAGTCAAACGTTATTTTGACTATGTCTCATATAGAGTTTTTTGGATGAGATTGACATTTACATCAGTGAACAATGAGTAATGCTGATTTCTCTCCATAATGTGAGTGGGTCTCATCCAATCAGTTGAAGGCCTTAATGGAATAAAGACTAACCTTTCCTGAGTAAGAAGGAATTCTACCAGAAGACTGCCTTTAGATTTGAACTGCAACTCTTCCCTGGTCTCCAGCCTGCTGGCCTACTCTGCAGATTTTGGACTTAGCAAGCTTCCAAAATTTTATGAGCCAATTCTTTAAAACTCTCTTTCCTTCTCCCTCTCTCTCAATCTCTCACTATATACATCCACACATAGCCTGTTGGTTCTGTTTCTCTGGAGAACCCTCATACAGTGTAATCTTTAACTTATCACCACCCATGTTCAAATGATAACATATCACTTCATATATAGTATAAAATCCTTACGACAATATACTTTCCTTATTCACCACCCAGCCTTTCTGCAGTTGTTATAAATTTTACTTCTACATGTGTTATAAACCCCACCCTGCATTTATATTAGCAGTTACAGAGTCAATTATATGTAAAGAAAGTTAAATGTAAAGAAAACAATCTTATGTATTTACTTACATAGGTACAATTTCTGATTCTTTTCATTTCTTTGTGTTACTTTATATTTCTCTTTGGTATCATATTTCTTCTGTTTGAAGGTATCCTTTAACATTTCTTGTGGTGTAGGCTGTTGGCGATGAAGTCTTTCAGTTTTTCCAAGTCTGAAAGAGGCTCAGTTTTGTCTTAAGTCTTGAAATTTTTTAGGCTTGTTATGGGATTTTAAGTTGACAGTTGGTTTTCCATCTTCATACTTAAAAATATTGCTCCACTCTCTCTGAAACTGTTTTCATATTTTCTCACAAAAAGCTAAAATCATCATTATCTTTTATCCTGTGGATGTAACATGCCTTTTTCTGGTTGCTTTTAAGATTTTCTTTTTATACCTGATTTTGAGTAATTTAATCGTCATAGGTCTTGGCATAATTTCTTTCATGTTTCTAGGAATTATGTTTCATTAAGCTTCTTGAATCTGTGTTTTAGAGTTTACATAGTATTTAGAAAAAATTGGGAATTAATTCTTCAAGTATTTATTCATTCCTACTTCTCTCCTCTACTTGTAGACTCAATTTACACACCTCACTGATTATTTCTTTATTAATTTTTAGTGTTGTTTTTTTCTATCAGTGTTTCATTTGGGTCATTTCTATCAGTAGAGCTTTAAGATCACTAATGTTTTACTATGCAGTATTTCATATGCCATTTCATTGCTATTGTTTTCATCTTTAGAAATTTGATATGGACTGTTTTAATATCTTACATATTTCTACATAATTTATTCAAATTTTCATTTTTTAACAATTGAAATACAGTTATAATGTCTTTTACTGTTTTATATATTGTTCATTTTTTAAATTGTTTCACATGTGAGGACAAGCCCAGTCCTTTTTACTACATCTTGATAGAAATCTTTATAAGATTTCTATCTATCTATTTCTATCTATCCATTTTGTGAGTGAGTTTGTTTATCATGGAGTTGCTCTACAGTAGGTCCTATTATTACCACATTATTATTGTTATTGCGTTCATATACTCTAAGCTCACCTCTCTGAGTTATGGACTTGTAAAGATGAGCACAGACTATGGCCTACAAGGCATCCACTGAAATAATATGATGAATCCCTGTCCTGGTGACATCCAGCTATCGTGCTTTATTTATATTTCTTTTTTGTAGTCTTCTGACATCAGCAGGTTTCACTTTCTAGTATTTTTAATGTTTACAATGAAAAATAGAATTAACATTAAGGACTGCTTTGCATTTCCAATTCTTCTTTATTCTAAAATAATATTTCTACTTTGCTGGGTAGTGTTTTAAGTCACTTATTTAAATCAGAGTAGCCATGATCTTATACGTTTTGGAGATGGTGATCTCTTTAATGTACATTTCAGTAATTTGTTATTTGACTTTCTAGGTTTGTTCACCATTGTTCACACATACTATAATCTTTTTATCACAGCTGTATCTAATCCCAAATGCAGACAGCATTGTTACGTTGGCAATGTTTTGTTGTTGCTATTGTTGTTGTTATTGTTGTTAAGCATTGTCAACTATAGTAGAAACATCTTAAGGGAAACTGTTACTAAAAATAGTGACAATAATAGATGATGGATACACACAAAACATTTTTTGAGTTAGAAATCCATTTTATGCTTGAGAATTTAGTGAAATCATGAGAGAAGTGTTAATAAACAGAATTGGAGCAAAAGCTAAACACTGGTATATAAGTTTATGCTTGGGTATGAATCCTAAAACAAATTTAAAAGCTGAGGATTCCATTTCTTTCCAATTTAAAATGCATATTCATCAAAAATGCATTTATGGAAAATTAATCACTTTTTGATTTAACAAAGTCACCTGAAAATACTAGTTTAAGTAACCTAGATTACCAGGTTTTAATGAACTGTGGAGACCACAGGCACACATTTTGGAATTATAGTTTAAATTAACACATCTTCAGCTACAGAACCAAGAATTAGTTTGCCTATGTTCCTACTCAGGTAGAAGTTACTACGTAGGGAGAAGGGTTAATTAAAGACAACATTCAAAGTGATCTAGCTTTATAGAATGGAGATTTTTTTTCTTAGTGAAAGATAAAAACAAAATGACAGAAATGTTTAGTTATCAGTTTCTGTATAGAAGATAACTTTTAACATTCTGTGGATATTTATATCTTCTTAATACCTGGAGAAATCCACCAATTTTTTAAGTACTCAAGATTAATATCCTAACAATATGTCATCTCAAGTCTTACAAGATTTCTCCATGACCAGTTCAACTCTATCTAAGCTGGAACCTCAAAACACACATTGAAAGTATCCAAGAAACAAGAGTTGCCAAAATGTCTGCCTGGCATTTGTTCATTTTAAGAACTACCTCTTATCGTCTCATATAAGTGTGTTTCCAGTTTCCTCTTAGCTCATCATAGTGCTTCCAGTGTGAGCAATCTGGGAGTTGGAGATGTGTCTCAATTATATTTATGGACCACAAGAGAAAAATCCTACATACATTAAACAAATGAGTAAGTATTCAGGAATGTTAGCATTCTTTTCCTCCCAAGTTTACACCAACTTCTATCATTTTACAGCTACTCCTTCCTACCTTGTCTATATTCTATACTGTTAGTACTAGTCTTCTGAAATAAGCAATAAAAGCAGGACCATTTTCTTCAAAATCCACTGTCAAGATGCCACAATATTATTGAGAGCATAACTGCACATTCACAAGTGTAAAGAAGGACATTGAAGTGCAATAAGCCCTCAATTTTGAAGCAATTGTGGAAGTTTTAGCCCTGATTTTTCTAACTTGATATATGACCATAGGTATTTAATTTAAAATCTATGAATCTGATGTTTGACTGTTTTTAAATGGAAGAAACAACACCTGATCAACTTAATTCATGAAGACACAGTTGTAATTCTAATTAGTGAATGATTTTAAAACTTTTTAAACTATATAAAAGTTTAACTATCAAACATTGTTTGTGTTATGTCTATCTTAAATGATAATTAATTTCTTAAAATAAGAAATAAGTACTTTTCAACATTTAAATTATTTTGATCCATTCATGTAGTCATTCAATCATAAAGTAAATAGGTATTTACTGTCTATCTTCTATGTGCCAGGGATTTTTCTATTCACTGAGATTTCAATAAACATGAGAAAAGAGACTCACCTCCCTCTTCTCTCTCTCTCTCTCTTTTTTCCCTCTCTTTGTATATTCAATTGAGATAACTGAATTTAACATATAACTAAAAACAAGAACATCAGATAACAAAAAGGGTTATGAGGAAAACTTAAAGGAGCTTTATGTTAGAAAATGATTTCTACTTTTATTATTTTTATGAAAAATCTGTCTTAAGAGGTGACAATTAAACTGAAATTTTAAGAAAAGAGAAAGTATTGCAAAATCAAAACCACTGTGAAGAGTTTTAATGCAGAGTAAATGGTGTCAAGGTAGGAACAGGCTTGAATTGAAAAACTGAAAAAAATGTCTGTGGTATCTTTGTCTTGACCAGATGGGTGAGAGATATTAAAATAAAATCAAATAGAGACTGAAGTTGAAGATCCCTCAAGCAGACAAAACCATTTAAGCCACAGAAGCAAAACTTAGTTTACTCTTTTCATAAATGTAAGCAAAACTTAACTTGGGTTATTTTTTATAAATGTCTCTGATAATCATAAAAGAAACTAACGTGTCCTTCCTAAAATAGTACAAAATAATCACTTTAAACCAATCTTATGCCATCTGAAAACCCTCATTGTAATAACCAATAACTGTAAAGGTTAAAGAGTATCCCCACTTTCACTTTTTAAGTCATCCTGTAACATCATGCCTTTGAATTTCATAACAGTTTCATGTTTGAGGTCTCCCAGTTTATTCTTTCTCATTCAATAAAATGTTCATTTCAAGGAAAGCTCTCTGAATTTTCTTTTGAAAGATATATACAAAAGTGTCCAGGAAGAGCCTGGTTAGGTGATGCAGACTTTTGTGCCCTGGCTATTATTGGCTGTACTGTGTTCCCCCAAATTCATATGTTGAAATCCTAATCCCAATACATCAGAATGTGACTGACTCTAATCTAGAATAATTGGTATCTTTAAAAGAAGAGGAAATTAGGACACAGACACACAGAGGGAGAACACCATGTGAACATGAAGAAGGCCACCTACAAGCCAAGGAGAGAAGCCTCAGGAAAAAACCAACCCTGCTGACATGCTGCTCTCAGACTTCTAGCCTCCAGAACTGTGAGAAAATAAATGTCTGTTGTTTAAACCGTCCAGTAGGGTACTTTGTTGTATAGAAGCCCTAGCAAATTAGTACACTGGCTAAAGGGTTTTTATTTTATTCTAAGTGTGAAAGTCAATCACTGAGGTCTTTCAACAAGGGAATTTCACAATCTATTTGATTTATATTCTTCTAATAACATTCTGGACACTGTGTACAATTAATTTCTGTAAGGTGGTAGAGGGCATAGTAAAGAAACCATAGAGGAAGCCTTCTGCAGACCAGCAGGATATATACATACTTGTGTGTCTGTGTATGTGCAATATATAAATTTTAGCTGCATATGTAACCACAGTGCTTCATGGTATGTATTTATTTTGGCAGATTTGTTATAACTCACAATGAAGACTTGTTTTAAGATTAAATTTCATAGATAAATCTGGATGCTTAGCTAACTGGCCATATATATCACTGCCCTACTAATGACAGATCAATTTTTGTCTATTTTGTTTTGCTACTGTTTTTTGGTAAACAGTTTTCTCTCTCCCCAAAACAGAGAAAAAGAGCACACTTTCATATATACATATATATATATATATATATACACATATATACTTCAAATAAAAACCAAGTTATTAATATATGAAAGAAAACTGACAAGTTAGGAAAGTTTAGTATATTGAAAAATGCACAGTACTGGCAATGAAGGAACACATCCCTTAATTTTTTTACGGTATGAGGTAAACAATTTAATTAATAACTCTTAATTTCTATGAATCTATGTGCTTATAGAACCTATAAGAAATGTTGAATTGATGAAAAAGACAGTGATTTAATGGCAGCCAAACAAGAACCAAGCAACTACTATAGATATTAAAATACTGATATAAATAAATTGCTTAATTAAAACCCCAGATATAAATAACTCTGCCTTTAAAATGAGATATTCCATTTTAAAGTACCTTATTTGCATCTTATTTAATTTACAAAATTATATCATATTGGGATGTAAAGTCAGTGAACAGCATTCTTCATAGATATAAAGCATATGTTACTAGTAGCAGTTGCCTGATGAAGCTTCATTACTCAGCTCAAAATTGTTGAAGTTATAATCATTAAACATATGTCAAAGACACAGAAACATAACGGCTCTAGTATAAGAGAGAATTAAGATGGGAAAGAGAAATATAGAAGATCTTCATAAAGGCACAAAGAGAACTGGAAATCTAATTATAATCATGTTTTATTATAAGAGATTCAGGATTGTCTTCACATCATTTAATTAGAACAAATGAATTACAGCCAGAGTCACTTTAAAAGGGTCATTTAAGATAATATTTTACAGGGAAGTTGGCGATTTATTCAAATGGCAGCTACTGCTTCCACCCAGAAACTGACAACAGTACCAGAAATAACACAGAGGATCTACCTTTTAAGTTTTCCCTTTCTGTTTACAAATGTATGTAAAGGAAATGTCCAGTGGGTTCTCTGTAAGTAAACCCTGAGATGAAGATTGAGGTACCAAATATTTATTAGGGATCAACCTCTGTGAAAAGAAAACGTAAGGAGAAGGATGCAGAAGAGGAACAAGTCAAACTGTGATACATGTGGGACAAAGCCTCAGCCAGCCTGTGGAAGGGGCAATTGAGAGAGTGGCATCCATCAAAGTTTTACCTGATGGACAAAAATGGCCAAGCGTTTATACCCCTGCCTTGCTTAGTCATTGGATGCAGGGTTCCCTGAGAACGTGTGACTTCAAGCAAGGTCAGTCTCCACAGCTGAGACAGACTCTGAAGAAGTTGATAGTTGGAGGCAACTATCTGCTGACCACACTCCTCAGGGCGAGGCAGCAAGCTCTGTTGTGAAGTTGGATCTGGGTGGCACATTGCACTGTCTACCTATTTCCACCACTTGCGCTGCTTGGATCCACTTCTCCATACATGTTGGTGGAGCACCTCCCTCAAAATTCCATTGAACATTTCTTTCTGATAGGAGACCTAACAGAGGGATGTTAGTGTAATAGACCTCAGCCTTTGCAAATGCAATTGGTCTTGGTACTTCAGTGGATATTCATTGTCACCATCCTCCACTGTTCATTCTAGATTCTCTTTGTCCTCAGTTTCTACCTCTTTTTGCCTTGATGTCTTACCCATTGGTGTGACCCAGAATTTGATCCCCAAGGTACTTGAGTCCCAGGTCACCATGACCTTCTTAGGCTGGAGTTACTGTACTTTTCCAATTATATTTGCTGTTGGGCAAGGAGTATCAAAAATCCCTTAAACTGATTATCTGTATCTTCTCTGTGTTTACTGAGTAGCATATACCCCTTATTACCAGTGTCAATCACACTTGCAAAAAACATTGACTTTTCTTCTTGCTTGCTCTTCCCTGGATAAAAAAGCCCAGTGTCCTGGCAACAGGTGTAGATAATAGTCCAATGGGACTCTTGCATTTCCTCTGACAAGAGTTTGCCCCCTTTGGGTCTAGGAACTATAATCCTGCAGTGCCCAGATGTGTAGACATTTCAATCATAAAATTTCCTGGTATATCATTAGAAGTGGTAATAACTGGGGATATTCTTGTTTCCATGCCTTGCTTCTCAGATGCATGTATTCTTCCTCTGGAGAAACAGTGCAAAATAAACATTTTTTTAATACATGCTATGCATCCTGGTTGATGCATGCTATTCTTACAAAATATTTCCTTAGAGCTGTTATGTCCAAGGTGTCTTCAGCAGGCCAGTGGCTTCTGAGTGGTGCAATATGTGACCAAAATATCAGATCTTGTGGAGGCCACTCCCACAGCATCTTTGATTTACATGTGCCCCTGGTCTGATACAATATTCTGGGGGATCCCATGTCCAATGCCCTGTTGACAAGAAAGGCAAACCCATACTCAGAATACATGTCTATGCATGTGAGAACTCCTGACCTGACCAGAATGGAAGGGACACAATATAATAAATTTGCCACCGAGTATTCAGTAGGTTTCCTCCAGAATGATGTAATTTGGGGTTTTTATGGTTGGTGTCTATTGCTGGCTGTTTAGATGTTTGGTCAGTGTGAGTTCATTCTGTTAGGCTTCTGTCTCTGCCACCACAGCCTCTTCTGTCATATCTTTTCATGCCAACGCTGGCTTGGCCATTGAAAGATTCTGGCTGACACCAACTAGCCAGGTAGTTTTATTTACTTAATAGTTTAATGCTTCTTAAGTGGTGATAACTCTCTGGTAAGCAATAATATGTGATAGAAAGCTCTGCAAATGTCATGCTTGCTTCAATATGTCCATCTACATGCATTCACCTCAGAATACTTTCCCGCCATTTTCCCATCTTTTTTCTTCCAATTTCCTGACCAGCTGTCCAGGAGATTTGTCTCTAATCTTAAAACTATTTACATTCTAACGTTGATTATTTGTTTTCCACAAAAGTGGAAAGTAGATGCACTGCCCAAATAATTTCCTTAGATACTATCTTTCATGTTCATCCGTGAGTGGGCTATAATATAACTGCTGTCCATTTTTTTATGTGCACCTATACAAAGAAATGACCCATCTCTAAACTAAGCTCAGACGTTTTTCTGCTTATTCAGGTCATACGGAATTGCCCATCAGCCACAGGTGTGAGTTGAGGGAGGGGTACTGGTATAACCCTTGAGTGCCTTGAGAGTTGTGGGGTTTTGTAAGTGAAAATGTTACAACTTCACATCTACTTTGGACAGGATTTCTAGAACACTCCTGATTTACTTTATTTCCTAAATAGTTTTAGAATATGTCAGGTTCCTGAATCTTCAAAGGGTTTATGTCCCACCCTCTGGAGTGCAGGTGTCTTACCAAATCTTCCAGCATGTTAGTCATGTCATGCTCATAAAACTCAATCAAAATAACATCATCAATGTAATAAATCACTGTGATGTTCTGCAGTATGTCCAAGGTATCCAGATATCCTCTATTTTGTGATGAAAAGCAGAATAACTGATATGACTATAGAACTAAATCAGTATAGCTGTTCATGTCATGTGATTGCACACTGTTTCTGACCTTCTTTTTTGATTGAAATAGAAAATAACATATTCACTAAATCAATAGCCAAATGTCATGCCCCTGGGCTGTATTAATCTTCTCTAGCAAAAATACTACATTTGATTACTTTATTGTTTTTGCAACAGTCTATAGTTATCTTTCATGATCCATCTGATTTTTATAGGAGTTTAACTACTGAATTACACGAGGACACATAGGAGACTGATTACCACCTCTGAATCCTTTAGGTCTGTAAGGTGACACTAATCTCTTCATGAACCTGCATGAGATATTACTTTTTACATACTATCTTGGCTGGAGAGACAGCCAGATTCAGAGGCTTCCAGTTTACTTTTTCCACTTGATAGTTTCTATCCCACAGATCAAGAATGTAGGGGCTGTGTAAACTACCAACTATATCAATTCCCATTATATATTTAGGGATCAGGAAAATGTCAATAGTTGGGTTCAGAGACTATGTTCAACCAGTGTAAGCCAGACCCTAGATAAGATTTAATTTATTATTTGTTTTTTATATGATACTACATTAAGAGAATGGTCATGATGACGTTTCAGGTCTCTGGGTATTGGTGACAACTGGGTACTCCTACCCAGCATTCCTAACAATGTTTAGGTATTCTTCATTCCCAGATGCAGTTACCCATATAAATTGCCTTCCTTTGAGGAAGTACTGATGGATTCATTCCATATATAATTGACTTGGAATTGCAGAGTCCTTCTTCCTGAAAACGCAGTCACCTCTTCAGTCCATGGATTTTGGGTCTGATCACACGATCAGTCTTAAAAACTGGGATGGAAATCATGAGTCTTTATTTGGGTGACTGACCTCAGGATTCTAGTTACATATCCTTGATTTTTTTCTTGTGGTACAACTATCCATTTATTTATTCCAAGGTTGCAGATGGTTTTATTAACCATCTCCATAACCATCTGTGAGTCAGATTTCCCCGGTCACTACCTGAACCTTGGTAGTTATTATAATAATTACTATTATAGGATTATTATTAATAATTATTAATTATTAATAATCCTCTGGCTTGTAGCAATTAAATGCTGTAATCTGTTCTTTACTATTGAAGAAAACCACCACTGAATTAATTAAGAGATGCTGGTGCCCTTTTCACCAGCACATTCTTTATAAACTTGTTAAATGGTATGCTTGTGGTCTGTTCTTTTCCTTAGAACAGTGATCCCAACAGCTTTTGGGCACCAGGGACTGGTTTCAGGAAAGACAATTTTGCTGTGGACCGGAGGGTATGGTTTTGGGATGATTCAAGCACATTACATTTACTGTGCACTTTATTTCTATTATTATTACATTGTAATATATAATGAAATAATTATACAGCTCACCATAATGCAGAATCAGTGGGAGCCCTGAGCTTGTTTTCCTGCAACTGGAGGGTCCCATCTGGGGGTGATGGGAGACAGTGACACCCAAAGTGTGTTGCTTATGTCCAGTGGACTCTGTAATCTCGTTTTGGTTGCTGTCACTGCAGAAAACCCTGCCTTACAAAAGATAGGATGTTGGAAAGAGAAGCAGGTTTTTCATTGCTTTTGTGGCAATCTCAGGATATTCCGCCTTGACTTTAATCCAGAATGCATGGAGATTTGAAGTTGTCTCAAACACACTCTTAAAGCCACCGTCATTTGAGATCTCAAGCAATTGATCCTCTTCTAGCCTGGACAAAGTCAATCCACCTGCCTTATTCACAAATGGGTCATGGATCCATTCCTTCCCAGTTCAGGGGTGTTTTGTGGTTGGGAAGTAATGCTCAAACTCTTTTGAAAGCTGAGATAGGTAATAATGCACCAGCTGGGAGAAAGAAGGCCCTGGCTCAGCCTCTTTCAAAATCTCTACTAATGTTTGAAACATGTCAAAAATCCCGATGTTCACTCATCACCCCCAAAATTCCAGTTTGGCTTTGAATGCAGCCACTTTATCTGCCAACTTGAACACAGTTGTCGTTCTCCCCTGAAGTGACAGATTGAGTTCATTGAGCAGGTTGATTATGTTACACAAGTAGGCAAAGTTTTGTGACCCATTCTGTGTCACTGAAATGTGCTGCCAGTGGTGACTGTTTTTCTAAAAGAAATCTCTGGAGCAGCTCTCGTAACTCAAAAACTCTGGCCAGTGATCTACCTTTAGAAAGCCATCTCACGTCTGTGTATAAGAGAAGATATGTGTGCTCTCTGTCCATCTCCTCACAGAGCTGCACAAACAGATGTGAGTTAAGGGCATGTATTAATGTGGTTGATAATTTTAGTCACATCCTGCAAAATGCTGTTAAGTTCAGATGACATTTTTCGGCTAGCCAGCATTTCTCTATGGATGACACAGTGAGTAGACTCACATTCAGACGGAATTTTTTTTTTTTTTTTTTTTTTTTTTTTTTTTTTTTTTTTTTTTTTTGTGGTACACGGGCCTGTCACTGTTGTGGCCTCTCCCGTTGCGGAGCACAGACTCCGGACGCGCAGGCTCAGCTGCCATGGCTCACGGGCCCAGCCGCTCCGCGGCATGTGGGATCTTCCCGGACCGGGGCACGAACCCCTGTCCCCTGCATCGGCAGGCGGACTCTCAACCACTGCGCCACCAGGGAAGCCCAGAAGCAACCTCTTTGACCCGAGTAGTGAAACCAGAAAGGCGTCCAGTCATGGCAGCCTCTCCGTCCGTGCATATACTGACACAAAATTACCAATTCAGTTTTCCTGATATGGAATCATTCAAAGACTTGAATAGTTCTGCAGCTGTGGTGTTGGTTGGCAACAAAAGTGCACATAACACATCCTCATGCACATCCTCCTGAAAAATATACCACACAAAAACAAGCATTGTTGCCTTTTTGTCAACGTAGGTAGTCATCAACCTGGATGAGTCACCACAGTGACTCATTAATCCTCTCTAACAAATGTACCTCAATATCCTCTGCTATTTTGTCAATTCATCTAGCTATGGTGCTAGCTGAAAGAGGAATATGTGCCACCTTTTGAACTGCAGCCTCTCCTAAAAGTTCACAACAAATGTCCTTAGCAAGCAGGCAGGATCAACTCTTCACCAATAGTAAAGGGCTTCTTAGCTTTAGCAATGCAATTAGCCAGTAAGAATGGTGCTCTCAATGTAGACACATTTGATGAAGTGGTGGCCTTCAATAATTGCTTCTGTTCTTCGTGTTCACATTTTTTTCTTTTGAAAAACTCCAAAGGCATCTTTTTTAATGCAGGGTGCTTGGTCTCCATGTGGTGGAGAAGCTTCGTTTGAAGCTTCGTTTCATGGCTTCACTGGATAGCCACATATTATACAAAGCAAGCTTGGAGAAGGTGAATTACCTGTTAGAATGAACCCGTAATTTAAGTAAGTCTCTTGGTATTTTCTTTTAAATATAGCCTTCTTTTTGTTGGCAGTCTTAGAGTCTTCTGCTGCCTCATCATTGGGTCTTTCCCCTTTTTCAAAGAAGCTGTCTAGCAATGTTTGTTTTTTATTCATTTTGGCTAGGGTTAGCTTGTGGGCTTAACAAAACTGTGACTGAGACCAGTGCACAGTGCAGGAAAGAAGCACGGATTGAAGTGGTAAATAAAATAATGGGTGGGCCACAGGCAGACTAAAATAAGTGTTGGATTCTGACTTAAGGCCTGCTACCAGATGCAGCTGTACAATTGAAGTACATCAACTCACTTGCCACTCCAAAGCCTGCCACCAGATGCAGCTAAATTGTCACTTGCCACTCACTGATAGGGTGTTGTTATGAGCCTTCAAGCAATGGATTTATTATGGTCTTTGTGCAGTCAAACCTCTCTGCTAATGATAATCTGTATTTGAAGCCATTCCCCAGCGCTAGCATCACTGCCTCAGCTCCTCCTCAGATCATCAGGCATTACATTCTCATAAGGAGCACACAACCTAGATCCCTCACCTGAGCAGTTCACAGTAGGGTTCATGCTTTTATGAGAATCTAATGCTGCTGCTGATCTGACAGGAGGTGGAGCTCAGACAGTAATGCAAGTGAAGGGGAGCGGCTGTAAATACAGATGAAGCTTTGCTAGCTCGCCCACCACTCACCTCCTGCTGTGCGGCCTCATTCTTAACAGGCCACAGACTAGCACTGGTCCATGGCCCAGGGGTTGGGGATCCCTGCCTTAGCACACTCTTCTGGTGGGTCTTCCAATCATACATAGTATATCCATTTTAGGACACTAAATTTCCTGAGCATTATAATCCTTCTATCATTGTTTTCCCTGGAATTTCTAGCACTTCAACTTCCCATAGCATGGAACATTATTTTTTTCAAGTTTAGGGTACCCATCTATTAATAACTTTGCTGCATATACTTGATCTGAGACCACTGATATACAAAGACCATATACCTTTCTCAAGTCATCTATTAACCCATATTTAAGTCCCATTGTAGAATAATGATACCAGTAACAACATACAATTCATATATATACATGCATTATACATACATTTGGTGGTATATATGTGTGTATGTTATATGTATATACAAAAGCACATATATGTGTAGGCAGATAGATGAAGAGATTGATAATTCCTCTGCAAAAAATAACTGAGTTGATGTGAACTTCCATATACTAATTTCTAAGAGTAAAACAATAAAATATGTGTCTAGCAGTGGGCATTTGATTTATTTTATTTTTCTTTTCTTGAAATAAACTGTTTTATTAGCAAGAGTTCTTTTGTTATAAAAGAAGTACTGAATATTTATTTGCCTGTGAAAGTGTAGATCAAGAGAGCCATGAACAGAAACTATTGCTATCTATTTAGTCACCAGCATTTTAAGTCAAACTCCTATGTGCTAAAATTATAAAGTGTCTGAAAAAAAAATTTTAAATAAAATGATAAAGTGTTTGGTACATAAGAAATCCATCATATAAATATAGTTTTGATACAAGTTGGAGCAGGGAAATTATTATGCTGTTGTAAGAAAGATTACTATCAAGTAAAACTAGGATGAAATATAAAACTACAAAGCAGTAGAATACAAATACATAAGAATATTCTTACCATACTGTTCAAGATGATTCAGAAAACAAATCTCAGGGCTAAAAAGTAAATTGTGATTTGAAGATTTGAATTGTGGGAGATGGGAAAATTTCTAAATTCTTAAAAAAAAAAGATGTTTCATTAATAATGAAAAAAACTCTCCTTTAGAGATATGGGAACATATGTATATGTATAACTGATTCACTTTGTTGTAAAGGAGAAACTAACACACTATTGTAAAACAGTTATACTCAAATAAAGATGTTAAAAAAAACTCTCCTTTAATAATTGCATATCCTGTTACATTATACAAATATTAATTCAAACTATAAAGATGCATTTGTCTGATTGCTAGCACTGCATGATAATTTGCCCCAAATTGTTCACATAAAGTAACTGATTAGTTTCAAAAACTCTGTTGATCAAGAATTTGGACATCATACAGCATGGATGACATGTCTCGTGCATGATGTTTGTGGACTCAGATGGGAACCCTCAGTAACTGAGTTTGACTCAAACAGCTGAGGATTCCTCAAAAGGCTAGGGGCTGGGGGATGGAAGGCGGGATGAATTGGCAGATTGGGACTGACATATATACACTAATATGTATTAAATAGATAACTAATAAAAACCTGCTGTATAGCACAGGGAACTCCACTTTGCTGTACAGTAGAAACTAACACAACATTGTAAAACAACTATACCCCAATTAAAACAAACAAAAAAAAAAGCTAGGGGCTGGAAAAGCTGAGTACAAAGGCTTTTATTTCCAGATAGATTCTTATTTTGCGCATCTGCCTCTGGACTGAGAAGAGTGTGTGGTCTCTCCAATGGCTTGATGTTCTCAGCATGATAAGTAGGTTCCATGAGAAAGCTTTCTAAGAGGGTGATCATTCCAGAAGAACTAGGGAGAAGATACATGGTCTTTTCTGACCTTGCCTTAGATAGAAGTTATCACCTATTCTTCCATACTCTGTTACCTAAAACTATACAGTCTTGTCTAGATTCAAGGGGAGAGGATACAGATCTGATCTCTCAAGGGAAGGGTATCAAAAATGTTTGTGCCATTTTTTAAAAAAACTGCCACATGCAGAGGTAAAATAACAAGGACTGAGTTTTGTGGTTTCAAGAATTAACCTAGATGAATAAAAAGGTAAGGTTGGGTCATTACTGAGTATTACAAGTAAAATGTATTATCATTTTCATTTGAGTTGCTGGGAGATAGATGAAAAAAAAGTCAAATCTTTAATATACTCCAATACAACTTAATGGTTTCACGACTTCAAATAGTACCTCAAACTTAAACAGTGTGGCTTTGTTACTAAACTGAAGTCATATTAAACAGAGCTTTCAGCATTTTGATATTCACATTATTCTGTAAGTTCCTACCAAATAATATTGTGACATTAAAAAAAATTAGAAATTATCTAATAGTAGCAAAGTCTCCATTCTGACTACAAAAAGATCATCTTTGCGTAACGTTGAACAAATGTACCTTTTACTTTATAATGTCTGGTTTTAAATACTGCTATTAATACCAGTCACTCTATAACAAAGGTAAGGTCAAACCCAATACCATCTCCAGAATCACACGATTAGTTTTTCCAGATATGTGGATCCCACCTTACAAAGAGGGCAATAGAAGGAATGGTCATGAGCTAAATTTTATAAGTAATGTGAAAAATTTCTTTAAAAGATTTCAATAGAATTAATTAACAAGTTTCAATTGTCACACTCCCTTCCCATAAATACCTTACACACATATTACATAGTAGGATAGCAGCTCATGAGAAGTAAGAATACATATTTTATAAAATAAAATTTTACTCTTTGGCTTTTCAGAATCATAATACTTAAAATATTAACTTTCCTATATTGGGCCACTCTAGAACTTTCAGAGATGATTTTACCCACGACTTAAACTTATCTAATGATGTGTACTCATTAACCACCTAAAAAGGAGAAAAAGGAGGGGGCCCTTAAAAGATGCTTTCAGTTGTTTTAACATACTATAGAAAAGCAGGATTCATATGAAAGCAATGTTTTTTTAGTAAAAGTGTCTTAATGAATCTATTAATTATGCAAAGATACATTCAGAACATAGTTTGAAAGCAATAGGCTGAGGCAATGAGACAGTAAGCAGCTGTGAATAATAAAGAAAAATGGTTGCTGTGTGCTGGGCATAATAAAATCTAAGAGTTGCATTAAAGATCCTCAAAACTGATATTGATCCAACACAAAAGGCTCTGAACCTCTAACAGTTCCAACAGTCTATACGTTTTTGGCTACAATGGTGAGAACACTATGTCGAATCTTTTATAGAACCAGCATTCCTGTTACCTAACTGAGTACAAGTTAGTGGAGTACAGAGTTCCACATTTTGTTTTATTCTGGTCCTTAACACAAAAACTTACCCAGCTGGTATTTAATCAATACGTATTGCAACATTTTTCTAAAAAAAAAATAGAAAAGAAATCTTCTCTATCTTATACTTCTGCCCAAACAGTTAATTTAGCATAAATTATAACATCTAAATACAATTTAACTCTTTGTGATAATGTCTGTCTATAGATTAGTGAAAATAAATATTTTAAAGAATATGTAACATGATTTAAGTAGGATATTAAATATCCATATATATAATACTTGTTTAAAAACCTATCATATTGATATTCATCTGCCATGAATGTGCATAAATGATTATTATTTAACCATATTAAAAACCGGTCCATGGAAAGTTACCAAAAGTAAAAAACTAGTTACAAATAAACAGGAAGCATAGTGCAGAATTCTGATTATCATATACTCATATTGTAAAAATAGAGTAAATTAGTATTCACAATCAAAAAGCATGGTTCAATTATTGTAATATACATATGTTCTTATGAAAGATAAAAACTTGTCCTAATCTTTGCTTTTGTCCTTGTCACAACACGTTAGAAGTTATTTAGCACCTTTAAAGTTGATGTTCATATATACAATACTAAAATAATGTAAAAAATGCTTTATAAGTCAGACAAGGCAGATAATCAATGATTCGAAGGATATAAAAGGATATTATTTTGAAATGTGTTTTTGCTATTAACAAGTTATTTAAATTTTACATTATTCCTTTTCAGACTATATTAGACATAAATATATACTAGATATTTTTATAATTTGAAGAAAATATTCTATTACTAATGTGATACAATTGTAAAAGTAGTGATGAATGAAAGGGGGTAGAGAAGGAAAGACATAATAAGGGTAAAAAGGACAAGACAACAACAAAACTTTGAAAGAACATGTAAATGAATATTTAGAAAATATCTAAAAATACACACAAGATTGATTATTAAAAGTTACCTCATTTTTTCAACCCTTTTGTATCCTTGTGCTACATTCCTTCTCCTTGATATTATAAGCTACTGTTATATTATATTGCTATACTTCAAATAATCTACTTAATTTTTATGGTATGAATATATGTGGGTTTTTTACAGGTTTATTTTGTGTTCATTTCAGAAAGTTTTTCATGTGGTTTTATTTTAATTTCTTTGTATGTTTTTACTATATATTATTCTAGCCATTTTTAGTTTTTTCCAACAGTTGGAACCTAAAGAGCTGCCTATTATATCTTTGTTTTGTTGTGGTTTTGCTTATGTTTTTCCTTTGTTCATTGAGTTCTTGTCCATGTGAGTAGTGGCCATACATTAAATGGTAGGAGATGCACAGAATCGTCTGATAAGGGTCCAGTCCTCACTTCAGAGCACTGGAAAGAAATTTCTTTGCTCACCAGACTCCCACTAGCACTCACAATCTTAGGAGCAGGAAGGACTAGTCACATATTTTAGATTCACTTAGTTTGGGACAGCATTCTGTTCCAGCTTCCTCTCTGTACCCCAACTAGAGCCTGAGGTCTCCTGAGTCTAACATGTTGGGACGTTACTTGGCTGTTTGCCTCAACACAGGGATTCAACACAGGAGATACAGATGATGGTTCAATGGGAACTGAGAGTGCAGAGTCATAGAGATCAATACTGTCTACCATCTGCTACTATCTATTATCTAGAAATAACTCTTGATATATTAATATTAAATATTACTTATTTATGCTGATTTTTATGGTATGCAAAGAGTGAATTCTATTCTTCACATTTTAATAGAACATCTATTAACAAAGTTTTTTTTAAAAAAATAGTAGCAGTAGAATATGAAAATGAATTGAAAGCATGTGTTATTACCCTCAAAATCCTGAATCTCAGGTGATATAGAGGATAGATATAAAGAAATAGAATTTTATAAGATAAAGATGCCAAGCATGAAATGAAAATGAATTTTTGTAAGAGACACAAACTCAAGGGACAAGAGTAGTATCCAGTGGAAAAATGGTCTTCACTCTAGAGTCTACATGTAAGGATGAGAAGAACATCAATGTGTATAGAGCATGAACCAGGTGGAATGAAAGACACATTCATTCCAAGGAAGCACCTGTTCAGTAGTGCAGAAGATTAGGGGAAAAAAACACATGATAAATGTGAGTAACAACTAGTTCTATGAGGATGAATTTTAGAATATCTGCAGAGGAATGTCAGTTGATAAGCCTTTAAATGCCTCAGAGTCAAATCTGAACAAGAGTAAGCATTTATTGGATATCACATGTCAAACAGCTCACTAGGTTATTTATATGCATAAACCCAATTTATCCCTCACTCTAGCTGGAGATTGCTGGTATTATTATGCCCTTTTTGTTGAAGAGTAAACTGAGGTGTAAAGGCTCTAATTAACTTGG
The DNA here is from genome assembly GCF_026419965.1 of Kogia breviceps. Taxonomy (NCBI): domain Eukaryota; kingdom Metazoa; phylum Chordata; class Mammalia; order Artiodactyla; family Physeteridae; genus Kogia; species Kogia breviceps. The sequence continues at coordinate 105,863,240 of NC_081314.1, read as the reverse complement.
CTAAGGTCAAATTGTTGGTATGAATCCAAGTAACTACAAAGTCTGCCACGTACTTTTAAGGAGTTGAGTAGATAAGAAAATAAATTAATTGTGTCCCTCATTTCAGAATGTATATGCTAAGATATCATGATCTAATTAAAAAATTGCATCTTTCTTTATAGCACCAGGGGCTTCCTTGAAGCTACAGGCTAAATCATTACACTCACAACAAATGCCTTCAAACAGTTATTTTGTAAATTGGTACATAAATCACAAACATTAAAATTCCCCAGCACAGTGTACATAATAGTAATTATTTAGTATAGTGCCAGTATTTTTCTGGTGAACAAAATGGAAATATATATGACTGTAAACCTCTACTAATTAACTAATTATACCCCTTATTAATATAGCTCCAAAGTACATGAATGGTTTGGAGCATTGTAGGTATTCTCTTTCATAAATTTCTATTAAGGAGCTTATTCTACAGAAAAAAATTTCAAATAATAAATAGCCCCAGTACTTTAGATTTTTGTTGAAACTACATAGTATTACACAATATGAATAACGTTTACATCACGCTGATTTATAATAAAAGTCTCTTGAGATAGCAGCATTTATAACTATATAGAAAATTACAGTGTTTTTCTGGCATGCTGAGTAACCTTATACTAATTAAAAATTTACTTTAATTTTATCCCAGTGAGATCAGTGCATTTTAAGATGAGGAAAAGTCACACCATACTCAAAGATATTTTTAGCCAATTTCTAGCTTTTATATTTGTACCTTAAAAGGCTTTGTAATTTTATAAATCATCTCTGCAAAGTGACAGGTTGTAACAACCTGTTTTCATAGGTTGTCAGGTTTTTCTCCAAATTTCCATAGTTTTGAAAAATATAATTTCAGAAGTCTGTAGATAGTATTCAACAACATCTTCATCTAAAATATTACTTAATTGTGGTATAATGCAAGCAGCAGAAAGAAGACTTTAAAAATGAGTTTAAGGGACTTCCCTGGTGGTGCAGTGGTTAAGAATCCGCCTGCCAATGCAGGGGACATGGGTTCCATCCCTGGTCCGGGAAGATCCCACATGCTGCGGAGCGACTAAGTCCATGTGCCACAACTACTGAGCCTGCACTCTAGAGCCTGTGAGCCACAACTACGGAGCCCGCATGCTGCAACTACTGGAGCCTGTGCGCCTAGAGCCATGCTCCGCAACAAGAGAAGCCACCGCAATGAGAAACCCGCACACCACAACGAAGAGTAGTCCCTGCTTGCTGCAACGAGAGAATGCCAGCATGTAGAAATGAAGACCCAACACAGCCCAAAATTAATTAATTAATTAATTTTAAAAAATGAGTTTAAAAAGTGATTTGCTAAAATAAAATTGCTCATTGTTTATCAAGGTTACTAGTAGTTATATTATTAGTGAAATGGTACTTATATTAGTGAATGGTATTTATATTATCACATTATTATATTATCATATAATATTCTAAATATGAGACATTTTGAATTATTTTTACTTTTCTTATCATCAAAGTCTTTTATTATTACTATACCATAACAAGTACTTTTGTTTCCATTTTGAAGATTATGTAACTGACAAGAGTTTGCATGTCTCAGAGCCACTCAGGGTAGGTTTCAACTACCTTTGATTTTGTTTTAGCAATTGTTTTCTTAAACACTTTTTTTTTTTTTTTTTCTGCGGTACGCAGGCCTCTCACTGCTGTGGCCCCTCCCGTTGCAGAGCACAGGCTCCGGACGCGCAGGCTCAACGGCCATGGCTCACGGGCCCAGCGGCTCCGCGGCATGTGGGATCTTCCCGGACCGAGGCACGAACCCGTGTCCCCTGCATCGGCAGGCAGACTCTCAACCACTGCGCCACCAGGGAAGCCCTTCTTAAACATTTTATAGCCTCAATGTTATTTGCTATAACTATTGTATCATAGTAAATATGGTTGTTCTAAATATTACCTGGTTCTCTGCACATTTATATATTTCCAAATTTGTATCATAGTCTTCGTTCTTCATTAGAAATTTAATTTTCCAGTATTATGTTAAGAAATGTAAAGAGTTTCCTTAAACTTATTTGAGCATTCATTTCCTGAGAAAGTCACCCTCTGATGATTCACCAGCACATTGGATTTGAAGAATCTCAATGGTTACTGGAGTTCATGTGAGTATGTCTTTAACTATTTACATTTACTGAAGTACAGAATTTACTCCTTACTCACCATGACCAAATAATACACTGTACTGTTAAATTATAACAAATTACTATCGTCATAATTCCATAAATGTGAAGTTTAGTAGAATGGATTAACCACATAGAAAAAATGACTGATGGGCTTATTTAAATTTCAACTCAGAAGATAGGTCTGAGGGTTCTCATTATAAAGAAAAAAATAAATGCTGATTTGAGTTCAGTTGGGGTTGGGATGGTCAGTGAGTTAAATAAAACTAAAGTCCTGGATAATGTGATAGGCATGTCTTCCATATACTTTCCGCAAGGAAGAAGAACTGAGGAGATCACTTAGGAAGGAGCAGAAGAGAGTCTAGACAAATGCAAATTGGAAAAGAAATAAATACTTGAAATGCATTTTTCTAATCATGAGAGATCAACCTGTACATGTACTTATTTGATATCTTGAGTGTCAGAGACCAACTGAGATAAAAAAGATGAAATAGTGGGGGCTTTTGTGTGGTAAGGAGAAGTGAGAATGGCCTGACTGCTGGTTGGAGATTTGATTTCCAAGATGAAAACAGAGGGGTGGAAGACTCCGTGAGAAAAAGAAATCCAGGTCTACTTACTCTTATGTAGCACCCAGAGCTGCAGTGACTGTGTAACCTCCTGATGACTGAATATTAAGGCCTAAGTTAAGAGATGCAATGAATGTCCTGGTGACCGAGCGTGGTGTGTAGGAGTTGGATTCTAACAGAAGAGTATTGCCCACCTTAATGGACCAGTCAAGTTTATATAGTGGAAACTATAAATATACCAGAGCTCTGTCTTCAATTTTTTCCAAAGGTCTTCAGTTTCTTCTGAAATCCCTGGGGTAAGTGCCCACATAAAATGACTGAGATTAGAATACCAAAATCAAAACTGTCAGAATCAGAATTAATATTATTTAGAAATATCAAAAGTGTGATCTTTTATCCTACCTTTACTAAGCAACTGAAAAATACTCAAAAATATGAATGCCCAGTGATTAAATGTATTTATTATTTAAAAAAATTCCTAAATCCCCTTTTAAGGGCTCACTTGATTACAGCAGGCTCACCCACAGTAATTTGCTTTTGATTAACTCATAGTCAACTGATAAGGAAAGTTAATCACATCTGCAAAATACCTTTTGCCATTTAAAGTAAACAATGGATGTGATATTCCATTATATCCACAAGTTCCATCCTTATTCAAAAAGAGGGGATTATACAGGGCATATATATCTGCGAGCAGGAACCCTGAGAGCCACTTTAGAATTCTACACACTGTAGTGAGAATGCTTAAATGTGAGCCAGTTTGTTTATTAATAGATTGTTTCCAAGTATATTAGGGTGTATTCAGAAAATAACACCACGAACAGATGGAAAATTTTTAAATAAGAAACTAACTTCAAGTTTGTTGGCAGAGATGAAAAAGAAAAACGTTAAGTAAATACAACAGGAAGCTGTAATAAACTTTAGGGCTGGATGGGCCAGAGGGAGACAGTGCTATGAGAGCACAGTACCATGAGATAGTTCCAGAACCAAGTCTTGCTGTGCAGAGGCATCAGGCAGGAGCTGGCACTGTGAAGAAAGTCATCTGGCTGGAGATAGAACTGAGGGTCCTCAAGAAAGTATAGAAACTTGGACCACCAAAAAGCGCTACACAAGCATTATTTGGGACTTCAGAGAGAGAAAGGAAAGTCCTCTGGCCTCTCTTCCTCTTTTCTGCCAAATTCTCTCCAATGATTTCCATTGGCTGAACTCAGAAGCCACTGCACAAAGACTTCTGATAAATGTAACATGTGAAAGTCATCCTACCACTATAGAGTGCAGAGGAGGGGAAAGGAATCTGAGAACAGACAAGTGGCAATCAAACTAGACTTGGGTTAGATATAGGTCCATTGGGAAAATATATTCTACTTGAGATTATGCAAAATGAGGGAGGTGAAGATGGACAATATTTTTTAACAGTAAGTGATTTTAGTAGATATTGAAGTGCTGAATACATTCATGTATGTATGCACTATATAAATGTGTGTATATATACATATATATTCCATATATATGTGAGATTTTAAATGTAAAATTTAGAAAAATACTTTAGAAAACAGTAAAAGTGAGCTACAAAGTAGAGGGATATTAAAATGAATAAAGAATTTCAATTCCAGCAAAGTTGCTGTGTTGTGTGACTAAATGTCTGGTTAACCAAGCATAGCCATGGTTTATGCCTCTTGCATCTGTCACTCTCAAAAACTTCTCTGGTTTAAATAAATTATATGTCAACCTACCTAGAGAAGAAAATGAACCAACTTGAGTGGAATAAACCACTAGAAACTCACTTACATCTTCCTGAAAGGAATAGGGAAATAGCAGATGAAAATTAAATACTTGAGGCATACCTCACTACTGCAGAAGAAAATTTGGTATTTTAAAAAATGCTATCCAAACAAATGTTCAGGCAGCATACTCAGAATCACACCGCATAAGCATTGCTTTTAGCCAGGTTCTCCGAGGCCCAGGCTTCAGAAGCATTAACAACAGCTTCATTTCAGCAAACTGCTATGGTTGATTGAAAAGTGGGAGGGACCTTGGATATTAGGGCTAAGTTAGCCCTGGAAAAACAATTTCTCAGGCCTAAGCAGTTCCAAAGAGGGAGTAAACATCTAGGAAATTCTTTCTTTCAAGGGAGTCTAGACTCTGTCTAGAACATTAGGGTTCAAAGAACAACATGAAAGGGGATACAGAACTTAAGAGGTTTGAATATGCTCTATCCAAAGTAAAAACACCTCAAAAATGATCCAGTAACTTGGCCTATCACAATTGCAAACTTTTCAACTTTGCAAAATGTCAAGAATATTTCCCAGTGTCTTTCTCTTAGCTTCTGGTGTTTACCAAGTCTTGGCATTCCTTTGCTTATAGACTCATCATTCCAATCCCTGCCTCCGCTGTCACATGATCTCTCCTTGTGTGTCTCCTTGTCTCTCCTCCACTTCTTATATGGGCAACAGTCATACTGGATAATGGTCCATCCTAATCGACTATGACCTCATCCTAACTTGACTGCATCAGCAAGGACCTTATTTCCAAATAAGGTTGTATTCATGGATACCTCGTGAGTAACATGGGCTGTTGAGAGTTCTTCTCTTTCATTTTACAGAATTGTCAAGGATTTTATATACATATATATATATGTATATTAATTCAGTTGAAGATATTGTTGCCTCTCTGTATTTGGGTAGAGGTACAATACCAAATTTTAGCATAGGTGACCACAAAAATCTAAATTTTGTGTTGATAAAGATATATTTTGACCATTTACAGATGTTTTAATTAGCAGAGCACTCCAACAACCAAGTTTCTGACAGTAAGTTTCTGACTACAGACAAAATGTTGGAAATTAGGGGCAAAAAACCAAAATTAACTTCTCCCTCTCCCTCTCTACCTCCCTCTCTTCCCAGCCTCTCTTCTCTTACTAAAAAAAAATTGTATACAGTTGGCCCTTGAACAATGCAGGGATTAGGAGTGCTGATATTCCCTGCAATTAAAAATCCATGTATGGGGCTTCCCTGGTGGCGCAGTGGTTGAGAGTCCGCCTGCCGATGCAGGGGACGCGGGTTCGTGCCCTGGTCTGGGAAGATCCCACATGCTGCGGAGCAGCTGGGCCCGTGAGCCATGGCCGCTGAGCCTGCGCGTCCGGAGCCTGTGCTCTGCAATGGGAGGGGCCACAGCAGTGAGAGGCCTGCGTACCGCAAAAAAAAAAAAAAAAAAAAAAAAAAAAAAAAAAAAAATCCATGTATGACTTTACAGTTGGCCCTCCATATCTGCAGTTCTGCACTTGCAGACTGAACAAATCTCAGATCGTGTAGTAGAGTACTATGTATTTATTGAGAAAAATCCATGTGTAAGTGGACCTGTGCAATTCAAACATGTGCTGTTCAAGGATCAGCTGTATATTTGGGGGGGGATACAGTTAGACCCACAACAAATCATCATTTTATGTTTCTCTTTATTATACAATTTCCACATCAGAAGTCTTCTAGAGACCAAAGAGAATTTTTGGGGATATGTGATATTTTAAAATTACAAAGTTTTAAAGTTTTCCAGTTGTAGTTTTATTTTGTCACTACGATAGTTAATAATTTGTCAAAATTTGTCTTATAGAAATGTAAAATTTTGAGTTATTCTCAGATGGGGATTGGGCAGAAGTGACCTGCTCTAAATCCAAATTGTGTATTATGAGAAAGAATATTTTTTATCATATCATAAAACAAAGATAGTTGATTGAGCCTTAAATCAGACAATTCTTTCCCAAAGAATCTTCCCTATGTTCTGGATGGTATACACAGATTGGTCAAATTAAAATACTAATCATATACATTGAAACAAATTTTCCCCATTATTGAAATAAATCAAATGAAAGGATTACATGGTTCCTATGCCTCACGACTAAATTTTTAGATTAAAGAAATGTGTCGGGCTTCCCTGGTGGCGCAGTGGTTAAGAATCCGCCTGCCGATGCAGGGGACACGGGTTCGTGCCCTGGTCCGGGAAGATCCCACATGTCGTGGAGCAAGTAAGCCCGTGAGCCATGGCCGCTAGGCCTGCGCGTCCGGAGCCTGTGCTCCGCAACGGGAGAGGCCACAGCAGTGAGAGGCCCGCATACCGCAAAAAAAAAAAAAAAAAAAAAGAAATGTGTCTATTATAAGTAGAACAAAGCATTAGTAAGCTTCAGGCAAGTAGTGTGTAATATTAAAGTTGATGCAGTTCAACAGCAACTTGTTTCCTGATAGCTTTTAATAAAGGCTATCTGTTTTATTAGGTTTTTCTCTAATTACCACAAAATTATATAATAGATCAATACATTTTAATAGTAAGTATTTGCAGTATAGACCAGGTGGAGAATATCCTAAAGTTTTTATGCAGCCAGGAGCATTTTGAAATTTTTTCTTTTTTCTATCTACTTATAGCTACTATGATAGTGTTCACTTAAAGCATTAGACAAAATTGTAACTTAGTAAAAAATATATCACTACATTTAGAAAACCCATAGACAGAAACTTACATATGAAAACGATCTCAGTCTATCTCTGTATTTTATGTATGTTCTGTCAAATAGATAATTTTTTGACAATGTTCAAATTAGGGTGTGTCTATGAAAATCATACATGAATGCAATACTTAATAGAATTTTATATTTAGATTACATTTGCATACCAATTTTTTGAAACTCAAGGAGATGGTACAGACAATATTCTAAATGTTGAACGAGTTCTAATATTACAACTTTTCTTTCTTTCTTTCTTATATTTTCTCTTGCCTTTAAAAGTAGGCAAAATTTCACAATTAAAATTATAGAATTATCACTGCAATGTAGTAATTAAACAGAACAGATAATAGACTATATTGGTGTGACATTTTGTGTATGATTGCTGGCATTTGTGCAAGAAAATTTTTAAGTAGCGAAGGATTCAGTTTTGTTTTTTTCTTTCTGTAAACTCTCAAGGATATTCATAATTAAAACTCCATTAGAGGTTCGTGGCTCTAGCAGTGTATTACTTTAAGAGTACTTAAAGGTGACATTTCCCTTTTCTCCATATAATGTATGACATATATTAATAAATCCAATTGTTTAGGATAAGCTCTCAAAATGAGATTTTTTAAAACAAGACATAGGAGGATAAAGATATACATATGCATTACAGAAAGCCATTAAAGAAAATTAAAGAGCAGAAAACAGAAATTCAGGAGCCAGGATGTGAAGGACTAGTCTCTACTTTAGACACTGGAAAGCTCTGTAGGAGCAGGAGAACCAGTTATTGTTCAAGTGTGATACCAGTGAGGGTGTCAGTATGTGAAAGTTCCTGGGATTAAAAATATTTCTATAAGAAGAGATAATCTAAAACCACCTTCTCTGGGTACATTTGGAATATTTATTCACTTCTGTACTTGTAATTTTATCTGTAAATAGATAACTTATTAATATTGTGGCACAAACAGCCCTTGAAATATCATCTCCCAAATCTAATTCATAATAAAGAGTCATAGCTCCCTCACTATAAAAATAATTATATCTAGCTAGATTTATTTTAGTAAACAGCACTTGGAGTGGCAAAATGCCCAGGGCTAAACCTGCAATTTTATAACTCTGATACTAATTAATACTGTAATATCAAATTAAATAAAGCTAAAACCATTTCTTAGACAGCAACATTTTATGCTCAGAAAGTTATTGCAGCTAATATCACTTTGTAATGACTTAGAACTTGAAATTAGCCAGAGTATTTTTCATAATGATAAATGTATTTGCATTCTAATGAAATGGAGTTTGGACCCTTCCTGAGAATGACCATTATTCCTCATGCCATTGTGTTCTTTGAAGCCAAGGCCTTCTATAACACTTAATTCTTTACTTTGCTCAGCATGGAAGTTAATTTGGATTATTAACTTTCTTTACATACTCAGTGTATAACTTTATATAGTTCATATGTTCTTACACTGATACTGGTTGAAGTATTAGTTCTATCCCAAGAGTTCCTTTGACTATCTGGATCTCTGTTTGAGATTATTTATTTTCCCCATTTAGTTTTAGTTCCTTCTGTGTACCCTTTTGTAGGGTCAAATATGTATTGAATTTTAGGTACACTTGAGACTGGGGTATTGAGCAAATTGAAATGCATTGTGCACAAGGAAAACAGTACTGAAAAAAAAACTGCGATGGGCATTTTATATATATATATATGTGTGTGTGTGTATATATATATATATATACACATATATACTTTTTGGTGGTGCTACATAAAAATTTTGAAGCTATAATACTGAATTATTAAATATATTTGCTGTCAGTTTGGAGTATAAAACATGGCATTTTTTAGGAGTTTTTTTCTTAACAGAAAATATTCGCAACTTTTTGGACTGGCTTGCTCAACATTTATTCAAATTTCCTTTTGAAGTGCCTTCCTGGATCTCACATATAGAAAAACTAAAATCTGTATTTCCACAATCCTTTGAAGAAGCTAGGCAACCAAATATGATTTAGGTTCAGACAATCATATGTAGTGGTGGGAGATAGAAATCAAAACCTGGATAAATAGTGAGAGAAACATCCAAATGGACAGGTCATATACAAATGTCAGTAAAATACAAACCATTTGAATGAATCTATCTCTCTCTCTCTCTCTCTATATGTGTGTGTGTGTGTGTGTGTGTGTGTGTATAGTCATAGTACTTCTAATCACGTAAAATTTTAGTATAAATGGTGGAAAGAATAGATAAAATTATTATATACATGAAGGAATTCACATACCAAGCTTACGTATTCAAGAAGAGGAAATGTTTCACTAAGAATCAGTACACAGAAAGCAAAAGAGAAAATAATGTCTAATAGAAACTTTAATTCAAAATCCTGGTTACGTTAGAAGGAAAGAAAATAAAAACAAGTATCACAAATATTTTTGAATTTATCCTTAACATCTGGAAAGGCATATTTTTGTCTCCAAACCCAAAGATTCCAGGTGAATCTCTTTGTCACTGACCATCAGTCCACTAGAAATGGAGTTAAGTGTGGCCTTCAAAATGTTGCTCCATAGATATATTACCAGTGCTCTTTTCAAAGTCTATTATACTAAACTTACACACCACTTTAAATTTGTAATAAATTTTAAATCTAAAATTTAATGAAATAATCTCAGTTAGCCTCTAATGAGCTATGTAATTTATATAAAGAAAAAAATGCCTTTAAGAGGCATCCCTTATCTTTATTGTGACATTTTGTGTTGTAGGATGGCATCATCAGGGAGTAATAGTTTATACCCCCAATTTTATCTCTGTTACATATCTTATCTTTAGTGCTAGATATTTCAAATGCAAATATTGCATTGGATTCATGCATTTTTAGGGTAAAAGTTATGGTATAAGCCAGCTGTAAATTTTATATGAGCATTTTAATATTTATTGTTTGAGTAGTTAGGAAGGTAAATATCAATATTTACCTTTCAATAATACCCCATACATCAACCCATGTAATATATAATATGCAAAACAACTTTGAGAGATGTGTATTGTCATTATTTCTATTTACCCTGGATTTTTGCCAGTGATTATATTTAAAAATGGGATGGAAGCAGAATTCTGTTTCTATACCCATTCTTGGAAGATGTTTAAATTTAAATTTATTAGCAATAAATAAAAACATTTACCCTTATATTTTAAAAATATGAGCAAATATAGAAAGGGAAAGAATTGACTCAATTTTTATTCTGAAAATATGAATATGTGGCTAACTTCCCATGTTGTTGGAAGAAAATGGTATAGAACTTCATATTTTTAAAGACACTAACCATTTCCTTAGACCATCTTTGACTAATCTTCCATAGAATCCTTCTTGCTCTTCAGTCTTTCTGTTGAATTGGCCAAAAAGTTCATGCAGGTTTTTCCATAAGAATCAGATCCGTATTTATCTTAGACTGTGTATAAGTAGACTCCAAAATTTTCTTATTTTTGTCACCATGCTGTACATTATAACCCTAGAACTTATTTTTCTTATACCAGGGAGTTTGTACCTTTTGACCACCTTCACCAATTTCACCCACCCTATCAACCCCCAACTCTGGGAACCACCAATCTGTTCTCCTTTCTATGAGTTCAGTTTTTTAGATTTCAAACATAAGCGAAATCATACAGTATTTGTCTTTCTCTATAAACCCTTTAAAGTTCCTTGAATTAGTGTTACCAAGGGACCCTTTCCTTCCAATTATATATGCTGCTTTTAAGATCACTATTTGGAAATATTATATATGTATAGAGAAGAACTAATTATATATAACTCAGTTGGAAAGATGCAAATTCATAAAAACAAAATACTACTGAAAGCTCTATTTTATACCTTAATTTTAGTTAATTCAAAACCTACTATAATATCAGTAATTTAATAATTCCTTTCTATTATTAAAACACACATAGCAACATGTTGTGAATGGTATTAATGCTAAAGGTAGTGAAAAAAATCTTGTATTTTTAACTGTTAGAAGAGAAAAACCAGAAAAAAAGAACAGCTTGAGACTCAGAGTGGTAATGTTTTAAAATTTCCATATAAACCAAAAATCTTATTATCTTCTTAATAAAATGAAGGCTCAGAAGTCCAGTCTATTAAGATATAGTTCTAAGGTAAATGTTCCCTAGATGAACTTGATTCATCCTATATGCATTCTCATCCCTAGTCATAAGTCAGAGCTTTTTGAGACTACTCTTTCAGACCAGCAAGTACTATTTAGTGCACTAAAGCAGTAACTTAATACTATCCTGGTGACCTGTAACAGCTGATACAGTTTCCAAAGGTAGTTAACTTCCAAATAGGCAGTACTTTACTGACTATTTAATATGTACTGCTTCAGTAGACTAGATAATACCTTGATAGCCAAAAAGATCTAATGCTATTTCCAAAATTTGGTGGGGGGGGGTTGGTGGTAGACAGGAATATAGCAATATATATAGCAATATAGTGTTTTCCTATACTATGTATGTTAGAAGGCATAACATACTTTTACCCGGATCACAGCAGCAAGAATATAAAATGCTTTGAAACAGTTTAAACTCATTTTATATGAACTAAGAGCATGATAATATCAATACATTAGCTTTAGAAAAAATGTTTGTTTATTAATTTAAAATGCAATATGAAACCTACATCCTATTTTAAAGATAAAGTTATAGGCTTCAAGTTTCAATTCGGGGTGATGTATAATTTCTAAATTCATCCTTTTTCTCACTTCTGTGTTACTTAATATATGCTTTTCAGTTTTTACTAGTTATGTTTATTAACAAAGACAACTTTACAATAACAGTGCTTGGAAAAGATTTTACTGTAGTTTTGTGTATTCAAACTAAGATCTAATGTACCTCAGTTAACCATGATTTACATTAATACTTGAAATAATTTTACAATTATTAATAAAATAACTTTCTAACTAGTTTCTATAACTCAAATATACTTAAGCTTGAGGCCAGAAACTAATACTCAAACTCATTAGGACTTCTTTCCTAATTCCTGCAGCAAGGTCTCAGATAGTCCCCTGAATCACTCTCCTTAAACCCAGCGAAACCTTCAATTTGTCTGTAAACATAGTTATGATTTATTTGAGTTCTAAATTCATACTGTTCCAATATATTTAATACTCTTCCTTTCTCCCATCCCTTGAAATACCTCTCCCATAGCCCTTCCAATCATATATATTCAAATACAATTCTAAATATTTAAATATCTAGATATAAGAATCATGGGTCTCAGTGTTTGGGGAAATTGGGACTTTGCATGCAGGTATGAGTATTTTAGAAGCTGTCCATGAAGTGCTTGGGACCCCAAATCAAGACAATTTTGTTTATTGTGATTCTTTCAATACCATCCTCCACAAATTTTTCAAAGGGGTCTTTACTTCTCAACACTTGCTCAGTCCCACAGAGTAGCATTACCAGTGGTTCAATGGCAATTACAAAAGTAATGTACTAGAGAAAGATTCTGAAATAGGTTTCTTTACAGCAGTGATTTTACAATAGAAGTGGACAAGAAGTGGCGTATATTAGGGGCATTCAATTAGAGGCTCTGGACTCTCTCTCTGCCAAAAAAAATATATAGAGAGAGATGCACTTATAAACTCTGGTTCATAAACTAGTTCAAGTGATTTGTTAAAACCAAAACCAAATATGGATTTTCTAGGGGCTTACTAGCCTTGTTTTAACCAATCTGTCTTACTCTCATCACTCTCTTTAGTCTGACAAATTAACCTTGATTGAAAGAAAGGTTGCTCAAATATTTTAAATGGCTCAAAAGAGATCAAATTCCACTTTCCTTTAATTATACTGACAACAGTTTACAACAAAAAGTCTTAAATCTTGTAGCAGTGTCCTGAAGAAAGTAGGAATTCAACCATTATTTTCTGAGTGAATAACAAATGAGGAAATGGAATAAGCTACTTGATAATATCAAATTTCTTAAAGAATAAAAAATGCTTTGTTTTATATATGCCTCGTTTCTTTTGCATGGCTATATAAAAGCAGATAAATTATTTTAAAATGAAAACTTCCTGGTTTGAAGGAAGAAGTAGGGAGTAACCAATAACTGACATGTTTATAAAATAAACTAGGAAAACTTGGTTCAATTTGTCACATATTAGTAACAATATTATATATAAACCTCAAGTTCCTTGCTAAAAACTGTTCTTCCAAACTATCTATATGAAAAGTATGTTAATAGCAGAAGCAATCTATGATATCTCTTCCAGCTTTAAAGTAGTATGAAATAGATGTCAGATTCTCAGCATTATATGGATGCTAATATATATATATTTAGGGTGATTATTTTGATGCCCTTCCAAAGTACTGTCAACAGTCTTAAGTTGGCCATATTTTTTGCTATTCTAGCATCTGATAGCACAAAATGTCTGTTGAGATTGAAGGATGGAGTTCTGTGTTGTATATATGTGTACAATTCAACTCTGCATCTAAAATGCTGTCTCACATGTGCTGACAGTTATGTACTTCAGAGCTTAACACTCCAAGAGGGCTTTTTGTAGTGTTAGAAGTTGTAGCATATCTTCGGCATGTGAACTTTCAAAATAAACGGGCTGGCTTATCAACCTTAACACAGAAGCTGAACAGCTTCCTGTTATTCACTCAGGTAATGAACCAACACAATAGGTAGTCTCCCCTGGGCAAAGCTAGGTTTGCATCTTAGCCTTTTTTTCCTTAAATTTTAAAATATATTAAATCAGCTGCAATGCAGCAATATGAGCTTCTAACATATCCATAAATGAAATCTCCAGATCAGCCTCTCATAGGCAAATAAGCAGCCATATAACATCTTGTAAATTCTCCCTCTGAAATCACAGAGAAGAAACTCGATATTCTCACCAATGACCCTTATCAAATAGCAACTTTGTGGAATGCTCTTTGCCTTTATAGTCTCTCTGGAGGTTACTAACTCTAATGGGAAGGCAATGTACCATTGGCTATTATTCTTGCCAGCAGGGAAAGCTGAAGAAAGATGCATCCATTAATTCTGTGTTCTCAGTGCAGGGTATGAGTTCCCAATGGAAGTATCTTTACTTCCCTTTGAAAATAATTGTAATTTTTGCTACTTATTTATAGCAGAGGGTTAGATCCCTGCTCCAAGACATTTTATGACTCTTAAATCATCAGTGTGAATGATAGTTCATTATATCTTTTTCTCCCAAAGTTAATCTTACAATATTCTTTAGATATTAATTTTATGAAAAATAGAGGCCTTATCCACTTTTCCTGAAACGGCAAGGCAGATTTCATACTGTTTCTGAAATCACCATGTCTAGTAAAAAGAATAATATTATGTTAAGGGGGTGAGAAGGAGAAGAGTTTTACTAAACAGTGTTTTGGGTAATAGTGGATAATAAATATGTTAAGCTTTTTGCCTCTCAAGTGGAAAATTAATTAATGAGGCATCTTAGGCAACTGAAAGTAACAGAGTCATGACTATATTGGAATAAACACAAAATGGTTTAATTTTCTTGTTTAATAAGAAGACTGAGGTAGGCAGTTAGTGATAGTGCTTTAGATGCTCAAAAATGCCAGGCTTGGGATCTTAAAAATCTTATGTTCTTTTTCTCATAGTGTCAAAATTAATGCTAAGTCCAGCCATCACAATCTATTCTAGATTGGCAGGAAAAGGAGGAAAAGACTAATTTGACTCTCTTTAAGGAACTTTCCCTTAATCCCCATCCCAAAACTTTTCCTTGTATATTTCATGAATTATTTTAATTTGGAATGGAGTTGTTACTATGTAACTGAGTGGATGCTACACCACAAAATGTAGTTTTGTTAATAAGGAAGAAAAATAGAATGGATATTGGATAAGCAATTACAAGTCTATTCCAAAAGGACTAGATTTTTTTTACTAGATTAGAAGACACAAAATTGAAATTCTATTTTGACTACTTATAATAATAAGGATCATACCTAAAATGTGTTATATATTATCTACTTGAAAATAGGTAATATTCAGGTCATAGAAATTATTTCATTTACTCTTTGTAACAATCCTGGGAACTAGGTATGTTGCAGATATAGAGCTTGGTTTCTCTGACTCACAGTCCTGTAGGGTAACTTTTTAAAAAATATTTAAGCATTTCTTTTTTTTCTTTTTTTTAACTTTTTATTTTATATTGGAGTACAGTTGATTAACGATGTTGTGTTAGTTTCAGGTGTACAACAAAGTGATTCAGTAATACACGTATCCATTCTTTTTCAAATTCTTTTCCCAATTAGGTTGTTACAGAATATTGAGCAGAGTTCCCTGTGCTATACAGTAGGTCCTTGGGATTGACATGTATACACTGCTATATTTAAAATGGGTACATTTTGTATTATTTTTAAAAATTGTATTTGCCTTGTTTAACAAAATAATATTTTTAAACTAAAGATTCCTGTAAGTTGTATCATTAAAATACATATGTGCTGAGGACAAAATTGCATTTTATTGTCTTTTTTCCTAGTTATGGAAACAAATTAAAGCAGATTATGAGCCCGGTTATGCTTGTATTTTTGACCCAGTGCCACAACTGTTAACCCCACTTCAGGTCTCCAGGATCAGCTCTTTGGATGAGGGACTGTTTCTCTGTGCTAATAATTTTTCTCAATTTTACCCATAGCCCTTGGAATGTTCCTAAAATAGTCACCCTATAATTTTTACATACAGAGAACCTTTCCTAGTGGTACCGACATACATTGTCCATTGGCTGCTCAAATGTGATTCTTTATAATTGATTGGTTTTTCATATGTTTCTATATGAAACCATTTTCATTTCTGACATTTTTAATGTAAAATTATTTATTTGTTTATAATGTATCCCTCAAATATTTTTTAAAAGTGGGGTTCAAATTATAGTAAAATTTGCATACTGTAAATATACTATTTGAAATATGGAATTGGAATAAAAATTAAATTAAAACAAACTAAAAACTTAAGTTTTATTGCCATGACAAAAATGGAACCAAATAGTCTGAAGTAAAGGAAACATAATAATTCATTGCGAAGAAAAAATATTTTTAATTTCCTTGAAGCTAATATTTAAATATTTTTATCAATTTTTATAAAAGAGAAAACCATTATGGGCACGTTTTCAAGAAAGATTTGACTGAAAATATGTATATAGACTCAAACAAATTACATTATTCTCTAAAATGTTCCATATGTCATGAACATGAATTGTGTACTTTTATTTGAATAGTGTATCATATTTGGGACTGGAGAATAAAACTTAACTGCCATTAAAAACTTATAAAATACCAATGAGAGTTAATATACTGATTTATAATGCTAACTTATATCTATTATTTTAATCTCTTAAAGTTGTATTATTTTTAATAGATAGTCCTCTTTTCAGAACTGGTGGTAAAGAAATATTATTTAAATAATATATTGACATGGAGGCTTGCTATTGAGAGAAGAGGACTATGTCACAAACTACTCAAAAGAGGTAATTTAAAAAATATCATCATACTCTAATATAGATTTTTTTCTATAATGTGATATTAAATCCTAGCGAGGAAAAAGAATAATACATTCTATTATGATGGGGAGGGAAGTATTTTGATCTATGTGAACACTGTTATTTCATTTCAGTTTAGTATGAACAGGTTGATCCACAATATTACAATACTATCAAGCATAACTTTGAATAAAAAGGGTTTGTAGCTAAAATGTGGATTATTTATTATTATTGTACATCTATATTCAAAGTTATGTTTATGCGTGCTGTGATTTCTCAAAATTTTTGTAAATTTTTCCTAAAAGAGTGAGCTGACATGTACACACTTCAAGGAAGGGTGTTTATTCTTCCAATGCATTGAATATACAGTAAAATATTATAATATTTTCCCAAAGCACTTTGCAAATAAATTGAAAGCAGAAAACATTATTAAATTGGAAAAGATATATGCCTGTGCATTAAGCTAGACCTATTATCTTTCATTTTAGAACCTTATAAACAGTTTCATATTGTAAGAGTACATAATGAATTATGCAAGTTGCACTCTTTTTGACAGGTATTCTTAAATTTAAATGTCCTATAAAATTGCTTAAACTTTCTCTTATTATCTTCTATATACTGCTTCCTGAACAAGTATGTTTTTCTGTTTGTATTCACTAAAGCTATCTATAGTCTCTCTGTGGATTGAGAATTGGTAGTCAAAGTACTTCATAGTCTAATCCAGTTATTTGTTATGTAACCTTTAAAATCCATTCATCTTCCATGTATTTTGGACCCTCCATCAAATGTGGATATGGATATGTTCCTATTTATAGGCAATATTCAGTAACTATAGAAATTTATAATAGAATAATTTATTCATCTATCCATTCAGCAGTTTATTAAGCACTAATACCGAACCCCATACATCTAGTCTCTGTAATACGCACGTATAAAACACTTGTCCAATGCCAAGTTAAACCTCTTGTTCACATCCAATGCAAAAAAACAGCAAAGAAATTACATATAAGTGAAAGAGATCATCAGAGGACACAAAATGGATGCCTAATAGCTACAAACTTAAACTCATGTAATTTTAAAACAGAGTTCCACTCAGTGCTTCCTTTCATTGAGGATGTTTATAATATTTATATGATTTTTTATCTAACTCGTTATCTGGATTCCAAGGATTATAAATCAGATTATAAACAAGCATTTGCAAGGACCTATGGAAATGGGCATATGGTATCCAAATTACTAATGATATGTCTCAAGTGGCTGCTGGAGTCAGTGAAGACACAGAAAGTGACAGCTGATATTCTGACAATGAGGAAGGAGTGAAGACTAAAACAGAATGTAGGTTGAAAACAATAGCATTTCTGAGGGCAATTTAGTGTATCAACAGATGTCACATTTAAACCTAATAATAACGCTAAGGAGTAAACACATATTCAGTGCTGGACTGAAATATGTGGAACACTTGAGAGATCAATTGTGTAGTTCTGGATTCAAGTTATATTTCTTCAATATGTGTAAAATATTTTTTTAATGGTGGCAAAAAGGAATATGTTTTACTCAATTCAAATTGCATACTTTTGTCTTATATTTTAAGTAAATACTTATTATAGTATTTGCTGTGTGATTTTTTTCCTTTTTGTGGGAAACATTTTTTAACCTGTAAAAAATTTAGGGAACAAAACAAATCATTACCATTAACTAGCACCATTATATGTATTCATTGGTCTTAAACTGAATTCTGATTTCAGATGACTACTTCTTAGCAGTTGTTCCCACTTTCATTAGTCCAACCTACAAATTCAGTCATTCTATTAAAAAAAAATCAGCAGAGATATTTACCACCTTTGAATTTTTTCTTCTTTTTGATACACTGTCTGAATCTGTAGTAATTTGATCAATGTGCATTCAGTCATTAACATAGGGGTCTCTATGAGCAAATCTCAGTTGACTGGCACCAAAACACCAGTATGTTTGCAATAATATTTTAAATCTATGCCCTGGGCATCTGCCTTTCTGGCCAATTCCTTAAGTTCATTTAACATAGAATGACTCAAATAAGGAAATGTCTCCTAATGGCAAAGTACATGAGGTTCACAGTTAGACATCTAGGCATAAGCCCAGGCAGAGCAATACTTAGTAACTTGGTGACTAACATTGGGAAAGTATAAGGAATTTGTAACAAAAGGCCTTTAGGAGCTCAGTTTCTTAACTGATAAAATGAATAATAATAGTAGTATCCACTTTAGAGATATCTGTAAGAAGTATATCAGATGTGAATAGAAAGTATACTTATATTCAAAAAGAAGTCAAACTATGTTCAGTATTTTCTGTGAATAAATTTGAATAGTAATGATAATATTTTAATAAATATCCTAGAATATATAATATGGTGTTTAAAGACATTTTCCTATCATTTGGAAAATTTAGAATATTTCTTTGGTTATAGTAGAATCTTAAACAAGCAACAAATTGCCTCTGTCCTTTAAAATTTTGGAAAAAAACAAACTATGCGTGCATTAAAATATATAGCACATGGAACTAAATCTTCTCAATTCTAATTGTGGAATTTAAATATTAAAAAACACATTTTATGGTCAGCTTTGATGACTGGATAAGTCTTCATGAGGGAAATGAATCTTGAGTCAACTTCTGAAACAGAGAGTCTTAAATTTTAGTGTATAAAAAATCATCAGGGAAGCTTGACAAGAATCAGAACTTCCTATGAGTAGGCCTGGGATATACAGCAGAAATTGAATTTTCTAAAAGCATTACAGAAGATTCTGAAGCAGCTGAACATTGTCCACACTTTGGAAAACACTGTTCTAGAAGATAAGTAAAATTTACAAAGAACAAAGTAATGCACTATGCACAGGAGGCAGGCATAAAATAATGTTAAACAGTTTAAGTGTAATAGTAAATCAAGGGTAGAGAAAGGTTTTAATAGATGTTTCACAGCTTAGGTTGGTCAGATTTGGAGTGTCCTAAATGCCAGTCTGAGGAACTTGAACTTAATTCTGTAGCTGATGGAGAGCTACTTTATTTTGTAAGGGAATTGCGAAGACTTAGTTTAAAATTAAAGATGTAGTTTAAAATTAAATTGTTAGTACTTCTTTGTCTGGGTATGGAAGAATAAGAGTGAAGTTAGGAAGATAAGTTAGGAAACCAGGACAGTAACAAATGAAGGAATGGACTCCTGGTCCTCTTCATTGGTTAAGGGTAAAGAGAAACAAAATATATCATTGTGGTTGTAGTGGTGACCAAAATTGATAAGATTTTAGATACAGATGTTAAAAAAACAAGAAAGAAAAACAAGGAGATAGATACCTTGAGATTTAGAGTTCAAAAATTGATTGTATTGCTTATCAGAGGAAAAAAATGGGTCCAGTTACATGAAGAAGATGGTTGTTTTAGACATATTTTTATTTCCAAGTGGAGTAATGTAGTAAGAATTATGAGATGCACTTTTATAGTTTAGAAATTGATTAGGATTAAAAACAGGGTTAAAAGTAATTTCCATAAAACAATAATTAAAAATCAAGATGAAATGTTGGTTTTAAATGCATAAATTGACTTCAACTTTATATCTATCTTTTCTGCTTCAGATTAATCTTGTTTTCCCTGTGAAAAGCAGTCTATCTGTTAGAGAGAGAGAAGAGAGAGAAGACAAATATTTACCTTTCTCCACCCACTCTGAAGCACTGTGCTCCCAAGAAGGAATCTTGTCTCCATACCAACCTGGAAGCCCATAGGCAGCCAAGTAGAGCCCTGGAATAAACTAGCCACAGTCACTGAGTGCTGGATGTCATATTACATCTGCTGTTTGTGAATGCTTAGCTTCCACTCACCCAACTTCTGAAACCAGTACCATTTTTACTTTGGAAAAACATCCCTCTCTGAGTTTCAGTCCATGAGACTTCAATCTACCAGATACCTCTGCTCAACTTGTTCACACATAACTCTGGCCAGACCAATCAATGCAATTTATTTTTCAGCCACAATGACTAATCCACACAAAAAATACTCTCTTAAGACTCTAGAAGAGAATCCATTCCACGCTTCATTCAGCTTCTGAAAACTGCCAGCATCCTATGGCTTGTGGCTGCCTCACTCTAATCCCTGCCTCTGTGGTCTCATTGCCTCCTTTTCTACTATATTTCCCTCTACCTCCCTTTTATAAGGATATATATGAATTCATTTAGGACCCATCTATATTACCCAGGATAATCTTCATATTTCATAATCCTTAATCATATCATATAAAGTAACATTCACAAATTACAGAGATTAGAACATGCACATTTGGGGACACCATTATTCAGACTATCACAATGACCATTTTCCAGTATTTTACATTAAAATGTTTGGATAGTTGGGTCATTTTTGTGTATGTGCTTGGAATGACTGTAAGATAGAATGAAGCTTTATTGCTTATATCTAACCTGCCACTGCCAGAAGAGAAAAAAGGAATACAATCTATTTATTAAATGAGGGAAAGGAGAGAACAAGCCTGAAACCTGGTAACATCATCTTAGTACCTACACTCAGTCCTGCCTAATGTAAACTCTACTCTCTGGACTTCTCAGGATAAGATTCCCTGAATTCCTTAGATTGTTATTGTTGCCACTGCTGTTGTTTAAACCAGTTTCAACTGGAACTTAAACATAAATGTCTCACTACTCTTTCTCTGTTTTCAAACAAATGTTCCCAGGTTTTATTTTCTAAGGATCAGTGTATTTAACCTATACCTAATGTACTACAAAAAGAATGTTATCTACATTTATACTTCCAAACCATAAATAATTTAAAATGTTGCCTTTTCTCCCTACTTGTCTCTCTTTAGTGGTCGACTGGAATAACTGGAAACAAAACAAATATGGCTTAATATATTTTTATTATCTGCTGACTCCTATGCTTAGAAAAAAAGAAGCAAACCGATATTTGCTCTTTACTAAATTCAAGATGCGTGAACCCATACTCCCAGTTCTGAACAATGCAGGCTGCTTGGCTTCACAGCAGGGTCATGCTGTTGAAAAACAATCATGTATAATACTTCATCCTTCTCTACATTTATACACACTGCTCTACTGCTTAATTTTTGGAAATGTTTCAACTTTTGAAGAGAACATCTTTGTATGACTACTATGACATTGATAAGTTGTTAACAGCTGAGTCCCTTGGTACCTCTGGTACACAGAAAAATATCCCCCAAAGATGTCCACATCCTAATTCCCAGAATCTGTTAATATGTTACCTTATGTAACAAAATGGACTTTGTGGATGTGATTAAGTTTTTTGACATGGAGAGTTATTCTGTGTTATCCATGTGAACCCAATGTAATCACAAAGGTCCCCATAAGAAGGAGGCAGGAGAATCAGATTCAGAGAGAGACTGGAAGATGAAGAACATGGCCATGAGCCAAAAAACACAGGCAGCCTCCAGAAGCTGGAAAAGGCAAGGAAACAGATCCTCCCATACAGCCTCCAGAAGAAGTGCAACACAGGTTTCCCTCTCTGATAGTACAGCATTCTCAGGAAACCTTTAGTAAGTCGAAATGGTATAAAGTGAAGAAGCTATTACCTTGGGACACATCTTGCTAACGAATGCACAAAATAGATCAAGATAAAACACAGATGCTCACAGACACAGTTCAGAGCTATGGCAGCTTGATGCTGAGATGCTGAGTCTAGTCAGGAAGGAGTTTGGTGGGGCCACTCTCACTGCCAGGGATGTGCACTGCCTCTATAAGTGATCCCACAAAACAAACTATGAAGACTATTTCCACTTTTTACCTTTTTTCATAAAAGCAAAAATCCTTTTTGGATTTTTTTTTCAGTTGGCAAAAAGCGGTCTTTTGTAAAAGCAAAGTGGCACAAAGTGAACTTTCGAAAAGCTAGGGAGGGCTTCCCTGGTGGCACAGTGGTTAAGAATCCACCTGCCCACAAAAACAGAAACATAGATCAATGGAACAGGATAGAAAGCCCAGAGATAAAGCCACGCACATATAGTCACCTTTCCTTTGATAAAGGAGGCAAGAATATACAATGGAGAAAAGACAGCCTCTTCAATAAGTGGTGCTGGGAAAACTGGACAGCTACATGCAAAAGAATAAAATTAGAACACTGCTAACACCATACACAAAAATAAACTCAAAATGGGTTAAAGACCTAAATGTAAGGCCAGACACTATCAAACTCTTAGAGGAAAACATAGGCAGAACACTCTATGACATAAATCACAGCAAGCTCCTTTCTAACCCACCTCCCAGAGAAATGGAAATAAAAACAAAAATAAACAAATGGGACCTAATGAAACTTAAAAGCTTTTGCACAGCAAAGGAAACCATAAACAAGACGAAAAGACAACCCTCAGCATGGGAGAAAATATTTGCAAATGAAGCAACTGACAAAGGATTAATCTCCAATATTTACAAGCAGCTCATGCAGCTCAACACCAAAAAAACAAACAACCCAATTCAAAAATGGGCAGAAGACCTAAATAGACATTTCCCCAAAGAAAATATACAGATTGCCAACAAACACATGAAAGGATGCTCAACATCACTAATCATTACGGAAATGCGAATCAAAACTACAATGCAATATCATCTCATATCGGTCAGAATGGCCATCATCAAAAAATCTACAAACAATAAATGCTGGAGAGGGTGTGGAGAAAAGAGAAGCCTCATACACTGTTGGTGGGAATGTAAATTGATACAGCCAATATGGAGAACAGTATGGAGGTTCTTAAAAAACTAAAAATAGAACTACCATATGACTCAGCAATCCCACTACTAGGCATATACCCTGAGAAAACCATAATTCAAAAAGAGTCATGTACCACAATGTTCATTGCAGCTTTATTTACAATGGCCAGGACATGGAAGCAACCTAAGTGTCCATCAACAGATGAATGGATAAAGAAGATATGGCACATATATACAATGGAATATTACTCAGCCATGAAAAGAAACGAAATTGAGTTATTTGTAGTGAGGTGGATGGACCTAGAGTCTGTCATACAGAGTGAAGTCAGAAAGAGAAAAACAAACACTGTGTGACAACACATATATATGGAATCTAAGAAAAAAAAAATGGTCATGAAGAACCTAGGGGCAAGACAGGAATAAAGATGCAGACCTACTAGAGAATGGACTTGATGACACGGGGAGGGGGATGGGTAAGCTGGAACAAAGTGAAAGAGTGGTAGTGTATATATGGACATATATACACTACCTAATGTAAAATAGATAGCTAGTGGGAAGCATTTGCATAGCACAGGGACATCAGCTCGCTGCTTTGTGATCAGCTAGAAGGTAGGATAGGGAGGGTGGGAGGGAGGGAGACGCAACAGGGAAGAGATATGGGGATATATGTATAACTGATTCACTTTGTTATAAAGCAGAAACTAACACACCATTGTAAAGCAATTATACTCCAATAAAAATGTTAAAAAAAAAAAAAAAAGAATCCGCCTGCCAATGCAGGGGACATGGGTTTGAGCCCTGCTTGGGGAAGATCCCACATGCCGCGGAGAAACTAAGCCCGTGTGCCACAACTACTGAGCCTGCGCTCTGGAGCTCGCAAGCCACAACTACTGAGCCAGCATGCCACAACTACTGAAGCCCGTGCGGTTAGAGTCAGTGCTCCACAAGAGAAGCCACCGCAATGATAAGCCCACACACTGCAAGGAAGAGTAGCCCCCACTTGCTGCAATTAGAGAAAGCCGGTGAGCAGCAACGAAGACCCAGTGCAGCCAAAAATAAAATAAATAAAATTTAAAAAAAAAAAGCAAGGGATACTTGTACTACCAAAACCTTGGCTTTAGCTCAGTAAAGCCCATTCTGACTTCTAGAAGCATAAGATAATATATTAGTATTGTTTTAAGACACTGGACTGGGCTTCCCTGGTGGCACAGTGGTTGAGAATCCGCCTGCCGATGCAGGGGACATGGGCTCGTGCCCCAGTCCGGGAAGATCCCACATGCCGCGGAGCGGCTGGGCCCGTGAGCCATGGCCACTGAGCCTGCGCGTCCGGAGCCTGTGCTTCGCAACAGGAGAGGCCACAACAGTGAGTCCCGCGTACGGCAAAAAAAAAAAAAAAAAAACACACTGGACTTTTAGTAATTTTTACAACACCAAAAGGAAACTAACACAGTGTCCCCCCGCCCTCGCTGCTGCTAGTGCAAATAAGGAGACTTATGTTCATGTGTGCAAACTTTCTTGGAGGATGCCCTTTGATGATTGAAGCTGCCTAGGCCTGTGGTCCTGGGATTTATGCTGCACCCCACCACACTGGTAGCACGACTCTATAGGCAATAACTGACTTGGATAGAGATATATATGATCTATTGGCCTGTCTCAAGTGTAAGCAGACACAGCAGAACAAATTACATTCCAGAGCTGCCCATGGGATCACCTAGACTTCATCTGAAAACACATTCTAACATAGTTCCTTTGCCTTCCTTACCCTGCTTCTCTCACTCTACATGTTTTCTTGAGAGCATGCTCACAACAGATCTCTAGCATCCAATTACCCACTCCAAGCTCTACTAATGGAGAACCACCTAAAACAAAAACAAATTATCTTTATTTTTCTTAAATAGATAAATATCTTTTCACACTTAGTTTCTCTTATTCTTATAGCACTTAGAAAGCTAGGTAAGATAAGACATTATTGTGATTTCAACAGGTTCACTAAATTCAAACAAGACTAAATAAGTCTAATAAGACTTATTTTCTTTTTCTTCATTTCTAATATAGTCAATTGTATTATCATTTATCTATTTAATTATACATTAATTGTTTAATTATTGGTTAGAATAACTACACACTGCCCATTATATACCTTTCAAATGTGGAAAATTTTACATCAACATTAAGAAAATTCATGGATCAAATCTGTCAAATACTCCTAACTACTATGACAGTATTTTTTTTTTAAACAATGTGACTCCTATTAAAACTACTTAGTAAATGTTTATCTGTTATTGGCCTCAAATTGTTTTATAGAAAAAAATTAACTTACATATCCAGACTTTATATTTGTATTAGTTTAGCATTAATGGAAAAGCACAAATTGTTGTCTTCAAAGCCCAGTTAACCCACTTTTATAAATTAAATAATCCCCATTCTTGCAAAATTACTAGAAGTATAGATACTTTAATTCATATCACTTAACATTTTTAAAAAGTAAAACTATACACTTTATTGAAGGACAATGTATTTAGTAGAAAATAATATTTTGTTAACTAAATATTAATATAAAAATTAAAGCACGTTAGAAGTTCTCAATGTGTTGTCTGAAAAATAATGCCCATGTTGCTAGTTCTAGAAGCAAGAAGAAGGAATAGTAGAATATACTTAATTACTGGATCATTGACACAAATAATTTTGTAGTAGAATATGATTAAATATTTGAAGTAAATTTGAAGATATTACATGTAAAATAAAAGAGTCTACACTTTAATTATATTGCATTAGTGAATAAAGTAGAGGTGACCACTTTTATAATACTTTAAATCTGGATTATTTATCTCACCACATCTAAATGCTGAAGTATTAAGCAAAATGTTTTCCACTGAAACTGTGAACTGTTAGACAAAATAAAATAAGTTATTGTAAGGGGAGGTATTTTGCATTCATTCACACAGAAGCAAGTTTCAGAGTTTGTGTATAATTGTAAAAGGAATAGTACATAGATAATATATTCAGAAACAAGATAGTGAGTGGAATAAAAAAGGAGGAAAGATTTCATTAGCTCAAAAATTTAAAATCCCAATAGAATAATGTGACTATATTAAGCCAATTTTATTTTAAACTCTCAACAAATAAGAATAAATAGGAATTATAGGAATTATGTAGAAAATAACTCATGAGTCATGTTCTTTATATTTATAGATGCAAGCAATAGTGAATGCTGATAGTTCAGGGTTTGGGGGTTTTGTTTCCATTCCTTCTCTCTTTTTTTTTTCCTTTTTGCCTGGAACTCTCCTTTCTGTCTCCCTGTTTTGAAATCCCAAAAAAGTAAAAAACTGTCTCAAAGATAAAACATTTCCAAGATTATATATCATTTTCCATGAAAAAAAAATTTCCATTAAAAACAGTACTTTAGGGCTTCCCTGGTGGCGCAGTGGTTGAGAATCCGCCTGCCGATGCAGGAGACACGGGTTCGTGCCCTGGTCCGGGAAGATCCCACATGCCGCGGAGCAACTAAGCCCGTGAGCCATGGCCGCTGGGCCTGCGCGTCCGGAGCCTGTGCTCCGCAACGGGAGAGGCCACAACAGTGAGAGGCCCGCATACCGCAAAAAAAAAAAAAAAAAAAACAGTACTTTAAGTGTATTCAAAAATATAGCAAACCAATGTGTAGAAATGTTGAAATTCCCTGACCAGTGGGTACACTTCAAAGGATACTGCCTAATAAATACTGAATTGATAAAATCTGGTAATAACACTGATAATAACCAACTTGAAACGTTTTATCTATATATTTAGAATACTAATTAGATAAAAGAAGCATGCTTGTGTAGTAAGACCTTTATAATAAAACTATGGCTTCTCTCTCAATCATTTTTAATAATGGTTTCCTTGTTTCTCATTTTTTTTCTGTATACTTAAGCACTTTATCGTTTTCCTGCTGGGGACTCAATTTTGCTGGCAGTTTTATAAATTCCTTTGTATTTTTAAGGCAGACACATTGTTTATATATGGAAATGACTGTCTGAATATATTGTTAGGAGGCTGTCTTAGTGCCTTCTTATTTATTGTCTGCTTTGGAAAGTGCTTTAATACAGTATTTCTTAAGGATAACTGTTAATGTATGTTTTTTATACTACTTAATTTCTGCTTACATGAAAAGACCATTTGTTTAAATTTTCTGACAAATAATGTTAATTTTTACATAGTATGCATTTTTTACCAGAATACCACAACAACAAAATGGAATGTATAATGCTGATTCAATATCCCCTAACTAGTGTTCAGCTGGTCTGGAGCCTTTAAATATAAAATGTTCTGTGGAAGGTGGACGTAACAGTACAGATAATGCAGATCCTTAAAATAAGTTCAGTGTGTCTATCTGTGGAGAGTAGAGGCAGCGTTAAAATGAAAATTCTAAGTTGGCATTTTGAAAGTCGGTTTTGAAGAGTAGCATTGGGAAATTTCCAACATTGTAAATTAGGAAACTTTTGAAAAATATATTTAAAAAACTGTTGATGTGGCCATCATTTCATGTGTGTATAAGTCAAATCATTATGCTGTACACCATAAACTTATACAGTGCTGTATGTCAATTTCATCTCAAAACTGGAAGAAAAATAAAATGTTCTATATTTAAAAACAAAAAGAAAGAATACCTCTCAATGTTCATTGTCAGGTAAGTACCCAATTACATATAAAAAGATCCTTTACTCATCACATCTTTATTGAGAATATGCCATGTTCTAGGTGGTGTTTTAGATGCCTAAGTAATAACAGGAGTGGTAGGAATCATACACTTTTTTCTTCACTGTAACAGGGAAAACTAATAAGTACAAGAAATAAATAAACTGCATAGTATATTTGTCAATGATAATTGCTAAGAAGACAAAACAAACTATACAGTAATGACATGGGATGGAGGTGGGGTTGAGGATTTAGATAGGGTGGCCACAGAGACCCTCACTGAGAGTTGACTTTTGAGCAAAGAGCAGACATATGAAAGTTGAGTTGGCTAGCCATGGTGATGCTCTGAGAAGATCCTTCCCGTCAGAGAGACTAGCAAATGCAAGCATTTGAGGCAGAAGCCCACCTGGTGTGTCTGGGAACTACAGGGAACCTCTGTGGCTGGAGTAAAGCCGACGCCATCGGAGACGATTGGCAAGACGGTCAAAGATGTAATGGGAAGCAGATCATGCAGGGCTGAGTTCTGTTAAGGATTTTTGCTTTAATTTGAGTGATTTGAGAAGCCAGGCCCCCACTTAGTTTTAGCAGACCAGGTCAATTTCAAATTATCCCATGCTGCTAGATCAGTCATTTCTCCTTATTTGTTCCATCTTCCAAAATCATGTTGATATCTTCTGTTCAGTGATGCCTCCTCTCTTTTAGTATATTTTTATTCTTTTTCTTTCAATTTGTGGCTTGGAGGATTTGGGTATGAGATAGAAATAAAGACAAGTTTAATGGGAAGTCTGTATTTTTTTTTTTTTTTTTTTTGTGGTACGCGGGCCTCTCACTGTTGTGGCTTCTCCCCTTGTGGAGCACAGGCTCCGGACGCGCAGGCCCAGTGGCCATGGCTCACGGGCCCAGCCGCTCCACGGCATGTGGGATCTTCCCGGACCGGGGCACGAACCCGTGTCCCCTGCATCGGCAGGCGGATTCTCAACCACTGCGCCACCAGGGAAGCCCGAGAGTCTGTATTTTTAAACAATGGGCAAATCCAATACACATGTCTGTTGAGTGGATTCAGACAGGCAAATTCTGACCTTTGTACCAGGTTACATTCCTCTATTTGAGCTTTTTTTTTTCCTTACACAAAGTTATTTTTAGGAATAAACTTGAATTCAATTACAAATATAGACTATATCTACAATATGCACAGCCTGTTTCTCCAAGCTTGGAAAACTTGAACAATATTTATTGTTATAGACAAAAACATATACATGCTTAGTTTATATATATAACACCTATCTATAACACTTAGCATAATATAATTACTTAGATAATATTATTTAGTATAATAGCACTACTTACCATAATTACTAAAGTATTGCTTTAGTTGAAAAATATGTAACGATTACTTAGTATAATGTCTGTATATTTACATTTTTACATGTTTCTCTAACCAAGTTGTTAGTTTCAAAAAATCGTTCCAGTCTGACATAATTTTACATCATTTCTTCTTGGAATTACTACAATAGCAAAAGTACTTGTCAACATGTTATATTAAAATAAAGAGACATAACAGAAAATAGTATAAAACTATGCAGTGACTATGTAGAGTTTATGACACATTTATAATTCCTTCCTGATCTCTATTTATCTCAGCTACATTCATTGTTGCATCATTCTATTTTCTGGCTGATGTAGAAGACTTCAGGGGTTATTCTTGTTTTCCTCTCAGGCCACAGCATCTTAGCTTTCCAAGAAACACATCTCCTGCCTCTTGCATTGGTGGTTGCTGTCTCACGTGCTCACATTTTGAACTGTTATGATTTCCTTTTCCAAGAATTCAGTATCTATTTAGTAGTAGCATTTGTCTTGTCAGCTCTTGATTATGATTCACTTTTTAAAACAAGGCAAAGGTAAGCTATTTTGTTGTTCTTGTTATGGTGGTTTTGGTTTAATTTTCTTCTTCAACATCTTTGCTTGCTCATAAAAAAGACATTATAGTTTTCCACTGACAACTTATTTTTACCTGGAAATATTCTGCATTCACTTTTTTCTCATCCTCTGACTGCTAAGACTCAATTACTTCCATTTTTTTTTCAGCTTAACTATCTCAAAAATAATGATAGTTTCCTGGCTGAAATAATTAATTACTCACACAAAATATTTTGAAAATATTTAATTATTCAAAATGCATCATACTAATTAGAATTATCTAAATACTCATTTTTAAATGTCTGATGTTTTTAAAAATTTGCAATAAATAATTCTAAATTCACACCTGATAAAAATATATATTAAGAAGTCTCTTTTTTAACTTAATGAATGGCAAAATGCTGTCAGTATTGAAGAAAAAAATGCCTATCATTTGCCAATCAACATCTATCTTGTCTTAATGGTATTTCAGCAACTTGTCCAAATCATGCAACAAGTATTTATGTTGTTGAGGTATGCCATGTTAATTCTAGAGCTTAGATTATAGCAGTAAATAAACAAATATGCTTGCTCTCATGAAGGACTTCTTTGGTGTTAAATATTAATTTATTTAATGTTTATTAAATAATAATAATATTTAGTACTCTAATTTGAAACAGTATAAATAGCAGATTTTGTTATCATTTGTTCACTTATCAAATAATTTTTGTGTGTAGATTATAAATCACTAAGATATAATTCACTAGTAATTTATTAAATTCAAGTGAATGAAAATTTAACAGAGTATATTAGATTTAGATTTCACATTTAAAGAGGATCTGAAATAAGCACATTAATTATAAAAATACATTGATCACCTAACAAAAAGAAAAGCTTTTCTACTATTCCATTGCTAAAGATGTTCTTGATGAAGTAAAATGAAAGAAAAATTATTTTAGTGTGAAGAGCTTATCACTGATTTCCTTTGTTAGCCTTTTTGGTGCAGGTTTTTCCCAAACCTCCACAAAGCAATCACTGATATGCAAGGGATTCTTTTTGATGCCAAAAGTCAGCTATCAAACATATGGCTTTGCCATGTTAAATATGTAATTAACTTTTCTTCCCTAAAGCATCAAGGAAAACTGTAACAGTAGTTACTAATATTTTAAGCATTTATAAAATCCAGAACATTTTAAGGAAATGCAACTCACAAATTATGCATCTTTTAGTAGGTCTTTTCATGTTTCAGTTATTTGGATTATGAAGAAAAACACTTCACTGTAAGAGCTGCCAATGTATTCAGATGGAAATATATTGTAATGAAAAAGGTAAGTCCATATGCTATGAATTGGCAGCAGCTGTTTCACTTTCATCCTATGTGATGAGGGAGGAACAGAAACTGAAACACCTTGATGAATATTAAGGTGCTAAGAAATAGGGTACTGGCAAAATAATTCTACAGATTTTAAATTCTTTGTGGTAATATCATTAAACCCAATGGCAGAGTGACGAGAGAGTATATCCACACAGTACAATTACCTGAAAACTGAAAAACTTCAATTAGTGTAATAGTAGTGTGTACGTGTGTATATTAATGCAGTTTAAATTTCTTTGAGTTATTTTACTGAATTAGCCATGTGTCCCAAAACATTACAGACACAGTCTTAGCAAGGGCATATGTTTAAATCTTAATACCAACCAATAAATTTTTTTAAAGCTAAAAGAGACTCTATGTAGGGTCTTTATCATATAATATAATAGGTAAAAGTGTTTACTTGATGAAACAGTGCTTCAGGAAGTATAGAAAATTACATATTATGCTTTTTTTATGAAGCAGTTTTGTTCTATAGTCTTAATACAATTTGCATTGCCTAACAGTACCTATAAAGCTGCATTAGTGGTTAAGGGCACAAGATTTCAAGCCAGACGCCAGGAATCAAAAGCAGATTTTACCATCACCTTGTTAAATGAGCAGGACCCTATGGGGCCTTCCCAGGACAGACCCCGGCCCCTCATGTCCTCTGCTTTAGCTCCTCTCTGAAGTATCTAGATCATAGTATTTGATGCACATTTCCTGAGTTGTTTCACAGATGCTAAATTCCCCATCAAATGGAAGATGTTAACTACTTGATGACGAGGAGCACATAGCCCCCAGACCTATTGGAGCCTCAGGCTTGATAATGTCAACCCTGTGATGCCACCCTGTTACCTCACCATCAACCAATTAGAAAATAGTTCACGAGATGATCACATACCCTGGAACTCCCCTCCCTCACCTTGCCTTTAAAAATACTTTCCTGAAACCCATCTGAGAGTTTGGGCTTTTGAGCACTAGCTGTCCTAGCCTCCTTGTCTGGTGCCTTACAATAAATGCTGCACTTTCCTTCACCACAACCCGGTGTCAGTAGATTGGCTTTACTGTGCACAGGCTAGCAGACCCAAGTTTGGTTAGGTAACACTTGTGTGAATTTGGGAATATAACTTAAACATTCTATGCAAAAGCTTAATCATCAACTGTAGGTGTTCTTGGAGATTTATCATGTTAAGTGTCCAAATATTTGACTCAATTTTGACACTATCTACCCAGAAATAGAATCAGATTCCACAGGTAAAAGACTCAGCCCCACAAGACCATCCTCCACTTCAGATTCCAATAAAAAGCGCAGGTTACTTGTGCTGCTCATCAGCTACAAACTGGAATTTCCAAAGACCCTCCTCCTTGGGTTTGATTAAATAAACAGCTCACTGAACTCAGAGAAACATATTACTTTCTAGATTACTGGTGTATTATAAAAGGATATAATTCAGGAAACGCAAGATAAGAGATGGATAGGGCAAGGTACGCAGAAAGGTTGTAGTGGAGACTCCATGCCTTCTCCAGGCATACCAGTTCCCCAAATCTCCATGTGTTTGGAACTCTTATCTCTTGGGTTTTTGCAGATTCTTCATTCCAAAGTCATTATTAATTAAGTAATTGACAGTTGGTAATTGATTCAACCTCCAAGCCCTCTCCCCTTCCTGAAGGCCGGGGGTAGGACTGAAAGTTCCAACCCGATAACCACACAGTTGGTTCTCCTGGTAATCAGCTCCCATCCTTAGGTGGGGTCCAAAAGTTACCCCCTTAACATAGCAAGAGACACCTTTGTCCCTCTCAACACCTGGGAAATTCAGGGGTTTGGGGAGCTGTGAATCAGGAACCATGGACAAAGACCAAATATGTATAAGAAGTATATTTTGGTCATCTGAATAACTAAATACATATTTTTTTTATAAATCACAATATCAAAGCTACAAATGCTTCCAAATAGAAGCTGAGTTAGCCTACAAAAAATAGGCACTATAGGTTTATTAAACTAAAACATATTCTGAAATAAATGGAAGAGATGGATGTGTTGGGAGGATATTGTACAAGAAAACCTAGCAGAAATTTAGCACAAAGATTTGTTCTAACATTTCTACAAGATAAGGTAAGAGGGAAATATATTATAAAATGTTCATTGTCTAATAAAAGGGCATTCTAATTTTTCAAGGGAAAGTATTTATTTCTTGTATTAGCATCTCAGAGAAATTCATTACATTAATTGTTCCATAGGAGACTTTGGGCAATATAGTTTTAATACAATACAATATCATCTTGATAAATAAAAATTCTTTTGGAAAATAAAGTTTTCTCTTGCAAATATAATAGGTATCCTACTAAGTCCATACTGAGAACTATGAACAGGTCATAGCTGATAAACTGGTGGCTAGACTGCTGGAACATTGATTCTCAAGATTTTATTCATTTTGTGTGCAGCTTTGCTTTGACAGATCGAAGAAAGAGACCTGTGTGAGTATATCTTGGAAATTAGAGAAAATAGACATGGCATTAGCTTGGCCCCAACATTATTTATGTGTTGTTTAGGTTTTCCATATTCTGACATACTTTGTATCAACTTGATCAAACTTCTACTGAGCATAGTTTAAGTCATGACTTTTTAGTGTACTTCTAACTTAGCTCCTTGCATTTCCTTTAAATATTGCTTTGTTAAAGTAGTTCCTATGCAATTTGATGTATAAATATTCATAACTGTTGTATCTTAATTATGAATTGTTACTTTAGCATTAAAAAGTTCTCTTCTTTTTCAAGTTTAATACTTTTTGATATCAATTTTAAACTAGGAATTTAAATTCCTTAATGTTCAGATGAGTTCACAGTACCACACTAGGTACTACTCAAAAGTGTATAAATCTTTATTTTATATGCATAATCAATATTTCCTTTTATGAAATTGCTTAGGAACCCTCAATGCAGCCAATTCTAACTTTCCATTAAAATTAAAAAGAGGGAGAAAATAAAGCACCAATATAGTACTGAAAACATGTATTGAAATATTATCCAAATTTAATGTGAGATTTCAGAATAATTTTGATTAAGTACTTATTTCTTATACCCAGGCTTCCCCTCATAATAAGTAACAAGTTTTAATTTTTTCCTGTTGTCTTATGTGTCCTTCCTCATCCCTCTCCTCAAATGATGGTCCTCAATACAGAGAAGAAACAAATCAATTAGGTCTTTAAATAAATTTTAGAAACAACCAGACAACTAGATTTAAAAAGATGAGTTTTCAGGTACATTAGTTCATAGCTTGTTCCTTAGTCTGAGTGAGTTTCTATTACCAAAACTCAATGAGTAAAAGAAGCTGGATAAAAAGTCTCCCCAAATTCTTAATTGATTAGGGAAGTATGATAGAAACACTACTACCTCCAACTAGGGAAATTATTGTTTTAGGACTAGGATTTGGGAAGCTGGAAAGAAAGCAGTAGGAATGTGTGTACATAGATTAGATCAAGGGGATTGGACTTGGAGAGATAATTTACACAAGAACAGAAGAGGCACTGAGCAAGATATGAATCTTGGAAGAAGAGTCAGCTTTTCCAACACAGTGAAAAAACATCTTGAGGGAGATCACTCTGGTAAGAAAAGACACAAGACACTTGATGATAGTATTGGGTTCCTGCCACCTCACTCCCTTAGAATAAGTCCCTAAATGGACTACTCTCCGTCATGAGCTTACAAAAAATATATATTTTTAATATTAGCAAATTGATTACAATTTTATACATAACAAAAATATACTGTGACCCAATAAAGTTTATACAAACTATGCAAAAATCACATAATATAATGTATCAGCTTATTAATGTTAAGTCCTCCAAAGACGTCTTGAATGAGCAAGGTCACTTTCTTTAAATGGCAGAGCCATACTTGAAAAAATAGTCTGTGTAAGTAATTGTTTGATGGAGAAAAGGGCAATTTTGTTACATATACCATACTTTAACTGGAAGCTAACCCATTATATTACTTCAGCTGGATCTGAGCCAAAGAACCAAAAGAACATAAGCCCTTGATTCACTAGCGGCTGAGCCCTTACCTTTCCTCTCTGACACAAATGGCTCAAGCATCACTCTTCTGGAAGGTTCCAGAAACCTGGTGCAGACAGCAGTACACTTTTCCTATCTTTTTCTTTTTAGATGCTCCTCAGGTCTGTGACATTCTTAAAGACTCTTTATTTCTCAATATTGATATAAAATGTTCATAGTATCTTAGTGTGCTCTTTATTAGTAAACTTTATTTAAGTTTAATAAGCACATGTATTCATAAAGGTGGTCTCTTTGCCTTGGGGATATTCCATAAATTTGGAACCTATAAAATTAATCATTTAGAAAGATGAAGAAAACTAAGTTTCAGCATATTAGAGATGTTAAATATTACCTATTTAACAATCATAGCCTTTTAAACCATCAAAAGTATTTCTCTACATTAAATGGATAAAATTACTGTTTAATAAAGCTATATGATAAGGAAACCATACTTGTTAATATAGATACATATTCTTATCCATTGTGAAAACATATGGAATATATGCTTTCAATTTAGACTCCCTCAGATTAAAGACAGGAAAACAGGCACAGAATATCATGGCATGATCTATATTGCCCTGTTTGGTAATTGATCAAATGAGAGTGTTTTCTTTTTAAAAAACCAGTGGTGAGCATATACCTTTTTTCTAAGATAAGGAAAATAGCTTGGTGTTCTATTTATACTCAGCAACTTCTCTAATAAAATTGCAAGTAGCTAATGTTTATTCAAATGATAATAAATGAAAGTGCCTTGTGTTTTAACCACGA
Organism: Kogia breviceps; assembly: GCF_026419965.1. NCBI lineage: Eukaryota > Metazoa > Chordata > Mammalia > Artiodactyla > Physeteridae > Kogia > Kogia breviceps. The sequence continues at coordinate 105,827,091 of NC_081314.1, read as the reverse complement.
TGGAATACAAAATGAGAAAAAAATGGTTTCGATATTACTATTATATCTGATGCCTAAGAAAATAACATATTACTATGTTAAAAGTATACAACCTCGTCCATCTTAGCCTTTCACAAAAGCTGTGGATACAGATCTGTCACTCTTTTTGACACAGCACTGACAACAGCCCTATCCCATAGAATGATGAAAACCTAATGCCATCAGAATTGCTAATCTCCCTGCAATCACACATTCTTTCCTTGAAGCTCTGCCAGGAAGTGTTTCCTCTGAGAACAATGCTCAAACTTTTCATTACAGAACTCAAAACCACTTAAAGTCATAGCATTTTGGATACTCACATTTACACTAAACTTGAAAGACTGAAGTTGAATTCATGTAGGGGGTCTGAATCTCAAGAAGAAATAATAAACTTGTTTTTTTTCTGTCTTGAAAATTAAATGCTCCATAGATGAGATCATTGGTTTTGTTTCAAGTTTGATTTAATTTTCTCATTTATTTTGGGACCCTGTACTTTTGTGGGATGTCGTGAATAACTGAATAAAAGGCAAGAATACAGGGCTCACCTGCTTTAAATGGGCCTGAGTATATGTGACTGTGTGTGCAAATGTGTATGCACGTGTGTGCTTGTGAGCATGTGTGTGTTTATATGCTGTCATTCTGTAGGAATTGATTTGCTCACTACATTATTAGGTGATGACGTGTAAGATTTATTGTTTTGGGGTTTTTTTGAGATCACTTGAGTACATTCAAGGACAATGCTGGACTACGCTTAAATTCTTCTAAAACAAACAGAACCAAACTTGTGTTAGTTTTCCCTTAAGTCTAATTGAAAGTGACTTTTAAGTTACCATTAAAAAAGAGCATCTTTTATAATTATCCAACACTGCAAATGAGGAATTAACAAGCTCTCTCCATTTCCTCTAGGAATCACCCAGTTAGTTTTTTACCTTAGATCCCAGAGAAAGATTTTAAAGCAAGGGTCAGCACATTTTTTCTATAAAAAGCCAGCTAGTAAATGTTTTTACGCTTTCTGGGTCAGAGCTCTCTGTTCCACCTACTCAACTTTGCCATTGTAGCATAAAAGCAGGATGGTTGTGTTCCATTAAAACCTTATTTACAAATGAAGAGGTGAACTTGGATTTGGCGTGTGGGGTCTAGTTTGTCAATTCCCATTTTAAAGTAGGAACATATGCAAATTATGGCAAGATTTAAGGTGTCAAATCTAAATATTCTGCATTAATAATAGGCTAAAGTAAGCACGCATAATAAACTTATTAATAACTATGTATATTCACATTGAAGCCTATTAATCTGAAAAGGACAGTTATAAAACATTAATGTTTTTGACATTCATTGGAAATCACTCTATATAACAATGTTTCATTTTTCAGAAAATAAAAACAACAGAAGAAATTATAAAGTTGATATAAAATTTTATTTCTCACATTTTTTATGAGGTTCTCACACTTTTTAGATTTGATAGTTTTTCTCCTTAAATCTTACAAGTTTTCTCAAAGTACTAAAATAACGTTCTTCAGTGAGTTAGATTTTTTTTTTACATATACAGTATGTGTCTCCTTAAAAATGAAAGTGATCTATAGATATATGTTAATAGGAGGTCTAACTCAATATAATATAAAATTACCTCAGAATATAACTTTTTAAAACTGGCTCAGTTTTTTGGCCATATATGCGAAGCGTGAGAAATTTAAAAGGATAAGCGGACATAGCTGTAAACATACAAAATGGGATACTGTCTATATATACTCACTATCCACTTCGCCCTTGCTATTGAGTGACGTACAAAACATCCACCAATTTTGTAAATACCTACTCTTTTATTAAATCACTTCCTGCCATTAATATCAAGAATGGTTTCTGTCTCCTGTACTGAACTCTGACCTTTGCTGACCTTTGTTGACCTTTGTTATGCCATCACAGCACATTTTCAAAACTATAACCTGGATAAATTAAAAGGAGACTTTATGTCAACATCCACTGTAACAAAAGTCGAACTGACTAGGGAAAGTGTAAATATTGGTTTGGCTGGAAACTGAATGCAAGTTTCAGCAAAGCCTTACAAGGAGAGATAAAGGTGGAACAATTTTAAGTGTTTTGAAGAACAGCCTTTGCAGGAGATAAGGCTTCAAGCTTTTCTCAAACATCTGCCAATAAGGCATTTTGGGCAGACAAAGCAGGAAAGATCAGATTTAAGGTGCTTCTATTGAAACCATGCTTATTCTATCAGAGGATTTGAAGGTAACCACAATTAGATTAGGGGAGAAAGTACTAACCTGGGTATTGGGGTTAGTAAACAAATGACAGATTTCTGATTTAAGAATTCTATCTAACAGAGACCTTTGTTTGTGGTCACTTTCATGTGGAAATACCCAGATGCTAGTAGATCTCAGAGCTAAAATATTTCCCAGGGAACCTGAATCTGGCCTGTAATGCCAATGACTTAATCCTCATGGAAAATCACCAAGAATCTCAAGACTACAGCCAAAGAAGTGGACTCTAAACCTGTGCAGAAAATCTTTTAACACGTTCACCTAGAAACAAGTTTTTTAGATTATTCTGAAAAAATTGTTTTTTACAAAATCTTGCTAGTACTAGCTGGAATTTGTTCAAGAAAATTCATTTCAGCAAACAGTGCTGACTACACATTAAGCACTTTATTAGACACTAGTGTATATAAAGGAGTGTGTATGTGTATGTGTATGTGTGTGAATGTGTATGTGTATGCATGCATGTATGTTCCTAAAAACCTACAATTTGATATACTGAAGAAAAGTTTTAAAGTATCATTCTGGATTCGTCTTTCATCAAAAAAAAAAAAAAAAAAGGCCCCTCCACTACTTGTAAGAGTTGTACAAAATCTTGGAGAATAAAGAGGCTTTTTCACAGCTTTTATCCTTTATATCTTTATATCAATATTTGCTGATATTATTTAATTTCCCTTTTCTTTCAACTATATTATTAAAGATATCTCCTCTCTGGTCAACATATTTCAATCTTCCCATTTTTTAATATCATTTTATAAATTTTAAAATCACTTTACTGAGTTATAATTTATATACAATGACATGTACCCATTTAGAATATGGAGTGGATGGATTTTGATAAAAGTATACACCCTTGAAATTACCACAACAAGCATGATATAGACCATTTTCACCATCCCAAAAAGTTCCTCAGTGACCTTTTGCCATCAATTCCCTCTCCCAACTGTCAACTCAGGCAGTTATCAGTTTGCTTTCTATCACCATGGTTTAGTTTGTTCTATAATACCATAAAAATAATTTATAAAAAACATAGTTTTTCATGTCCAGGTTTTTTCACTCAGCATAATGTTTTAGAGATTCATTCCTGTTATTGTGTGCATAGATAGCACGTTTATTGCAGGGTAGTATTGGACTGCATGAGTATGACACAATTTGGTTTTCACTCACATCTTGATAGCAAAGTAGGTTGTTTCCATTTTCAGGCTATGGTGAATAAAGTTGCTATAACTACCTGAACTCAAATTTTTTGTGGACTTAGGAACACAAGACAACACTACAGCACTGCACTTGCAAGCCGTTTTAAAAAGTGAAATCACCGACAAAGAGCACAAAAATGTGCCACTAAATCGACTGTGAAAAGGATACTTATTTACAGTTATGACAGCTGAAACAAGAAGGCAAAACATCTTGTCCAACCTCAGCTGGGGAAGTGCTGGCCGTCCTGTTGGGATTAGTTCCATTATAAGAAGAGATATCAGAGAGCTCCTTTCCTCTCACTTTCTCTTCACCACATGCACAGGGGGAAAGGTCATGTAAGTACACACAGCAAGAAAGCAACTGTCCACAACCCAAAGACAGTGTGCTCACCAGACACTGACCTTGCTGGCACCAAGTTCCTATTGTTTAAACTGCCCAGTTTAAAGTATTTTGTTGTGGCAGCCTGAGATGACCAATAAATACAGGTTGAGCACTCAATTGTTTTGCTGCTCTGAGCATGTCCACTAATGCCCTTGAAAGAGCTGCAAGTATTGATTTTGAAGTTACAAATAAATTTTAGTGAGTAGGTAAATCTGCAAATAGGGAATCTACAAATAATGAGGATCGTGTGTGTGTGTGTGTGTGTGTCTGTCTGTCTGTCTGTCTGTCTCTGTATTGGACAGATACCTAGAAGTGGGACTCAATTGCTCAATTGCTAGGTCATATGGTAAATATATGTTTAATTTTTAATAAACTGCCAGACTGTTTTTCAATTTATACTTCACTCAGCAGAGTATGAGATTTCTACCTGCTCTCAATGCTCCCATACATTTGATATTGCCAGTCTTTTTCAGTTTTGCTATTAAAGGGTGTGTGTATGGTTATCTCATTAAACCTTTTTCTTTTACAAATTTATTGGCATATAATGTATGGAAAAACCTGCATGTGTGCAAAGTATATTATACTTTTGAGAAATCAACTTTATTGAGGCACTTTAATCAAATGAATCCATTTTTAGTGTACAGTTGAATGAGTTTTGATAAATGTATGATCCCATGAAACCACTACTGTCGAGATATCAGACATTTCCATCACCCCCAGAAGTTTTCTTATTCTCCTTTGTTCACTTAGTTCCCACCCTCTTCCACAAGGTCTAGGTCAAGGTCTCCCATGCTTCTTTTGGAAATGTTATGGTATCTTCTGGAAGTTTTCATTTGTTTTCGTTTTTAATTTTAGCTTTTATTTTTAGATCTATGTGCCATTCATTCTAAAGTAAGTTTTGTGTTGTTGTGAGGTTAGGGTCACAATTTATTTTCTTCCATATGAATATAGTTTGTTCATGCAACATCTACTGAAAAGATTATCCTTTTCCTTAGAACTTTATCAACACTCAGTTGTGTGGGTTTATTTCTTGATTCCAATTCTTTGTCCTTGATTTATTTGTCTATCACTACACCAGTATCATGTGTTCTTGAATATTTAAGTGTATAGTAAGTCTGAAATCAACTAATGTGACACATTCGTGTTGGATGTGGTGTAAAATTCTACAATTTCATTAAATAATTTATTAATTCAACTAAAAATTATGGAATGCTTACTTTCTTTCAACTACTTTGTTCTGCACTGAGAATGAAAAAAGAAAAACTTATTTCTCAAGATCTCATAGTCTAAATGTAATCTGAACAAAAAATGTTGAAATAGAAATGTATTCCAAAAAGGATAAAAACAGGAAATTTAGGACTTAAATTTATCTGTGCAGAGCAGAAATGCCTACAAGACTAATTACACCCCTAGTGGAATTGTCCATTCTCTTCCTATCTCACAATAATTCAAAGGCACAATAAGGTAATCATGCTTGCTAGTTTCACTGAATAATAAATTCTGGTACAAGGGGATCACAGAGCAAACATATTTGTCTTAATATGTTAAATAAGATGGTTACAGGTATAATTTAATTCAATGGTGGGTCAATTAAGAATAATAATAAATACATTTTTAAAAAACTCATGTGGTAAAAATTAATAGAGGTGAATGCTTTATTGGCTATGTATGCTGCAATAATGAAGGAAGGCAGCTGTCAAAGAAGAGTGTAACTGGGGTGACTAGATGAACTAGGCTATCATAAACTTAGATTACATATATGAGAAGGAGGTAGTTGATAATTTAGAATATCATACAGTTGAGGTTCTTAAGGTATTTATGGGAAGGCCATTAGGTCACTATAATTGTTTGGGAAAGACAGGCAGCCTTTTAAATGCCAGTGATGCATCCCTAATCACATATTCCAGAAATTATCTCATTAAACACATTAACTGGATCATAAATGCATTATGTCCATACTAAAAATCAGTGTCTTTGAAAGACTTATGTGAACTTAGTACTTCACAATTCTATCAATTATGTATTATTATTTAATTTGAATACATATTGTGCAGTTCAGTTACTCATGAACATTCTCTGAGATGTAGACTTCCTCAAAATTGATCCAATTATAAAAGTCATATAAAGGTGGAAAATATTTTCATAACTGTTCACTACATCATCTACCTCAAGGTCAACTTTTTCATTAGTTATGGTTATTATTTCAGGGATTCAGTTACATAGTTGCTTGAACACACGCATGAATAGAGAATAACTTTAAAATATTTTGGTATGTTGAAGGTACCCATGTGTCCTATATTTATGAATGAATGGAATAGTTTTTTAGTAAAACAAGTATATAATTCAGGATTGCTGATTTTCATTAAAAAAATTATTTTTCTACATACCTGTTACAGAGAATATAAACATTATTTCAATGACCAAGATTGAATATCTTTGGTTTTGATACCATCTGATAACATCAAGTATGATTTATCTGCCATGCTTCTATTCTAGATACATAGGAAGGATATAAAAATGGTAATTATAATTAAAGTTATCTCTCCATTTGTATTAAACTTTGTAATTGAATCAATCCATATCATCTGTATGCTGCATATCTATTTCACTCTTTCCACCCTTTCCAGCCTCCACATTCTAATCCACCATTGGATTGGTCTTATTAACAATAAAATAGTAAATATTTATGGAGAAATGATTATGTACCAAGTGTTAATACAATTAATGCAAAGGTGGTCTGCCCAACCATTGCATTAATTAACTCTGACTCTCCAAAATGGGCTGTTTCATCTCTAGAGGTATGGAAATATTTCTAAAAAAACTGTATAATTTTAAAGGATTCAATTCCGGGTACACAACTTTAAATGCAATAGTCCCTAAAACCACTATTTCTTTAAACATCTATGTTTATGCTCATTCCACTATCTTCTTTCCTCTTTCACAATAGTCTTCTCCCATATTAGGAAAAAAAGGCAGAATTTGTCAGTGACCATTAATCCCATAACAGATCACAAACACAATATTTCAAAATATTGGTGTTTATATTAAGAAATGAAAATATGAATAACAAATGACTATTTTTTTTCAAATCAGATCATGTGCATTTATTATCATCAAAAAGTTTTGAAGGAGGACCTAAAAAATTGTCAGCTAATAGGTTGTTAAAAATAATAATTGAGTACTGCAAAGATCATTTATCCTACCACACACAGAAAAGAATACTCAACAAAATCATGGCTTTTCTTTAACCCATTAGAGAGTTAAGGTCACAGGAAGTAATCTATCCTGAAATTCGAATAAAAACATATCCTGTCTTTGGATATTGGAGGAAAAGTTGCCAGGCACCAAAAATACTGGTAAAAATAATACAGTTAAAATTGTTAACAAATTGCTATAGGCTAAATGCAGGCTAGCATTAGAGTACAGAAATCCTAGGAAACGCAGATCAAAAAAGAAATTCACACCCACTCACGGGCTCTTTTCCACAAACTTACCACTTGCTCACAAGAAACACTGGTGGCAGGAGGGGTCCCTAGGTGCAGACCTGGGAGAGGAGAGCATCAGTACCTAGGGGAAAAGAACAAAACTCCACCCCTTATCCTTCACCCTTTTCTCCCCTACAGAGCCTTAAGCCACTATGCGGTAAACTGTCATCCTAAAGGCAGAGGGGGCTGATCCATTGTGATTGGGGTGGGGCAAATAAAATAAAACACTTCTACTGCTTGGAAAGGGGCAGGAAACACTCTTTGAACAAGATACTTGGAGGTATCCAAGATATCCAACCATTATAAATGTGCAGGATAAATTAGAAAGTCTCATTGTCAAGACTCAGAGACACAGACTCTGAATACAATTTAGGCTGAATGAAACAACCGAAAACTCTGCTCTCCTCACCCTACACACCAAAATGCCTAGCAAGGACCAGGAAACATTCAACAGCGGTCTACCATTAGTGTCAATACAAGACAATGAAGATAGAATCTTTCTAAAGAGCAGGCACACAGGGAAAGCCTAAAGCAACACGTAAATGGGCACATCAAGTAAAACTCTCAAGCAATCAGCCCCATAAAGGTCTAAGGCAAAGCCAGAGGATTTGAAGCTGGTGGTACACTGAGAATGATTCTAAAAACAACCGAATCCATACCCAGAAAATCTTCTCTTGTGGTAGTCTCCATCTAAAATGTAACTTAATGGTCGAGTATATATTCCCAGGAAACCAAATGATCCTTTATAAGGAACTGGAAGCTAGAGAAGCTGTGTGGTTCTTAAAGAAAAATGCATCAAATCTAATAGATGACTTGGCTATATGCATTAGCAAGTACACAAATGATTACGGGCAGGTAGTGGACTCAAAGTGACTAAGGAGTTAAACGTGATATCAGAATAGAAGCTTATAAATAAAAAGATTTAAAATTTCCTTAAACCCTATTTTTTAAAGAAGGAAAGGAAACAAGAAAATAAACAACAAGAATGCAGATTAAAGCACAATTTGTGATTCTGTCCCAAGGATTTTGAGCAGAGTCTGTCTCTTTTTAAAGACCATCTGCTTTCAAAGGATAGGAGTAAAAACCGTCAAGCTGGTTTCTACAAGTAGGGACAATTTTCTAGTACTATGAGTATTTAATAGATGGAGATAAATTCAAGAAAAAATCCCCATAGGTCTCATCACTGTCCTATTGTTATCAATACCTGTTAGGGTTATTTCTTTGGGGATATTAATACTTTCATTCCCTGATGTTTCTTTCAAAACAGAGATCTGGGTTTTAGGTCACTCAAGACTGCTTAGAAGAAGGTTGAGGAAAGACTCCTAGTATATGTTGAAAAGAAGACAGGGTGTATTGCATTAGTCCTCTGCAATCATTAGCCCTGTCTACTTGTGATAGAGTGGAGTCTAGAGTCAGAGGTGATATTTCTAGATGCATAGGTAGTCTGTCACTAATTTGTAGAGGAAGAGTTGAGAACCCAAAAAGGATTGGATCTCAGTTTCATTAAATCACTCACCATAACATACTTAAACTAGAAATTAATAATTGAAAGATATTAAAAAACCCCAATATTTGTAAATTAAATAATACCTGCTTCTAAGTAACTCATTGGTCAGAGTAAAATGAATATTATATCTGAATTAAATAAAAATCAAAGCTCAGTATTTTAAAATTTGTTGTGTGAAGTTAAATGATTGCACTAAATAGTTCCTTAGAAGAGAGAGCTCATATCAATGATCTATGCCTCATTTATAAATCTAGCAGAAAGGAAGAGCAAATGAAATCTAAAACAAGCATAAAGAAATAGTAAAGAACAGTCAATCAGTAAAATGTAAAACAAAAACTAAAAAACTAAAGAAAACAATCAATGAAACCAAAAACTGGTTCTTTGAAAATATCACCAGTATTGATAAAATTCTCATTACGATGAGAATTATTCCAGCATTAAGTGACAGTCATGGATGCATGAATTAATCATGAAGCACAAAATTTTACTTTATCCATTTCATTAATAGATGTATTTCAAAAGAAAGTTTATTCATGTGTAATGTTTGTCTATTTAAAGAGTAATATATTAACATTTTGTGAATTAATATATTAACATCAATGATACATAAGAAATTAGTTTGAGAAGTTTGAGAAATTATTTTGAGAATTATTTGAGTTTTCTCTAAAAATAAGCTCATACATGATTAATAATATAGTAAAATTTAAACATTATGCAATGTTAATATATCTCAATGGATATTATATATATATAATATATATCAGTATATAATATAGGAGATATATGTGTTGATCATATTATTTATTACCTTACCATATTATTTCAAATTTTTGTGATATATTAATATATAATATATATGTTTATATATAAATACTAATAATATTATTTGTCACTATATCATTAGAAAGGTATGTTATTGTGATAAATGAGAATATTAATAATAAAATATGGCATTATGTAAAATTTTATTGAAAGAATGGAATGCGAAAACAAACTCAATTTTCCCTGTTTTGTAGTTAAAACAAAAGAAAGCAAAAAAATCAAAATAAAAGCAGAGGATTAGAGAATTAATTAATTTGATCACTGTCACTTAGTACAGGGCAATGCCAGGACTATTTCAAATCTAGGTAACATTAACATCCATGTTTTCATGATCTTCTTTGACATACTGGCAGAGTGTTCAGAAATAATGTATATAGGAAATAGACATAAATGCAGGTGCTTTGGGGTTTTGTTTATAAAATCATTTATCAGTTATATACTTTGCATTATCTTTTCAATACATCTTATATAAAAAGTCCACCATTATTAATTATTTTCAGAGTTGACATGGATAAAAGATTTGTCTATCTTAATGTGTTGCCTCAAGTGGCTTGGGGTTTTTGCTGTGGTAGTTGTCATTTTTATTTGTTTGTTTGTTTTTGCATACAACTGAAATTTTATAACCTACCATTTTCATTTTTTCCTTTCCTGGTAGGAAGTTTGAAATAAACATAAGGATAAGCTGCTAAAGACTACTTCAACCTGAGTTGTAGATGTTCCTCACTGTATAGATGCTTAATACACACATGGGCGTTTTTGTATGTTTGAAAGATTTATAAGAAACATATATAGTATTATATTTATATTTCTCACTTAATGGATTTTAGTTAATCACAATAATCCTATAAGCATTCTTTTCTATTTTAAATAATAAGCAAATCATTTTCAATGTTATCCTTTATTAAACTAACTTTTAATTTATCCATATTACTAAGTCAATCATATGCTGAAGCTTAACTGTAGACAACCTCAAATTATCTTGAGAGTAAGTGGAAAACAAATGAACAAACAGAAAAGATCTTGCAACCTTTAAACTATAATTAAAATTTGAAGGCTTGAAAGTGAGTAGAAGAAAATAAACTGCTTTGTTTTTAACATTATTTTGCTTTGCTTTAAATATGATGTACAGATCATAATATGCTATTATAACAGGCTGAAATGAAATCTACTTGTTTATGCCAAATTTGAATTTCAGAAACAGACTACTTACTGAAAGTCGAATGTCAGAAGTTGATAGAAAACAAATGTGGAAAGCTCTCTCTAAATGTCACACCCTATTCTTTTCAAATCAGAATTAATTTAGCTCATTATTTAACAGATTATATTTTGCACAGCAACAATTTGTATAGGATATCAAAGTCACTATTTTAGTGTGCAAGGAACTAGAAATATAATTTCCTGTCTTTTAAAAGTGAATCATTAGTATTACATATTAATTTCCTCTTAAATTATTACGTGAAAAATAGAAAATTCCCAAAGGCAATAACTTTCTTTAAATTTACATATCCTTAAACATAATTTGACAAAAAAATGACCATTAGTAAATGCAAAATTAATTTTTAAGGGAATCATATATTGCCTGTTTTCATTCAAATTTTGAAGAGATTCTAGAATTAACATTTTTCATGTACTCAAAAGCATTCTAAATTAATATGCTTTTATTTCCTAACTGCTATTTAAAAAACCTGTAAAGCAAAACCTGTGAACACTAGGTAAATGCAAGATAGTCTGTTTTACTATTTGTGCAGTTTTATCAAAAATTACATATCACAGGTGTCAATTAGAAAGCTGAAAGATTTTGGCATAAACCTTATGCAAACATCCCTCTGGCTTTATATAATTTCACTTCTTTAACTCATTTTTATAAAATATGATTGATACTTTAAACATTTTTTTCCTACTGAGTTTATTATCTTTAAGGAGAAACGTGTCAATATAATGTACAGTTTTTAGGAAGAAAGCATTTTTATGTCTCCATTAGTCAATCTAAAACTTTACTCTTTCAAAAGCAGGTGATTCTTCTAAGCAAAGCTTTTATAAAATGTAGCCAATTTCCAGGATAAAATAATAACAATAGAATCAGCAGTTATGAAAGTGACTTGAAGGTCATCCTGAACATCTCTCAAAGGAGCTAATGACTTTTCAGGCTTTTTTCCCCTAAGTGAAATCAATCTCTAATTGATCCACACATTTGTACACAGTTGATAGGAAATAATCATTCCTATCTCTATTTTGTAAATGACAACTTTGCCTTTTCTGCTTTCACCATTCTAAAAAACCGATATGTGAATCAACTATATATTTTAGATGGTAACTTTCACTATATTTCTTTTTTCAAATACTTATATTCACAATGAATAATTCTTATATTCTATGATTACAAATTTTCTTACAGACAGTTCTAGCTGAATTTGGTTTTGTTTATTATTTTTCTATGTCTTATATGCATTTGGTTTTGTTTATTATTTTTCTATGTCTTATATGCAAGCTAAATGCCTAGCACAGGCCACCTTCACTTAATATATCCAGAAAGGGAGTAGGTCCCAAATGGCACCATTTACTAGACAAGTGTTTTCCAATTCTTCTGTCCTTCTCTACAACAGGTCATTGGTTATTCTGATGTTCATCATGGCATAGACACAGGAACTAAAAAGTTCAATGTCGTTGCTTGCACAAGAGCCACCTGAGGTTGGACAAGAAAAGACTTACAGCAGACTGTGCCTCCTTTTATGACTACATTTCTTATGCCATGAGCACAGAACCTTATTCAGATGTACAGATTTCACATGTAACACTTAGCTCAAAGGAGAAAAAGAATTAACAATATGTATAAAATATGAAGTGTCATTGGAAAAAACATGAGATGTCTATTCCACCCTCACAATTTAAGGGAAACACCCTCAAACAATAAAAACCTTAAAAAGCTGTTGTATTGGGCCACTCTGTGGCTTCTAACCTTGTATCCTGGGGCTAAGGTCTGCAACCATCTTCAGAAGCATGTTTTTCTTTAACTTCATTGTGACTTTCAGTCTCCAGAGTTGGTCTTGACCTTGAATCCATCACCTGGAAAGATAGAGAGTAATTATTCCTTAAACAATTGATCCAAAGATTCCAGAGGGAAAAAAAGTTTGTGGTCTTCAGAACCGATAACTCTAAAAACTGTTAGGAGGGTGTGGGAAAATAAATGGTACTGCATATTTTGCAGAAGAGTTTCAATTGGACCCCACGGTCCATAGTGGGCATATAGTAAGGAAATTCTAAATTTATTTCCTTTGACTCTTTCCACCAAGCTGATTTGTAGCTACATTTCTTTATTCTTTGGGTGTTCAGCAGGATAACCTCACACACATACACACATATACACACACACACTTGTGCAGACCTTCATGGGTACCTCAGAAATATTACAGTTTAAACCATATTGAAGGGAATAAATATTTTTATAAATGGATTTTAATTGACCATGCTCACATGAAGTTACTGTTTCACATTGCTAATGTAGAACAATTAGGTATCTATGGATTAGTTTTATGTCTTCCAACAATTATCCCCAAACTTAAGATTTCTCTCTATCCATTCAAGTTTTGCTTCATAAAATTATTAAAAATGTAGCTTGTGTCTGTTTAATATTAAGATTATAGGCTGATGTTTTAAGTGTAATTTTTTCTATTAGGAATGCTGATTACAGTAACTAAGTAGATAAATAATTTTTTCTCCATTTGGTTGATAGATGTTACCTTATTTACCAAGAGAATATTTGTTGATTCTAACACAGTGATTAAGGATACAAACTTTGTAGCATATGTTTCAATCTTTTTTTTACCTACCTATCATTCTGGTTCAGTGCTTCTATGAAGCAGTGGGTGGGAGGGTAGAGGAAGGCTCATATCACTGCTGGAAATACATACATGACTAGATAACATCATATTCCATATTTATAGCTTATCAGTGAGCATTTGATCATAGAACTATACTCATGAGAAGTGACATAAAATAGAGGGTTTACTACAGAGGTTTGACCTTACAAAAATGTGGGAGCTGATTACACAGATCACATGCAGTCATTGCTTCTTCATCAGGTGCTGGGCCTGAGGTCAGCAGAGCAAATGGCTTTGAAGGGAAGGTGATTGTAAAGTAGGGTCAAACAAGGACAAATGGAACATGCAAGGAGGATCTGGAATCTGTGCCATTCTCTCATTGCCTCCCAGCCTCCATGCTCACGTTGCAGGTGACGTGCAGGAGAAGGTACCATCACAGAGATAAGCACCTGAACCAGGAACCAAGGAAAATGAAGGAAGAGTTCCAGCAGGACAAGGAGAAACTGCGAGCCTGGCTACTACTGCCCAGGTTGCATGCCCTGCCCTAAGACTTGGAAAAACTAAAGGAGTATACTCAGTGAGAACTGGAGGAGCTCTAAGATGAGCTGCTGCCCCACAGCAATCAAGTAAACCTGCAGATCAGTGACAATGTGCATGAGCTGTAGGAGAACACAGTACCCTACACCAAACTTCCAAGCATAAAAAGAATATGTCTGTCCTTTACACTTCAAATGATGCTCAAAATGTCTTCTGTGACCCATTCTACCCTGGAACTATGTAGCAAAGGTTATGCCTAGAAAATACAGTTCTAGTTTAACTAAGTTGAAACATTTCAAATCTACCACAGCCCACATTATTTCAACACGCCATCTACATATTTATTTTTTAAAACATTCTGAACTTCCAAATAAAGACAACAATGAAATCTCAATTCCAGATAATATTGATGTAGCTATCTGTTACACAATCCAAAACAGGGTGACTCTCCTCCCAAAAGAACATTCAAAATCTTTTCACAGGCATAACTCATTTTACTGTGTTTTATTTTACTGTGCTTCAGACATTGCATTTTTTTACAAATTGAAGGTTTGTGGCAACCCTGTGTTGAGCAAGGCTACTGGTGCCATTTTTTTCCAACTGCATTTGCTCACATCACATTTGTGGCATATTTTGGTAATTTTGCAATATATCAAAATTTTAATTATTTTTAGATTTGTTATGGTCATCTGTGATCAGTGAGTGACCTTTGATGTTACTACTGTAACTGTTTGGGGGTGCCATGAATTGCACCCATGTAAATCATTGAACTCAATGGATAAACGTTATGTGTGTTCTGACTGCTCCACAGACTGGCAGTTCTCTTTTGTTCTCCCTGTCCTTGGGCCTGCCTATTCCCTGAGACACAACAATAGAGAAACTAGGCTAATTAATAACCCTACAGTGGGCTCTAAGTGTTCAAGTGAAAGGAAGAGTTGCAAGTCTCTCATTTTAAATCAAAAGCTAGAAATGATTAAGCTTAGTGAGGAAGGCATGTCAATAGCTGAGACAGGCCAAAAGCTAGGCCACCTGTGCCAAACAGCCAAGTTGTGATTGCAGATAAAAAGTTCTTAAATGAAATTAAAAGTGCTACTCAAGTGAACACACAAATGATAAGAAAGTGAAACAGTCTTGTTGCTGACACAGAGAAAGTTTTACTGGTCCGGATTAAAGAGAAAGACAGCCACAACACAACCTTAAACCGAAGCCTAATACAGAGCAAGGCCCTAGCTCTCCTCAATTTTATGAAGACCGAGACTGGAGAAGAAGCTGCAGAAGAGAAGTTTGAAGCTAGCAGAGTTTAGTTCACGAGATTTAAGGAAAGAAGATGTCTCCATAACATAAAAGTGCAAGGTGAAGCAGCAAATGCTGATGTAGAAGCTGCAGCAAGTTATCCAGAAGATCTGGCTGAGATAATTAATGAAGATGGCTACACTAAACAATAGATTTTCAATGTAGATGAAAATACTGGAAGAGGCCATCTAGCATTTTAATAGCTCCAGAGACGTCAATTCCTGGCTTCAAAGCTTTAAAGAACAGGCTGACTCTCCTGCTAGGGGCTAATGTAGCTGATGACTTTAAGCTGAAGCCTATGCTCATTTACCACTGTGGAAATCCTATGACCCTTAAGGTTTATGCTAAATCTACTCTGCCCATGCTCTATAATTGGAACAACAAAGCCTGGATGACAGTACATGTTTACAACATGATTTACTGAAGATTTTAAGCCTGCTGCTGAGAACTACTGTGAGAAAAAAAGATTCTTTTCAAAATATTACTGGTCATTAACAATGTAGCTGGTCACCCAAGAGCTCTGATGGAGATGTACAATGAGATTAATGTTGTTTTCATGTCTGTAGCCCATGGATCACGGAGTAATTTTGACTTATTATTATTTAACAAATACATTTCAGGGACTTCCCTGGTGGTGCAGTGGTTAAGAATCCACCTGCCAATGCAGGGGACACAGGTTTGAGCCCTAGTCCAGGAAAATCCCACATGCCACGGAGTAACTAAGCCCGTGTGCCACAACTACTGAGCCTGTGCTCTAGAGTCCACGAGCCACAACTACTGAGCCCACATGCCACAACTACTGAAGCCCGTGTACCTAGAGCACGTGCTCCACAACAAGAGAAGCCACCTTAATGAGAAGCCTGTACACCGCAACAAAGAGTAGCCCCTGCTCACCGCAACTAGAGAAAGCCCACACAAAGCAATGAAGACTCAACGCAGCCATAAATAAATAAATAAATAAATAATTTTTTAAAAATTCATTTCATCAGGTGCCATACATAGTGATTCCTCTGATGGATCTGGGAAAAGTAAAATAAAAACCTTCTGGAAAGCATTCACCATTCTAAATGTCATTAAGAACATTTATGATTCATGGTAAGAGGTCAAAATATCAATAATCATGGAGTTTGACAGACGTTGATTCCAACCCTCATGGATGACTTTGAGAGGTTCAAGACTTCTGGGGAGAAGTAACTGCAGATGTATTAGAAATAGCAAGATAACCAGAATTAGAAGTGGAGCTTGAAGATATGACTGAATTGCTAGAAACTCATGATAAAACTTTAAAGGATGAGCAGTTGCTTCTTATGATTGAGAAAATAAAATGGTTTCTTGAGATGGAATCTACTTCTGGTGAGAATGCTGTGAAGACCATTGAAATGACAACAAAGGATTTGAAATATTACATAAATTTAGTTTAAAAGCAGAGGCAGAGTTTGACTCCAATTCTGAAAGAAGTTCCACAATAGGTAAAATGCTGTCAAACATCATTGCATGCTGCAAACAGATGATTCATGAAAGGAAGAGTCAACTGATGTGGCAAACAGTACTGTTGTCTTATCTTAAGAAATTGCCTCAGTCATCCCAACCTTCGACTTTCAACCACCACCCTGATCAGTCAGCAGCAATCAACATCAAGGCAAGACTCTCCACTAGTAAAAAGATTAGGACTCCCTGAAGGTTCAGATGATGATTAGCATTTTTTGGCAATAAAGTATACATTTTAACTAATGTATGTACATTGTTTTTTTAGACATAATGCTATTGCTTATCAATTAGACTACAGTATAGTATAAACATAGCTTTTATATGCACTGGGAAACCAAAAAATTGTTTGACTAGGTTTATTGTGGTGTCTGGACCCAAACCCACAGTATTTCTGAGGCACGCCTGTATACATCATTGGTGATGTTCATTAATCCAGTCTCTGAAGGGGTTGTCACAGAGCTGGTACTGTAAGTAAGCTTTTAAAAGGTCATTTCATGTCTGATTCTAGGACTGGGTCAGCAACAATATAAGATGAGCTTGGAGCATCTTTTAGTATGAGAAAAAAAGTGTTCAGATATTAAAGGATGAGGGCATGTCAAAAGATCCAGAAGCTAACATGAAAGCACTCCCAATGGCCAGAACTGTAGTAATTTGAACAAAGAAAGAAAAAAATGCAGTACTGGTTTATAATGAAATTATAACAAATACACATGAGTTCATACTACTATAAATAAATAACTGAATGAATAAATAAATGGGAGAGAAGAGACAGCTCTTCCCTACAGAATAATTCCAAATAATACATGTAGATACTCTCTCCTCCAGGAGGTGAACTTCACTGTTCCCACCCCCTTTAGGATGGCTTGGATATAAGCTGGAATATGGAAATGAAAAAACAGTAACTTTACAGTGGGGAAATCTAGCAAACGCTAATACCAAATGATTATGGTTAACATTACCAGTGATGTCATATGGATATAATGTTCCCCTGGTATGATGTAATAACAAGGGTACTCCATTCACTACAAAAATCAAAAACCCAGTCTAATCATGACAAAAAATCAGAAGGAATTATGTTCCTTTCACATACCCGACCATTCAGCCAAACCACTAGCTACAGTATTTGAGTCGGTATAAATCTATCCCTCTGACTATCTCAGCTTTTGGAAAATAAACAATAGCATACTATTTGATGGCCTACCCACTGGGAGGATTTTGCTTCTCCACAGCCCATCAGGGCCACCCCAGTATAGGTCTGTAGTGTTTTAGCTGTCCACTTTCATATATTACCAATAAATCACGTAGAACCATTACTCCTCATGAATCTTTAGAACAGTTGAGAGGGAATAGTCTAAGTAGCAGGAATATGAGCCATGGGCTCCTGGGAAACAAGCTCAAGCATCTTATGCCTTCAACTCTTGCTTGAACTCCAACTCATATAAACAACATCCATCTGATGATGCAGTGCTATAGGCATACTCAACATTATGGTTTGGTGTGTGAGACAAAATATAATTCCTTATGGACACCTCAGATTGCACGTTAATGTGGGGGTCCATTATCAGGCAAACATAAGACAGTGCAAACCATAAATTATGTCAGGAGAATACTTCTCAGCAAAGGATGGTGAAGTTTTCCTCTTAAAATTCTAAAGATCTGCACTATAATCCACATATAAGTAACCAGAAACAAGGATATTCACTAAAATATCTGTAGAAAGCTTCACTTTTCAGGTAACTACATATAATGGTACTGCTGCTGAGGCCACCTCAACACAGAGATGTAGAAATTTCTCCTCAAATTGCTGGCCTTGCAGTTATCCCTTTATCTCCCCTTCCCAACAGTTAAACATTTTTTAACTATTGGCTCTTTGATATCTAATCTGCGTAAGAGAAAAAATATCTACCTACCTACTTATTTACTTCCTTTAGTCAATTTTCCATTACCCTTTAATCTTATATATAAACATTAAATTTTATCATTAATGCACACCCTCTTAGATGGAGCCCATTTTTGGCCACATATACGTTCATACATGAGAATCAATCTAAAAAGTAGTATCACTAAGCCCCAGTGAAAAAAAACTTCTGAAAATAGAAGATAATTTATAAAGACTCTATATCTTATTTTCAGTGAAACTGAAAAATGTTCAGTTAGTAAAACTAACAGGAACATCTGATATGAAGAAAAGTTAACTATCATTAAAATGGTCAATCAGAAATATTGTAGAGTCCAGAATCAAAAACATCTTGGCATCAACATTTATAAAACAAAAGATGTTGGCAGTATTCTGACTTCCACTCTTGTATTAATAAATATTAGAGGGTCTGTCATTTTTTCCTCTTTTATAGCCAGAACCCATTGCTTTGTTACAAGACAAGGGCAATTACAATATAATGCTTGAATATTCTTTTATATTATCCTTGTTTCACAATAATTTAAAGAGAAATGTCTTGTAGTTTCTGATACACAATCACAATGATGACAACAAAATAATGATATGAGGATAAGAATATTTAACATAAATTAACTGCTTATCATGTGTCAGATATTAGGGTAGTGTTACCAAGCAAGGGCTCACTGTCTGATGTACATACCCAAAAAAGCCAAAAGTACGGCACTGACTTGAGAAAACAAAGCTTTATTGCTAGGCTGACCAGCAAGGAGACAAGAGGGAGACCACAAATCTATCTCCCCTACCTGGGGTTTGTTCAAACTTTTATGAGTTAGGGAGGATGGGTTGCTATGCGAAAGCACTGGCAGGGCAGGTTTTGATTGGAGGGCTTTGGAACTTAGCCATTTATGGTAAATATGGTAAAGAGAGCTTCAGCACCAGATCTTCCTGGACAATGGACCCTTTGCTTCTAAAAGGGTTTGAGAGCTCAGGTTTATGTCATGTCCCAGTCCTTTGGTTCTGTGTGGTGGGGTTGGGACTTGATTCTCGGAGTTAATTAGGTCAAAATTTTCTCCTCTGCACGTGCTACAGCTGCATGACTAATGGTTTTGTTCTATTGTCTCTGGAAAACAACTCAGTATCTTGTTAGACAAACGATAGGGCCGGTTTGGGCTGTTTCTGTGGTTACAGTAGGAATTTTGAATTTAAACTGAATACGTCTTTCCAATTTTATATCTCCCAGATATATATTCTGATGTCACTCCTATGGGATTCTCAGAGGGAGTTTTAGGCAAATGTTTTTGCATTGAAATCCTAGCTGGAAACAAAAAAAGAGTATTTTTTTTAATGTGTAAAAAATATTCCAGTGTGATTTATAGGAACAAAGCAAATAATAGTATGATGATGATAAATAGTGATCATAAAGCTAGGCTTACATTTGTATGAGGAATATAATACTTTCTCCATTTTACAGGTGTAGCTTGCCTATATATCTAATTACAGCTAGTAATTAAATAATCCAGACTCAAACATAGGAATTATTCTTTTAATACTAGAATTTTGGTTTTTGGTTAAAGTAATTCTTTGTTGGTGATAGCAGGTAAAACATCATGTTTACCAATTAATCACTTGAATGCAAGAATATAACAGAAATCACGTTTCATGTTTTGATTAAATTATACAATGGAGAAATAGCTAGAGAAATTTATTAGCAGAAATATTCACTACTCAAATAAAATTTGTAGTGATATCAATACATTTTGAAAGCATGTCTCTACTGTCTGCAACTACAGAGATCTTCAATTATCAATTGCCACCATATATAGGAAGGCATACTATGGTTCAAAAATAAAAGAGAACAGTAGCTATGGAAGAAAATATGACATGAGAGTGAATAAAAATAAATATATAAAGCATCAAGCTGTTTTCTATTTGTAAATGATTAGAGGCCCTTGGTAACTATGCCCAACTTATAGATGATTGGTTACTCTTTGTAATCAAATTGCTTTTTGGTATAAAAATCCAGTTTGGGAAAAGCATTCTGTGGATTGCTGACTTAATGTCAATAAGCCTAGAAAAGCTCCCCAAAGGGAACAAAAGTTATCTTGAGGTCTATCTGCCCTTGCTGTACAACTCTGCTCATGCTGGTATATGCCAGGAACTAATTCTAGAACGACTGGCAGCATTCCAGGTGAATTTGATTGCACTGATCAAAGTTAGCTAGGAAACTTATTCTCTTTTGACTCAATCACTACAGAGATTTCAGTTATAAAATATGCAGTATTTTGTTAATAAAACAATCATTAACTTCATTTGGATCTTAATGAAAATGTGTAGATAATGAGAAAATGGGTCTGAAATATTTTATAAAGATGATTGACACTTTTCAGAGTCTGGGTTGGTATGTTTCATCTACTCAAACATGGTGAAAAGGACATTGTATGAAATATTTTTCTGTGGTAGTATTTTATCTGAAGCTGTACTTTTTACTTTTATTATTCTGGATACTTTTACAAAGGTATAAACTGTTAGCATTCACTTCTGTAAAATCAACGTGAGTATATAATGTGACTGGAAGTGAAATGTTAAACATTTTCTCATACATTTTATAATTTGTATGGAGAATTGTTAGTCTTCTGACATTTCAAATTTTATTAATAATATTATTTGGTCTAAAAATCCCATATTTATATTTTATAAATTTTTTCACTATAATATATAACATAATCCCTACAGGGTATTGATTGCCATTATATTATGCTGACATAATAAAAACAAAAAATGGAAAACAAGAAATGGAAATACATGCACACAGAAAGATATAAAGATAGATAGTTAATTTTGTTTTTTGGACCTTCTGTAAAGAGAAGGTCCAAAAATTCTCCAAATTTCACAAAACAATATTATTATTTGTACCCTCTTCCTTTTACCTCCCTTACTCCAAGAAAACATTTTCATATGTTTTATGAATATCCTTTAGTTTGAATGTATCCCTTTAAATTTTTAATGCATATTTTAAATTGCATATAATAATATTACATTATGTATCGCATTCTGTTTCTTACTTTAAAAAGAAGTAAGCTACATATTTTAAGATCCACAAGTTTGAGAAGAGCCCATTAATCTTAGTTCCTGTAGACCACACCATGATGTGTATCTATTTTGCCTGCCCACGCTCCCACTGCTGAGTATCCAGTTTGTGGATGCTTAATGTATTCTCAAATCTCTGACATCAAAAGCTTGCAAAGAACATAATAATATATGTTCTCTTATGGACTTGTGTAGGATGTCTTTAGGATGTATAGCTGAAGTAAATTTTCTTAGTCATAGATAAGGTGACCAAATAATTCATCATTAGATTGTGACATGCTGGAGAGTAAAAGGGGGTGCTGTCAGTAATCTCACAAGGACAGGAATAAGGCTGCAATATTCAAGCACACTAGAATACTGGATGTGCGTATATTTAATTTGTCTGAATACTTTGAGATTCATCCCCAAAATGGCTTCATAAATCACTTGCCAACAAATACATGGCAATAACTAAATTTCTAAAGTTTGCCAGTATAATACAAAGTGATATATATTTTCATTATATATATTTTATATCAATAAGTTAACATATCCACATATATTACTGTTAGGCTTTTGGGTCACCTTACCTGTAAATTGCTTATTTACTTCTTTTACATATTATTCTTTGGAGTTCTTCTCTTTTTCTTGTTGGATTTACCGGATTTCCTATATATTCTTAATATTATTCTTTTATTCATTTTTTATGATATAAAAACCTTCATCTAATCTAGCATCTCTGTTTACTTTGACCATGGTCTATATCATAGAGATCTTACTAAGCAACAAAGATACATTCTTTCATTTTTCTTAATCAGTTCTATTGAGGAGTAACTTACAAACAATAATTTTCAAAAATTGCAAATGTGCAATTTGATGAATTTTGAGAAATCTGTGCACTTTTGTATCTTACAAAAAAAAAAGCAAGGTTATAAAACATTTTCATCATTCATTGAAGTTCTGTCCTGCACTTTTGTAGTCAGGTTGCTGTCTCATCCCCTGAGTGCTTTCTTTTTGTCACTCTACTCTTTTCTAGAATTTTCAAATAAATGGAATCAGAGTATATAGTATTTTTTTGTCTAACATTTCATTTAGCATAATGTTTTTTAGATTTGTCCATATTGTTCTCTCTATCTGTAGCTAATTATTTTTTATTTCTGAGTAGTTTTCCATTGTATGAATATACCAGTTGTTTATTCCTCCATATTTCAAAGATATTTGCTGGCTTCTCCCAATTGTTTTTGTTTAATAAGTATTAACAAAACTTCTATGAAATTTGAAGTACAAGTATTTGTACTTGTACAAAGTACATTAACATGTACTTTCACTTATCTTGAATAAAAGCCAGGGGTAGAATCACTGTTTTATATTATGTTTAAAGTTTAATTTATGAATATTTTTCAAGGTGACTTTATCATTTTCATTTCACCAGAAAAATATGAGTTCTATTTGCTTTACATACACAAAAATACTTGCTACTGTCAGGGGGTTTCATTTTCTTGTTTGTTTTAGTCATTCTAGAAGTTGTACAATCATATATCATTGTTTAATTCTGACAAAAGGCCTTTATTAAATAAATGTTTAGCAAATATTTTTCCAGTGATTGACTTGCATTTTCAATGTCATAATAATGTCTTTTGAAGGGTAAGATTTTTAAAAAATTTTAATTATGTCCAAGGTGTCAATATTTTATTTTATTTTTCATGAGGTTTTTTATTTTAAACAACCTCTACCTAAGTTTCACTTTGAGCCTCTCCTCTTTTCACCTAGAAATTTTATATTGATTTCAAAAAAAATTAACATTTTAACAATTTTGAGTTCTTTAACATCATTAACACATCTTTATCCATTAATTTAGATTTTCGGAAGTCTCTCAACCATATTCTATAGTCTTTAATGTAAAGATTTAGCATCTTTTGAATAAAATTTATCACAAAAATAGATATCTAGATCAATGGAACAGGGTAGAAAGCCCAGAAATAAATCCACACACCTATAATCAATTAATCTATGAAAAAGGAGGCAAGAATATACAATGGAGAAAAGACAGTCTCTTCAACAACTGATGCTGGAAAACTGGACAGCTACATGTAAACGAATAAAATTGGAACATTCTCTAACACCATATACAAAAATAAACTCAAAATGGATTAAATACCTAAATGAAGACCAGATACTATAAAACTCCTAGAGGAAACATAAGAGAACACTCTTTGACATAAAATGCAGCAATAGTTTTTTTGGATCCATCTCCTAGAGTAATGGAAATAAAAACAAAAATAAACAAATGAGACCTAATTAAACTTAAAAGCTTTTGCACAACAAAGGAAACCATAAACAAAATGAAAAGACAACTCACAGAATGGGAGAAAATACTTGCAAATGGTGTGACTGACAAGGGCTTAATTTCCAAAATATACAAACAGCTCAATATAAAAAAAAAAAAAAAACCCAATCAAAAAAGGGGCAGAAGATCTAAATAGACATTTCTCCAAAGAAGACATACAGATGGCCAAAAGGCACATGAAAAGATGCTCAACATTGCTAATTATTAGAGAAATGCAAATCAAAAAACTACAATGAAGTATCACCTCACACTGGTCAGAATGGCCATCATCAAAAAAGTCTACAAATAATAAATACTGCCATGTATTCTGGTATTGCTATAACATTATTTCTTTGTGTTTGTGCATTTGCCTAATAAATCTTTGTCAATATAATTAAATTTGACCTTTATTTTTATGACTTTTTTCCCTTGTAAAGAGCACACAGATAAAATTTTAACCCAAGTTGACAGGGTTATTTAGTAGGGTTATTAATGACATAAATTACAGATATTCTCTTTGCTTATATGCTTGAAATTCTGACATATTACTTCATACATTCTGTTTTATTGTGCCACCTTTGTGACATGAATAGACATTTTTCCAAAGAAAACATACAGATGGACAATGTGAAAAGATGCTCAACATCACTATCATCAGGAAAATGTAAATCAAAACCACAATGAGATACCACCTCATTCACATCAGAATGACTATCATCAAAAAGACAACAAATAACAAATGTTGGGGAGGATGTAGAGAAAAGGGAACCCTCATGCACTGTTGGTGGGATTGTAAATTGGTGCGGCAAGTATGGAACACAGCATGGAGGTTCCTCAAAAAACTAAATGTAGAACTGCCATATGATCCAGTAATTTCACTTCTGGGTATTTACCCAAAGAAAACAAAAACACTAATTCATAAAAATATATGCACTCCAATATTTATAGCAGCATTATTTACAACAGCCAAGATATGGAAGCACCTACATTCTTGAGAAGAAAATGATGGCAGCCTGTTCCCAGAGAAGTTTCAGGTATAACAAAAAGGCACTAGTAGATTTGAGTAGTGCAGAGGTAGTTTATGCCTTTCTCTACATTTGGTCAGCTCTACTTTCTTATTGGCCTTGGCCACTTGCTGTGTTTCTTGGCTGATGGTCAATTCCACAGTTAAAAATCCTTCTCACCATTGTCATTGCTCTTCATCTAAAACCACTGCCTCCCTCATATGCTTTGTATGACAGAGTAAGACTTCAGTATAACTCTCACTATTATACCTGAGTGGGAAGTTATATAAACTCCAGCATCCAGGTCTGACATAATGACACTCACAGAGACTATGTTTTTACAGAAGTACTGGATAACATAATCCTAAATCAGAGGGACTCTGGCTGCCAAGAGTGGCTGGATAACATAAACCAGATATGGTGAAGGTAAAGTGCCATGTGGTAAACATTTAACATTGAGAGACAGGTGATAAGAAGGAGCCAGCAGATTATCTGCTCATTCCTCTGGCCCAGATGGATGTTCTGACATCTCACCAGGGATGACAAATGTGACCAAGAAAACAACTAAGTTTCTTATGAGGCAGGGGTAAACTTAGCTTTGCAACACTTTTTACTTGCTCTCTCTAAAGTTCTGGTACTTCCTTTTTTCAATCACTCTTGCTTCACTGGATTATAACCAATAAAGAAGAAGCATGTACGCTTTGCCTCAAGCCAGTTTTTAAGGAATCTATGTGAAGAAGACAATTTTCATTGCATTATACATTATAGTAATAGCCACATATTTGACAAATACAATATTTATACCTTATTAATGATAAAAATATAGGAAATGTTACATTCTTCTAAACCCTCATTTTTTAAGTTTTTTGCTTCAAATCTCATTTTGTTTAATTGAAAGCCATTAGTTTTCCAACCATTATTAAATTTTATATTTAAATGGTTCTCTTGTTTGAAAAATACAATATACGTCATCACTATTCATTTTATAATTTAAGATATGACACATTATTTTTAATTCTGAATTTCCTATACTTGGTACATTCTTCAGGTGCAAAATTTTTTTGTAAAATTGTGAACAGAATCTAAATCAAATATACTTCAGTGATACATTATTCTGAGCCAATTAATATGATGGACTGTATTGAAATTTTCCCTCAAAAATGACATTTTGGCTAGATATCTATTTTTAAATTCAAATATTCTCATCTTAATTTCTAAAGATATCTCTTCTTTTCTGATGTGCTTCTGCTGCATTTGCTTGGTACATTTAATTAAATTCCACCATTTTTTACATATTTTCTAATTTTGCTCAAAGGATCTATTCTATCATCAATGAGTTTCACCACTATTGCATTTACTCTCATTTCTAAGTTTGTTAAATTTTCAAATTGTTGCCCTAATATGGTGATTCATAAAAAATGCAATATCATTGGGACTTTGAGAAGCTAAATGAGATAATATATTTAAAGCACTTAGCACAAAGCACAGCACACAATAAACACTCAGTAAATTTTAGATATTATTATTACTTTTGTTTTTACTACTACCATTTGTACTAGGCTGAAAAATGTTTCCCCAAACAAACAGGCACTAATTTCCAGAATCTGTGAGAATCTTTTGCCATACCTTATATGGCAAATGACATTATTAAATTAAAGACATTGAGAGGGGATAATTCTGGATTATCTGGGTGGGCCCAAAATGCAGTTGTGCACGTCCTCATGAGACAGAGGCAGAGGGAGGTTCACACAGACGGAGGAAGGGAAGAAGCAGCCAGAAGAGGAGTAGGAAATGTGACAGTGGGGGCAGACATCAGAGTGATGCAGTCACAAATTAAGCAATGATGGCAGCCACCTAATGCTGCAAGAGGCAATGAACAAATTTTCCTCTAGAGCTTCCAGAGGTAGCACAGCCCTATGGACACTTTGATTTTGGCGAAGTAACACTGATTTCAGACTTCTGGCCTCTAGAATATGAGACTAAGTTTCTGTTGTTTTATGACACCAATTTTGCAGTAATTTGTTATTGCAGCCATAGGATACAAATACACTATTATAATTATTACTATTTCAGGTTACATAAAATATTCTATTTAAGATATATCTCAAACAGAGAAACATTAAAATATAAAGATAAATGCACTATTTATAATTCAACATGATATTAGGAGTTTTTAAAACAGGACATTGTCTTTTGTTTTAACTAAAAGAAACTAAATGGCAGTGATATTATTCAGCTTTCTGTTTTGCACCTGTGAAATTTAAGAAAACTGGGCATATTCAGCTTTTAGGCCACATTTAGCAGTAGTGACAGAAACTGAAACATCCTAAATTGTCAAGGTAATTGTTCCTGAATAGCTTAGATACAGTCTCAGAATTCTTGACAGAGTACCAAGAAAACCATTATAAAGTGATACAAGACAGCACATGTATAAAACAAATGTACTATCTTAAGCAAAAATTGTGAAATGAGAAAATAGGAGTATATTTTTGTGACTAGAGTTTTGATTTCTATCTTATTCTCACTTCCCTACCCTTACATTCTTATTTTTTATGTTTCTCTTAGCATTAAGATAAAAACCATAAAAAATTTTCCAGGAAAGATGCAGCATCAATATATTGTTTTGCTGAATATACGGGATTATACTTGTGGTTTCTCCTAAATAATATCTCAGCTAAGTATGAATTTCTAGGGAAATGATATCTTCCTTGAAATTAAAGAAGTGCAGAAGGATAGCTATGCAGCCTGAATTTTATTCTTTTATATAAACTACATTTGCCTTTTAAAAAATTTCCCCTTATTGGGTTGATTATTGTATATATTGCCTTAATGATTGGAGATGTAAAAATAAAATAAATCAAATACTCTATGTGTCACATGGATATATAAACAGTGTGAGCCCTAAATCTACAATGGTTGTATAAAACTGAATACTTAAACAACTAAGGCAGAATTTTAGGTAAAATCTGATATATTTTGTCCAATATCCATTTGGCCACAACATACTATAATGACTAAGAGTATGGATTCAGAAGCTAGCTTCTCTCCATTTTTATTACACTTCTGCCACTTACTAATTATGCCTTGATTTTCTCAATACTTACTGGTCTATTTAATACATGTAAAGCACTTAAAATATTGCCTGAAAACATAAAATTTGTTCAGTAACTTTTACTAGTTTTTTATTATTATACAAAGCTTGAATTTCTAGGGAAATTTTTTAATGCCAGGAAGAGTCAGTTTTGTCAGTGCAATACAGAGCTAAGGTGTAGTGTAGCTGCTTCCAAGCATTTGAGGGGCAGCACGGGAATGAAGAAGCAATCCTACTGGGTCATAGCTAGCTTTTTTCTAGCTTTTTTGATTTGTAATAGTAAAGACTATTATGCCAATAATCATGATAATTATTGATCTGTAATTTTATTTAATAGCATTGCCAGATTTTTCTATTAAGGTTATGTCAGCTTTATAAATTGAGTTGGAAAATATCCCCTCCTTTTCTACTTGCAGGAAAAAAAAGTAAGATTAACTCCATTTCTTACTTGAATGGTTGATAGAATTTATCAGTGAAAGCTTCAAAGCCTAAAGTTTTCTTTGGGAAAAGTTTAAATAATAAATTAAAATTTCAATATATAGATGTATTCAGAGTTTATTTTCCTACACAACCTTTTGTAAATTATATTTTCAACAAATTTAAACAGTTTAAGTTCTCAAAATGTGTTGGCATGAAGTTGTTTATACTATTCTCTGATTATCATTTTAACGTCTGTAGGTTTCTGACAATCCATTTATTTTACTTCTGCTTTTGCTGATTTGGGTTCTTTGTTTTTTGCAGGGGTATGGGGACAGATTGTCAATATTGTTTATATTTTCGAAGAACTAGGTTTGGCTTTGTGATTTTTTTCTGATTTTAGTCTTTTTTCTATTTCATCGGTGTTCTACCTTCATCATTTTCTTCCTACCATCTATGTTTGTATTACTTTTTCTTTTATTGTATCTTAAAATGGAAACTCTGGTCAGTGATTTTAGAACATTATTTTCTCTTATTATTTTAACTATAACTTTTCCTCTAAGTCCTGTTTTAGCTGCATCCTAACAAATTTTCATAAATTGTAATTCCACTCACATACTAGCTCTTTCATTTATGGTTTCACAATGAAATTATATATATATATAGTTATATGTATAAAATTATATATACTTATGTATATATATATATAAGATTATATATATATATAATTGTATATACTTATGTATATATAATTATATACATATATATACTTATACTTCATGAAATCTGTCACCTCAGCTTCTTGTCCTGCTTTTTACAAGGAACTTATCTTTCCTTTCCCCACTGGCCCTATTCGGCTACATTTGGATTCTCCCCCTGAATTGTCTCCATAGTGTGGAGCTTTCTGTTGGCAGGGGGTTGAGTTGTGTTAATTTAGAGTATTTATAGGGTTCAAACTGCTCTGGAACTTTAATTCCTGCTTTGCTCATGAAATTAATCTTGAGTAACTCTCCCTTGTTCCCACTGTTCTTTCAGAATGACCCAAAATTTCTCCAGTAACTCAGAATTTCAGCAGAAGCCAACTCTGTAGTAATCGTTCATAATCTTTTGTATTTCTGCAGTGTCAGTTGTAACTTCTCCTTTTTCATTTCTAATTCTATTGATTTGAGTCTTCTCCTTTTTTTCCTTGATGAGTCTTGCTAATGGTTTATCAATTTTGTTAATCTTCTCAAAGAACCAGCATTTAGTTTTATTGATCTTTGCTATCATTTCCTTCATTTCTTTTTCATTTATTCCTGATCTGATCTTTATGAGTTCTTTCCTTTCTCTAACTTTGGAGATTTTTTGTTCTTCTTGCTCTAATTGCTTTAGGTGCAAGGTTAGGTTGTTTATTCGAGAAGTTTCCTGTTTCTTATGGTAGGATTGTATTGCTATAAACTTCCATCTTAGAACTGCTTTTGCTGCCTCCCATAGGGTTTGGGTGGTCGTGGCTCCATTGTCATTTGTTTCTAGGTATTTTTGGATTTCCTCTTTGATTTCTTTAGTGATCAGTTTGTTATTAGGTAGTGTATTGTTTAGCCTCCATGTGTTTGTATTTTTTAAAGATCTTTTCCTATAATTGATATCTAGTCTCATAGTGTTGTGGTCAGAAAAGATACTTGATACAATTTCAATTTTCTTAAATTTACCAAGGTTTGACTTGTGACTGAAGATATGATCTATCCTGGAGAATGTTCCATGAGCACTTGAGTAAAATGTGTATCCTGTCGTTTTTGGATGGAATGTCCTATAAATATCAATTAAATCCATCTCGTTTAATGTATCATTTAAAGCTTGTGTTTCCTTATTTATTTTCATTTTGGATGATCTTTCCATTGGTGAAAGTAGGCTGTTAAAGTCCCCTACTATGAATGTGTTACTGTCGATTTCCCCTTTTATGGCTGTTAGTATTTGCCTTATGTATTGAGGTGCTCCTATGTTGGGAGCATAAATATTTACAATTGTTATATCTTCTTCTTGGATCGACCCCTTGATCATTATGTAGTGTCCTTCTTTGTCTCTTGTAATAGTCTTTATTTTAAAGTCTATTTTGTCTGATATGAGAATTGCTACTCCAGCTTTCTTTTGATTTCCATTTGCATGGAAGATCTTTCCATCCCCTCACTTTCAGTCTGTGTGTGTGTCTAGGTCTGAAGTGGGTCTCTTGTAGACAGCATATATATGGGTCTTGTTTTTGTATCCATTCAGCCAGTCTGTGTCTTTTGGTGGAAGCATTTAATCCACTTACATTTAAGGTAATTATCGATATGTATGGTCCTATTCCCATTATCTTAAATGTTTTGTGTTTGTTATTGTAGGTCTTTTCCTTCTCTTGTGTTTCTTGCCTAGAGAAGTTCCTTTAGCATTTGCTGTAAAGCTGGTTTGATGGTGCTGAACTCTCTCAGCTTTTGCTTGTCTGTAAAGGTTTTAATTTCTCCATCAAGTCTGAATGAGATCCTTTCTGGGTAGAGTAATCTTGGTTGTAGGTTTTTCTCCTTCATCACTTTAAATATGTCCTGCCACTCCCTTCTGGCTTGCAGAGTTTCTGCTGAAAGATCAGTTGTTAACTTTATGGGGATTCCCTTGTGTGTTATTTTTCCCTTGCTGCTTTTAATATGTTTTCTTTGTATTTAATTTTTGACAGTTTGATTAATATGTGACTTGGCATGTTTCTCCTTGGATTTATCCTGTATGGGACTCTCTGTGCTTCCTGTACTTGATTAACTATTTCCTTTCCCATATTAAGGAAGTTTTCAATTAAAAATCTCTTCATATATTTTCTCAGTCCCTTTCTTTTTCTCTTCTTCTTCTGGGACCCCTATAATACAAATGTTGGTATGTTTAATGTTGTCCCAGAGGTCTCTGAGACTGTCCTCAGTTCTTTTCATTCTTTCCTCTTTATTCTGCTCTACAATAGTTATTTCCACTATTTTATCTTCCAGGTCACTTATCCGTTCTTCTGCCTCAGTTATTCTGCTATTGATCCCATCTAGAGTATTTTTCATTTCATTTATTGTGTTGTTCATCATTGCTTGTTTCCTCTTTAGTTCTTCTAGGTCCTTGTTAAGTGTTTCTTGCATTTTCTCTATTTTATTTCCAAGATTTTGGATCATCTTTACTATCATTATTCTGAATTCTTTTTCAGGTAGACTGCCTATTTCCTCTTCATTTGTAAGGTCTGGTGGGTTTTTATCTTGCTCCTTCATCAGCTGTGTTTTTTTCTGTCTTCTCATTTTGCTTATCTTACTGTGTTTGGGGGTCTCCCTTTTGCAGGCTGCAGGTTCATAGTTCCCGTTGTTTTTTGTGTCTGTCCCCAGTGGCTAAAGATGGTTCAGTGGGTTGTGTAGGCTTCCTGGTTTAGGGGACTAGTGCCTGTGTTCTGGTGGATGAGGCAGGATCTTGTCTTTATGGTGGGCAGGTCCACGTCTGGTGGTGTGTTTTGGGGTGTCTGTGGCCTTATTATGATTTTAGGCAGCCTCTCTGCTAATGCGTGGGGTTGTGTTCCTGTCTTGCTAGTTGTTTGGCATAGGGTGTCCAGCACTGTAGCTTGCTGGTCGTTGAATGAAGTTGGGTGTTGGTGTTGAGATGGAGATCGCTGGGAGATTTTCACCATTTGATATTACATGGAGCTGGGAGGTCTCTTGTGGACCACTGTCCTGAAGTTGGCTCTCCCACCTCAGAGGCACAGCAGTGACTCCTGGCTGCAGCACCAAGAGCCTTTTCATCCACACTTCTCAAAGTAAAAGGCAGAAAAGGAAGGAAGGAAGGAAGGAAGGAAGGAAGGAAGGAAGGAAGGAAGGAAGGAAGGAAGGAAGGAAGGAAGGAAGGAAGGAAGGAAAGAAGGAAGGAAGGAAGGAAGGAAGGGAAAGAAAGAGAGAGAAAGAGAGAGAAAGAAAGAAGGAAAGAGAAAGAGGATACAATATAATAAAGTAAGATAAAATAAAGTTATTAAAATAAAAAATTATTAAGAAAAAAAATTTTTAAGTAAAACAAAACAAAAAAAAAAAACGACGGACAGAACCCTAGGACAAATGGTGAAAGCAAAGCTAAACAGACGAAATCGCACACAGAAGCATATACATACACAATCGTAAAATGAGGAAAAGGGGAAAAAATAATATATCTTGCTCTCAAAGTCCACCTCCTCAATTTTGGATGACTCGTTGTCTATTCAGGTTTTCCACCAATGCAGTGTACATCAAGTTGATTGTGGAGATTTAATCCGCTGCTCCTGAGGCTGCTGGGAGAAATTTCCCTTTCTCTTCTTTGTTTGCACAGCTCCCTTGGTTCAGCTTTGGATTTGGCCCCGCTTCTGCATGTAGGTCACCGGAGGGCGTCTGTTCTTTGCTCAGAGAGGACAGGGTTAAAGGAGCAGCTGATTCGGAGGCTGTGGCTCACTCAGGCCGGGAGGACAGAGGGGCACGGAGTGTGGGCGACCCTGCAGTGGCAGAGGCCGCATGACGTTACCCTGAGGTGCGACGTGCGTTCTTCCGGGGAAGCTGTCCCTGGATCACGGGACCCTGGCAGTGGAGGGCTGCACAGGCTCCCAGGAGGGGAGGTGTGGAGAGTGACCTGTGCTCACACACAGGCTTCTTGGTGGCGGCAGCAGAGGCCTTAGCGTCTCCTGCCCGTCTCTGGGGTCCACGCTGATAGCCGCGGCTGGTGCCCATCTCTGGAGCTCCTTTAAGCAGTGCTCTTAATCCCCTCTCCTCGAGCACCAGGAAACAGGGAAGAAAATGTTTCTTGTCCCTTCAGCAGCTCCAGACTTCTCCCAGACTCCTTCCCGATTAGCCGTGGTGCACTAACCCTTTCAGGCTGTGTTCACGCAGCCAACCCCAGTCCTCTCCCAGGGATCCGACCTCCAAAATCCAAGCCTCAGCTCCCAGCCCCAGCTCCCAGCCCCCGCCTGCCCCAGCGGGTGAGCAGACAAGCCTCTCGGTCTGGTGAGTGCTAGCTGGCGCCGATCCTCTGTGACGGAATCTCTCCGCTTTGCCCTCCACACCCCTGTTGCTGCGCTCTCCTCCTCAGCTCCAAAGCTTCCCGGCTCCGCCACCCGCAGTCTCCACCCACGAAGGGGCTTCTAGTGTATGGAAACCGTTCCTCCTTCACAGCTCCCTCCCACTGGTGCAGGTCCCGTCCCTATTCTTTTGTCTCTGTTTATTCTTTTTTCTTTTGCCCTACGCAGGTAAGTGGGGAGTTTCTTGCCTTTTGGGAGGTTTTGAGGTCTTCTGTCAGCGTTCAGTGGGTGTTCTGTAGGAGTTGTTCCACGTGTAGATGTATTTCCGATGTACGTGTAGGGAGGAAGGTGATCTCCGTGTCTTACTCATCTGCCATCTTCCCAGCTCTCCCAGAAGTCAAGTTTGGTTCCTGTGCTTCTTCCCATACAGACACAATGTAAGTCTTGTAGCTGCCAGTGGTTTGTCCCCACTCACTTGTATTTATGAATCTTTAGAGATATTCTGCCACCAAGTTTTGCAACAGACATTTCTAAATGTCTTTAGTTTTACTATCCTAGTGGCTTTGTCTGCTTATATGGAAGAATTTGAGGAGATAAAAAACAATAACTATGATCATGGCATGACCATCTTCTGCAAAAGCTCTCTTCTTGTAACTTTTTTATCCCCATTTTATATAACTGACCTTTAGACATCTATGAATTTTTAAATAAATTATCTTATAATCTATGGATATTAAAATATAGAGATTTCAATAAGAATAGAAAATTATTATTCTAATGAGTAGTCACTCAGTGACATTAATTTCTAATCTGCCTTAAGGATGTGAAGTACATATTCAATAAACTTACTACATATGTATTCAGCTTTTTTTGAAAGTAAAATCTAGATGTTAGGTATATAAAATGCCTACATTGTGAGCTTTATATTATACAAGTAGCTTGATGAGATTTTTCAGGGAATTTTCTGGGTAAATCATAACATTGATTTGGTAACAAATATACAGCACAGAATAATTTCTGAAACTAATACCTACGCATTTCAATTCAGTAGAAAATCAGTTGGGTCATTGATGATGCAAAATAAATATACTGTGAAAACAAAGTGGCTTCCTTGTATTGGGTTTTAACTGCCTTTAGGGTTTTACATGTTTTGCTAAATTGAAATTTCATACACTAAGGATAACTCTGATAGCTCTATAGCTTCCTAATCCCATGCCTTTCTGACAATGCCCTTTCTAGAATAGAAAAAAAAATGAGAAGTTAATTGCTTAAACTCTGAAAAATGCTCTTCTTTGAACTCAATGAAGCACAAAGATAAATAGTGTAAAGGGAATGTAGCTGTATTTGTGACTGCTTGTAGTGTGAAATTGGTTGTTTGGTGATCTCTAAAGACTTGTTTTCTTTTCAAAACACTGTATGCTCCTCCTCACTCTGACTATGAGAGGAAAATGGGAATGTAAAATAGAATTTGGATTAAGGGACATTCCTTTACTTAAACAAATTTTAAATCGTTCTGTTTCATTTTTGTGGTGTTTTGAATTTTATGAAAACCTTAACTGAAGGCTTCTATCATGATGTACTGTAGTATAATTACACCATGTCTTTTTTTGACACTCTTGCATTTATTATCCATGATACTCATTCTATGTAATAATCATTTATTGTAATACAAATGTTTTGTTTTCTTCTTCCATGTGTATTTTGAAAATTTTCAACTAGGAATACAGAATCTCTTTGAAATCAGTTTGCAGGTTTATCACAGCCCTCTAGCCTCTAAACATAGCTCTTGACACAGCTTATAACATAAATTATATTTTCATATGGATTTTATCATTTGGAAAAACACAAAATGTGTTTTATAAATAACATAAATTATATACATAACTGAAATATGTTTTGAAGTATTTCACTAAAAAACTAGAATGAAGTTAACTAGAGTATATAAGTTAATTTTCTATGAATTCTAAGTTGGTAAAATGTATATTTAATACACCATGGAGAGAAGAAGTCAGTAAATTACATCTTTTGATCATTTATATATTGGTATTTCATGAAGTATTAGAGTAAATGTAATTTCTACTAGTCTATATTGCACTATTTTGTCACTTTTCTTATTTACCTGAAATTAATAGTTCAACAAGTCATAGTTCCTTGAAGAAAATATTTTTTCACATTCCTTTTGTGTCCAATATTTATTATGGAATAAATGCAAAAATATAAAAATGTTGATACAAAAATCAACTGATATTTTATGCATCTACATACACATACATATACCTTAACTATCAGGTTTATATTTGTATATACATAGGTTAACTCATTTGAAATAAGTTCCAGAGCTAAGATATATAAAAAGTGAATTTGCTTCTGGCTATATTTGAATAACTGGCATCTCCAATATACAAGGTTTCATACTGGGCACGACACAGTAAAACTACTGAAAATCAGTGATAGAGTGAGCATCTTGCATGTATCCAAACACATTTATACAGTTAAACATTGATATGAACAATGAATGATTCCTTATAGAAGTAATACTGACATGAAGATTCATATGATCCATAATGAGTTAATTTTTATATGATTCAAGGAAATAGTGGAGGTTTTAAAATTTTTTGTCTATTTCTGTCACTGATAATTCATATATCTAATCTAGGTCATCACTCAGTATGCCTGTTACTTTTCTTTCTTAACAATGGGTCAAATTACCTTCCCTTGCTCCTTGGTTTTTGATTAAATGCTAATATCTTGCTTTACAAAATTAGAGACTGCAGTATGTATTATTATTTGTTCCCAGGAAAAGTCATGCCAAGTTAATAAAATCTGTACGTGAGCTGAATCTGACTTTAGTATTGCCTTAGTTTGATTCAGCTCACCACTAGCTTCACATATTTTGAAGGCAGCATGAGGACTTATCCCTCAGTAGAGCACTGGATCTGAACACAGTGGAGATTCTGGTGTTCACTACCTGATCTGCATCCAAGGCACCAATGTTCCTAACTATGGAAGAGCCCCCTGCTTTGAAATGTGGACACCTGATTTGGGGGTTACTCTAGTTCTCCTTGTTCTATCATCCCACCAGCAGTTTTCTATTTCTTGTTATAAAGGGGCACTTCCCCATCTATAAACCTGCCTTACACAATGAGGACCTGACAATTCTTACCAGGTTGCCTGTGGATCTCTTTTCCTGACTTGCAGCTTGTAGCAAGTCATTGCCTTTCACTTATAGAGGATGTGTTCAGACTTTGAGGATACCTCTCTCAGTTTTCCTGCCCTGATTCCAGTCTTTGGCCTACTATCACTATACACTTGTTAAAAGTCCATGGAGAAGTGTTGGCCAGTAGCTACAGATGCATTCTGTGGCTGTGGTTCCTGCGGTCTTTAATCTCTTATGCCAGGCCAGTTGCAGCTAGTTAAATATGATTAAAACATGGCTAGTTTCTCCTTAATCCCATCCGTAGTGTATTCCTCTTTGTCTCACTACTTTATCAAGGATGAAGGCCAAGGTGGATCACTTCTCTACTAGAAATGACAACTTACATTCTGAAATTTAGTTCAATTAATTATCTTTCATGCTCAACCAACTGATAGGCTTGAAAAAATACACTGTTTTCACTTGTCCAGTTTGCTCTTATGTGTAGGGTGGGAGCAATCTTCTTTTGTAAGTTTCTACATCCTAATTTGAAGCTATTGTTTACTGGATTTCTCTTTAAGTTGGTAATTATAAAAGCATATATAATACAAATTTTAATTCCACTTTCATGGATATGACATATTTATAAAGGAATAAGCTCCTACTTATTGTTTTCAGCCCCCTTGTACATCATATTATATTTAATTATCATCACTTCTTCATTAACTATCTAAATTCTGTTGTTTGATTTTAAAAGTATAGTTCATCCATAGAACTCTGTTTGTTCAGTTTCCTGTATCATATATATTTGCTAGAGTTCATCTGTCTCATATATTGAAATTTTATATTGAACAGCTTTGATTTTCTTTAAAAATTATTGTCCAGTTCATGGTGGAAATGAGCTTATCAAAATTGACATATTAGAGAAAATACATAATAATATATCTTTCTAAGCATTAAAATGGGACAAGTATAGTACATCCATTTACGCGAGTCATCAATTTGAGTACATTTCCAACTGCAAGAATTCATTATATTGACAGTCAGAAAGAGCCATTCAAATGTCACCTTCTCTTAAACTCAGAATCTGAATAGCTCCTGAGAGATGTGACAGAAGTGAGTAAAAGAGAAAAACAAAATTAAATAGATACACACAAAAAAGTCACAGCCAGGTAGCCTACAAATATTACTGGAAAAAAATCTAGGTCATTAAGTGTCTTCTTTTTAGGGATACTGAATAGTATTTAGATTAATCTGTGGTTGTCATCAATGACAATGATAAGAAATGCATGCATTACCTAAAGAGTATATTAATTTTCCCTAATAGATTTGTTCTAATATATTAAATGTTGATTAAGAAGTAAATTACAGAAAAACTACTTAAATATACAATCTTGAATAAAGTTGTCAAACTAATAGAAATTCAAAATAACAGCCATAAAAAGAAAACAAAACTAAATATAGAATCAACTATAATTCTATTTATTAAGCTGAATCTGTTAGAGAAAAGCATTTATTTAAGAATAAACAGATGTGGAAATGAAAACTCAAGAAACCCAGCGGGACCAAAAACACTTAAGGTTTAGTCATTTCTACACCGGAAATTATTCCAAGACATGTTTTACTGTTACCACAGCAGTTTTCATGTTATATAGTGACTTAGTTATTCTTTTTAAATGACAATATGAAAAACCAGGATTAACTGTTCTTCCACTGAATAATAAAGCTGACTAACAAATCATTTCAACAATAAATATGAGAAATGGAGATTCCTTAAATGTAATTCAAATATGTGGAAAAGTTCCAATATCTATGGAAATGAATGGTACATTTTGATTTTAAAAAGATCAAGAAGACAAAGCTTTGAACATGTCTGGTAAAGGTTCAGCGAATATGTGCTATGGAAGACCTGGGTTTCACTTAGACAGTCAAATAAATGCATTTATAAATGTTAGCATACTATGACACTGAGGAATACAGTTTAAATGGAAATCAAAATTAAGAAAAGGAAAATAGAACCAAGGTGGATTTTGAATCTGAACAATACATTGTTCATTTTTCTCTTTAGAAGAGAATAATTAGAAAGTTGTTTTAAGGTAAATAAACTATTAAATAGAAAAAATCAGCCACTAAAGAACAACAGAGGACTGTGTTTTGCCCATTCCAGAGATCTGATCAGGGGTGTGTGTGTGTGTGTGTGTGTCTGTATGTGTCTAGATCCAAGGACTGCACTGTAAATATAGAGATAGGAGGCTATGGGGTTTGAAGAAAGATGCAGCCGAAAAAGAAAAAAATGGAAAGGAGTGTAAAAATCAAAAAGGGAACTAGATATGTTGTAATAAAAAATAACTTTGAGGGACTTCCCTGGGGGCACAGTGGTTAAGAATCCGCCTGCCGATGCAAGGGACACAGGTTCGATCCCTGGTCAGGGAAGATCCCACATGCCGCGGAGCAACTAAGGCCATGCGCCGTAACTACTGAGCCTGCACTCTAGAGTCCATGAGCCACAACTACTGAAGTGTGAGTGCCTAGAGCCCATGCTCCTCAACAAGAGAAGCCACTGCAGTGAGAAGCCCGTGCACCACAACAGAGTAGCCCTTGTTCACTGCAACTAGAGAAAGCCTGTGCACAGTAAGAAGACCC
Organism: Kogia breviceps; assembly: GCF_026419965.1. Lineage (NCBI taxonomy): Eukaryota > Metazoa > Chordata > Mammalia > Artiodactyla > Physeteridae > Kogia > Kogia breviceps. The sequence continues at coordinate 105,787,705 of NC_081314.1, read as the reverse complement.
AATGATGAAGACCTAACGCAGCCAAAAATTTAAAAATAAATAAATAAATTTATTAAAAGAAAGTAACTTTGAAACATTTGACTTAAGTTCCAGTATATAGACTCTACTGAGAATCACAGACTTGCAATGTCCTAGGCATTTCTTTCTGTAACATTCTTGCTCTATATTTGAAAACCTCTGGTGATACCGAACTGTCACTCCTTCTCACTTTCCATTAAGATATAAAATTGCTTTCATAAATTATAAAACATTGATTTATTTTTATATCAGAAATTTAAAACAAGCAGAAGGACAGTGATGTCATGGAGAGGAATATGAATCTTGGAGAGGACAATTGTCTCAAATGATATACACAAAAGCTTTCACCTCCTGCCTCATTCAGATGTGCCTGTTTTCTATCCCTACTGTTACTCATTGTATTAGTCAGGGTTCTTCAGAAAAACAGAATGTGTGTGTGCATGTGTATATATCTATATCTATCTACCTATCTATCTATCTATCTATCTATCTATCTATCTATCTATCTATGTATATATATATATATATATATATATATATATAGAGAGAGAGAGAGAGAGAGAGAGAGAGAGAGAGAGAGAGAATATTAGAGATTTATTTTAAGGTGGCTCATGCAATTGTAGAGGCTGGGAAGCCCAAAATGTTCAGGATAGGCCTCAGGTTGAGACCAGGAAATGCTGTAATTCAATTCAGAAGACCATGTGCTGCAAGAGTTCCTCCTTTTTGGGGCGAGGTAGGTTTTTGTCCTGTTAAGGGTTTCAACTGTTTGGACAAGGTCTACCCACATTATGGAAGGTAATCTTCTTTACTCAAAATCTACTAGGTTAATTGTTAATCTTATCAAAAGCCACGTTTCAGAAACATCCAGAAAAATGTTTGAAAATATCTGGGCAATATGACCCAGTCAAACTGACACATAAAATTAACCATCACACTCATCTTATTTTCTTTTGGGTCACATTTTGACTTCCATTTGTCTTATCTCCCACATGTAAGATAAATTGGGGAGATAAAGTAATGTGTTTCCATTCATAGTCAAACTTCTGAGTTATTCATTTTGTTTTCTCCACATCTTAACATTCTTTTCAAAATTTATCCTTGTTTTCCCTTAAAATTTCTTATGTTAGTTTCCATTAAAACAAAATATATTTTCCCTTATTCCTTCCTGATTAATTCTTAATATTATGCACTAGTCCTGATTTCTCTATCCAATTTCTAAAAGTTTAAGTTCTTGAAGTTCATTATTGGAACGTCTCATATATCACTTCCATCAGGAATCTCAGTTACTGCTGTGATTTTAAATTCCATCTGTAGGGTAATTAAAATATTAACATAGTCAGAATTATCTTTGCTTCTGCTCCACACCTACAAAGACAACTGCATATGCGATGTCACCATTTAGTCGTTTCATGAATATCTCAAACTTAAAATGTCCACATATTAAAAATACTTCTCCACCAGTCTCCCACCCCTCAAACAGATGCTCCATTTACTAGGCAGTGAGACATTTTCTTGACACCATTTCTCTCCTTCATCTCCTACATTTAAACCAGCACCAATTTCCTCTGAGTTTCTATATTAACTTCCTATTGCTGCAGTAACAAATTACCACAAAGTTAATGGTTTAAAACAAAACAAATTTATTCTGTTATAGTTCTGAATGCCAGAAGTCTAAAATCAGTGACTTTGCAGGGCTGTGTTCCCTCTGAAGAATTCATAGGAGAATTCATTTCCTTGCCTTTTCTAGCTTCTAGAAGCTGCTTACATTCCTAGGCATGTGGCCTCTTCCCATATCTTTAAGGCCAAAAATGTAACATTTCCTCTTTCCCTCTCTCCTTCTCTCCTCCCCTGCCGCTCTTTCTCACCTCTGCTTTCATCATCACATTCCCTTCTCTGAGTCTCCTTCCTCCCTTATTTTCTTATAAGTACCCTTGTGATTACATTGGGCCACCCAGATAACCCTAGATAACTTCTCCATATTAAAGATGCTTAATTTAATCACATCCTCAAAGTTTCTGTCACTATGGAAAGTACCATATTCACAGGTTCCAGGAATTAGGATGTGACTATCTTGGGGGGTCATTATTTGGCCTAACACATTGTCCTTCCAAATCATTAGTTGAATCTCTACTCTACTTTTCTACTTATATTTTCCAAGCCCAAGATAACATTACCCTTTCCTGGAATGACTCCCTGACTGGTTTCTAATTACCACTATGCACTCTTCCAGTGCACTTCCCACTTAGTGACCACTCCTTAAAGAAAAATATGATCATATTATCTATCTTAAAAAAATTTAACAGCTTTCCATTGCATTTAGTGTAAATGTCATAATCTTCAATGTGGCCTTGCATAATCTGACTCCTGTATAAAATCTCATACTTCATCTAATGCTCCTGCTTACTTAATCACTACACAACCGATACATGGCTTCCCATTTAGCCAAACTCATTATAAGTCTTTGCAAATTCTTTTACTCTGTAATGCTCTCCCCTGACTCTTTATAATGCAATATGGTAGTACAAGGTCCGTGTCATAGAATAAGTTATACCTACAAGTCTTTATTTTTTATTTTTATTTTTTGCGGTACATGGGGCCTCTAACTGTTGTGGCCTCTCCCGTGGCAGAGCACAGGATCCGGACACACAGGCTCAGCGGCCATGGCTCACAGGCCCAGCCACTCCGCGGCATGTGGGATCTTCCCGGACCTGGGCACGAACCCGTGTCCCCTGCATCGGCGGGTGAATTCTCAACCACTGTGCCACCAGGGAAGCCCCTACAAGGTCTTTATTATCCAGGATATTTATAAGTGTAACTCTTGAACTGTACAGTACTTTGAAAAGAGCTCCAAATGCTTTCAGTGTCTCTTCTTTCTTTAAGTTCATGAATTTCAATGCAAATGTAAATCTTCTATAGCAGTACTTTTTCTTTCATCTTCATAGATAAGCAGTTCATCTGCATTTGCTTTCAGATTAACTCTCCACCCTCGCTTTCTATGTTTTATAGTGCTGGTAAATAATTCTCCTGACTCCTTTGCAAACTAACTTCCAGTTCTATTCAGCCAATGGGAGGTCTTAGTGGATGAATGGAGGACAAGAGAAAGAAAGAAGCTAAGGTATTCTCACTCACTGCATTGGGTAGCATGTTTGGCAGAGACTGAGTCTTCTCCATTGCTCTAGTTTCTGATAGTCAGCACCTCCATCATAGTTCCAGCTACTCTCAGCCAAGTCTCCAAATTCAGTTGTTTGGCCACAGCTCCTGGTCTCTGTCCACACTAAATGCTCTAGTCATAGGGATGAAGATAGCTTCCTTACTGATTGTATAAGTCAGGGTTCTCCTACGAAACAAAACCACTAGGATGCACATATACAAATCATGTGATATGTATGTATAAAGATATATATATATATGATGCATATATACATACACTATGTGTGTGTATATATACATATGTGTGTGTATATATATATATATGTGTGTATGTATGTATATTTGTGTGTCAACTGAAGAAAAATGCACAACCTAAAAGCTGTGAGTTAAGTTCTATTAAGGGGTCTTACTGAGGACTGTAGCCTGGAAGACAGCCTCTCAGTTGCTCTGAGGAACTGCTCTGAAGAGGTAGGAGAGGAGCCAGGCTATATAGAAGGTTCTTTTCTTTCTGGAATAGAATATGTAGTCGAACATTGAAAGATGACTGCTCATCACAAAAAACAGACATCTCAGGTTAATGATTTTAGTGCTTTTCTATGTGTGGGAAGATGTAAGAACCTGGGTTAACTGAAATTATTCCTTTGATATGCATCTTAACTATCTAGGGCCACTATCCAAAGCACAGAACGCTTCCTGTTTTTCTTCATTCTGAATTCCCCTCAGGGTGGGCAACTGCAGTGGCTAATGGCTTAATCTTTGCAGAACTGGAATGGTGGGCAACATTCCTTGTTCACATGTGATTGTAAATATATACAAGGGTATAGATATACAAGGATTTATATATATAAGGAGACCATATCTATCGATAGATAGATATATCCATATATATATAGATATGGTCTCTTTATAAAGGTTATTCAAAGATTTGCAGGCAAGCTAGATACCCAGTAGAATCAGTGGTGTAGTTTTCGTCTGAGTCTGAACGCCTGAGAACCAGGTGAGTTGACGGGGTAGTTCCAGTCGAAGCCTGGCAGTCTCTAAACCCAGGAAGAGCCGATGTTTCAGTTTGAGTCCAAAGGCAGAAAAATTTTTTATATTCTAGTCAAAGTCTGTCACGCAGAAGAATTCACTCTTACTCAGAGGAGGGTCAAAGTTTCTGTTCTACTCAGGTCTTCAACTCACATGTTAAGGCCCGTCCTTACACATTGCCCTACATTAGACAGAGCAATCTGCTTTACTCTTCGACCCGTTTAAATGTTAATCTCATCCCAAAACCTTCTAACAGAAACACCTAGAATAATGTTTGACCAAATCTGGGTGCCCTGTGGCTCAGTCAAGTTGACGCATAAAATTAACCGTCACACGGATGTTGCTAATTTCTGGGTGGCATTACTACATACAGTTTGTATTTTCAGGTCTTCCTTCACATGAAAAAAAAAAAAAAAAACCTGATTTAATTCTTCTTTTTTACATACATAGAGTACTTTCCATTTTTCTGAATGGCTCTTGACTGATGTACCAGGTTTCCTTTCTGAATGGGTAATCTCCCCTTCCTTGGGTTCTACTTACCTCCAATATCTACATTTACCACAATTTATTCATCTTTTTAAATAAAAAAGATTTAAATAAATAAGTAAATAAATGTGTAAATAAGTGTACAAACATGATTTTTACTCCTCTTCCCAGTTATTTTCTTTGGTAAATCAGGGTACACATTTATGCACTCATTGCCCTTTCCCACATTTTCCCTTGCTTCTAAAGGAGCACTTTATGTACCTCAGGTTAAGACTTAAGAAAAAATTTTGAATAGTTTCTCCCCTTGATTCAAAACAGTCTTTTCCCTCATTTGTAAATTGTCTTATCAAGATAATTGTTTCAAAACTTAATGAGTGAAAGGTGAGGAAAATGGCATGTATTTATATAGTAAATTGTAAGTTTATATATTATACAAAGACTTGTAAAATCTTCTGTTGTTCTATGATATTATTGCTTTATTTGAATAAATATCTATAAATAAAATTGAAACATGGTAAAACTAGTATCTAAATTATCTGTTTTAAAATGATTCAGATATAGTTAAAATAGAAAGTTACCTTTAATAATGTGATTTCTCAAAAGAAAATTACAAGCAAATAATCGCTACATGTTAACTACATGAGTTAGAAAACACAATAAAGAAATGTGATAGAGTTTGGCTTGGCTAGAAAGCTTCTCATTGTCATTGATCAAAACCTTAGCTTTACTAGAATTTCACCTGCATCAGGAAGAAGTCACTCAGGCTTGAAGTTCAGAAAGGAAATTTTGTAAATAAAACAGAGTAGCATGAGATGCAGAAAACATATTTAACTAGATGTTATGTATAAACAGTGAATATCCAGAATCCTTCTGACAATTATTAGAGACCCACCCAGAACACAGATAGGACTGCTCGTTGTAAACAAGATTCTATATTAAACTTGGTGATTCATAATTATCACACAAACTGAACTCACTTGGAATTGCAATAGGTTTAATGTTTTCTTCTAGGTTTAATGTTTTCCAGATTAAATTGTTCATTAAAGATATTTAAGTCCAGATGGACAGCAAAACAGTGGTGATTCTATAAAAACCTCTCCTTATATAAAAGGCTTAAACACTCCTCAAATATAATACTTATGATAGAAATTTAGAGTTAAATATGACACCAAATATATTAATGTTTGAACAGAAATAGTTTTCTCTTAGTTCAATTACAAGATTATTGAAAATAGCTTTTAATATATTTAGGTAATTTAGATCATCTTAGAAATTACCAGCAACTTTTTAAATTAAATATTTTATGAGAGACTAATATGATTGGAACATGTATTTTTCTGACAATTGAACAAAATTATTTATTAGTAAATCTGATTATTAATTAAATATATTAATATTAATCAAATATTTTCATTTCTTGACTAATGAGAAATTTTTTATTAAGCTTTCACTTTCTTATTGATTTGAGGGCCATTTTCCCAAACATAGCCCCTGAGGTTTATTTGAATACTTGTCATCATGGCTACCTCTCTGGATTCATGTTCATCTTCTTAAAATCAAGTCTTCACAGGAAGTATACATCGCTCTATAATTCCCATACAAAAAGTACTAATTTTCAGTGATCTCTACCCTGGGAAATAATTATTTCCATTCTATATTCTCTGTTTTCTGCTCAACTTTTGCTTATTCTTTATCTTCCTACCCAGTTTAAAGGGTCTTGGTGTCACATACAGTAACCAGGCTTCTTTCCATCCTTTCTTCTCCTGCAGAGTACCTGACACCTGCTGACTACACCATGCTCAGATTTTATATTTCAACCCAGTTATGGATGCAATAAAATGTGAAACTTAGTAAAAGAGAGTCTTATTGTACTGGGCTGAGGAAATCTGCATCTAGAAGATAGGAAAATAACTGCGTGTATGAAATAATATAAAAGCATTTTAAAAATACTAGAAAAGTGACTAAAAGACAGTGTGCAGCTTGTATGCTCTAAAGAAGTTCCAAAGAGCTCAAAAAAGGAGACAACAATTATTTCCTTCTCCCCACACACCCCAAAAAATCAAGATTCAGATGGGCTAAAGGAAAGATTTCAGTTCTAAATAAGGAAGAAATTGTGTGTGTCTGTGTCTGTGTGTGTGTGTGTTGGGGGGGGGTGTCGTTCAAATACATAGAGTTAAAAGGTAACTGGCAACCAGTTACATATCCAACTACCCTTCTTCTAGCAACCAAATCACTAAGTGGCATTTAACCAAGCATTCTTTTATTTTTACATCTAGTCTAAAAATGATTATCTAACTGTTCACTTTCTATAAAATATCACAAATATCAGTCAAACTTTGGGCTACTGGAAGCCAATTTAAAAATTTACCGTTGATACATTTTGTCTATTTGCCTTTCAAATGTGTTTTAAAAAACAGAGATGACCTTGGGTTTGGCGACAATTTTTTAAATATAACACCAAAGATACAATCCACGAAATAAATAATTAACCTGGACTTCATTAAAATTAAAAACTTCTATCTTTTGAAAGATACTGTCAAGAAAATAAAACAAACCACAGACTAGGAAAAAACTGCAAAAGACACATCTGATAAAAGTGTACTATCCAAAATACAAAAAGAATTAAAAATTAAAAATCCATCAATTAAAACTAGTAAAAATCAACAATGAGAATATAAAAACCCTGATTAAAAACTGGAGAAAAGATCTGAATAGACACCTGAACAAAGAAGGAACACAGATGGCAAGTAAGCATATGAAAAAAATGCCCAACATCATACATCATAAAGGAATGGCAAGTCAAAACAACACTGAGATACGACCATACACCTATTAAAATGCACAAAAACTGAAACATTCACAACACCAAGTGCTGGTGAGGATATGAAGCAAAAGGAACTCTCTCATTGCTGGTGGAAATGCAAAATGTCACAACTACTTTGGAAGACTGGCAGTTTCTTACAAAATGAAATATATTCTTACCACATGATCCACCAATCATGCCCCTTGGTATTCTTTCAAGTGGTTTGGAAACATGTCCACACAAAAACCTGCACAGGGATGTTTATAGTAGTTGTATTCATGATTGCCAAAATTTGAAAGCAACCAAGATGTTCTTCAATAGGCGAATGGATAAACAAACTGTAGTATATCCAAACAATGCAATATTACTCAGTGTTCAAAAGAAACGAGGTACAATCCATGAAAAGATATGAAGGAACTTTAAATGCATATTAATAAATGAAAGAAGGCAATATGAAAAGTCTACATACTGTATGATTCCAACTATATGACTTTCTGGAAAAGGCAAAACTATGAAGACAGTAAAAAGATCAGTGGTTTCCAGGGGTCAGGGTAGAGGGAGGGACAAATAGGCAGAGCTCAGGATTTTTAGGGCAGTAAAAATACTCTGTGTGATAATATAAAGGTGAATACATGTCATTATACATTTGTCAAAACCCATAAAATGTACTACACAAAGAGTGAATCTTAATGTAAACTATAAACTTGGTGTGATAATGATGTGTTGATGTAGATTAATCAATTGTAACATATGTACCACACTAGTGTGGAATATTAATAGAGAGGGAGGCTCTGAATGTGTGGGGTCAGGAGGTATATGGCAACTCTGTGTACTTTCTGCTTAATTTTGCTGTGAACCTAAAACTGTTCTAAAAGTCAAGTCTATTTTATTTTTTAAAATTTTTATTGGAGTATAGCTGATTTACAATGTTGTATTAGTTTCAGATGTAGAGCAAAGTGAATCAGTTATACATATACATATATCCACTTCTTTTTTTTTTAGATTCTTTTCCCATATAGGCCATTACAGAGTATTGAGTAGAATTCCCTTTGCTATACAGCAGGTTCTTATTAGTCATCTATTTTATATATAGCAGTGTGTATATGTCAGTCTCAATCTCCCAATTTATCCCTCCCCCTCTTATCCCCTGGTAACCATAAGTTTGTTTTCTACATCCATGACTCTACTTCTGTTTTGTACCCTTTTTGTTAGATTCCACATGTAAATGAAAAGACAACCCTCTGAATGGGAGAAAATATTTGCAAATGAAGCAACCGACAAGGGATTACTCTCCAAAATATACAGGCAGCTCATGCAGCTTAATATCAAGAAAAAAAAATAACCCAATCAAAAAGTGGACAGAAGATCTAAATAGACATTTCTACAAAAAAGATACACAGATGGTCAAAAAGCACATGAAAAGATACTCAACATCATTAATTATTAGAGAAATGCAAATCAAAACTACAATGAGGGGCTTCCCTGGTAGCACAGTGGTTGAGAATCTGCCTGCCAACGCAGGGGACACAGGTTCAAGCCCTGGTCTGGGAAGATCCCACATGCCTCGGAGCAACTAGGCCCATGAGCCACAACTACTGAGCCTGCGTGTCTGAAGCCCATGCTCCGCAACAAGAGAGGCCGCGAAAGTAAGCGGCCCGCGCACCATGATGAAGAGTGGCCCCCGCTTGCCGCAACTAGAGAAAGCCCTCGCACAGAAATGAAGACCCAACAGAGCCAAAAAATTAAAATTAAAATTAAAAAAAACTACAATGAGGTATCACCTCACACCAGTCAGAATGGCCATCATCAAAAAAATATACAAACAATAAATGCTGGAGAGGATGTGGAGAAAAGGGAACCCTCCTATACTGTTAGTGGGAATGTAAATTGGTAGAGCCACTATGGAAACATTATGGAGGTTCCTTACAAAACTAAAAATAGAACTACCATAAGACCCAGCAATCCCACTTCTTGGCATATACCCAGAGAAAAACATAATTCAAAAAGTTACATATGGGACTTCCCTGGTGGCACAGTAGTTAAGAATCTGCCTGCCAATGCAGGAGATATGGGTTCAAGCCCTGGTCCAGGAAGAACCCACATGCTGCAGAGCAACTAAGCCTGTGCGCCATATCTGCTGAAGCCTGCCTACCTAGAGCCCGTGCTCCACAACAAGAGAAGCCACTGCAATGAGAAGCCCACACACTGCAATGAAGAGTAGCCCTCACTCACTGAAACTAGAAAAAGCCCAAGTGCAGCAACAAAAACCCAACACAGCCCCAAAATAAATAAATAAATTTATTTATATATAAAAAAAGTTACATGTGCCCCAGTGTTCATTGCAGCACTATTTACAATAGCCAGGACATGGAAGCGACCTAAATGTCCATCAATAGAGGAATGGATAAAGAAGATGTGGCACATACATACAATGGAATACTACTCAGCCATAAAAAAGAACAAAATAATGCCATTTGCAGCAATGTGGATGGACTTAGAGATTGCCGTTAGTGAGTGAAGTCAGACACAGAAAGACAAGTAAAGTCTATTTAAAAAAATTAAATCCAAACTAAGTGAATTACTATCTCCACACACCTAACTCTCTAGTGTGATTTTTTTTTTAACACATGGACTCTAGATAAGAAAGTTACAATCACTAAGGTATTCAATATATGATTTCTGCTCAACCAAATGAGGACTTCTATGTGTGAATAAAATGTAAATGCAAAAAAATGTAAATGCATTTTTAGATATATGATATCCTAAATAACTACTCTCCATGAAAATAAAGTAATTTCCACGAATTAAACATTTCAATTTTGTCAAAGAGAAATAATGAACCAACCTGTTATTGTGTTTTTGTGGATTGATGGCAGATTGTTTTTTTATATACTAAGATATTTATTCCTAGTTTTGAATTTTGTCTTTTTTGCTTGGATTTGGTCTCTTTTCATAATTTTCCCCTAGAATATGTTTAACATTTTGTTACCCATATGCTCCTACTATATTTTATGTATTGTCTTTGGGCCATTACGCCAATAGAAAGTAATTCTTATTCTGGCTCTCTCTTCCAAGAGTGATTACTATCATTTCCTCCTCTCTTGTCATTTCCATCATTCTGTTTCTTCCTCTGTAATCTGAATAAGTATACTAAAGTTGTTCTCCATATCTTTTTCCTCCCATCTTTCCTTCCTACTCTCCTTCCTTCTTTTCTTCTTAACTGCCAGTTCCCTATTGCAATAGTGCAAGTACTTATGTGCCATCTGTCCAAACAAGAAAATTATAAATCCTTGTATTGAGGACTCCAATGAAACAAAAAAGTCCCTGCCCAGTCACGCTTGATTTACTCCATTCAGTTAACAAGACTATGTACTCTACTAGGACTTCTGATTAGCTTCTCATGAAACATAAATAAAAGTAGACAGACAAGGATAATAAACTGTCTGTGGATATCTCTTGTGGAATATCTCTAATATACAAGAAAGAGAACAAAACCAACAAGTAGAAGCAATGGAAATGTAAGTAAAGAGAGTTAATGCAGAAAGGAAAATAAAATTATAAATAAATATGTAATAATATCATTCTATAGATAAGATAATACTTTGACCTGGTTTACAAGAACTGTGATGTTCTAATAAAGCAACAAAGAGAATCAGAAAAAATTAGAAATTAAGAACAGGCAACAAAAGTTTAAAATTAATAGAACAAGAGCTTCCATTTCCAAGAAGAAAGAGTTGATATACTTTTCCCTATTCCACCTTCTAAGTATAAATAGAAACTCTGGATATTACATATAAGACAGACATAAGAATACAGGTAGAGAGAAGACAGTAAGCAGCTAGGAATCTCACGTCCAAAGAACAAAATGGTAGTGACTTGCCTGGGTTTTCCTTTTGCCGCCTATACTACAAATTTGATGCTAAAGAATCTGGAAATACAAAAATGGGCACAATATTTTCTAAAAAGCCCCGACAAAAGTCAACAGACTCAGGAAGGGGCAACATAGCATAGAAAAAACAGGAAACTTTCAGGAATAATTGTGCTAGCTAACTAAACACCACAGGATGGGAAAACTGTGTCTCCTCCTAGCCTTGCCAGCAAAGACCAAGGAGGTAGTCTACATTTCCACAGTTGCCAGGCTGTAACAAGGAGCCCCAATTCCCCTACCTCCAGCTGTGGTGTCAGTGAAGGTAGAGTGCAGAGCTGGGACTTTCATTCCCATTGGGCTGTAAAAAGCTCCCAATATAACAGTAGAGACCATGCAGGGAACCTGGATTTCTATCCACATCTGGCAGTAAGGAGGGGTACTTCCTCCTTCCTCTGAGGTCATGTCAGAGAGGACTAGAAAAGGCCTCCTCATCATTATCCAACAGTAAGGAGACCACTTATCCCCAGGACTACCACCTGTGGTGTCAGTGGAAGCCATACGGGGTGCTGTAATGAGGCACTCCTACCCCTCTTGTTCAGGAAACTGTCAGAGGTGAGCCAGAACTCCCATTCAACTGAGCAATAATGAGGAGTGCCCATCAAGGTAACAATGGAGGACAAGGGGATAAACTGGACTTCTACTCCCACTTGGCAGTAATGAAGCGGTAGCTCTGCCAGAGAGGTGTCAGAGGAAGCCAGATAAAACAAAGTTTAAATATGATCCAGAGTCTCATAACACAGTACACAAATGTCCAGATTTCAACTAAAAATAATTTATCATACTAAGAAGCAGGAAGATCTCAAACTACATGAAAAAATATTATCAATTATATATGAACATTAAGATGACAAGATTAGAATTATTTGACAAAGATTTTAAAGCAGCCATCATCTTAGCTCTGCCACCTTCCAGTTGTGACTTTAAGGAAGCTAAAAGATAAATAAGAAGAACTATCAAAGCATTATAATGATCATATGAAAACACAAATAAAAAGTATTTGGTACCTCAATCAATCAATCAATAGGTCAATCAGCCAGCATATAATGCTTCAATGAATAATTATGAACATGCTTGAAACAAATGAGGAAATAGAAAAAACTCAGCAAGGAATTAGAAGATATAAAGAAGAATCAAATGAAAATAAAATAACTGAAAAATTAAATAAAATTTTAAAATTCAAAAGACAGGCTTGACAGCAGAATGGAGAGGACAGAATAAACATCAAATAAATTGGAAACTATAACAAAGAAAAAAATACAGAGAAGAAATGAATAGAGACATGGTGATCTGTGGAACTATAACAAAAGATCTAACACTTGTGCCATTGGAATCCCAGAAGGCAAGCAGAAAGAGGACAGGGCTAAAAACAGTCCTGAATAAACCATGGCTGAAAACTTCCTAAATTTGCCAAGAAATATAAACCTACAGATTCAAGAAGTGAGCAAAGCTCAAACACAATATACCCAAAGAAATCTATCATAATCCAGGGCACATCATAGTCAGTCTTCCAAAGCTAAAATAAAAAATCTTGAAAGCAGCAAGATGGAAATGACACCTTATCTACAGAGAAGTAGCAATTCAAGTAACAGATTCCTCTTCAGAACCAAGAAGAAAGTATTATCAGAGCTGTATAAGTAAGTGGCAAACTTCTCTCAAATGCTAAAAGAAAAAAACTACTAGATGTTTCAGAAAGAGAGAACAGGGAAAAGGAAGAAGACAGTTATTCAAATACATAATCATAAGTTTACAGTGTGGAAAGAAATATATGAAATTTTAAAAAGCTCTGAGTAGTTTGGGACAGTGAATGTGAAAATATCAACTTTAGGCATAGCAGGGAGAAATGTAGAGCAAAGAAATAATGGAAAAATCCTAAATTCTTCCACAAGAAGAAGAGAAATGTCCTATGTCAATGATCAAATATCAGAAGCACATAAAATTTTTAATATTATACCAATTACATAAATTTGTAACACCTATTTCAGCATCTGTCCCTAAAACAAGTAGTTGTATTTCATTAAATGTTTTAAAATAAGCAAAAAGGAAAAAGTTCAACCACATAGGAATAATAAACTTACTCAGAAATTAGCCTTCTTAAAATCTCAATTTTTAAAAGCTACTAACCTGACATATTATAGAGCACAAATATTTTATAATTTCATTTTAAATATGAAAACTCATATTGCAAATAAGCAATAAGTGTTCTTTCACTTTGTAAACAATTAGGTATTTTCCTATTTGTCAGAAATAATGTGAATTTGAATGCAAAATAAGAAAATAGGTATGGTGAAAAATTACTATGATATTTAGTAAACAACAAAAAAGTAAAGAATTTAATGATGGAAAATCAACTGTTATATACTTATTAGAAAAATGAAAATCTATCAGTTGGACATGAATGTCACATCCTAAGGAAATGAGAAACACACAATGGGTGAACTTAGTTTATTCGGACTTTGTAATTTATCTTGGGTACCAAAATTAATGGACAAAACTTGAGATTACACAGAAGAAGCCCCAAACAAAAATGCTTAGTCTATGAGGAACTAAACATAGTTGGTAATTAACAGAGCAAATCTAGGCCAAAAAAACATAGAATAAATGTACAAGTGTAAATGACATCACAGTACATTTAACATTTTCCTATTTTACATTTGTTGTTGCAATGATAATATTATCGGCTACAGTTCATTCATTTTGCAGAAAAAATGCACACATTCAATGAGAGAGTAGCACTGAACGTAACTTTTATTTAACATTGTTTAAAGGATATAGCAAAATAAATAGAAAATTTTCTTACTATGATATTATCTGTTTGTCTACTCTTTTTGCTGGTTTTCCATTCAAGAACAGTGGTGTTGCTTTAAACACAGACATACATATACACATACACATGTCAACAGATTAATTTATCAAACAATGCAATTTCTATGGCATTTTTTCCCTTTCCTATTTTCTTTCAGTAGAGCAAAAGGTATCAATGCTAAAAGAAACCTGTATTTAATGCTTGAAAAATAAATAGTTGTGTATCTTTAAAGTGGAGTGACCTGGGGATATTGATTCTGGTTATAAAAGGAAAAAAGAGAGATGTAACACACTAATTTTGCCAATATTGCAACACTCAACAGTATATACACTTTCTGGTTTCAAAGTGTTTTTTATCTTTGTCTTCTTCCATGCCATGGTCAAGGGATTTGGCTGGTTTAGCTCCAAGCATCAAAGATTCAAATTTGAAACCACATTGTGCACAGCTTAGAAATCAAATTTGCCTGGGCAAGAAGATATGAGTAGCTTCCTATGATGAAATTCACCCTAAGGAAAAAGTAAGTAGGGTCTCACAAATTAGATTCATGGTCATTATGTCAAAGTTGAAGAGAAGGGTGATTCTAAATAAGGGTTTACTATCCCAAAGATTGTTCTATATATACGTTCTCATGGGCACATAGTTCAGTCACAAGGTAACAAAAAAAAAAAAAAAAAAGAAAAATCCCCATATAAATAGAAATAAAATAAAATGAAGTGGAAAACAAAGATTTAGCACATTGAGTGTCCATGCATCAGCCCTACTGACACTGAGATATTTACCCCTTGTGAAAGACATCGTCCAAATTCAGGCACTAGCATCAACATCAAGAGGAAACAGTTGCATTCCTACTTTACATTTTCATCACCCTGCCACCACTGTTATCATCAACATTAACAGGATAAAATAATTATTATGCCCCAAAGACCCCAAATTGGAGACATAAAAGGTAACAGATATAATACAGCAGGTAAGAAAACAAGATTGTGAAGCACAGAAGAGTCATAGTCACAAGTTTCTAGGAACCATTTGTATTATTATCTCCTAACAGATATGTCCTGGGAACAAACGTTTTACAGTCATAACAGGGAAGTATGGTGGTGAAAAGTCTGAGAGACCCTGACCCTACTATCATGAGAGGCATTATCAGGATATGTTACCTGGTTCAGTTAACAGGAGCAACAATTAACAACTTTACTTAGGAAAAATATGTTCATGTTTTCTTCTTGAGCGGCCAACAAATAGCATGTCCATGCTACTGAAAATGTACTGAAATATCAGAAAAGAACTACAATACATAGGAATCATAAAGTGGTCAAGCTAACCAGGGAGGCCTTAGCCAAATAAAATTATATTTAAATGAGTCTATTATAATGATATTGTCAGAGTTGGTGTTTTTACCCAGTCAGGGAGTGTTGTTTTGTTTTGTTTCTGTTGAGAATGACACCAAATTGTGAGACCAGGCAACTTTTAGAATCCCAGGGATATAATCACAAAATAAAATGTTAGTAACAGAGCATATGTTGAGATATTTCCAATTATGACCTCATTTTAAACACACATGCTAAAGAATTTCAAAATCTGTTTGGTAGTGCACAGATATAGCTCTGAAATGTTTCATTCGTTTTCAAAATCTTTGAATTATGATTATCAACTTCATTTTGTTAACAGGGGAAAGACCATATGCTAAGACCATGACCTTCTAAGAATAAAACTGGCTTCCATCTTACTTATCCCCAATCAGCACATACATACAACACACTCTACTTTTTGTTAAATATCCATCTCAATGTCCATTTAGCAATCATAGATATTTTCTTAAACATCTTTCTAAATGACTAATACTGGACTGATGAGACAAGAATATGTTGAACTGTACATATTCATATACTTTTAACCTGAACTAAATTATTGATCATATCTTATGTTTCATCATTCCCAAAGTCTCTGCTATTCACATTGTTATTTGTGTTAATTCATACTTATTTTATCTATATTATGTAGGTGAAATAACAAAATAACTGAGAAAATCAAAGCATTTATTCATTTTTCTTCTAAAATAGATTCATAGAGTTTTAAAGTTACATGAAACAGAATTTTTCTTCTTTATTCAGGTATACATATAAAATACATGTGATGAAAGAACATGTATTAGTTTTACTGGCATAAATATGCTCTTTGGGTAGAGATAAATTAGCAAGTACATCTGGATACACTTTATAAGTTGCCGACTATTTCATGTATAGTGCCAATGCTCTTACTCATAACACTATTTGTAAGTAAAAATGAGAAATTTTGCTCTTTAATCTCTAAGATCAAATGCAGTAAAATTACAAAGGAACTTGGCCAACATTGGCAAAACTTCATCAGTTTAGATAAAAATGTCTTAACAAATTTGTTTTTAATTATCGGATAGGAAATTCACAACCATTTCTATTCCTAATCATATTATGCCCAATTTTTTAGATGCCAGACTAAATTTCAATGAAACACTTCAGAACAAAAGGGCATTATTAGTTTGAATTCTGACCCTAAGGAAATGCCCTTAAACTATGATTTTTTTAACATCTTTATTGGAGTATAATTGCTTTACAATGGTGTGTTAGTTTCTGCTTTATAACAAACTGAATCAGCTCTACATATACATATATCCCCATATCTCCTCTCTCTTGCGTCTCCCTCCCATCCTCCCTATCCCACCCCTCTAGGTGGTCACAAAGCACCGAGCTGATCTCCCTGTGCTATGTGGCTGCTTCCCACTAGCTATCTATTTTACATTTGATAGTGTTTATATGTCCATGCCACTCTCTCACTTTGTCCCAGCTTACCCTTCCCCCCTCCCCGTATCCTCAAGTCCATTCACTGCTTCCCTCACTAGTTTAATGAACATTATAGCATTTTGCCTCAGTTGATTCTTTTCATAAATAATCCTTGCCCAGCTTAATCCATTTTTTGGAACTACCCTTCCGTAATTTTCAGGCCATTAGTGGTTTAACTCTTTTTTTTTCTGTCATTGATTATTAGTACACACTGCTGAGCTTAGCCAGTTAAGCAATATAATACATTTTCATGAATCACTAATTTCAAAAAGAGCATATGTTAAAACATAACCTTATTTTTTTATATACTTCATTAGACCACAAAGTAATTTGTTTTAATATTTAAGTTTTGGGATTTTCCCAAATATAGTTTAAAAAATGACCAAAAGTATGTTTAATCTTTTATATTTTGCAGGAGTATAGACAAAGCAATTTCAAAAGATTAATAGGGCTTCCCTGGTGGCACAGTGGTTGAGAGTCCACCTGCCGATGCAGGGGACACGGGTTCGAGCCCCGGCCCGGGAAGATCCCACATGCCGCAGAGCGGCTGGGCCCGTGAGCCATGGCCGCTGAGCCTGCGCATCCGGAGCCTGTGCTCCGCAACAGTGAGAGGCCCACGTACAGAAAAAAAAAAAAAAAAAGATTAATTAAAGACTCCATTCTCTACCATTTTAATCTGTCAGTAAGCAAACATATTGCATTTTTATCATGTCCAAATTCAAGGCAAGACACATGGTGATAGAAAATGTCAAAATTTTCAAATAGTGCAAACATTAAAAAAAAATCTAACCGTCCTTGGAATGAAGCTTTCAACTATTGGGTTTTGAAAGCAATGACCATTTTTTATTTACTGTTACCAATTTGATCAATAAGTTAAGAATAAACACTTTATACATTATAATTTTGTGGGAACTAAGTGTACAATAAAAAAGAGATCTGGATGGAGGAGGATTTAAGGTCACATGTAAGACAGACATGGGGAACATCAAATTCAAACACCATGAGGACAGAAAGAGTTTGGGTATTGATGGAAAATAAAATATATTTAGCTAGAGACTGGTAAGTAAGGGACAATTGGTAGACATTGGAGAGGTAGGTCAGTTGAATCTTTTTGGTCATGATAAGCAGATTTTTTTTTCTTTTAATTAAATGAGAATCCATTAAATAGAATTATGACATGAATTTATTTACACTTTACAAATATTTAGGGGATATTTAAATGTACAGCGGACCACTTATATGTGGGTTTTTTTCAATAACTACATACTATGGCACTACACAATCCTCACTTGGTTTAATCCACAGATGTGGAACCTCAGATAGAGATAGATTTTCCACTGAATGGTGGAGTGGTTCCCCTCACCCCCACTGTTGTTCTCAGGTCAACTATAATTATTTTCCCTGTAATTCAAAATTATTTTCCCTTAACTCAAAATATTGTTTGGAAACAATTATTCTGGGAAATGGCCCATAGGCTTCACCAGACCTCAGGAGAAATGTTAAGACTGCCCAAATGAATTAGGAGGTCGGAGAAACAGCAAGCATGGAAAAAGCAAACAAACAAAGCTAAAAGACTACTCCCGTACATCAAAAATGAAATGAGAGTTTGACCTATGATGGTGGCACCAGAAATGGATATAAATGGATAGATTTAAAATATACTTCAGAAGTAATACCAAAGGACTTGTTAGTGGGTTGAATGTGGAGATGAGGGAAAAAAATCAAGGATGACGCACAGAATTTGGTTGTGAGCAGTTGTGTAGTGACACTTATAAGGTATTCTCGCCTTGCATTCTGAGTCCTACTTAAAATGAACTCTTACTGATAAAAAAGAAAAAAGTTTTACTTGATATTTCTTTAAATAAAAATAGAACAGAGGAAATATGTTTTGATAAAGAGATAAAATTATTTATTTTATTTGTCTGTATTCTAAAATGATCAGACCCAGAACAACATGATCTGATATGACGATACTCAGATTTGGATTATCATCATATGGATGGTTCATTATGATGGAATTTTCATATGTGAATTAGCATTTGAGTTAGCTAGAAAACAAACATGTCTAGATAGAAATAAGGTAAATTTAAGTTTCTCAGTCATACATTCAATTATTTTATACTTGGCATACAGTAATCATGTGGTTCTTTTCATTAATTACTGGTATTTGTATTGCGCTAGGAAATTTACATTTATCTTTAGATAATTATTTTTTCTTCTTTTCAAATAGGGAGAAAGAATAGGTACCAAGAGAAATTTAATTTTAATTGTAAATCACAAGAGAGAAATGAGGGCTGCTAGTTGGAAAAAGAATAGAAATCAAATTATAAAGTTAAATGTTACTGCTTTAAAGTGAAGAAGACAGAAGAAAATCAGATAGAAAGAAGGAAATACATGGAGATTTGTAAAAAGCATGAGAATTGGTAGGTGGCAGCAATCAGTTTTCACACGCAAAAAAGATGCAGGCTGTAATGATGATGTGACAAAATGACAGGTGTGACAGGCACAAATCAGTGATGCAGATATTTACAGAGGTATATTATAGCTGTAGGCAAAATTTTGAAATAGGCTAAGTTTATTTTCAATGCCCTCTCACTTCCCTTCCAGCATCCCTGGATCCAACTTGAAGCACTCAGTGTCCTCACTTTGACCTCTTGATGTTTATGCTTTCCCTGTTCTGGTGTCCATACAAGTCAGCAATTTTGCATCAATACCTCATAACTGATACAGTAAATTTACCTAGCCTGTATTATATTCATTCAGGTCCTAACTCCTTCATGACCAAGTAATTTAGGAAATTATACTTGTTGCTAGTGGCCGGATGTGTTAGCAACCTAAATGTCATATTAGTATCTCACTTCACGTATCCAGAGACAAAAATAACTGCTTTTAAAGAGTGATGATTAGAGCAGGAAATGGGGACAGAATGTTAATCTAGCAGGTGAGATTATCTGTAGCAGGTTGGATTTTGGGGAATGTAGAAATTATACTAGGTAGATGTTTGATGAGTACACATATACATAATATCAACCAATAAAATAATCATGCTCCCTTGTGTGCCTGTCCAATTAAGAATGATTTGAAGAAAAAGTGTAATCTGCAAGTTCTGCTTTTTGAATAGTCTATCAGTGGTGAGATGAATTATATGAGAAACATAGCAAGAGAAAAGACTAGCAGAAATTTTCCTAGAGAAATATATTATTAGAATATGTACAAACATTTTAAGAAAACCTCCATTTGTGCTAATTCAGATGTATCAGTTTAGTAAAAATCATATTTTACACTGAAACTGTTTATTTAATGACATGTATTTTCCAAGCAAGCATGTAATTCCAAGTTTATTTTTTCTAAACTATTATGACATAATAAACCAGCACTGAGACATGTACATAGTCGAATGAATAAAATAAAATTGTATGTCAATGTTTTATAGAATAGCACATTTGTGCTAAAAAAATACTGTAAATACCATTATTGTGTAAATCAAAATATGATTTAATCATATAATTGAAAATGCATTGTATATGTAATTCAATACAGTATTGAAGAAAGCAAACATTACTTAAATAGCTAAATAAAATTTTCATTACCTATACCAAAATAGAATAAATGTAAATAAATATTTGATGAACTATAATGGCAAAATCAACATAATCGTTATATGAATTGGCCCCATATTTATCAATAGAATTCTTAGTTTTAAATACTAATAATTTAATTTTGAAATTGAATTACCCAATTAGTTCAAATTCTTTATTTCACTAGTTTTACAAAATATAAATTTACAGCACATACCTAGTCCCACTGTTTTGGAAACTTACTGTTTCTAACAAAATTTATCCAGAAGAGCATTTACATAAGTCTCAGTGATCTATTCACAATAAATAGCAGAAAAACAAGAGAAAGCAGAAAATTGTGTAGTGGAGAAAGTATGTCTATTATAATTTGGAAAGGAGATGAAATACTTAATATACTATCATATCTAGATAGGAATATTTGCAAGCAGAGAGTTGAATGTGCCATCCTGTCTCCTCTTGATGTGTATAGTAAAATGCAAGAGAATAATTTAAAATAAAATTGTTGAACATAAGAGAGCAACAACCTTCTGGGTTTTAAAATTCCCAGCCTCTCCAGGTGGCAAAACATGTTAAAAGTAAGCAATGCCTTCTGGGTAAAACCAAATCCAAGGCATATGTAGGAAAATGTTGTATTAGTTTCCTATTTCTGCTGCAACAAATTACCACAAACATAGAGGCTATAAATAATACAAATTTAGTTTCTTACAATTTGGTGGTCAGAAGTCCAAAACGAATCTCAGACCGCTGAAGTCAACGTGTCACCAGAGCAGCATTTCTTCTGGGGGCTTTAGGGGAGAATCTGTTCCTTGCCTTTTTCAGCATCAAAATCTATCCACAGTCCTTGGCTCATCGATCTGACTTCTGGTTATGTCATCACATTCCCCTCCTCTAACTCTGACTCTCCTGGATATCTTATAAGGACCCATGTGTGTGTGGTTCCCTCCCACAGTGAACAAGGCTGATTTGTGGCCAGTTAAATATTCTGTACACCATACTATGCGACTTTTGAGGTTAGGTCAAAAAATACATTAAAATTTCTGCCTTCATTGTATCACTTGCTCTTGGAGAAGCCATCCAATATGTCACATGGATATTGAAGAAGCCCTGTACAGAGGCCCAGTTGTAGAGGAACTAGGACCTCTCACCAACAATCAACACCGATTTGCCAGCCAGATGTGTGAGTAAACTTTGTAGTAGAACTTCCAGACCCAGTCAATCCTTCAGAAGACTACAACCCTGGTTAATGTCTCTTAGAAACAGACCCAACCCAGTTCAAGAACTGCCCAGTCAAGACACTTCAGATCCTCAAAATTATGAGAGTCTGAACATAACCATAAACATTTATTAACATAAGCAGAAACATTTATTATGCCTATGGTTATCTTAAGTCACTTTGGGATAATTTGTTATGAAGCTATAAATAACTAGTACATGCAGTTTTGTCTCAAGATGAAAAAGGGAAATTTTATTTTCCATTATGGTTTTCACCAAGGAGTCCTTGCACATGCATGCACACAGTATCAATTCCATTCTATTCCCCACATAAAAGAAATATAACTCATACCAGAAAACTACTATATATGACAGAACAATTTATTGTGACTTCAGCAGTCCCATTACAAAATCCCCTTATTGGGCTTCCCTGGTGGCGCAGTGGTTGAGAGTCCGCCTGCTGATGCAGGGGACACGGGTTCGTGCCCTGGTCTGGGAAGATCCCACATGCCGCGGACCGGCTGGGCCTGGGAGCCATGGCCACTGAGCGTGCACGTCCGGAGCCTGTGCTCCACAATGGGAAAGGCCACAGAAGTGAGAGGCCCGCGTACCACAAAAAAAAAAAAAAAAAAAAAAAAAAAAAAAAAAAATCCCCTTATTTCAAATACATAAGGAGATGTGATGGCCAGTTGCACCTCTTTGGTTTATACAAAGCTTCAATTTCAGAAAACATTTGTTTTTGATGTCTATCCAAATTTAGTTCTATTTTCTTCTATCCAAATAAAATATAGCAATTCTAGTAACTACATCCTCCAACATGTGACTCAAAGAATTTTAATAGTATACACCTCTAGCAAAGTTATAACTAGCATCCATTAATTTCTCTAGTTAAATATATACAGATTCATCATGTATCTATCAAAGAAAGACAGAAATCAACTTAGCAGCAAACTTGAGCTATTATTTCTCAAAAACGGAGGGATTACTCAAGAGTCCAGATACAATAGCCACAGCATATCATTCCCAGATGTTGAGCCTTAAACAAGGATCTGGCATTTTCAAAATGGGCTTTCAGAGAAGCTTTCCCATTTTATTGTTTCATTGTTGCAGTATGCCTAAAGTGAACTATACTCTCCTAATTAAGAAACCCGAGCTTGCAACAAGAGATTGTCATACTAAGTGAAGTAAGTCAGAAAGAGTAAGATAAATACCATATGATATCACTTATATGTGGAATCTAAAATGTGACACAAATGAACGTATCTATGAAAAAGAAACAGAATCACAGACATAAAGAACAGACTGGTGGTTGCCAAGGGGGAGGGGACTGGGGGAGGGATACAGTAGGGGGTTGGGGTTAGCAGATGTAAGCTTTTATCTATAGAATGGATAAACAGCAAGGTCCTACTGTATAGCACAGGGAACTATATTAATATCTATGCTAAACCATAATGGAAAAGAATATAAAAAGAAAAAATAATGTGTGTATATATATATATATATATATATACAGCTGAATCACTTTCCTATACAACAGTAATTAACATATCACTGTAAATCAACTATACTTCAATTTAAAAAAAAGAAATCTGAGCTTATCATGCTTTTAAAACACATGATAAATGTTTCACTGATGATACTAGGAAAAATACCACAACTGCTACTATTTTCAATTTTATTCATTGAGAAGTTGAGGCAAAAAAAGCATTGCTGGAATAATCTAGGATTCATGAGATTTCATTGCACATCAAATTTCAGGAACCTCTATATTATTTGCTTCAAGATATAACATTTTTTTAAAATTTATAACATATTTATATTGTTTGCTTTGTAGGCAAATGCCAGGAATTAAAATGAATACATTGAATTTCAATGTACCAAAGCAGGATTTTAAAGGTGGTGGTGGAATTTATATGAAAATGAATTTCTACTCTCTGGATATTGCACAAAGGTCTACAAAATATGCTAATTAAAGAGGCTTTCAAGACAAAAAACTGAATACTGTCAATGTTCCTATCTTTTTGGATGCTCAATTATCTCACATAAAACATGAAGAAAAAATAGAAATTTCTACTATAGTTACTATGAAAATCAAAGATACAAAGATTTGTAACCTAATGTCTAAAGTAGAATTTTAATAAGAAAGGTAAAACAAGTTACTTGGGTCCACAGAGACCTTATACCCATTAGTAAATATTTCATAGTACAAAATTGTGCCCTAAGTCTTTGAGACACAAACTTTTCTCACAAACTAAGGATATTTTTATTTTAAAAATATTTTGGATTGACATATAAGCCATATGCTAAATTACCATATTCAAGAACTGCAAAATAACAACTTCAAAGGAAATCTGGACACAAGTTTTCTTGTTAGAAAATTATCTCTTTGTAGGTATCTTACATTGGCAGCCAATATGCAAACAACATTTTGTTTGGGAAGAATAGAATCCAAGTAAATGGGGATAGTAAAATAATCTGAAATTTGAATATCATCAGGTTTGCAAATTGTGAGGAATCCATCTGGAAAATCAAAATGTATTTGCCATGGCAACAACAAAGGTCAAGTTCTTGGGCCAGGACACAATATTTTTGTCACACATTTTATATTGACAAATTGGTCTTCCTTATTCTGTGACTATTGAGTGGGAAGTTGATATCATTTTCTATATCCAATATTGTATCTGGAATCAAAATTACTTAGTGACAAATTAATATAATATTATTTTTAAATCTCTAAATATTGATCAACATTTTCCTGACATTTAGTCTTTCAGAGATGATATCTGAATATAATCTGATATGATTATTCTGTTTTGTTTTCTGTGTTTTTTAAGTAACTTGGTAGTTTTTGTATGGATATATGTTGATTATTATTGCCTTTATAATTATAACTAAAAATGTAATAAATGATTATCTTTTCACTAACTTTGTCTGGATTCAGTAAGCACTTTGGTGACAGCTAGCCAGGTAATTTATCAAATCAGGAAGTTGCCTTTCTTCTACATAAGTTTGATTATTATTTTTCCTTCATGCAAGTAAGTTAATATTATAAGTTTGTATCTTTTTTTTTTCCTTTCTCCTCAATGCCAACCATCTCATTCTTGGAAAGTTTGGCTTATATGCCTTATACTTGATATGCTAGGGTACTTTCTCAAAATGTCCTGAGAATCACTGTTGCAATTTTCCTCAGTGCATTTTTCCAGTTTCCTAAGTAAATGAATTATAATTTTGCTATTACATTTTCAATTAACTTTTAATTTCTCTGTCTTCATTTAGGTGCTTATATCTCAACAGGATCTTATGAATCCTTGGTCTGCTATCATTCTTCTAGATTGTGCTTTATGACCTCTCACTTTCATCTCATTGAGGTAATGTTTTCTTGTACCTTTTAAAGAACATAAATCTAATCTGTCTAAATATTTTTCCTTTATTTCATTGATTGTGGACAGCTTCACCTACTATTCTATAATATTACTTCTTTTTTCTTCTTTTTCAAAACATATTCCATATTTTGGATTTTTAAAAATTTTTTTCTGCTTACTTATCTTTGACAAAACATATGTTGAAATAGACCTCATATTTGCCAAGGAAGAAAATATGGGACTATCCCTTCACTATTACCACTATTCATCTGGGAGGTTAGAGCATCCTGCTCTCCAGGCTACAGCCTGAGATGGATGAACACAAAGCTTAACATCTTTAGTACCTTTATACAGGATATCTCTCCTAGACTTGGGTGCTATTGCTTCAATAAGGTCTGCCATTCAGATATCTTAATTTGAAAATATATTGCCCTATGGCTCCTCCTGATTTGGTTTTGCCTATAAATCTTATGTGGTTGAGCTATAACTCCCAAAAGAAAACCATGGCCAGCAGCCTCTACTCAGCATTCTGACAGATGGAATATGATTAAGGAAGTCTCAGAAAGTTTTTGGAAAGGATAAAGGATAAGGATGAAAAGTACAATTTATTTCTGGTTTCCTAGGTTTTATAGTTGGTAAAATAAGGTATTTGTAAACCTGCAAGCAGTAATCTGTTGGGAAGCCTAAAGCCTTCCCTGACAGAAGGGAAGCCTTACCTGATAGACACATGTAACATCTACAAGTCAACAAAGATCTTCCTTGATATGCCTCCAACCATTTTTACCTACTGAAAAATCTTTTCAGATTTTAGAAATAGGTTGGATGTAAGTCTTAATTTTCACTGATTTAATTGTATAATTTTCAGCTGGGGTCTATTTTCCCTGCCAAAGAGGTATTTTACCGGGATATTGAGAAATAACACACTAGGAAATCATAAGAATACTTTGTAATCCACTGATTAAGCTTCATTTCCTGAAAATTTCACTAACACCAGATCTTTGTGATATTTGATTAAGCCATTTTCTTTGATTCATATTTGCTGACAAATTTTCATTGACATTAGCTCTCCAAAAAATAGGCAGCATAATATATATTACTATATATTTCTAAATAGTTAATTCAGTAAATAATTTTCAAGGTAAGATCAAAAGTTGAAAGGTCTATTTAAGCACACTTTGTGCTAGAGATATATATTCATCTATTTTTAAAAATGCATCAGTAATGAGACAACTACCAAGTTTTTTCCTTTAAGCTCACTTAAAATTGAAGTACCCATAGAAATCAATTTATGGGGGGATGGGGTCAAGATGGCGGTGTGGGAAGACATAGAGTTCACATCTCCCCACAACTAGGGATCCTGCCAGATGCTGGTGAGAGACCTCAGGGCCCAAGGAGACAGGCGGAATCCCCAAGTGAACTGGTAGGACGTGGGGGGACTGAAGGGGGAGGAGAGGTGGAGGCCAGACAGGACCAGTACCCCTGAGGGGTGGCTGAGAGAGGGGAGGGGTTCGCACACCTAGAGGGACCCTTAGGGGCTCAGATTGGGGGGAGCGCACCCAGCATTTCCCCTGCCCAATCAGCCAGGGAAGTCTGCTCTCAAGCCAGGTCATACACTCTCAGAGGTTCGCCCTGGGCTGTGTTGGTCCTGGGGGTATAGGAGGAAGGTAGGGAAGAACAGGAGAGGCAGGTGGGAGGGGCCCTCCAGGATGGGAGGAGCAGGAGAGGAGTGGAGGGAGATAGCCCCACCCACTCAAGTCCCTGGGAAGCCTTCTGGACTCCAAGAAGGGGTCCCCCACCCTCTGAGACAAGAGATAAGCCTGGGCCCCTTCTGTTCCATTGAGCCTAAGCCCCACCCTTCACACTCCCCAGGGCCTTTTCCAGCCCTGTGGGTCCTAAGTATAGGCCCTGTCCAATGCCCAAATCCAGCCCCTGCTTAGGTCTCCCTCTCCACAGCCAAGGCCTTTTCCACCTTTTTCTTTTTTTCTCCTCTTTTTTACTATTATGGTTCTGTTTTACCTTCTGGTTGTTGTTTCATCTATATTTTTATTTTTATATTCTTTCTAACATATCTGTTAGTTTCCTAGTCTACTTTATTTTTC
The DNA here is from genome assembly GCF_026419965.1 of Kogia breviceps. Classification (NCBI taxonomy): domain Eukaryota; kingdom Metazoa; phylum Chordata; class Mammalia; order Artiodactyla; family Physeteridae; genus Kogia; species Kogia breviceps. Next base: position 105,760,421 of record NC_081314.1, on the reverse strand, counting down.
ACTTTGTTATTGTTCTCTTTTTTTTATTTTTTTGCCACCCAGCATCACTTTCAGAATCTTGGTTTACAAGCTGGGGGTCAGGCCAAAGCTCCTGCAGTGGGAGCTCCTAGTCTGAACTATTAGATTAATAGAGAACCTCAGACCCCAGGGAATAATTATCAGGAGTGAGGTCTCCCAGAGGTCCTCTTCTTGGCACCAAGACCCAGCTCTACCCAACATCCTACAAACTCCAGGGTTGAAAGCCTCAGACCAAACAACCAGTAAGACAGGAACACAATCCCACTCATCAAAAGAAAAAAAAAAGTGAGATGGCAAAAAATATGTCACAGATGAAGAAGCAAGGTAAAATCCTACAAGACCAAATGAATGAAGAGGAAATAGGCAATCTACCTGAAAAAAAAATTCAGAGTAATGATAGTAAAGATGATGCAGAAACTCGGAAACAGAATGGAGGCATGGATAGAGAAAATACAAAAAATGTTTAACAAAGATCTAGAAGACCTAAAGAACAGACAAACAGAGATGAGCAACAAAATAACTGAAATGAAAAATACACTAGAAGGAATTAATAACAGAATAACTGAGGCAGAAGAATGAATAAGTGAGCTGGAAGACAAAATGGTGGAAATAACTGCTCAGGAGCAGAATAAAGAAAATGAAAGAATTGAAGACAATCTCAGAGACCTCTGGGACAACAATAAATGCACTAACATTCAAATTATAGGGGTCCCAGAAGAAGAAGGGAAAAGGAAAGGGTCTGAGAAAATATTTGAAGAGATTATAGTGGAAAACTTCCCTAACATGAGAAAGGAAATAGTCACCCAAGTCCAGGAAGCACAGAGAGTCCCGTACAGGATAAACCCTAGGAGAAACACACACAACACATATTAATCAAACTAACAAAAATTAAATTCAAAGAAAAAATATTAAAGGCAGCAAGGGGAAAAAAAAATAACATACAAAGGAATCCTGATAAGGTTATCAGCTGATTTTTCAGCAGAAATTCTGCAGGCCAGAAGAGAGAGGCAGGATATACTCAAAGTGATGAAACAGAAAAAACTACCACCAAGATTACTCTACCCAGCAATGATCTCATTCAGATTCAATGGAGAAATCAAAAGCTTTTCAGACAAGCAAAAGCTAAGAGAGTCAGCACCACCCAACCAGCTTTACAACAAATGCTAAGGAAACTTCTCTAAGTGGCAAACACAAGAGAAGAAAAAGACAAACAAAAACAAACCCAAAACAATTAAGAAAATGGTAATAGGAATAAACATATTGATGATAACCTTGAATGTAAATGGATTAAATGCCCCAACCAAAAGACACAGACTGGCTGAATAGATACAAAAACAAGGCCCATATATATACTGTCCAGAAAAGACCCATTTCAGACCTAGGGATACATACAGCCTGAAAGTGAGGAGTTGGAAAAAGATATTCCATGCAAATGGAAATCAAAAGAAAGCTGGAGTAGCAATACTCGTATCAGATAAAAGTAGACTTTAAAATAAAGACTATTACAAGAGACAAAGAAGGACACTACATAATGATCAAGGGATCAATCCAAGAGCAAGATATAACAATTATAAATATTTATGCACCCAACATAGAAGCACCTCATTACATAATGCAAATGCTAACAACAATGAAAGGGGAAATCGACAGTAACACAATAATAGTAGGGGACTTTAACATCCCACTTACACCAATGGACAGATCATCAAAACAGAAAATAAGGAAACACAACCTGTAAATGACACAATAGACCAGATAGATTTAATTGATATTTATAGAACATTCCACCTGCAAGTGGCAGAATATACTTTCTTCTCAAGTGCACATGGAACATTCTCCTGGATAGATCACATCTTCGGTCACAGATCAAGCCTTGGAAAATTTAAGAAAACTGAAATCGCTTCAAGCATCCTTGCTGAACACAATGCTATGAGATTGGAAATCAATTACAGGAAAAAAAACTGAAAAAACCCCACAAATACAAGGAGGCTAAACAGTGTGCTATTAAATAACCAAGAGATCACTGAAGAAATGAAAGAAGAAATTTAAAAATACATAGAAAAAAATGACAATCAAAATATGACAACCCAAAACCCATGGGAGGCAGCAAAAGCAGTTCTAAGAGGGAAGTTGATAGCAATTCAATCTCACCTCAATAAACAAGAAAAATCTCAAGTAAACAATCCAACCCTACACCTAAAGCAACCAGAGAAAGAACAAAAAATCCCAAAATCAATAGAAGGAAAGAAATCATAAAGATCAGAGCAGAAATAAATGAAACAGAAACAAAGAAAACAATAGCAAAGATCAGTAAAACTAAAACTGGTTCTTGAAGAAGATAAACAAAATTGATAAACCCTTAGCCAGACTCATCAAGAAAAGAAGGGAGAGGACGCAAATCAATAATATTAGAAATGTAAAAGAAGAAATTAAAACAGACTCCACAGAAATACAAAGGATTATGAGATTACTACAAACAACTATATGCCAATAAAATGACAACCACAAAGAAATGGACAAATTCTTGGAAAGGTACTATTTTCCAAGATTAAAACAGGAAGAATTAGAAAATATAAACAAACCTATCACAAGTAATGAAATTAAACCTGTAATTAAAAATCTACCAGGGCTTCCCTGGTGGCGCAGCAGTTGAGAGTCCACCTGCTGATGCAGTGGACACGGGTTCGTACCCCAGTCCGGGAAGATCCCACATGCCATGGAGTGGCTAGGCCCGTGAGCCATGGCCGCTGAGCCTATGCGTCCGGAGCCTGTGCTCCGCAACGGGAGAGGCCACAACAGTGAGAGGGCCACGTACAGCAAAAAAAAAAAAAAAAAAAAAAAAAAAAAAAAAAAATCTTCCAAAAACCAAAACATTTATAGAAGAGCTAACACCAATCCTTCTTAAACTCTTCCAAAAAACTGCAGAGGGAGGAACGCTCCCAAATTCATTCTACAAAGCCATCATCAACCTGATACCAAAACCAGAAAAAGACATCACAAAAAAACCCAGAAAATTATAGACCACTATCACTGATGAACATAGATGCAAATATCCTGAACAAAATACTAGAAGACAGAATCCAACAACATATTAAAAGGATCATACAACATGATCAAGTGGGATTTAACCTAGGAATGCAAGAATTCTTCAATATACACAAATCAATTAACGTGATACTCCACGTTAAAAAATTAAGGAATAAAAAACCATATGATCATCTCAATAGATACAGAAAAAGCTTTTGGCAAAATTCAACACCCATTTATGATAAAAACTCTCCAGAAATGGTCATAGAAATCAAAGAAGAAATTTTTTAAAACATAGAAAAAAATGACAATCAAAACATGACAACCCAAAACCTACCTCAATATAATAAAGGCCATATATGACAAACCCATAGCAAGCATCATACCCAATGGTGAAAAACTGAAAGCATTTCCTCTAAGATCAGGAACAGACAAGGATGTCCACTCTCACCACTATTATTCAACATAATTTTGGAAGTCCTAGGCAAGGCAATCAGAGAAGAAAAAGAAATGAGGAATACAAATTGGCAAAGAAGAAGTAAAACATCCCTGTTTGCAGATGACATGATACTATACATAGAAAATCCTAAAGATGCCAGTAGAAAACTACTAGAACTAATCAATGAATTTGGTAAGGTTGCAGGATACAAAATTAATGCACAGAAATCTCTGGCATTCCTATACACCAACAATGAAAAATCAGAACGAGAAATTAAGGAAACAATCCCATTTAACATCTCAACAAAAAGAATAAAATACCTAGGAATAAACCTACCTAAGGAGGCGAAAGGCTTGTACTCAGAAAACTATAAAACACTGATGAAAGAAATAAAAGATGACATAAACAGATGGAGAAATATACCATGTTCTTGGACTGGAAGAATCAATACTGTGAAAATGACTGTTACCCAAAGCAATCTACAGATTCAATGCAATCCCTATCAAACTACCAATAGCATTCCTCACAGAATTAGAACAAATAATTTTACAATTTGTATGAAAACACGAAATACCCTGAACAGCCAAAGCAATCTTGAGAAAGAAAAACTGAGCTGGAGGAATCAGGCTCCCTGACTTCAAAATATACTGCAAAGCTACAGTAATCAAGACAGTATGGGACTGGCACAGAAACAGAAATATAGATCAACAGTACAGGATAGAAAGCCCAGAGATAAACTCACACACATATGGTCACCTAATTTACAACAAAGGAGGCAAGAACATACAATGGAGAAAAGACAGCCTCTTCAATAAGTGGTGTTGGGAAAACTGGACAGCTACATGTAAAAGAATGAAATTAGAACACTCCCTAACATCATACACAAAAATAAACTCCAAATGGATTAAAGACCTAAATGTAAGACCAGACACTATAAAACTCTTAGAGGAAAACATAGGAAAAACGTTCTTTGATATAAACCACAGAAAGATATTTTCTGACCCACCCCCTAGAGTAATGGAAATAAAAACAAAAATAAACAAATGGGACCTAATGAAACTTAAAAGCTTTTGCACAGCAAAGGAAACAATAAACAAGATGAAAAGACAACCCTCAGAATGGGAGAAAATATTTTTCAAATGAAACAATGGACAAATGATTAATCTCCAAAATATACAAATAGCTCATGGATCTCAATATCAAAAAAACAATCTAATTAAAAAATGGGCAGAAGACCTAAATGGACATTTCACCAAAGAAGACATACAGATGGCCAAGAGGTACATGAAAAGATGCTCAATACCACTAATTATTAGAGAAATGCAAATAAAAACTACAATGAGGTATCACCTCACACCAGTCAGAATGGCCATTATCAAAAAAATCTAGAAACAATAAATGCTGGACAGGGTGTGGTGAAATGGGAACCCTTCTGCACTGCTGGTGGGAATGTAAATTGATACAACCATTATGGAGAACAGTATGGAGGTTCCTTAAAAAACTAAAAGTAGAACTACCATATGACCCAGCAATCCCACTACTGGGCATATACCCTGAGAAAGCCATAATTCAAAAAGAGACATGTACCATAAATGTTCACTGCAGCACTACTTACAATAGCCAGGACATGGAAGCAACCTAAATGTCCGTTGACAGATGAATGGATAAAGAAGATGTGGCACATATATACAATGGAATATTAGCCATAAAAAGGAACGAAACTGAGTTATTTGTAGTGAGGTGGATGGACCTAGAGACTGTCATACAGAGTGAAGTAAGTCAGAAAGAGAAAAACAAATACCATATGATAACACATATATATGGAATTAGAAAATACAATCGTACTGATGAACATAGTGGCTGGACAGGAATAAAGACGTAGACATAGAAAATGGACTTGAGGATGCGGGGGTGGGAGAGGGAAGCTGGGGTGAAGTGAGAGTAGCAGTGACATATACACACTACTGAATGTAAAATAGATAGCTAGTGGGAAGCAGCAGCACAGCACTGGGAGATCAGCTTGGTGCTTTGTGATGACCTAGAGGGGTTGGAGAGGGAGGATGGGAGGGAGACTCAAGAGGGAGGGGATATGGGGATATAGGAATGCATATGGCTGATTCACTTTGTTGTACAACAGAAACTAACACAGTATTGTGAAGCAATTATACTCCAATAAAGATCTATTAAAAAAAGAAGTAAGAACAGACCTTTAAAATAAAAAAACCAAAAAAATCAATTTATCATGAATAGCATTTTCCAAGATCTTACAATATTCTGCAAAAATCAGCTTCTATTCCATATTTTTTCAATATTTTCATATATAATGACTATTCTGTACTTTTATTTATTTATTTATTTATTTATTTATTTATTTATTTATTTATTTATTTTTATGGTATGCGGGACTCTCACTGTTGTGGCCTCTCCTGTTGCGGAGCACAGGCCCCGGACGCGCAGGCTCAGCGGCCATGGCTCATGGGCCTAGCCACTCCGTGGCATGTGGGATCTTCTCAGACCAGGGCACGAACCCGTGTCCCCTGCATCAGCAGGCAGACTGTCAATCACTGCGCCAGCAGGGAAGCCCTATTCTGTACTTTAAAAGACATCAGTGAGTTTGACTCACTATTTGGTTCATTAATGTGTCTCCACCGACTAGAAATGTGCTAAGTAGATACTTGTTGAGAGAATGCTTCTAAGACTACTTGGACAACATAACTAAGTCAGTCTCATTAGGTCAGTGGTAGACAAAAGTGGTTTTTTAACTGAGAGATGACTCTAAGTTTCTTTTGGGGAGACCCAAAGTCGAAACTAATTTCATAATAATACCAAGGCATGATTTGCCTTTTTTCACTATGCTAACATTGGCACTGATAGTCCAAAAGAAATGGTCAGTAACAGTTCTGACAGTGGCACCAAACTATGCTACAGTCACTGTATTCCACAAATCCATTTATCTACTCACAGCAAAATAAAAATGCTAGTTTCACTTTTTAAATGCCCTTGATGAAACAAAAATGTAATTAATTGTATTCAATTTAGACACTTATATACACATCTTTTTTCATGTTCCATGTGATGAAATGGGAAGAATGCATAAAATACATAAATTATTTTTCCTGCAACACCATTATTCTTAAGATGACTGACAGATAAATGGGTTATTCAGATTTGTTTTTGGACACAGTATAGTAAAATATACCAATAATACTAAAATGTCAATAATTAATGAAAAAGAAAAGCTAGGACAATATACAAATACAAAAAACATGTTGTGTATGCTACAGATGAAATTTCATGTAAATTATTTTGAATATCCGGTTAGCCATATATAAGATGGCTATTTTTAAATACTTTTGTAAATCTGAAAACAATTTAAAGTCCAGAATAGGGGTCTGCATATCAAAATTATGGAATATTAAAGCTATTATACTACATACAGCCCTGTGAAATGAAAACATAGTTATATGCTTCTTGAAAGAAAAAGGTGAATAAAAATATTTAGTAACAAATACAAATTACAGAACAGAGTGTGTTGTGATGCCAATAGTGTATCAACATAATATGATGGGAAAAACCTGAAAGACTTTATACAAGATGATAGGAGTGCTTAATTTTGTGTGGTTGGATTTAGGGTGATGTTTTTTCTTTTTTTCCTTTTTGTTTTCTTATCTATATTTCCTGATTTATTTTTTAATATGATGAATGACTGAGTCTTGGGTAATAAGTATGTACAGTGAACAGAAGAATACATATTCAATCAGTTTAAGTTTTATTTCCTCAACCTTGTGAATTGTAGCCTATTGAGGAGGGAATGTGGCAGCAAAAGTTTTGGAGATTTTTTGGGATAAATCTTGATGTAGTCACTGAAAACCTTATTGGACTCTGCTTTCAGGAGAAGGGCTTGATTTTAATCTATCATATGACTAGCTAATGCCTTAATTGGTGAAAACAATTTTCCTTCATTTCCTAGGAAAGTGATCATCAAATATATTAATGAATGGAAGAATGGCACTCATAAAGACAGGTCAGCTAATCAACCAGTGAGTTTTCTGAATGCTTATTAGGTGTTCATTTCTTTACCATGAAACAATTCTTTTTCTGAAACCCAAGAGGAGGCATGCCCTAAGATCGCTGAAAATACTTGTTAAGTGTTTGGCAGAATACAATATGAAAAGATGTCAAACAACTACATCTCCCTAATGAGCATTCTGTTTTAAAGGTACTGTGACTTGCAATGATTATTTTCCCCAAGTGGCATGTTGGTATGTATTAAAGAATATAATTTCTGTCAATTGCTGAAATAATCTCTATGATTTTATGTGTTGCTTAGTAAAATGCATTATTCTACAGAAGAATCAAATTGTTTAAGGGACATTTACTGAGATATATTGTCTCTGTCTCCTTAGATAATTCCAGCTATGTTCTGAAAAAGAAAGCTAAGATGCCCACTCAGCCAAACATATGATACTTTCCAAGAGGGCTGGAATCATTTTTTAAAAAATTAAGTGGTTAGAGGGGATGCCCTCAAACCTCTCCTTTGTCCTTTATTCCTTAAAAAAATACAGTTAGTATGGAGTGGTTAAAATTACAATATCTGTTTTTGACTTCAACATAGAAACTGCACCTGTGACTGTGATCTAGCTTGAGCAATTGTGAGCTGGCTTGGGTCAGAAAGGTTAAGAAAGATAAAAATATTTTTGTGGCAAGTAGTACTTCCCTAGCAAGAGGCAAGGAAAAGGCTGAATGACAAATAAAATATTCAGCAATTATGTGAACTATAACCCTTCACAGTCAGAAACTATGATGACAAGCTTTCAAATCCCGAGGGCTTGTCTCAGTCAAGAAGAAAGTAGTGAACAGACAGATCAAAATTAGAGTTCAGCTAATTAGGTGACAACCATTTGACTAATTATGGAGCATATCTCCAGGGCAATGGATATAGAGATGGTAATAGAAGGAAGGTGACTTTTGCTATTTAAAGATAAATTTATTATTTGAGAAAAATAGGTTCTCAAGATAAATAAAACTATAAAATTGCAATGTAGATGCAAGAAAAATGTTTAAGAAATTTACAGTCTTTTTAAAATAGCAATGCTGACCATTGGGACATCTTCAAATAGTAATGAGTACATGGCACAAGTAGACAGGATATGGAAAAAGAGGATTTAAAAGAAAATCATTTCCTAATATAGTAAAGCCATGACAGGCAGAATAATGTAGTAGAAAGTGAAAAATCTAAAAGTTTAGAAACCACTATGTCATTATTCTAGGCTGTGCCACTATTCATTCTGGGAATTTAGCCCAGAATTTCATCTTTTTGAGCATCACATTCTTCCTTTACAGCATGACATGGTAAGAGTAGATAATTTAATGACCTCTGAATTATTTTCTTTATGTATGCATGTTTTTGTCAATAAAATAAGAATGTTTTTCTCTGATTAAGCTAGTATTTTAAGTAAAGTCATTTTTTAATTCTTTAGATAAAAGTACTTTAAAAGTTGAGTAATTATAAATACAATTTAATATTTAATTTAATATACTATGGTGTTTGGGGTTTATAGCACAGAACTACGGTATGAGGAGATAATTAAGAAGAGAGCCTTGCAAACAAGTCTGTTCTGCACAAGGCCACTGCAATGTTCCCTTAAACTTTTAAATGCACACTACCAAATGTAAATTAGATAGCTAGTGGGAAGCTGCAGCATAGCACAGGGAGTTCACCTCTGTGCTTTGTGACCACCTAGAGGGGTGGGATAGGGAGGGTGGGAGGGAGGGTGACACAAGAGGGAAGAGTTATGGGAACATATGTATATGTATAACTGATTCACTTTGTTGTAAAGGAGAAACTAACACACTATTGTAAAACAGTTATACTCAAATAAATATGTTAAAAAAAAATAAATAAATAAATGCAGTTTAGCTCCTCCCTCGTACAAGCAACACTGATGGAAATATATGTACTTTATGTTTAAACTTTTAATAATCATAAAAATACAAGAGTATGACTAAAAATAGGTTACAAGCTACATTTACTTGGTACTTCACATCTCTCTATGTCATATTAAATAATACTTGGACAATTGTTAGGAGATAAAAAGTTAAACAATGGCTTTCTTCTAAATTTCATAGTTTGCCAAAAACCTTTTAAAAAAAGATTGATTGAGAGTGACAAAATATTCAGTTTATTGAGTATCTAACATTTAGTTAATGATAGTCCCCTAAAATATTTTCTAAACAAAACTTATATGCTTTTTTGTAAAATGTAAAAATTATCATAAGCATAAAGAGTATTATAAATGTCAACTAATTAACTCTATCATTTTAAAGCTAAATTAATTGATTCAAACATAAGTTTCTGAGAAATACTTTCACTGATATAAAAAGAATCTTAAATTTCTATGCATTGGATAAAAGAATAGAGACAGCACATAACTCATCACACTGAAGGGATATCTCAATGTCACATATCAGGCAGTTTTGCATCATTATTCAGAGTTCAGTCTCTGGAGTGACTTAAACTTTAGCTTAAACTTGGCTTAAACTTTACCTCTAATATTTACTGCTGTCTGATCTTAGATGAATTATATAACCTCTCTGTTTTAGTTTCTTCAGATGATAGTACTATCATATAACTGTATTTGTTTGCTAGGGCTACTATACCGAAGTACCACAAACTGGGTGGTTTAGAACAACAGAGATTTATCATCTCATAGTCTGGAGTCTAGAAGTCTAAAATCAGGGTGTAGCAGGGCCATGTTCCCTCTAAACTCTCTAGCAAATGACTGCTCCAGGCCTCTCTCTCTGGTAGCTTCTTGTACTTCCTTGACTTGTGGTAACCGAACTACAATCTGAACCTGGTATTCTCCCTGTGCCAAGTATCTTTGCATGACATTTTTTGTTTGTTTGTTTTAATAAGGACACCAGTCATCATTAGATTAAGGGCCCATCCTACTCCAGAATGACCTCATCTAAACTTGGCTAATTATATTGGCAACAACCTACTTCAAAATAAGGTCACATTCTGTAATACTGAGGATTAAATCTTCAACCAATGAATCTGGTCAGGGGGTGCACAATTCAACACATAACAAACTCAAGGGGATGTTGTAATCATAAAGTGGTGATATATAAATGAATATATATATATATATGCACAAATATATATATATATATTTGTATAGGATATCACTGGCATGTGAAAGCACTCAGCCATGAAAAAATATGAGCAAGACTATAATTCCCTTAGAGAATCAGAAATCAAATTTTATGGAATCTAAGAATAAAACATAAGAGAGAAACATCTTTTCCTTTCACTCTCTATGAAAACTACCCAATCTGCCTCACCATTACTTTTTTTTTTACCTATACCACACCTCTTGTCTCCCTACACTTATCTACATAGAGTTTCCTACATAAAAAGCAATGAGAGTAATATTTTTAAAACAGAAATCAAATTATGACCATTCCATTACTTAAATTCATGCAATGAGTTTAAGGGAACATTCAGGCTTTCTGTCATGTTCTATAGGCCCTTCATGAAGGGTTCTTACAGCTCCAAGTTTATTTCAGTTTTTACTAAAAGCATACTGACTTCATATCTGTGACTCAAAAATACTCATTACTTCAAGGATGTCTCAGTTGCAACTTTGCTTGGAATATTTTTTACTCCAGTCTTTGCATGGTTGACTTTTCATCTCTCAGATTTTAGCTCAAATGTGTAATCTAGTATGCATTAGAGTCATAGTATTAGCAATAGATGACATTTATTGACTGCTTATTACTACTCTAGTAGCTCTATATGCTCGATTTTAATTAAATCTCAGCACAACACTCTAGGTTAGATCCTCTTATTGTCATCAACTGAGGCATCATTAGATTATTAATTTAACCAAGTTTCATGATATACCCTGTACTCAAACATGATTTTTCTGAAGAAAAGCTTATGTTGTATTAATGACTGCTGGATACTAATTCTCAATTACAAAAAGAAAGTTAGTTTGGTATTGTCTCATTGAACAAGATGCCAGAGATTCTGAAAAACTAGTACAGAATTTGAAAATCATATAAGTTTAGGGCCTTTAAGTGTAGGAGTAGATAATTTTATATACTTCAGTAATTTTAAATATTTTTATTTAAAAGAATACAATAATATTCATAATTATATCCTTGAGCATCAATAAAATTTTTTCATTAGAAAATTCTTTCCATGAAAGCATAAAATAGTACAATTTTAGAAAAATGCCTAACATGTTAAAAATAAATGTTAAATTTGGTGCTTAAAGGAAAATGTTTCAGACACTTGTTATTCCATTACCTGATTTAAAAAAGGAGTGAGTGGAATGTTTACCAGTTCACCATCAAACTTGCTTTCTTAAATGTGTTTTCCTCTAAAATGAATCATTTACAACAAAGCTCAGATGATGGTATCTTGTGAGAAATGTCAGGAAGTGAAAACACAGATTCATATTCAACACTTGTAACTGAAAGTAAAGCAAGTTTTTTTTTTCTAAAAAGGCATAAAAATGTGATTAACATTGACTCTATTTATTGTTTATAAATGAATACACATCAAGATAGCAATTTGATATGCAATATATTGTAAAGATGAATAATTAATTATGGTTAATGTAGAAACAGAATTTTAAAGTCCTAATTAACACAAGTGTGTAAGAACCATAATGAAGAACACATTCTTTGTTAATGAGGAAAGAATTTATCTCAAGGCTTTATTTCCCAACACACTCTGCTTGAGTTCCAAGAATTAGAACCAATCCCACAGTATGCAGTTTTAACCATACCAAGAATCTTTAAAGTTTGTAGCCAGAATCATATTGATAAAACTGGTTAACCTTCTATAAACCTAGCTCCACAATTTCATAGGCATCTAAGGTAAATATGGAAGGGCAGCTTAGCAATTTTTTTCTTCTAATAAAATTATATTCATTAATTTTATTTCAGAGGTTATTTTCTTATCCTTGAGAGTATTAATTATTAAATCATATTTTGCTTTGCAACATTTGTAAAGCAATGTCAAAATATGGCCTAAGGAATAGAATTATTAGAAGGGATGTCTAGTCCTAGTGCAATTTCCTAGTAACTTCCTACTAGACATAATCATAGCCTAGGTTTTTCAGAAATATATATTTATTTTATTGTTGTTATTGCTATTTGGCCATTGCTGGAAAAGCTACAAAGCTCATGTCTTGTCAAATAGGCACTAACAATATAAATATAGATCTAAACCAATTCAGATTTCTATTGTTACTGGCACAGCTGAAATAGTAATATCCTGGGTTTTCAACTGAAGTAATAAGGTTTCATGAATATATTTATGACCAGAGATTCTACTGTCAATTTTGTTTTCAGTTGGTCCTTCTCAACAACCTTACTGTAATAGGATAGCAATGACCTTTATTTAGATTAAAGTCATCAGGGAATTGACGCTGGTGACAATTTTACAGTCTTTTAAAATGGAAATCATTCATTTTTATTGAAAAGCCCCATGGGCAAATCATGGAAAACAAATGCAATTTTGAAAATTATTTCATTGATGGGATTTTAATAGCAACGTTTGATATCAGTCTGAAGGGAGTTAGCATATCTACTCAGCTTGTCAAAGTCAGAAGGGAAGGGGAGAAGAACAGTTTCCAGTTCCAGAGAAGGTCATAAGGGACTAAAAAATTGACACTGTGAAAATGGTAATATCAACATGGGCAAAAAATTATATTTTCCTTAATGGCATACAATACTATCACTACTGATCTAAGTAGACAAGAGGTGGGTTATAATACAGTAAACTGAATTCTGAGATATCTTATTTCCTGGATAATTTCTTCTCCAGTGCTGGAATCCTTATAAGAATTGGAGCAGAATATCTTGATAAACAGTCATACCTACGCATTGCAAATGAAATTTATCCATCTCTATATTTCCTTGCTGGGTGGGGACTAAGGAAGTATAACTGAATAAAACTAATCCATAGCTTCAAAGTTTTCATAGATAAGTGACATAAAGAATACTTTCTGAACTGGATGCCACCAGTTGGAAAAAAATGGAATATTCAGGGCCTGTAGAATTCCCTAAACTGTAACTTTTGCATGAAACAACCATGAATTAATCAGATTTAAACATCTCAGTTAGGCAGCAAAATACCATTACCTCTCACAAATGTTTCAAAAAAGCTTATCAAATGATTATACACTTATTCAGAACTAGAGTACAGCTTCCTTCAACATTCATTCCTACTTATGCCTGAAATTTAAGGAGGGAAATTTGCTTCATAATTATATCTAGAACATTCTATGCTTAAAATTAATCACTTCCTCTTCTAACATACCAGTTGATTGGAAGATGATCTCAATTAGAATATAGTGGTTGTCAGGAGAGTAATTTATTATGGATAATCTGCAGTGTGGATATTATAGTAGCAGATACAAAATTTTATTAAATACTGTTGAGGGCCGTTGGCCAACTTAGGCCAAAGATCATCTTTAGTGAGTAAAAGATCATTCATAGTTTTCTGTCAATGTCTTTGTTTTCAATGTTTAGTTTAGATAAAAACAAACAAACAAAGGTTTAGCTTGTTGTCAACATGCAATTTTATTTTCTGAGGCAAGTCACTTAACCTCTTTAAGTTTAAACATTCTTATAAACCGCAAGGTTGTCTAGTTGAACTCTACAGGTGTGCCAGTAACTCAGGACCCAAAGATAAATGAATCATATTTTGCCCTTATGTTATTCACAGACTAGGGAATGGCAGAGATATAAACTAACAGTTGCAGGACAGTGTGCAGTCTAAGCTAAAAAGTGTAACCAAAGAGTTGGGAGAACAAAGAGGTATAATAATGTATAGAGAGTGACCTAAGTGCTTCTAAATTAAAAAAAGGATTGGTGATATTTTTGCCTCTAATGACAAATTTGATTGCAAATTGCTACACATTTCAAATCCTATACAAAGAAAATTTGAAATATCTCTTTTCAGCAATGGGCCTCTCAAATATACACACTAATATTCTAGATATTACCATTATGCCATATCTTTATAGGCACAGCATATATGTAATAGTACTACCTACTAAAGACTTTGTTAGTCCTGCTTAGTAAATGTTTAACAGTTAGGGAGAGTTAAGCCATTATTCAATGACTTTATTATTATGGTAAAGAATCTGAGTTTTGTCAAATATTTCCAGTTTTAAAAATATAAAAATAGGTTTATATTTTACAACCAAATACTATCAAAAAGTAATGACAGTTAAATCAGTTCGTAAATGGTGGGCATGAGTAGAACTTGTAGAAAGGAAGTAAAATGTGATCAAAAGGGAATTGTGAGGTACAGCTGACAACAGTGTGGGTGAATATAGAAAACATGGATTTTGTACTGGGTCAGTAGCTGTCAAGGAATATATAAAAGAATCTTTGAAACCTAAATATGATTCTTTCATATAAATAATTTAATAAAGTATAATTAAACCAGAGTATATAATGTAGTTATAATTTAAAATTATACCCCCAAAACACAAATATACAAACATATATCAAATATTGTATTTCAAGGCCTCATTGACTTAGGAGATTCTAATGAAAATTTTAAATATTTTCTTCCCATCATCACCACTCCAAAAACAAATTTAAATGTGAATAATTAACATTGTGATAGGTTTTAGTTTGATGTAGTGGCGATGGTAGACGTGTGAACATTGGATGCTAGCATTAAAAGTATTGATTAAAAAATAACTTCAGTTTGGAAATACTGACAGACCATCATCCCAACTGCTATATTGGTGATCTGATATATGGTGTAAGAGGCACCTACTCTTTCTCTAGATGGAAAAGTATTACAAATTGGGCCTGAAAAACCAAGAATCCTCATCAGAATTACATTCTCAAGACTAGGAAGGCAAGCATTCTGATTCCAATTAATTATTCTATCTCTTCATCTTCTTTAGTGCCTCTCATGTCAAGTGTACTTTTGAAATAATCTTTGATAAAAGAATGAAACATTTTCATGAGGATAATTCCTGAGAGATTCAGCCTTGTGGCATATGGCTATCTGCTTTTACCTATCCATATGAAGCAGGTACTCTGTGCAAAGAGATGGTATATATTTGGCAAAGGGAGCCACATAAGACCATAAGACTCAGGTCCAAACACAGAAAATTTATTGCAGTTGGTAAGGAGAGCTAAAACACCAGTGAGGACAAGAGTTTTAGAAAATAGTCTCCAAAGCAGCACTTAAGATAGAATTTGATAATCTTGCTGGGGGCCGAAGTCAAGAAATCACCCTCTAGTTCCAACCAAGCCTGGAGGAACTGCCAAAACTGCAGAATAGTACATGGATAAAAGTGTTTGGTTCCCTGCACAGGTTTATTCAGTAAAACTTAGAAGATAAAAATAGTGAATAGGAAAGAAGAGGATCGTTGTGTGCTTATGCCATAATTTTTGGACTAATCATTGCACGTTAGATACAGAGGGATAAAACACTTTTCAGTACACATGCCAGCAAGTGATTAATCCATCTGGGGACCTGGAAGTATTAATAAATAATTCATACAGGAACAGAATAATTAAAAATTAAGACAATTAAGTGATCTAGGACCAAGACACAACTCTCTTCTTTAAACCTCTACTTTAGGCCAGGCATTCTAGCAATTTGTTTCTATGCATACATATATTTATTACACATGTATGGCTGTGTGTGTATGTATACACACACATAAACACAAATATAATAGACAACTGACAGGTGCAATAATCTTGTGGCATATATATGTATACACACAGATACACACACACACATATACACACATGTGTACTCATAGTAGCCATACTGTCATACTGTCTTATTTTAAGATAGGAGCAACCAGAATACATATAAAAGTGGTATTAATTTTTTTCTCATATTCTTACAACTAAAATATTGATTTTCTTATACCTCGTAACTTTATTATGTCTCTATCATTTAGCAAACCTGCTTATTTTTGTGATTTACAATTGTCTCTGTGCTTTTTCTGTCTCCTCTAGAAAACTGTAAACTCCTCAGGTACCACTTAATCCTATTCACCTCTGCATCCCATATTTCTTGCTCAGTTCTTTGGGAAGAGTGGACTCTGGTAAATTCTTTTTGTAGCCAAAGATGATCAAACACAAAAAGGACTTCCCTTTTGTACTACCTTTCTAGGACTACCCCTAACAAAGTACTACAAACTGGTTGGCTTAAAACACAGAACTTTACTCTTTCTGGAAGCTGGGAGTCTGAAATCAAGGTATCAGCAGGGCCATGCTCCCTCTGAAGGCTGTAAGAAAAAATACTTCCTTTCTTGTGGCCCCAGGCATTCCTTAATTTGTGGCAGCATAACTCCAATCACTGCCTCCATCTTCACATGGCTTTCTTTGTGTGTCTGTGCCCTTTCATCTTAGAATGACATCAGTCATTGGATTTAAGCCACTCGAAATCCAGGAGGATCTAATCTCCAGATCCTTAACTAATTACTCCTGTAAAGTCTCTATTTCCAAATAAGGTCACATTCTGAGGTTTTGGATGGACATGAATTTGGGGAGGACATAATTCAACCCAATACACCTGTAAATCAGACATTTCTATAAGACAGTCAATAAGTACATCATTTCTTCATCCAGCGAATATTTATTGAACTTGCTATGAATCAGAAGAAGGAAAATGTCAATGAACCAAACACATTTTCTGCCTTCAAGGTGCTGCTCACTTTTTATTGGTATGGGGGGGTCAGCCAATATAAATAAATAGATTTTAAATAGGAGGATGTATACATATATATGGATATATACATATATATGGAGGTATACAAAGAAATAGATACAGAAATAGAGATAGAAGTAGAAGTAGAGTTAGAGATAAAGAGATTATCAGTGCAATAAATAGAGCAGAAAGGAGAATAAACATTACATCATTAAGGTTCTACTTATTTGATTTATATTAGCAAAGTCCATATAAGCCTCTAAAGTCATATTTTGAATAGGAGTCTATTTAGCCTAGTATTATTGTAGCTTAAATAGCTCCTCAAAATGAAGTCTTCTCATTCTCAAGGACTTTTTCGTGTACTAAGTTATGGTAGATATGTGGTAGAATTATAATTTAGCATGCTATTTTTAGTGGTCTTCCATGTAAAGAAATAGATAATAAAAATTTTAAAGAAATGTAATTCAAACTTAAAAGAATCACTGACTAAACGTAATAGAGAAAAATTACAAATTTGCCTTTTGATAACTATGATGTTGAGACTTGGTCCCGTCGCTTAAAAATGGATCCTTCAGTAGATAGTCATGAGGATTAAATGAGATAACAACATACGTCAGGGTGGTAACCTAGCATATTACATGGCACACACTAAGTTTTAAACAAATGTTAGTTGAAGCTAAATGACTTTTTAATTACTCTTTCTCCTAATATTCATCATAAAACTGTAATATAGTTTTTGCTGTCATCATACAGCTATTGACTGTTTTACTGTAATTGAACTGAATTTATGGCCTCACCTGAGTTCATAATAAGAGATTTTATTAAGAAAACCTGAAAGAGGTCAGAAAAATAGCCTTCACTATTAAAGGGAACTTCTCAGCCTCTTTTTAATTATTTTAACCCCATTAAATTTAAATTTTCCTTTAAATATCTAATCATATTCCTCTATAAGTTAAACATATTACAAGGTAAATTATTTTAGTGCAATTGACATAGTTTTATCATACCTCCAGGAAATTAATTTACCATACAAATGTCATGGGTTGCCTCCTCTGATAGTTGCAGGCAAATTGATACTGAATAGCACCCTCAGTAGCACCCTTATGCTACGATGAGTAGTTTGTTTATGAATAATAATGGGTAATCAGAAGAGGGAATTGCATTAATTTGCGAATAGGGGACAATGCCATTCTACCTTTAAAACCGCGTCAGTCTTCTAGATGGAAAAACCACATTTGGTTAGGAGTACATGTTTCTCTCCCATCTCGTCTGCTTTTGCTCTAATCAAACTATTGTCAATCCTTTTATTTTTAATTCAAGTCTAGGTATTCCTCTACTTACTGTCGAGAGATTTAGATGAAGTATCTGTTCCTTTTGACAGACTAAATCTGTAAGACCACTTTCCTTAGCTTGTCATGCAGTATTTAATAATTCTCTCCTTGAATTCAGACTTTCTTGAAATGGGCTGAAATCTAAAAATATTTCTGGCAGAAGCAGTTATACCAGACATCTTAATTATTATGTTTCCAAGGAAATGACAGGCTACGTAAGGGAAGCTGACATGTCTCCCTGCAGGTATGTGCTTTTTATATTGGAACTTTAGGCTATTATAAATTACCTGGGCCTGAGACTGGCATGAGCACAAAGCCTCAGATATAAACCAGCTGCCACATAATGAAGCTGGTGTTAACCCCTTCAGATTTCCCCCTTTTGCCTTGTGGTACACTGCCGAATGTAAGACTTGTAAGAGCACACAGATTTCTAAATGGGCCGTAAATGTATCTGACTGTCTCATTTTCTTTATTTTCTTGGACCCCTGCTGTTTATTCTCCACTGTTGGAATCATTCCTCAAGATCAGATTGAACAGGAAGATCGAGTAAGCTGGAGTTATCCATCTGAGGAGTGCAGGAGGTTGGCAGTTACTCTGTAGGGTTCATGCTCTTGACACCTATTGTTTGATTTGAGTCCCTGCCTACTCTGCTGAATGCCATGTTTCCACATCAGGGAAGGAATATGATCTTTGCACCTGCTGTCTCCTCGTTAGAAGGGAGGGGAGCTGCACTTGAGTGATCTTTGACTTAAGCAGCTGACATAACAGCACTGCGCAGTAAACTGAACAGAGCAAATGTGTTAAACTGCTTCCTGTTGGGAAGGTATTTTGATTTGTACTGCCACACTCTTTTAGCTTGCTTCCTGAATTTGGGCCATTTTGCTAAGTATCATTCCATTGCTAAAATCCTCTGCCAAGTGTAAGTTCCACTGCTAACAATTGAAAAGGTAGTGATTAGTAAAATTGTAATTCTCCAAATACAGGGAAGTATCAAATGGGGCCTACTAAACTTTGTATTATTAAACCTCTAGGATTATGTGACTGATGTATTTCATTCATAAAGTAAAAATAAATATATGTATTTTTTACAAACACATATTTATAAAATGCTTCATTATCTATTGAGAGAAAACACTGTACCATTATAAATTTTAAAAAGCTTGGGAGATACTAGGAAATGGACTGGAGTCTGGTCTTGGATCTAACATTTCCTTTCAAAATTACCTTGGATATGTTTGAATGTCTGTTTTTCACCAAAAACAATAAAGAAAAAATGTAAAACAAATAAACCAAAAATCCAGCTATGTTATGCCCTGCCAGCTTCATAGTGCAGTTGCAACAATCAGATGAGAGGAAAAATGTGACACAGTGTTATAAAAATGTACATTTTGATCACCATTTCATGGGCTTTCTTTTATAATTAGAAATTGCTCGTCCTCTTCTGGGAACACAAATCAGCAAAAAGTCCCCGAATGAAAAAATGAGTGGTGTGATTTTGTTAATGAGTGCCTGCTTGATAAATCTGGTGGTGAAGAGGACCTTCATTCACAATAGAGCATCTTGTCAGTCTCTCACTACAAATAAAATCCAGTGAGATCCATCAGGACACTGACAGAAGCTGTTAGTAGGGACTCCTGCCTATAGACAGCTCAGCCAGATTGATTAGTTTATAGAAGTCCAGCCTCTACACTGCTTCTTTATTAGTTATTCCAGAAGGTTTTCCAAAAAATGTATATGTAGCCTCATTTATATATTGTGTTTTATAGGTGGTTTATCTTAGCATAAACCTCAGACATAAGGGAATGTCATTTTCAAATAAGATATATAACAAAAATTATGCAAATATGATATTATAATCAAGAGTATTCTTCCCTTGCATCCACGTTGAATTTTTTTATTATATATTTGGTTTTCTACCCAAGACAGATGATTTCAAGTGTTGATATAACCAATGATTTAGCTACTTACTAGAGTTAATTAAATACTATTTTATTGCTAATTACAATACAGGTAATAAATAATCTTAGATTACAAAAATAAGGAAAAATTATTATGTAATACCATTTTGAAGTATCTTTATTTCAGTTCTTGAAAGATAATAAAACATATTCATTGCAGACATTTTTATCACTTTTTGATAAAATATCAGTTACCAGATAGGCTGCAAGTTATGGAATTATATATCAATTTCAAATTTTAACAGTTCACTCTTGCCATAACTCACTTCTTATAGCAGAGTTACCAGCCCACTTTTCTGAGCCAATGCATTCATTTCCTAGCTGTTGTGAGAGCTGACTTCTAATGGCTCAAAGATTCCCTCTTCTTGTAAAATTGCCTTTGGCAAAATAGAAGATGCCTCATTGAGAGGTTTTGCCCATCCAGGGGAAGCCCACAGCCAAGGACTGACTAAAAGGGGGCACAAATTCCTACTCCTTTTGCCTCAAGTTGAGATCAATTTTGTGTTGCAATGTATGTAGCTTAGACTTCACCTGAGACCACATCCTTGCATAGGTCTCCACTGTGTCATCCCTCTTTCTTTATGTAAATCTTTTCTCCTAAGAGAAAATCCTCGATAAATCGTGTGTTCTCATATCCTTGTCTAGTCTCTGTTTCTAGGAACTGAATCTAAGAGAGTTAGTACAGGAATGGCCCTAAGAAGCAGATTCTAAGGATTCTGGAGTTCAGTCATACATCAGCTAGCAAACAATAAGAATCCCGTCTCTCCATGGTGGGATATTGATGTTTCTGAACATCCTGTAGAAGGCAATTACTAAGATTTTTACCCACAGTGAAATGGAGGAGTGGAAGGAAATGGACTGGCTTATCTCTAACATTAGAGAGGTATAGGGCAAATAAGAATTATAAAGACTATTTAATCAGGTGCCTATTACTGAGAACTACTGATGCTTTTATGAGAGAAAATTACCAGTTTAAGCAATTAAATACTAATTAAAAGAAAAGCATGAAAGCCAGAGTTGCCTCTGTGGAAGCATGTGATCTGTTTATTGCCCTCTGCTGGAGAATGATCATCTCCTAATGTTCCATTGAGCCTGTGCCTACTCTAAACCATCCAATGCCTCTGGAACTTAATTATAAACAACATTTTTAAGAGAAGTTTCTTTCTTGTTCAGGCAATGACAATAGCTCTCTAAGCAAAGGCTCAGCTAATATTATGAGCTTGCAGAATTATTCATGGTTTTGAGGCTAGTTAATACTCAGTTTCATCCCTCTGCATGCTATGCCCCAGGGCCAAGGACCTGGAAGGATACATATCAAACAGTATAAAAAGTGTGATATGGACACCTATAGTAGAGGCTATGGACAGGCTAATAATAAGGTTTATTTTGAAATAGATATTCTTTCATTGTTTTTCAATATAATATTGAATATATTCAATATTATCTAATAGGAAAGACCTCCTTAATATCTATAAATAAAATTTACATTGAGAAATAAATTCAATAATTAACTCCTAATTGATTAATAGGAAATGTCTTGAAAAAATTAGTAAAACATTTCACACTTTTCTGTAATACCATATTATTCCCTTTTTTGTGTGTGTAGATGTGTATGTATTTATCTCAACTGAAGCATTTTCAGTTTTCTTTTTTGCTAGTTAAATAAAGAATGAATTCTAAAAACTGTATTTTAATCCATTCCCTTGATGTTTTAGAAACCTTTATATATGGTCACTTTAGGCAGTTACCTGTCTGTTCCACCCAATCAGCAGGCTCTGGATTAAATGGCTTAGAAAAGAAGTAAAAGGAAATGGAAAATCCTAGAGGCAATATTTCTTTACTTCACAATTGTTCATGTGTCCAGCCCAATTATTTTTTTATCCCCATTGTTGAATTTTTATTCGGAAAATATGAACTATTTAAGAAATATATGTTACCCAGATGTTTATTAGTGATATAGTAAACAAAATGACTTTTACTTACATGTGCAAAAAAAAAAAAAGAACTTGCTTAAGCAATTGTAAGGTGATTTCCCCTTCCCTATTTTTAGCATATTGTAAAATCTTTCAGTTCATCCGTTGTTATATTAGAGTCGTTCATCCTTTCCTCACTACAGTTTTACTCTTCATCAGTTAGTGACTGAATATAATTTCCTCAAAACAATACTGAATTATAATACTTTGGTTTACAAAATCTATACAAGAGTAAGTAGGGGAATGTTTTAAGTAAAATTCTGACATTGAAATACAGCACATATAAAAAGTACACAAATGACAACTGTACACATACAGGAATGTGGACAAAATTAATATACCCAGTTAACCCCCAAACATGAGAGAAAATAGATCATTACTTATTATCTCAGAAGCTTCTCAATTACCCCCATCTAATTATCTCCCTCCTTCCTCCTCAAAGTTTAATCACATTTTCTGCCTTCTATCATCATATATTTGTTTTATCTGCTTTTGAATCTTATATAGATAAAATTACTTGTGTCTGGGTACTTTCACTCAAAAAATTTAGAAAGTTTATCCATGTTTTTGTATGTAATAGTTCATTCATGTTTATTGCTGTATCATATCCCATTGATTATATAACAATTTATTTATCCAGTTTTCTGTAGATGAACATTTGTATGGTTTCATTTTTGGCTATTACAAGAGGATGCCACTATGAACATTTTTCACATGATTTTAGTGGACATTTGTATGCATTACTCTCATGTATATACATCAGAGTACTAAGTGAATTTACAAAAAATGCAGTATACAAAGTTAAGACATAAATTTACTGTAGTTCTCTGTACTAGCAACAAAAATATGAATATTTTAAAAATCCATGTACAATAGCAACAAAGGCCAAGTAATTAGGAATAACTTTTTTTAAGATGTGTAAGATGTGCACTAAATTATAAAATATTACTAAAGGAAATTAAAGAAGACCTAAAAAATGGAGAGATATAAATGTTCATAAGTTGGAAAATGCAATATTGTT
The DNA here is from genome assembly GCF_026419965.1 of Kogia breviceps. Lineage (NCBI taxonomy): Eukaryota > Metazoa > Chordata > Mammalia > Artiodactyla > Physeteridae > Kogia > Kogia breviceps. The sequence continues at coordinate 105,736,940 of NC_081314.1, read as the reverse complement.
AAGCTGTCATTCTCTGCAAATTTTTCTATATTTAGAGCAATTTAAAAACAATCTCAGCAGGACTTATTTTTTGAAAATTTCAAATTTTAATCTGAAATGTACATGAAATACAAAGAACATAGAAAATAAATATCATTCTTGAAAAAACAAATTTGGACATCTTGTATTACATGTCTTCAAGAAATAATACAAAGCTACCATAATCAAGACAGTATGTCACTGACATTAAGGATCAACAGGTAACGAACCCAGAACTGAACACAGACTTATATAATTATTTGATTTTTGAAAAAGGTGTGTAATTATCCAATGGAAAAAAGGAAAGTTTTTTTCAAAAAATGGGCCAGAACAATTGAATATTCTTTTGAAAAAAACATTAACCTTGACATCTTTCTCACACCCTGTATCAAATTAGTTTAAGATGAGGCATATGTGTGCATAAAAGCTAAAACCATCAGCTTAAAAAACTAAACATGAGAGTATCTTTTTGACTTAAGAAATGAAAAATGTTTTCAGACAGATCACAGAAAGCAGTAACCATTAAAGAAAAATTGATAAATTGGATATCATCAAATTTAAAACCTCTGCTCATCTAGAATATATTGCCAGTTCTTGCAACTCAATAAAAAAAAAAAAAAAATGAGCAAAATTTTGAGCAGACACTTCAAAATAAAACATACAAACAATGGTCAAAAACAGGTTAAAAAAATTGCTTAACATCAACTCAGCAGTGGAATTCAAACTAAAACTATAATGAGCTATTACTAAAAGATTTATCCCTTCATAAACAGCTAAAATTTGAAGTTTGATTTTATCAAACAGGCAAAATGTGGAGTGATAAAAAATCCATTTTTTGGTGGTAATATAATATGGTACAACTACCTAGATAAAATTTAAGCAGTTTCTTTGAAAACTAAATAAATACTTACCCCAATCACCCAGCAATTCCAATTCTAGATTTACCAAATAGAAATAAAAATATATGTCCATAAGTAACTCATATAAAATTGCTCATAACACTTTTATTTACAACTGCCAATGACTGGAAACAAACCAAATGTCTAGCAACAGTAGAATGAAAAATAGCTATTGTATATTTATACAATGGACAAATACTACACAATAAAATGGAATAAAATACTAATATGTGCAATAACATGGATAAATCTCAAAAAAATCACTATGATAAGTAAAAGAATCCTTATAGACAAGAATTCATTATAAATAATTCCATTTACTTGTTAGAATGTGTTAAAAAAATCTATGATGGAAAAATCAAAATGGTGATGACCTCTCGGAGGATAGGGCTGGAAATTAAATGGGAAAGGGTATGAATGAGCTAAGTTGATTGTAATATTCAATATCAAGATGGGGATTAAATACAGCATTCATCAAAGCTCAGTGAACATATATTTGAGATCTGCGCATTTCATTGAATATAGAAATCTGCATATATTTTAAAAATCTTTAAACAAATATAGAATTCTAATTAATGGTATACATGTTGAAGTATGTAGCAGGAAGCGTATGGATGTCTGCAATTTATTTTAAAATCTATAAAAATAAATTATATCAACAGATGGATACCAAGGTGAATATATGGACACATGTGAAATTAAAAAATATGAATGGTAGAATCTAGATGGTAAGGATGTGAATGTTAACTGTTAAAATTCTTTACTTTTTTATATATTTAAAAATTTTAATAATAAAATGTTGAGGAAAAACTGACCAGGACTTTTGCTGCCAGCCATATTAGAAAAATTGCTATCAGACTTTCTCTCCTGAGTAGCAACTAGAAAACAGAGAAAAATATATGAAATAAAATTTTTCTGACAGTGGAAAACAGACAACTGTGACCCCAGAGAAAAGGGAAACAAATGACAGAAACTTAACTTTGCTTGCTTTCTGGCTGGAGTCATTTCCAGAATGAAGACAAGGGTGGTGGATACCAAGCAGTGTACAGTGCACTCTCTGAGTTAAAGAGATGGAAATTCAGCTTGCAATAGCAGAGACAACTGTAACTTACTAGATAGAATAACAGAGAGAATGGCATAATATAGAAAAAGAAGTTCAGAATATTGGCTATGGTCCCCTTGATTTCACCATTGAATCTAAAGTGCAAAGGCACAGGGTGAAAGTACACAAGACTAGTAAAAGAACCACTAGGAACTGTAAGGTGAAGTTATTTTAGAGCTTACACCTGTGAAGCATTTGCAGTCCCACTGACTAAAGTAAAGAAACTCCACTGACAACTCAGAACATTAGCTAGAAAAGTTCAAACATGATAAAATTAAAACATGATAGAGGGCTTCCCTGGTGGCGCAGTGGTTGAGAGTCCGCCTGCCGATGCAGGGGACGCGGGTTCGTGCCCCGGTCCGGGAGGATCCCACGTGCCGTGGAGCGGCTGGGCCCGTGGGTCATGGCCGCTGGGCCTGCGCGTCCGGAGCCTGTGCTCCGCAATGGGGGAGGCCACAGCAGTGAGAGGCCCACGTACCACAAAAATTAAAAAAAAAAAAAAAAAAAAAAAAAAAAAAAACATGATAGAAACCATGGAATAAAGGTTACTCTAAACCTGCTCTACAAAATCTGGATTACAAGTCCCTAAAGAATCAACCAGATATGAAAGTAAATTATATACCTTCCAAAATGAACTTCAATACTCTTTAAAGTGGGATAAAAAAAAATTCAGACCCCAGAAAATCTAACAGTTACAATGCCATGATGCAATAAAAAAAATTAGATGTGTACAGAAATGGAAAACATGGCCCATAACCAGGAAAATAAAATCAACAATGAAAAGAAACTCAACAATGGCAGAGATAATAGAATTAGTAGCTCAGGACTTTCAAAAAGCTACTATACCTCAAAAATTTTAAGGAAAAAAGAACTTAATGTGGGGAGAAATAAGCTATATAAAGGAATCATATAGAAGTTTTATACTTAAAAATATAACATATCAAATAAAAAAATTGCTGGGTATTTAAGAGCAGGTTACATATTACAGTATAAAAGATCAGTAACCATGAAGACATAGTAATAAAAAGCATATGGAAGCACAGAAAGAAAAAGACCAAAGGGGGGAAAAACAGTCATTGACCTGTGGGGCAATATTAAGCCTCCTAATGCACATGTAATTGGAGTAATAAAAGGAGAAAAATGTGGACAGAAATTTTTTTTTAAATTCTCACAAATTTTCCATATTTGAGGAAACTTTTAGACCTACACATCCAAGACATCAACAAAATCCAAGAAGGACAAACAACCAAAAAAAAAAAAAAAAAATACTGCACTAAATAAAGCACATTAAATTCCAATTGCTGAGCACCAGTGATAAAGAAAAATCTGAAAAGAAGCCAGAGTAGAGAGACATACAATATACAGAGAACAAACAATTAGAAAAAACCCAAAATTTTTGTCAGAAATTAGAGACATGGAAATGGGACAACACCATTAAAGTACCAAGGACAAATATTAAAGTGAAATTAAAATGCTATATCCATCAAGGGAAAGGAGTAGCCAAGATGGCAGAGTAGGAAGAATCCGAGGTCACCTCATCCCACAGGTACACCAAAATTACAACTATTTACAGAGCATTTGTTGATGAGAAAGAGCAGAAGACTAATGGAAAAGATCTTCTACACTAAAAGATATAAGGAAGGAACCACAACGAGATGGATAGGAGGGCTGGAGACATGTTATAGTCAAGAACCATACCCCAGGGTGGGTGACCCACAAATTGGAGGATAGTTATAATAATAGAACTCCTTTCTAAGAAGCAAGTGGTCTGAACCCCACATCAGGCTCCACAGCCTGGGAATACTACACCAGGAAGATGAGCCCCCAGAAAGTTTGGCTTTGAAGGCCAGAAGGGCTTACTTTCAGGAGAGCCAGAGGGCTGTGGGAAATAGAGACTCTGCTCCTAAAGGGTGCACACAAAATCTCACACTCTCTGACACCCAGGGCAGAAGCAGTAATTTGAAAGGAGCCTGGGTCAGACACACTTGCTGATCTTGGAGAGCTTCCCAGAGAGTCAGAAGGCAACTGGAATTCACCCTGGAGACATAGACACTGGTCCCAGTCAGTTTTGGGAGATTGTTCTACCACAAGAAAATGTTGCTGGAAAGCGCTATTTTGGAATCTTCCCTCTAGCTTATTAGCACTGATACTTTGCCTCACCCATTAACTTCTTGGCACCAGTACTGGGACACCTCAGGCCAAGCACCTCGCTGGGCTGAGACTATCTCACTCACCAGCAAGCCAGCTGCCTTTAGACCCCTTGAGCATACACCACCCCAGAACCTGTCCATGTCCACCAAAGAGCCAGGGCCCAGCCCCACACAGCAGGGCACTGGCATTAATACCAAGACCCCCAGAGCCCTGCAGCCAGAAACATTGGGACACATCTCAGCTCACCAGGGGCCAGCACTAGTCCTAGGACCAACCTCACACATCAGTGAACAGGCACCATCCCCAGGACAACCTGGGTACCAGTCCCATCCACCAGCAGGACAACATATCAACTCCAGGACACCCAAGGACCTGGAGTCAGAGAACCTGGGACCTGGCTCTACTTACCAGTGAGCCAGCACTAGCACTAGAACCCCCTAGGCCTCTGCCCTGCTCACCTGTGAACTGATACCAGCTCCATGATCCCTTTACCCCTCAGCCAGAGACCCCAGACCTTGCTCCCCTCATCAGTGGGCCTTTACTAGCTCCAGGACCTGGTCCCACATACTGGCAGGAGTACTCTAACCCTAGGACTACTAAAGCCCCACAACCTGCCATATCAGGAGGACCCAGACCACCCTTCAGCAGGCCTGCATCAGCCTCAGGACCCTCTGAGCCTTGGTTCCACCCACTAGCAGGCCAATGCAAGCTCTGGGACACCTAGGGACCCTCAGCCAGTCACCTCAGGATCTGACTCCCCCCACCAGCATGCAGATACCAGTTTCAGAACACCAAAGATGCCACAGCCAGCCATGTCATGAACCAGCCCCACCCACCAGCAGGCTGACACTAGATCTGGGACATTTGTCCTTGCAACCAATAGACACACAAAAATCTTTAACCTAATTCAACATTTATTTATGATAAAAACTCAACAAAGTGGGTATAGAGGGAATATAGCTCAACATAATTAAGGCCATTTATGACAAACCCATATCTAACATCATACTCAACAATGACAAATTGAAAGCCTTTCATCTACATTCAAGCACAAAACAAAGATGCTCACACTCACCAATTCTATTTAACACAGTATTGAAGGTCCTTGACCCAGCAATCAGATAAGACAAAGAAATAAGAAGTATCCAAATAGGAAAGGAAGAAGTAAAACTGTCACTGTTTGCAGATGACATGATACTATACACAGAAAATTCTAAAGACACCACCAAAAACTACTAGGAATCACCAATGAATTCAGTAAAGTTACAGGATAAAAAATTTATATACAGAAGTCTGTTGCATTTCTACACACTAACAATAAGTTATCAGAAAGCAAATTAAGAAAATAATCCCACTTACAATTGTACGAAAAAGAATAAAATACCTAAGAATAAGTCTAACTGAGGAGGAAAAAGACTTTTAAATGGAAAACTATATGATACTGATGAAAGAAATTGAAGATGACACAAACAGATGGAAAGACATACCATGTTCAAGGACTGGGATAATTAGTATAGTTAAAATTACCATACTACTCAAAGCAATCTATAAATTCAACATAATCCCTATCAAAATTACCAATGGTGGACTTCCCTGATGGCACAGTGTTTAAAAACCCATCTGCCAATGCAGGGGACACGGGTTCGAGACCTGGTCTGGGAAGATCCCATGTGTCGCAGAGCAACTAAGCCCATGAACCACAACTACTGAGCCCACGTGCTACAACTACCCATGCACCTAGAGCAGTGCTATGCAACAAGAGAAGACACTGTAATGAGAAGCCCATGCACTGCAATGAAGAGTATCCCCTGCTCACTGAAACTAGAGAAAGCCCACGGACAGCAACAAAGACCCAATGCAGCCATAAATAAATAAATTTATTTTTTAAAAAAACAATGACTTTTTCACAGAACTAGAACAAATAATTCTAAAATTTGTATGGAAGCACACAAAACTCCAAATAGCCAAAATTATCTTGAGAAAGAAGAACAAAGATGGAGGTATCATGCTCCCTGGTTTCAAAATACATTACAAACCTACAGCTATCAAAAGAGTATGGTACTGGCAAAAAAAACCAAACAAACAAACAAACAAAAACATACAGATGAATGGAACAGAATACAGAGCCCAGAAATGAACCCACACTTTCATGGCCAATTAATCTACAACAAAGGAGGCAAAATATACAATAGGAAAAAGAAAGCCTCTTCTATAAATAATGTTGGGAAAACTGTACAATTACAGGCAAAAGAATCAAACTGGACTACTCTCTCACACTATGCACAAAAATAAATTCAAAATGAAGTAAAAACTTAAATTTAAGACCTGACACCTTAAAACTTCTAGAAGGAAACCTAGGCAGTAATCTCTTTGACTTGAATCTTAGTAATTTTTTTTTTGGATATGTCTCTTCAGGCAACTGAAACAAAAGCAAAAATAAACAAATGGGACTAAATCAAACTAAAAAGCTCTTGCACAACAAAGGAAAGTGTCAACAAAACAAAAAGCTCACCTACTGATTTGGAGAAGATATTTGCATCTTCTGATACATCTGAGAGGAGGTTAATATTAAACATATACAAAGAATGCATACAATTCAACATCAGAAAAACAAACCAACCCATTCAAAAATGAGCAGAGAACCTTAATAGACATTTTCCCAGAGAAGACATATAGATGGCCAACAGGCACATGAAAAGATGTTCAACATCACTAATCATCAGGGAAATGCAAGTCAAAACCACCATGAGATGTCACCTCACATCTGTTAGAAGGCTATTAGCAAAAAGACAACAAACAACAAGTGTTTTTGAGGATGTGGAGGAAAGGGAACTCTAGTGCACTATTGGTGGTAATGCAAATTGGTACAGCCACTATGGGAAACAGTATGGAGATTTTTCAAGTGATTGAAAGTGGAACTACCATATGATCCAGCAATTCATCTCCTGGGTATTTATCCCAAGAAAATAAAAACACTAATTAGAAAAGATATATGCACGCTGATGTTCACTGCAGCATTATTTACCATAGCCAAGATATGGAAGCAACCTAAGTGCCCATCAGTAGGTGAATAGATTAAGTAGATGTGGTATATATAAATATAATGGAATATACTCAGCCATAAAAAAGAAGAAAATCTTGTCACTTGTGACTACATGGATGGACTTAGAGGTTCTTATGCTAAGTGAGATAAGTCAGAAAGACAAATACCATATGATTTCATTTATATGTGGAAACTAAAAATCAAAACAAATGAACAAATGCAACAAAATAGAAACAGAGTTATAGATAGAGAGAGCAAACAAGTGGTTGCCCGAGGGGAGAGGTTGGAGGGAGGAAAGAAAAATGTAAGGGAGATTAAGAGATACAAACTTCCAGTTGCAAAATAATTGAGACATGGGTATGAAATAGGCAGCATGGAGAATATAGTCAATAATTATGTATGATGACATATAGTAACTAGACTTATCAAGGTGCTCATTTTGAAATGTATAGAAATATCAAATCGCTATGTTGTAAAACAGGAACTAACAGTGTTGTAGGTCAAATATACCTCAGAAACAAAAAAACAAACTCATAGGTAAAGGTCAGATTTGTGACGATGAGAGGTGGAGGTGCAGGGGGGGGTTGGATTCAGGCAGTCAAACGGTACAAATTTGCAGTTATAAGATACATAAGTACTAACTTGTAATGTACAACATAATAAATATAATGAACACTGCTCTATGTTATATATGAGAGTTGTTAAGAGAGTAAATCCTAAGAGTTCTCATCACAAGGAAATTTGTTTCTATTTCTTTAATTTTGTATCTCTATGAGATGATGGATATTCACTAAACTTATTGTGATATATTTATGATGTATGTAAATCAAATAATTATGATGTACACCTTACACTTAAACAATTCTTTATGTTAATTATATCTCAGTAAAATGGAAATAAAATAAAATGCTATATGCAACAAAAATACCTTTCAAATTTACAAGGGAAATAAAGATGGTTTCAGAAAAACAAATAATTAAAGAAATTATCAAAGGTAGATGTTGGATTACAAGAATTTAAAGGAAGTTTTTCAGACTATAAGAAAATGATAGATTAATCCTTTGTCAGTTGCTTCAATTGCAAATATTTTCTCCCATTCTGAGGGTTGTCTTTTCGTGTTGCTTATGGTTTCCTTTGCTGTGCAAAAGCTTTTAAGTTCCATTAGGTCCCATTTGTTTATTTTTGTTTTTATTTCCATTTCTCCAGGAGGTGTGTCAAAAAGGATCTTGCTGTGATTTATGTCAAAGAGTGTTCTTCCTATGTTTTCCTCTTAAGGGTTTTATACTGTCCGGTCTTTAATTTAGGTGTTAAATCCATTTTGAGTTTATTTTTGTGCTTGGAGTGAGGAACTGTTCTAATTTCATTCTTTTACATGTAGCTGTCCAGTTTTCCCAGAACCACTTATTAAAGAGACTGTCTTTTCTCCATTGTAGGTTCCTGCCTGCTTTGTCATAAATTAGGTGACCATATGTGCATGGGTTTATCTCTGGGCTTTCTATCCTATTCCATTCATCTATATTTCTGTTTTCGTGTCAGTACCATATTGTCTTGGTTGCTGTAGATTTGTAATATAGTCTGAGGTCAGGGAGCCTGATACCTCCATCTCTGATTTTCTTCCTCAAGACTGCTTTGCCTATTCGGGGTCTTTTGGGTTACCACACAAATTGTGAAATTTTTTGTCCTAGTTCTGTGAAAAATGCCATTGGTAGTTTGAAAGGGAGAGCACTGAATCTGTAGATTGCTTTGTGTAGTTTAGTCATTTTCACAATGTTGATTCTTCCAATCCAAAACATGGTATATCTCTCCATCTGTTTGTATCATATTTAATTTCTTTCATCACTGTCTTACAGTTTTCTGCAGACAGGTCTTTTGTCTCCTTAGGTAGGTTTATTCCTAGGTATTTTATTCTTTTTGTTGCAATAGTAAATGGGAATGTTTCCTTAATTTCTTTAATCTCCAAAATATACAAACAGCTCATGCAGTTCAATATCAAAAAACAAACAGCCCAATCCAAAAATAGGCAGAAGACCTAAACAGACATTTCTCCAAAGAAGATATACAGATTGCCAACAAACACATGAAAGGATGCCCAACATCACTAACCATTACAGAAATGCAAATCAAAACTACAATGAGGGAGAGCTGGGAAGATGGTGGAAGAGTAAGACACAGAGATCACCTTCCTTCCCACAGATACATCAGAAATACATCTACACGTGGAACAACTCCTACAGAACACCCACTGAATGCTGGCAGAAGACTTCAGATCTCCAAAAAGGCAAGAAACTCCCCATGTACCTGGGTAGGGCAAAAGAAAAAAGAATAAACAGAGACAAAGAATAGGGACGGGACCTGCACCAGGGGGAGGGAGCTGTGAAGGAGGAAAGGTTTCCACACACTAGAAGCCCCTTCGCGGGCAGAGACTGCAGGTGGCGGAGGGGGGAAGCTTCAGAGCCATGGAGGAGAGCACAGTAACAGGGGTGCGGAGGGGAAAGCAGAGAGATTCCCGCACAGAGGATCAGTGATGACCAGCATTCACCAGCCTGAGAGGCTTGTCTCCTCACCCTCAGGGTTGGGCGGGGGCTGGGAGCTGAGCCTCCGGCTTCAGAGGTTGGATCGCAGGGAGAGGACTGGGGTTGGCAGTGTGAACACAGCCTGAAGGGGTTAGTGCACCACGGCTAGACGGGAGGAAGTCCAGGAGAAGTCTGGACCTGCTGAAGAGGCAAGAGACTTTTTCTTCCCTCTTTGTTTCCTGGTGCGCAAGGAGAGGGGATTAAGAGTTTTGCTTAAAGGAGCTCCAGAGATGAGCCCCAGCCGCGACTATCAGCGTGGACCCCAGAGATGGGAAGGAGATGCTAAGGCCGCTGCTGCCACCACCAAGAAGCCTGTGTGCGAGCACAGGTCACTCTCCACACATCCATTCCTGAAAGCCTGTGCAGCCTGCCACTGCCAGGGTCCCATGATCCAGGGACAACTTCCCAGGAGAATGCATGGCACACCTCAGGCTGGTGCAACATCATGCTGGCCTCTGCAAACGCAGGCTTGCCCCGCACTCCGTGCCCCTCCGTCCTCCCAGGCTGAGTGAGCCAGAGCCCCCGAATCAGCATCTCCTTTAACCCCATCCTGTCTGAGCAAAGAACAAATGCCCTCTGGCAACCTACACACAGAGGTGGGGCCAAATCCAAAGCTGAACTCCAGGAGCTGTGCAAACAAAGAAGAGAAAGGGAAATCTCTCCCAGCAGCCTCAGGAGGAGCAGAATAAATCTCCACAATCAACTTGATGTACCCCGCATTGGTGGAAAACCTGAATAGACAATGAATCATCCCAAATTGAGGAGGTGGACTTTGAGAGCAAGATATATTATTTTTTCCACTTTTCCTTTTTTTGTGAGTGTGTATGTGTATGCTTCTGTGTGAGATTTCGTATAAATAGCTTTGCTTTCACCATTTTTCCTAGGGTTCTCTCCGTCTGTTTCTTTTTTTGTTTTGTTTTTACTTAAATTTTTTTTTCTTATTTTTTATTTTAATAACTTTATTTTATTTTATGTTACTTAATTTTATTCTATTTTATCTTCTCCCTTCCTTCCTTTCTTTGTTCCTTCCTTCCTTCCTTTCTTTCTACTTTTCCTCCCTTTTATTCTGAGCAGAGTGGATGAAAGGCTCTTGGTGCTGCAGCCAGGAGTCAGTGCTGTACCTCTGAGATGGGAGAGCCAACGTCAGGACACTGGTCCACAAGAGACCTCCCAGCTCCACATAATATCAAACGGTGAAAATCTCCCAGAGATCTCCATCTCAACACCAACACCCGGCTTCACTCAATGACCAGCAAGGTACAGTGCTGGACACCCTATGCCAAACAACTAGCAAGACAGGAAAACAACTCCACGCATTACCAGAGAGGCTGCCTAAAAACATAATAAGGCCACAGACATCCCAAATCACAACACTACACATGGACCTGCCCACCATAAAGACAAGATCCAGCCTCCTCCACCAGAACACAGGCACTAGTCCCCTCCACCAGGAAGCCTACTAAACCAACTGAAACAACTTTAGATACTGGGGACAGACACCAAAAACAACGGGAACTACGAACCTGCAGCCTGCAAAAAGGAGAACCCAAACACAGTAAGATAAGCAAAATGAGAAGACAGAAAAACACACAGCAGATAAAAGGAGCAAGATAAAAACCCATCAGACCTAACAAATGAAGAGGAAATAGGCAGTCTAACTGAAAAATAATTCAGAATAATGATAGTAAAGATGATCCAAAATCTTGGAAATAGAATGGAGAAAATACAAGAAACACTTAACAAGGACCTAGAAGAACTAAAGAGGAAACAAGCAATGATGAACAACACAATAAATGAAATGAAAAATACTCTAGAAGGGATCAATAGCAGAATAACTGAGGCAGAAGAACGGATAAGTGACCTGGAAGACAAAATAGTGGAAATAACTACTGCAGAGCAGAATAAAGAAAAAAGAATGAAAAGAACTGAGGACAGTCTCAGAGACTTCTGGGACATTAAACGCACCAACATTCGAATCATAGGGGTCCCAGAAGAAGAAGAGGAAAAGAAAGGGATTGAGAGTATATTTGAAGAGATTATAGTTGAAAACTTCCCTAATATGGGAAAGGAAATAGTTAATCAAGTCCAGGAAGCACAGAGAGACCCATACAGGATAAATCCAAGGAGAAACATACCAAGACACATGTTACTCAAACTGCTAAAAATTAAATACAAAGAAAACATATTAAAAGCAGCAAGGGAAAAACAACAAATAACACACAAGGGAATCCCCATAAGGTTAACAGCTGATCTTTCAGCAGAAACTCTGCAAGCCAGAAGGGAGTGGCAGGACATATTTAAAGTGATGAAAGTGAAAAAACTACAACCAAGATTACTCTACCTAGCAAGGATCTCATTCAGACTTGATGGAGAAATTAAACCCTTTATAGACAAGCAAAAGCTGAGCGAGTTCAGCACCACCAAACCAGCTTTACAACAAATGCTAAAGGAACTTCTCCAGGCAAAAAACACAAGAGAAGGAAAAGACCTACAATAACAAATGCAAAACAATTTAAAAAATGGGAATAGGAACATACATATTGAAAATTACCTTAAATGTAAGTGGATTAAATGCTTCCACCAAAAGACACAGACTGGCTGAATGGATACAAAAACAAGACCCATATATATGCTGTCTACAAGAGACCCACTTCAGACCTAGACACACACACAGACTGAAAGTGAGGGGATGGAAAGATCTTCCATGCAAATGGAAATCAAAAGAAAGCTGGAGTAGCAATTCTCATATCAGACAAAATAGACTTTAAAATAAAAACTATTACAAGAGACAAAGAAGGACACTACATAATGATCAAGGGGTCGATCCAAGAAGAAGATATAACAATTGTAAATATTTATGCTCCCAACATAGGAGCACCTCAATACATAAGGCAAATACTAACAGCCTTAAAAGGGGAAATCGACAGTAACACATTCATAGTAGGGGACTTTAACAGCCTACTTTCACCAATGGACAGATCATCCAAAATGAAAATAAATAAGGAAACACAAGCTTTAAATGATACATTACACAAGATGTATTTAATTGATATTTATAGGACATTCAATCCAAAAATGACAGGATACACATTTTTCTCAAGTGCTCATGGAACATTCTCCAGGATAGATCATATCTTGGGTCACAAATCAAGCCTTGGTAAATTTAAGAAAATTGAAGTTGTATCAAGTATCTTTTCTGACCACAACACTATGAGACTAGATATCAATTACAGGAAAAGATCTGTAAAAAACACAAACACATGGAGGCTAAACAATACACTACCTAATAACGAACTGATCACTAAAGAAATCAAAGAGGAAATCCAAAAATACCTAGAAACAAATGATAATGGAGACACGACCACCCCAAACCTATGAGAGGCAGCAAAAGCAGTTCTAAGATGGAAGTTTATAGCAATACAATCCTACCTTAAGAAACAGGCAACTTCTCGAATAAACAACCTAACCTTGCACCTAAAGCAATTAGAGAAAGAAGAACAAAAAAACTCCAAAGTTAGAGGAAGGAAAGAACTCATAAAGATCAGATCAGGAATAAATGAAAAAGAAATGAAGGAAACAATAGCACAGATCAGTAAAACTAAATGCTGATTGTTTGAGAAGATAAGCGAAATTGATAAACCATTAGCCAGACTAATCAAGAAAAAAAGGGAGAAGACTCAAAGCAATAGAATTAGAAATGAAAAAGGAGACGTAACAACTGACACTGAAGAAATACAAAAGATCATGAGAGATTACTACAAGCAACTCTATACCAATAAAATGGAAAACCTGGAAGAAATGGACAAATTCTTAGAAATGCACAACTGGCCAAGACTGAATCAGGAAGAAATAGAAAATATGAACAGATCAATCACAAGCACTGAAATTGAAACTGTGATTAAAAATCTTCCAACAAACGAAAGCCCAGAACCAGAAGGCTTCACAGGAGAATTCTATCAAACATTTAGAAAAGAGCTAACACCTATCATATCAAACTCTTCCAAAATATAGCAGAGGAAAAAACACTCCCAAACTCATTCCACGAGGCCACAATCACTCTGATAGCAAAACCAGAGAAAGATGCCACAAAGGAAGAAAACTACAGGCGAATATCACTGATGAACATAGATGCAAATATCCTCAACAAAATACTATCAAACAGAATCCAACAGCACATTAAAAGGATCACACACAATGATCAAGTGGGGTTTATTCCAGGAATGCAAGGATTCTTCAATATATGCAAATCAATCAACGTGATACACCATATTAACAAACTGAAGGAGAAAAACCATGTGATCATCTCAATAGATGCAGAGAAAGCTTTCGATAAAATTCAACACTCATTTATGATAAAAAACCCTGCAGAAAGCAGGCATACAGGGAACTTTCCTCAGCATAATAAAGGCCATATATGACAAACCCACAACCAACATCGTCCTCAATGGTGAAAAACTGAAACCGTTCCTCTAAGATCAGGAAGAAGACAAGGTTGCCCACTCTCACCATTATTATTCAATATAGTTTTTGGAAGTTTTAGCCACAGCAATCAGAGAAGAAAAAGAAGTAAAAGGAATCCAAATCAGAAAAGAAGTAAAGCTGCCACTGTTTGTAGATGACATGATACTATACCTAGAGAATCCTAAAGATGCTACCAGAAAACTACTAGAGCTAATCAATGAATTTGGTAAAGTAGCAGGATACAAAATTAATGCACAGAAATCTATGGCATTCCTATACACGAATGATGAAAAATCTGAAAGTGAAATTAAGAAAACACTCCCATTTACCACTGCAACAAAAAGAATAAAATATCTAGGAATAAACCTACCTAAGGAGACAAAAGACCTGTATGCAGAAAATTGTAAGACATTGATGAAAGAGATTAAAGATGATACAAATAGATGAAGAGATATACCATGTTCTTGGATTGGAAGAATTAACATTGTGAAAGTGACTCTACTACCCAAAGCAATCTACAGATTCAATGCAATCCCTATCAATCTACCACTGGCATTTTTCACAGAATTAGAACAAAAAATTTCGCAATTTGTATGGAAACACAAAAGACCCCAAATAGCTAAAGCAATTTTGAGAATGAAAAATGGAGCTGGAGGAATCAGGCTCCCTGACTTCAGACTATACTACAAAGCTATACTAATCAAGACAGCATGGTACTGGCACAAAAACAGACATATAGATCAATGGAACAGGATAGAAAGCCCAGAGATAAACCCACGCACATATGGTCAGCTTATCTTTGATAAAGGAGGCAAGAATATACAGTGGAGAAAAGACAGCCTCTTCAATAAGTGGTGCTGGGAAAACTGAACAACTACATGTAAAAGTATGAGATTAGAACACTCCCTAACACCATACACAAAAATAAGCTCAAAATAGATTAAAGACCTAAATGTAAGGCCAGAAACTATCAAACTCTTAGAGGAAAACATAGGCAGAACACTCTATGACATAAATCACAGCAAGACCTTTTTTGACCCATCTCCTAGAGAAATGGAAATAAAAACAAAAATAAACAAATGGGACCTAATGAAACTTAAAAGCTTTTGCACAGCAAAGGAAACCATAATCAAGACCAAAAGACAACCCTCAGAATGGGAGAAAATAGTTGCAAATGAAGCAACTGACAAAGGAATAATCTCCAAAATTTACAAGTAGCTCATGCAGCTCAATATCAAAAAAACAAACAACCCAATCCAAAAATGGGCAGAAGACCTAAACAGACATTTCTCCAAAGAAGATATACAGATGGCCAACAAACACATGAAAGAATGCTCAACATCATTAATCATTAGAGAAATGCAAATCAAAACTACAATGATATATCATCTCACACCGGTCAGAATGGCCATCATCAAAAAATCTAGAAACAATAAATGCTGGAGAGGGTGTGGAGAAAAGGGAACAGTCTTGCACTGTTGTTGGTAATGTAAATTGATACTGCCACTATGGAGAAGAGTATGGAGGTTCCTTAAAATACTACAAATAGAACTACCATATGACCCAGCTATCCCACTACTGGGCATATACCCTGAGAAAACCATAATTCAAAAAGAGTCATGTACCAAAATGTTTATTGCAGCTCTATTTAAAATAGCCAGGAGATGGAAGCAACCTAAGTGTCCATCATTGTATGAACGGATAAGGAAGATGTGGCACATATATACAATGGAATATTACTCAGCCATAAAATGAAATGAAATTGATATTTTTAGTGAGGTGGATGGAACCAGAGTCTGTTATACAGAGTGAAGTAAGTCAGAAAGAGAAAAACAAATACCGTATGCTAACACATATATATGGAATCTAACAAACAAACTAAAAAAGGTCATGAAGAACCTAGGGGTAAGACGGGAATGGAGACGCACACCTACTAGAGAATGGAGTTGAGGATGTGGGGAGGGGGAAGCATAGGCTGTTACAAAGTGAGAGAGTGGCATGGACATAGATACACTACCAAGCGTAGAATAGATAGCTAGTGGGAAGCAGCCGCATAGCACAGGCAGATCAGCTCGGTGCTTTGTGACCACCTAGAGGGGTGGGATAGGGAGGGTGCGAGAGAGGGAGATGCAAGAGGGAAGAGATATGGGAACATGTGTATATGTATAACTGATTCACTTTGTTATAAAGCACAAACTAACACACCATTGTAAAGCAATTATATGCCAATAAAGATGTTAAAAAAAATAAAACTACAATGAGGTATCACCTCACACCGGTCAGAATGGGCATCATCAAAAACTCTACAAACATTAAATGCTGGAGAGAGTGTGGAGAAAAGGGAACACTCTTGCACTGTTGTTGGTAATGTAAATTGATAAAGCCACTATGGAGAACAGTATGGAGGTTCCTTTAAAAACTAAAAATAGAACTACCATATGACCCAGCAATCCCACTACTGGCATATATCTTGAGAAAACCATAATTTAAAAAGAGTTATGGGGCTTCCCTGGTGGCACAGTGGTTGAGAATACGCCTGCCGATGCAGGGGACACGGGTTCATGCCTCGGTCCAGGAAGATCCCACATGCTGCAGAGCAGCTGGGCCTGTGAGCCATGGCCGCTGAGCCTGTGCATCTGGAGCCTGCGCTCCGCAAAGGGAGAGGCCACAACAGTGAGAGGCCCGTGTACCACAAAAAAAAAAAAAAAAAAAAGAGTTATGTTCCACAATGTTCATTACAGCACTATTTACAATAACCAGTACATGGAAACAACCTAAGTGTCCATCGACAGATGAATGGATAAAAAAAACGTAGAACATATATACAATGGAATATTACTCAGCCATAAATAGAAACGAAATTGAGTTATTTGAAATGAGGTGGATGGACCTAGAGTCTGTCATACAGAGTGAAGTAAGTCAGAAAGAGAAAAACAAATACCATATGCTAACATATATATATTGAATGTAAAAAAATAAAAAGCGGTTGTGATGAGCCTAGGGGCAGGACAGGAATAAAGATGCAAGCGTAGAGAATGGACTTGAGGATATGGGTGTGGGAAGGGTAAGCTGGGACGAAGTGACATAGATACACTACTAAATGTAAAATAGTAGCTAGTGGGAAGCAACTTCACAGCACAGGGAGATCAGCCCAGTGCTTGTGACCACCTAGAGGGCTGGGATAGGGAGGGTGGAGGGAGATGCAAGAGGGAGGCGAAATGGGGATACATAGCTGATTCACTTTGTTATACTGCAGAAACTAACACAACATTGTAAAGCAATTATACTCTAATAAACATGTTAAATAAAAGAAAAGAAAACGATAGGAATTTGGTTTCACAACTGACATGTAGACAACTTGGAAGTTGTCATATCCATCCTTACAAAATGAAAAAGATGAAACTGAAAATCAACTTTAACTCATCAAAGAATGAGACTTGAAAGTGTAAATCACTACTCTTAAGTCTGAAGAGACAGGTGAATACAGAGTATTACATGAGTTTGCCTGAAACAGAAGCATCTAGAGCCATAAAGTGAAAGGAGGGAGCAGTTAAGTGAACATTTTGATGAACTACTGGAGGCTGAGTGTGGACTAGCATGAGAGTGAGAAAAAGTCCTGGGACCACAGTTTTAGGGAATCTCTCAACTTTCATGGGTTTTACCTCCAAGTACCCCCACCAAGCTATCACAGTAAAGATCGGAGAAAGAACTCCTTGAGGCAATGGCAGGGAGAGGTAAAGCAAATTCAGACATGAAGGAGCCAGCTACATTAGGAGATTCAAGATTTTTCTCAACTGTGGATATATGCATATTTATTATACTTCATAACTTAAACATGTGCTATACATACTTTTATGTGGGAACATTTGTTGAATGTATGCAATATAAATTCTGTCTTCAAGAATTCCTCACCTTCCATTTGGGGAAACAGACTCTCAATAAAATATTTTACATGGAACAGAGAGAGAGGTTTCCCCACAGCTGTTATGAAGAATAACAATCTTTAAAATATAAACACACTAACATAGTTGTGTTATTGTAAATCATCTCATAATTCTAGTTATACTTTTGGGAAGGAAGTTTGCCTATGAATATGTTAATCATTTTTGTTGACCTAAAACAAATAGATTGCCAGATAGTTCTCCAGCAAAAATGGGTTTATTTGAGATCAGCAGAGAATTACAGTTCATAGTCTGCAACCATGACAAGCCACATGCAAGTACAGAAACAGCAAAGTGGGTAGAATGTTTTTACAGAGAGGAAAAATTAGTTGGGAGGGCTATAATAAACAAAGATTCCATGGATTTTCTTTGGCTGAGTTCTTTCCCAGAGAGGAGTCATTCTCCCTGTTGAGCTCTGTGATCTTTGCAGGGTGTGAGAGCTCCCCCTTCTGGCTTCCCAACTCTATTTAGTTGAGGTTTCTCTGTTTTTTTTTGTTTTTTTTTTTACAATTTTCTTCTTTATTTGAAGGTTTTGCAGTAACTAATTTTTACCTTATTTATCCAATCACATTTCCTAATTATACAACAGAAATCTTCTTTGAGTTGAGTAAATCTCCATAATGCTCTCCATATCTACCAGGTTCATTTCAGCTGTGTCTATGCTCTTATTTTTGGCATCTAAATGTCCTCTTATTTCTTCTCTGCAAATAAAAATATATCATTTCTTAAGATTTATTTCAATCCCCACTTTCATGATGCAGCATCTTCCATCTGCAGACAAACTAATTTTTGTTCCTCTGAATTTCTATGGAATTTACACGTTACCATACTCTGAAATTTGTTTGGTCACACCTTTTTTCTTAGATAATTTCCTTTATGGATAATTATTTACAAACCTAAATCAAAACTTCCCCTAGGATTTCCGAATCTTTTTATCGTATATACCTCATAGTGGACAGCACAGATGAGTATATGAAAAAGAGGAAGAAACTATGTTTCTGAAAATATGTTTCTGAAAATCTGTACAGTAGATCATGTTATTGTCCTCAATTATTCACTCTTATTTCTTTGTTAACAGATTATACTCTCCAGCCCCCATTGAATTCATTCATTGCTTTCGCACAATAATTTTGCTTTAGCCAATGGAATGTGAGTAAATGGGATGTTTGCCACATCCAAGCAGACATTTTAAAGGAATTGCAAGTTTTCGCCTGCCCTTTTGTTCCTGTGCCCTGTGCTATAAGGAGGACATGTCCCAGAAAGCTCAGTCCTTTGAGGCAGCAAACTGTGAATACATATTGTGCAGACCTAATGTGAAACAGCTTCTCAAAGCAAAGTCATAGCAGACAAAAGTGGCAGAAAGAAATAACTAGGTCACCAGAAATTTTAGTTTGTTTACTTTGTATCATGTCCTAACAATATCTAATAGACTCAAATCCAGCATTTTGTATATGACAGTACTTGAAGAAAACATATAACATTTAAACCACAATTTCTTCATATATGTATGGGATAAACCACGCTAACATAGACACTAAGAAATTGTCATGAAAAGCATCAAATAAATTTTTTTTTAATATAGTGAATCTCTTGGTTTAGTTTCTGAAATAGTAATTTAGTTTTGAAATACATAAAATACTTAGGGTATAACATGCCATGAAATAAATGTTTAATATGCTTAAAAATAAAACATAAATTATAGAACACTACATAACACATTTATTATTTAAGTATTGAGAACCCAATAATTTGTAAATTTGACTTAAATTTCTGTTTGAGAGATCAAGGAAACTTGAGATGATGAATTCAAACCCAATTCTCAATTATGTACCTTATTCATTTTTACCATTGACCCCAACTCTTCTACAGTAAAAACTTGAAATAGGCATATTAAATTGAGAGGCAATCTCGGCCATTGTTAATGACACATCTTTGATCACCTCCCCCTGACAGTCTGCTTGGAGTTTCCTATAGAAGAATGCCCCAAATAATATAAATAATTATTAGGAGAATTAGAATTTTAATAATGTGTTTTTCAATATAGTTAGCATTTTCATATATACTTTAACAACACTTAGCTAACAGAACACTGTGATAAAGAAAATTATAAGATTTACTCAATTCTATGATACCTGTAGAAAAAAGTAGTATTATAGTAATAAATGAGAAATCTATATTCAAAGATCAAATCCATTTCTTAATGCCAATTTTTTTAAGGTATGGTGATGAGCACAGTGATATAATTTATTTAACTTCCAGAACAGCCTCCTTTTTTCAACATTTAGATTTGTTAACTACTCATTAAACATGATTTGCAGTTTGTTAGCTGAGATTACACCAACGTCTTTGGTGCTATTTATTCAAGAAATGACCTATTACACATTTTTGTAAATAAGCAGTTGATCCTTGTGACTTTGTGTTTTTTATCTTAAGCAGCTTAAAAATCTAAGGTTAAGAAGAAAGCATTATTAAAGGAATTTTTCCCTAGGAAAATAAGGATACCACAGATTTTTAACAAAAGTGAGGCTGTGCCACATTTAAAAAAAAATTATGAGGTTGGAAGTGTAACAATTTATCTATAATATAATTATATCAATTTACAAATTTATGTAGCATTTCAAAATTTCCGGGCTTCCCTGGGGCGCAGTGGTTGAGAGTCCACCTGCTGATGCAGGGGACACGGGTTCGTGCCCTGGTCTGGGAAGATCCCACATGCCGCGGAGCAGCTGGGCCCGTGAGCCATGGCCACTGAGCCTGCGCGTCCGGAGCCTGTGCTCCGCAACAGGAGAGGCCACAACAGTAAGAGGCCCGCGTACCGAAAAAAAATTTTAAAAATAAAAAATAAATTAAAAAAATAAAAATAAAAATTTCCCAGGAAATAGCTGACGTAGCTATCCCTATTTGTTCTTGTCAGCAAGGAAAACATAACCTGCTGAGTATATAATAAGTAGAGATGTTACACTATACTGTAGAAAGAGTGAGAGATAAATATTCCTTCTACTGCTATAGATACAATTTAATTGTCCTCCTAAATCAATTCTTAATTTGAATCTCTTAGAATTTCTTAAAGTTTTAGTGATCTTAATCATTCATTAATACTGCTATATAACCTTTTAGTTCACTTTACCTACATCATTTAATTCACTTGACATGACAATCAAATGACATAAGATTTAATGTTCCTATATACTTCATACATATGAAGTATGCCGAAGATTCTTTGCTTGCCCAAACTTTAGTCAGGCTCATGAATCTTCTAGGCACAACTGTTCACTTTCTTTTAAAATCTAGTTTTATCAAGAACTCCGCTAATTCAGTTTAACCACAACTCCTCACCCTCCGTATCTGATCAATATCTGATCATGTTCCTAATCTTCCACCATTCCCGAGGGTAATGTCTACTCACCCTGGTCTGTCTTAGGCAAGAATCCTGTTAGTTCAGTTTAGCCAGAACCCCTTTTACCTCTGAGGTTTCATCTTAATAATTTTGTATCCACTGACCTCCACCCCCAACCTTGTTCCTTGGCTATAAGTTCCCACATGTTCATGCTGTATTAGGAGTTGAGCCCAATCTCTTCCCCACTGTAAAATCCCATTGAAGTTGTCCCTACACTACTGCAAAAGTCCTGAATAAAATCTGCCTTGCCATCTTTAACAGGTGTCACTGGAAAGTATTTTTCTTTAATAAGTATATGACATATATATAATAGTTGATGTAATATCCATTATAAATTATCCCATGTTAAGAATTAAAATATAGGCTTCCCTGGTGGCGCAGTGGTTGAGAGTCCGCCTGCCAATGCAGGGTTTATGGGTTCGTGCCCCGGTCTGGGAAGATCCCACATGCCGCGGAGCGGATGGGCCCGTGAGCCATGGCCACTGAGCCTGTGCGTCTGGAGCCTGTGCTCCGCAACGGGAGAGGCCACAACAGTGAGAGGCCCGCATACCGCTAAAATAATAATAATAATAATAATAAGTAAAAATATCATCTTGCCCATTCTGAACATGAATAGCTCTAAATATGTCATCAATTCAATGACAATTATCAATTAAGCACTTTCATAATGAGGCACTGTACTAAGCATATATTACTGAGGATCTATCAAATAATGAAACTAATAAAAAGCTCTTTGAAGAAATATTCCAATAGTATGGTTTTTTTGACCACTGGTAGTTCTTTATAAAAATGTAAACTAAAGTCCCATACTATACCTAGTTGTCTTTATTTTGGTTTTAGAATCAGAATACAGGTGACTGAAAGGTGCACTAAAGGTTCAGAAACATTATGATTAATTCTAAAACTCAGAGATGCCAATTCAGAAAATTAAAGAAAGACTCTAGATATCTACGTTTTTAACAACACTGTGGTGATTCTAATACAGGTTATCAATGTAACATACTTTGTCCATGAGACTAACTTAGCACAACAAAGATTTCTGTAAACTCTGAGAAGTACTTGATATTTTCCTGCTCTCATTTTTCCTATCTTCTTTGCCCTTGCTATTACTATATCTTAATAAGGCCACAGAATTCTAAGAATTTGGAATTGAAAACCTGGAACAAATTTTTAAAATTTAGAGTCTTATTTTATTAGCAGAAAGTTAGAAGTAATGCAGAATTATTATGACCATAAACTTTGGTACACTTCAGTCAGATTCTAGATAGTGAGCTGGGGGCACAGAAACATTACTCCTTTTTTCAGTGCATTCTGGCTAAGGACTGTGACTTAGATATTCACCATAAAAATCAACATCTATGGTGAATCTGCTGCCATAAAACTTCCATGGAATGTTAGCGATGATGATCATCCTACTTCAATCTCTTATTTTAAAGTTAAAAAATATTAAATGTAGAGATTTTTAATCATTCAAAGAGGCACAGCTCTAATCTTATGTAATAACTTTAACCTACAATTTACACAGGAAAATATTTTCAATTTGGAAATAACTTTTGACTTCCCCAAATCAATTAGATTTTCTCAGTTATCATAAGGATTCTAAATACATTTACTAGAAATGCTACTAATTACTCTACCAGTTAGCTTTAGTTTCATAATAAACTACTCTAAAAGTTAGTGGCTTTAAACATCAAATGTTTATTTATTAGCTAATCATTCTGCAATTTGTCCTGGGCTCAGTAGATCATTGTACTGTTGGTCTGTTCCAGGCTCAGAAGTTCTCACCTTGGCTCACTCTTGTACCTGCAGTCAGTTTCTAGTTTAGTGGAGAACAGGTTGATTGCCCCTGAGGGCACATCTGTTCTCTGTGCCGCCTCCTGTCTCTCAGCACACTAACTTGGGCTTGCTCATTCACACATGCTCAGAGGATGCTCAAGGACAGAAAGAGAGCAGACCTCAAAGCATTGTTCTTTTCAAGGCTCTGCTTACATCATGTTTGTCAATGTCCCACTGCCTAAAACAAGTTTCATGGTCAAATTCAAGGAGTGAGAAAATAGATTCACTTCTTGATGAGGGGTTCAAGATTACAAGGGTGAAAATGCAGGTTTTGTGGCCATTTTCATAAGGTACTGCAACTAGATTAATTCAGTTATTGATATTGCTGTTAACATGTTCAAGTATATAATTGAAAGTCTTTCCAGCGACTTGAATTCAGTAATGTGGATAAACTATAATCTTTGCAGATGCTCCCTGGATTGATTTTTCCCCTTCTGATAGTCTTAGTCATTTTATTGGAATATTTAGTTCCTTAACATTTAATTTAATTACTTCTATATTTATATTTGTATCTACCAACCATTTGCTCTTTGGCCAACCAGTTTTATGTTATCTTACTCTCTTTTTTTTAAACGTAATTTTAGCTTGATTGGATATTTTTATAATTCATTTTTTTCCTTTATTCATTTAGAAATTTTGTTAAATTTTGTCTTAGCAAAAAACAAGGTTTGAAATTTTGATACAATTTAGTGAAATAATTTATTTTATTTTGTACTAGTTTAAGGGAACCAGGAAGGAATAACTATAGGAACGTATTATAGGAACTATACCTATGGCTAACGGGCAAGAGAGGAAATGGAGTTAGTAAAGCCTCAAGCCACTGAATGAAGGCTCTTCAACATTCAGCCTTAGTGGGATATAATAATAGCCAGAAAGATTGGATCAGGGGAATATATCCAATTTTTATTCTCCTAACTTTAGATTTCATGCCAGTGCTTTCTATTAGCCAAAGCTAATAAGAGATCAAAGGGCAAGAATGTTCAGGTAATGTCAGCCTCCTGGGATAGAGAACAAGACAAAGAAATACAGAGAACTGATCTATATAGAATATGACAAGCAGAATAAACAGCACAGAACTCATAAACACATTTACCATTGTTTTACTGGTTAAACATAAATCTTGGTTTATTTGGTCTAATGCTGACCACAACTGTACTTCTTCCCAGACAAATCAAGAACCTTCGGACACTTTAACTCTGTTCACCCTTTCTAATTTCCATATACTCTTCTTATGCATTTTAATTCTGTGTATTTATACTTTATAACTCTTCATTATAATTACTGTTTTGAGAGAGGCAATATTTATTTCTTCACCAGTATTTGTGTTTGTTTGGGATTGCTCTATTTTTTTTATTGAATATATTTGACATGTAACATTGTTTAAGTTTAAAGTGTATAACGTGTTACTTTGATACATTTATATATTGTAATATGTTTGCTTTTGTGGTGATATTTATCACATTATGTAATCATAGTACAATACATTGTCTATATCCATGTTACTGTGCATTAGATCTCTACAGCTTATTTGCTATTCATTACAAGTTTGTAACCTCAAACACTATCACTCTTATCACCCCCCCATGTCCTTGTAACCACTATTCACCAATATATTTAACCCTTATTTCTTCCTGTATCTTCCAGCTTCTATACCTTTACTGTTTGTTTAAAGAGCAATATTTGGTGTTTCCTTTAGTTCAGATCTACTATGGTAAATTATCTCAAGTTTCATGTATCTGTAAATGCCTTTTTTCCTATTCATTCTAAAGGCTTTTTTTCTAGCTTTAAAATCCTAGGTTGACAGTTTTTTTATTTTAACACTTTATAATTTGTCTTCTAGCTTTTATCACTGTTGTTGAGAAAACAGACAAATTCTTTTGTTGTTTTGTTTTTCTCTAGTAACTTATTATTTTATTGTTTTTTTTGCTTTTGTGAGTTTTACTGTTTTGTTACCATATAGATTTTCTTTTATCCTATTTTATAATCATAGGTTTTCTTTAATATATGGTTTATTGTCTTCATCAGTTTTGAAAATGTTCAGTAATTTCCTCTTCAAAATTATTTCTAGTACATTTTCCCCCTTCTCTTTCTGAGACTACATAAACATACCCAGTCATAGTCACAAGTTCTGACCACACTCAAGGGAAAAGGGATCATACAAAGTATGTACACCAGGATGGGAATCTTGAAGGACATCTCACAATTCTGATGACCATAGAGAGCAATATTCCTGATAGGCCTGGGAACACCATTGCCTTCCATCCTGTGGTTTAAATAAGCAACTATTATGTTAAATACTAATGCCTTAACATCTGTACTCAGGAAGAATGTATTCTTTCTGAAGAAAAAATATATAATCTAATGGTAAAATTCCATTTTTAAAAGAACTGCTGCTATTAAATTAGAGTCAAGGTGGAATAAATTGATACACTTTTATGTGAAATCAAATATATATTTAGAAATAAAATAACCTATTTTGCATAACAAGGGATGATGCTTCATCCATGTCATAAAATAAACTGCACTTTCAGAACTGTTAAAATGTTAAGTTTATAAAATTATTGTCTACTCACTACATGGATGACACCGATCATTAATTTCTCTTGTTTCCCTTCCTGATTACATTTGAGTATGTATTTTTTTCTACTCAGTGTTGAAAAAGTATATCAGGGAAAAAGGAAGAGTAGAGGAGGTATTAAAATATGGTGATGATAGCTTGTATTAGCTTACATTCTTTCAAGGAAAAACACAAATTACAGAAAAGAATCAAATGAGGCAAATATTTATTGATTGCCTAATATTTGTCATAGTGTTTTTTGTTGCTTACCTTTGTAACCCACACAACTGTGGCTATAAAATGGCTAACCAATAATACTAAGAGCTCATGTAATATCGTTAAATATTGTTCTTTGTCACCATTCATCACAGCATTCAAGATTCATCTCTGAGGGAATCAAATTGTTTCTCTTTCTAACAAATAGAGTAAAACTATAATTCCATCCTACAAGCTTTACTCATTAAAACTAAAAGGTAGTGATTATCCTACCTGATCTTGCACGTATAAGCCAATTCAATCCATTCATTAGTTCCTGCTTCACAACAAATAAATGAATGTCTCTGAAACTCTGATGCTATTTACAGCTGTTGTTCCCCTTCTCAAATGCTCCTTAGTTTTTCCTTTTGGTTTTGACCCACTTCTAATTCAACCCAATTTTACCTATTATCAACCAACCCTCGTTTATTGTTTTATTTCCCTGATATTTGTCCTCCCTTTCCTGTTGGATTTGCATACTAATTACAGTTTCCCAGACTTGATTTTTGGTATTCCTCAAAGCTTTTGGTTCAGAGATTTTCTCTTTTCATCCCTGGTTGCCACAGATAGGAACTCCCACCCAAACTTTATCCTTTAGGAATTCAAAAAATTGTCACAATCCAACTTACTCAGTCATCAACCACTACCACACCTCTTCCCCTCCTCATCCTATGAAAGGAGATACAGACTGTAGGCAAAGATAAGTCAAAGAGAGAAAGAAAGCTGAGAAAAATTGAATCAAGCTATTCATAAGCCATAAATAACTGTCAAAAGCATTATATATACACTGTAGAGGGCTAGGTAAGAACTAAATGAAAAAAAAATGCAAGCAAATTATTTAGCACAGTGCCTAGCACATGATAAGTATTCTATAAATATTAATTTTAACTTTACCTTTCTGTGGAATAATGCATTGCTTTAGGGGAGAATTCACACTCATTTTCTCAGTCTGTGCTGAGATGGTTCCCTGACTAGGTATATTTTAGAAGCTCTAAAAGTTGACATAAAGCAATAAATATACTTGGAGAGTCATCAAGGCAAATCTGTTTTAATAACTTTTAGTTCATTTTGGTTATTAAGATAACCTTAAATGAAATAGAACAACAGTAATCATCCAGCACAAATGACAATCCATCAGTATGAATATACCTAGTACATATATATTATATATATGTAAATACACATATATAATATTAACTTTCTCTTTTTCTGTCTATGTGATTTTTGTCTACCTAATAAAATGCTTCACACATTATATTATGCTGATATTCCTCTTGATTTTTAAACTATTGAGAATTCCCTTGGACACTGTCACTTTGCATAGTGATTGAAATTTTAATAGACATTTAATTTGTGGTTTTAATAATAAGGCTAGATGTAAAATATGTGTATGAAGACATACAAGGTACAAAATAGGTATGCCATTCAGATTTTATAATAAGCTCTCCTGAGGATAAGGAAGTTCAGAAAATTTTTAATATTCATATTTTTGTCTTTAAGATCTACTTTTATTTCAAAGTGGGTAAAGCAGTTTTTCTTTCCACTTTATTACACTTCATGGAATAGAGTAATAGACTAACATAGAAAGGGACCGGGATCTGGTTGATTGTATACATATGATTTGACTCTTCAACTGTACAGGCATTAAATATAAGTACACATTTTAATTTTTCTGTCTCACAAATTAAACATCTCATTTCAAATCACTTCACCCATTTCAGATTGTGAACTTTGATCCATAATTACCAAACTGATCTACTATATGAACATAAAAAGTTGTAAATACCAATTCACGCATGAATATTGTGTCACTTAATAGAAAGCAATCTATGTAACAAATTAATTTCAGAGTATAGAACTGGAAAAATATTAACATATTTCTTGATTTGTATAGAATAACAAGAAGAGAAGGATCATCTTTTATTATTCTGTCATCAGTTCTTTGATGACAAATGGATGACTGATGGAAACTTGTTGATAATGCTTAGACATTTTGCTGTTTTGTCTTTCTGTGGTAAGATAAACCTTTTTTCTAAGGACTATCTCCCCAAAACTTAAAAAAAATTATTGTAACATAGCATATTTTGGTGGAAATATTGAAATCTGAGGGCATAAATGCCTGGGTTCTTGTCCTGTGTCACTCATTATGTTTGTGATTTCAGTCAAATCTCTTTATGAGCTTCAGTTTTTTCATTTGTAAAATAATGTAATTATGTTTAAATTTACTAATTAAACTCACAATCATGTTTAGGAATCAAATGAAATAATGTACATAAATTTACTTTTTATACAGCAAAGCTCTCTAATAAAATTAGCTATTACTATATACCAATATTATAAAAATTACATTTCACTTTTTAAAACATGCTAATGAACCTAAATTCAATGTAGTCATAAAAAGCATTATAATTAATAATTAATTTATGTTTGTTGAAGGAATCTAATACATGTTCAGTACCTATTATTTCTTAGGCCTTTTTAGTTTATCTCTAAATCAATCTTTAGAAAGTTTATTTGGCAAAATATTTTATTCTATGTTTTGAGATGAAAGAAACTGAGACTCAGATGAATAAGTAGTTTGTCCAAGGAGCACAACTAATAAGATACAGATCTTAGATTTGAAATCCTGTCTCTGATTTTGAAGTGAAAACTCTTGAGACACCCACTTCTGTCTTACTAATTTATTAATCAGAATAGACTAAACATGTCATATACAGCCTACTGAAGATAAATGTTAAGACTTTGAAATTCAGCCATGAATCAGGCTTAATTCACATTTTATGAAAGTCCATTTGCATGCATTCTGTATATACAAAGAATAACCTCTTTGTAAAATATGCCATTTTTAACATGGAATCACAATTTTATAGAAATGGTACTGTTTCCTTAAACATAAACTCATAATGCATAAGTTAACTTGGGGAAAGGCTACCTCAGGTCAAAGAATCCCAAGTACCTTGAGCTAATTAATATTTAAGTACTTGATCCATTAAGTGGCACTTACAGGCACAATTTATTGGTTGCAAGAAAAAATAAAAGAGGAAAAAGATGGTAAAGGAGGAAAGCAAGAGATGTTATGAATACCTACTAGCCTCAAAGTTGTTTTCAACTCAACTTTTAAAAGATGTATATATAGGGCTTCCCCGGTGGCACAGTAGTTGAGAGTCAGCCTGCGGATTCAGGGGACACATGTTTGTGCCCCGGTCCAGGAGGATCCTACTGCCGCGCAGTGGCTGGGGCCATGAGCCATAGCCGCTGAGCCTGCGCCTCTGGAGCTTGTGTTCCGCAATAGGAGAGGTCACAACAGTGAAAGGCCCGCATATCACACACACAAAAAAATACTTTAAAAAAAAAGATGTATATATAATAACGCAGGCCATTTTGATTTTTCTTATGAGCCCAATCAAACATAAGAATGCTGGGGAGGGGGTTATTTTGCTCTTTATTTTTTTGGGTCAAATCAAGCAGTGTATAAAAATACATGCTAAAACTTGATCCCTTACCCAAACCTCTATCTATGCCTCCCACAACTCAATCTCATTCTATCCTTCAGTCAAACCTCATTTCTCCATCCTTCAGCTTCTACTTACGTGATAGATCAGGGTAGACAGTGGCCAGGTTTGTGGATGAGTTGAGAGATGGTTAAATGTAGGGCCTACCTTGAGGAAACAATGAAACAGGATTGAATGGGATACAAGACTTAGGAGAGGATTATGGTAAACATTAGGTAGGAGATGTGGCTAATGATTTTATAAGAATCACAGATGAAATAAAGGTGTTGTTGAGCAAACTTCATGCAAATAAAAACCATTTTCTTCAAAGGAGTCAAAATGACCTGGTGCTTACATTAAAGCAAGCATGTCAACATTGATTCAAAAGTCCTTATATAAAGCAGTAATACTCTTCCTCATTTTTAGCTAACAGTTTCAGGCTGTCTTAAAGCTTAATGAGTTTTCTACTGTACAAAGCATTTTCATATTTAATTACTAAAATCCTCATAATGGCCCTAGTAAGTTGTTATTAATAACCCCACTTTGCAGATGAGGAGGTAACATCAGTTGTTTAATGTAATTCATTTAAAAAAGTGACTGGGACTTCCCTGGTGATGCAGTGGTTAAGAATCCGCCTGGCAATGCAGGGGACACAAGTTTGAGCCCTGGTCTGGGAAGATCCCACATGCCTCAGAGCAACTAAGGCAGTGCACCACAACTACTGAGCCTTCATTTTAGAGCCCGCGAGCCACAACTACTGAGGCCGTGTGCCACAGCTACTGAAGCCCATGTGCCTAAAGCCCATGCTCTGCAGCAAGAGAAGCCACCACAGTGAGAAGCCCACACACTGCCATGAAGCATAGACCCCGCTCTCCAAAACTAGAGAAAAGCCCACACGCAGCAATGAAGACCCATTGCAGCCAAACATAAATAAATAAATAAATAAATACATAAATAAAAGAAATAAAAAGTGACTGAACCAAGACTACTTACTAAAATTCAATATTCGTTTAAATATCCTCAGCTGTGAGGACACTTCCTGTTATTGAAGTGCCCCTACTAATTTTGATGGAAATTTTGATTTGCTACACCTAACATAGAATCTGGATCATTTCTGCAGTTCTTTTACTCTATCTCACCAGCAGAATTACCCAATAACATTAGTTTTCCAGTGCCTTGCATACATGTTGCTGGGACAAATCATAAAATCACATAAGAACATTCACTCAAACTCAATTCTATTAATTTTGTACTCAAATTCCAAGATCCAGTCTAGTAATGCTTTAATCACCTGGCTGTAGATTACCCAACTTGAAGATTTTGTTACACAATTACATCTCTAGCTAGCTTCAATAATAGTTTCTTCTCTTGGTGGGTTGAGTGTTCAGTGTTAAAAATCTAATTGTGTTGTTAATACTGTTATTTATCCACGGACCTTTCTTTTATTCAAGGTAACCCGGAGCAAGTTCTATAGCAAAAATGAAGGTAAACTGAAAAGAAATTATGTTAGAGAAATGATTTATGGAAAGGAACTAAAATAGCATTAATTCATAGAAGCTTAGGGCTGCAACAGGTGTTGGGGGTTATGTATTCTTAAACCAAAATCCTTTCCATGATCTCCCTGACAAGGGACCATTATAGGTTTTCTCTTTGAAGGATATCTTTTTTATTCCACAGTAGAATGAGGCTATTTCAAAAAGTAACAATCTATTAACTATGCTAGAAAGCTTGACTTCTGAAAGGTACAATCCAGCTCTCTAAATTCTATGCCAGTCCTGGTAGAACTGTGGCAAATTTGGCTTTGTAGGTTTCTGTGAAAAGACTTTATTGAAGAGACTAAGACTTTACTCAACAATGACTCTGAATTCTCTCAACATGAATACATGTTTCTGAATTGTTCTTTAGTCGGTCATGTACCCTAGTCTCTTCTGCCTTAAAAAAAATGCACAACCTTCCCACAGTCACATCAGCATAATGTATTTCACATATCATATTATGCATAAGAAACGTATGCTTCAAAACAGACTTTTAAACATACGGGAACTAAATCAGCTTATTCTCATAAAGTTTCTATTCCTTTTAGCTTTACAAAATTAATATATATGATATATACATTCAAATATGTATTGGAAGGTAATACAAAAATTGTGAAATTGTATAATGTATTGCACTTTTGATTTTCTTGTTTTATTATATAATAAAAATTATAGAGACTTCCCTGGCAGTCCAGTGGATAAGACTCTGTGCTTACAATGCAGGGGGCGAGGGTTTGATCCCTGGTTGGGGAGCTAAGATCTCACATGCCTCGTGGCACAGCCAATATATATATATATATATATATATATATATATATATATTGCATAAATATAGATCTTGTGTGTATATACCAAACTGAATAAAAAATCAGAAGTATGGGGCTTCCCTGGTGGCGCGGTGGTTGGGAGCCCGCCTGCCAGTGCAGGGGACACGGGTTCGTGCCCCGGTCGGGAGGATCCCACATGCCGCGGAGCGGCTGGACCCCTGAGCCATGGCCGCTGGGCCTGCGCGTCCGGAGCCTGTGCTCCGCAACGGGAGGGGCCACAACAGTGAGAGGCCCGCGTACCGCAAAAAAAAAAAAAAAAAAAAAAATCAGAAGTATGCAAAAATTATAAAAAACATTTTACAGCAGAAAATACAAAACAAAATCTACAAACAATAAAAGCTGGAGAGTGTGTGGAGAAAAGGGAACCCTCTTTACTTTTGGTGGGAATGTAAATTGATACAGTCACTATGGAGAACAGCATGGAGGTTCCTTAAAAAACTAAAAATAGAACTACCATACAACCCAGCAATCCCACTACTGGGCATATACCCTGAGAAGACCATAATTCAAAAGGATACATGTACACCAACGTTCACTGCAGCACTATTTACAATAGCCAGGACATGGAAACAACGTAAATGTCCGATGACAGATGAATGGATAAAGAAGATGTGGTACATATATACAGTAGAATGTTACTTGGCCATTAAAAGGAATGAAATTGGGTCATTTGTAAAGATGTGGATGGACCTAGAGTCTGTCATACAGAGTGAAGTAAGTCAGAAAGAGAAAAACAAATACCATATGCTAATGCATGTATGTGGAATCTAGAAAAATGGTACAGATAAACCTATTTGCAGGGCAGGAATAGAGATGTCGATGTAGAGAACGGACATGTGGACACAGGGTGGGATGGGGGTGTGGGATGAATAGGGAGATTAGGATTGACACATATACACACCATGCATAAAATAGATAGCTAGCAGGAACCTGCTATATAGCACAGGGAGCTCAGCTCGGTGCTCTGTGATGACCTAGATGGGTGGGATGGAGTGGGGTTGGGAGGGAGGTCCAAGAGGGAGGGGATATAGGTATATGTATACCTGATTCACTTCATTGTACAGCAGAAACTAACACAACATTGTAAAGCAATTATACTCCAATTAATAAAAAATTAACATATATGTTGTATACATTCAAATATGGATTGGAAGGTAATATGAAAATTGTGAAACCATATAATGCATTGTACTTTTGATTTTCTTGTTTTATTATATCATAAAAATAATAAGAAATATTTTACAGCAGAAAATACAATTGAAATTCAGCCACATTGTCCTCTGATATGCAGATAAGACCATGTCACATACATAAACTGGTGGACCTGAGATAGGGGATAGATGGGCCCCTGGGCTGGACAGCTGGTATTTGTCAAGCAGAGCAAATCTGAAACTTTTTTTTTCCCTAGACACTCCAAGGACAAAGTTAATGGCAGGAGCTGATCTCTGCTGGCATAAAGACATTAGATGACCACTCCTGAGGTCAAGGAAACCTCCCCCACTGCACATGCACAGGAAGGCTCCTTGGGAGTCAAAAAGGGAGGCAGTACCACCCCATAATAAACGTGGACATACCCACACAGGCCTCTTTGCTGGAGTCCATCTTAGTAAAAATTTACACACAGTTGTTGGGGAGGGTGGTAGGGCAGGTCAGATGTGTAAGAGAAACAAGATAAGTGGCTAAAGGTAAACAAAGACCTGGAAGAACTGTCCTATATAAGTGACAAATCACCTCCTTACTGCACTCCTCATTCAGGAAGCCTGTACTCCTCTCCAGGTATGTATTTCTGCCTTGCTTCTCACTTAAATAAATAAACTGTGCTCTGTGTGCTCTCCCATACGTTGTGCTGTGTCTGTAAAAATAAGCTTTGTACCTGTTTTTGCAGTTTTTGCCTCCTTGAGAAATTCATTTTTCAAAAGGGGCAAGAGCCAGGGGAACTTTGCTTCTAGCCTGTAGCCCCTGGTGGACTAGTGGCTAGGTTCAATTCCTGGGCAGCGAAATAAGGTCCTGCTTCAACTCTGCTGTCCCTCCGAGAACAGACCAGCCAATGCAGAGCCTTTTGATAGGCACATGGAAAGGCATGGTCGAGTCACAACATTCTCAGCATGAAAAAAGTAAGTTTGTTTCTGAGAAGAGCAGAGCTCTGCCTCTCACATTTGCTTCAAATTCAACCTCTTGGGAACTAATGTGTTTCCTAGAGCGAGAGAGAGGCCTGTGAATAATAACTTAAAAGATTATATTTTCAGATAAAAATGCTGTAAAGTACCCAGGCATAAAATAATACTATTTTTTCAATAAAATAAAACAAAAACAAGGAAGATTGCCATATTTAGTAGACACTCTGAGGACTGTAATTCATCAGCAGCATCTACAGAAGCTGCTGTGTCCCATGGGAGCTGACAAATCAGTTTCAGAGACTTACAAGGATCACTCCTAAAGAATGCAGAGAAATATTGGAGGAAATTTTATAGTGTGCCACACTGCTGAGGTCCTAATGCAACATGTGGGGATCAGACCCAGAGAAATATGAGTTACTTATATTACCGAAATTCAATTTTCGGTAAATTTTTGCACTAAAGGCTGGTGCAGCCTATGTTACATATAAACATTTCAAAGAGCAAAGCCCTTATAACTTTCTCTTTCCCAAAAGACAGATATTTTCTTAAGAGAATATTTTTTTTCATATGGGAAGACTGTAAGATGAGTTTTGCAAAGTGCTTTGAATTGATCATATATATATCTACTTAATAAATGGTAGCTATTTATATACAACATGAGAAGCTTTCATATTATTTTAAGAACTTGAATCAGTGGACTCTTCAGGAAGATCAACACTGCAACAATGGTGAAGTTGATAAGGGGTAAGCAAGACAAAGCATAGGAAAGTCGGTTAGGAAAGTATTCTAATACTCAAGTAGAAAAAATGGGGAAGTGGGTAGAGTTCTGGGGAGAGACTGGAAGGTAAATTTAAGAACCAATTGGGAAACTGAATGCATAGGACTTGTTAACAGTTATCACACTGAACAACGTGTGCCAGGGACTTTCATGCATAATTCTCTCTTTCAAATTTCTTAGTCTAGCATGGAAAATATAATCACTGATAGTTATAATATGTGACATTATGCAAAGAAGTCTTGAGGCGATATAGCAGACACTGTTACTGCCATGCCCTGTATCAGCTCAACCCAATTTAATTCACCTGTAGCTATGGTCCAAGTGTCCAGCAAGCTGATAGCTTCACCTGAAAGCCTTTGCCTAAAGACTTTTCGGCACTTTGGGCACTTACTTCACCAACCACTGCAGGCTCAAGGTGGAAACTGGGGAAATTAACACACCAACACTGGAAGAAGCCCTCAACCACTGTGAGGTGTATGCCATATGGGTTCTCGCAGAGTGTCCCCATTGGGATTGAGTCCCTGTTTCCCATGGTGGTAAAATGTTATTGACACACCTTTTTCCTTATTTCATCGTCTCACTTTCCCTACTCACTCATTTGTGCTTTCTAAGACTACTTCCCAAATTAATAAGCTGCAGTTAAGTCCTAAGTCCTTTTGTCTTCATCCTTCTCTTTTTTTTTTCCTTTGTTTTTTTTTTGGTGGTGCGTGACTGGACTATAAAGTAAGAGAGTTGGAACCAGAGGTGCCATTAGAGAGCCATCTTCAAAATGAGCTTTAAGAATTGTGTCATTTGACCAGATGTCAACAAGGACCACAATGTTGGTGCTAAATGGGATGGTGCTAACCTCTCACATGGTGTAGCTTCCCAATTACTAAGATTCTCACAGTGGTAGATAAAGGTGAAGTACAGGTGGAAGCACACTGGTTTATACTAATTCTCTAGCACTTGAAAAGAGGAGACAATAAAAACTAAAAGGTTAGTGGAGCTAACTGGTACTTGCTGGACAAGCCTTAACAAGAATAACAGGCAATAAGCTAATCTTCTATTGGATAAGAAGATCATTGATGGTTTCTTGGAAGAGAGGAATATGTATTAAGCTTTTAATTGGAACTGACAGAAACAAACATTTCAAGTAGTGGAAGTAAGAAGCATCACTGTGTGTGTGTGAGGAGAAGTATAAGCCATTTCTTGTACGATAGTCAGGAGCCAGCAACAAATCTGGGCAAGATGTCCAAGGTCAATGAGGGTTTTACATGTCCTTTTAAGAAGCTTGAGCTTTATCCTACATGTAACACAGAGTGATTCTTGAAGGCTTTCTCAACTCTGCTGAACACAGAAAATGACTGACTATTTTCTCAATTTTTTCAAGAATAGTACATAACTAGCACCACTCTACATGCATAGGAAAGCACTTAATTTACTATATCTAATGGATGTCTAAGGATGTTAGGGCTTACTTCTCACAGAAACCTATTTGGAAAAAGCTGAGGGTTTTATAGTAAACATTACTATAGCCTTAGTTTTAAATATAACACTCTTTACTTACACTTGGATTATCTGAAATTAAAGTCGTTGAATGGGACAGTATAATTCTCTTTCTCTAACATTTACAAAGAGAATCCAACCAAACTACTTGAGACAAAAAATCAGACTTCTTAAAAAGAATAACTTAAATATCTCATGAAAGATTACTTTACTGCCTGAAACAATGAGGAAAGAGTTCATCTCTGCTTTGCTTTTTAATTCTGCTTCAAAGCAACAACTCATACTCAAACAGATGCATAATTATGTTCAAATTCAGTACTTTAAAATCAAATTTTGGCTGTGAATTGAAAAGTTGTTTTTTTTTCCCCTTAAAATAATGCAATATATGAGAAATTTGGTTTTCTGTCTGATTTCTGCTTTTCTTAGTGTCTACACAAATTTATTGACCAGAAACTCTGAATGAGAAACAACAAGATGCCATTGTTAAAGTTATAAAATTTCAATTTTAGTTATGAATGTTGAAAATATCCATGAATAAATTTGCAATGTATCATAGTAAGTCAACAAGTGAATGTTTTCTGTCTCTCTGATTCTATGATGGTTATTTAAACCCTATACCAAAATATTATATCAGATAAGTTAGTAGCTACATGTAGAACAATAAAATGTATATAAGTAACATATTTACTTATAATTCAACTTTTAATTACATTTTTATAAACTAATATAAGAAAGTTTGGTGGTCCATCAGAAAAAAACTGGACATAAGATAGTATTATATTCAAGACTGCTTTATTCTATGATTTCAGAGACTAAATAAAGAGAAAATATAAAGCTTAAATCTTCAATTATTCCAAGTTGTACTAATCATGACATTCTAGTTTCACTGCCAGAAAAATTAACAATCCAAAATCTCAATGTCTTAAACTAACAAAAATCTTTTTTTTTGTCATCTACACTAAATGCCCAATGCAAGAGAGTTGGACAGCAATTGGGAGCAAGGCTCGAAGAAGCTACTTCTAAATCCAGGTTGACTGTGGTTCAACAGTATGATTGCCATTTTCTGCAACTTGGGAAAAGAGAATATGTAAACTCCCAACAATTGTTCTATAATTCATCCTGGAAGTGATACCTACTAATTTTTTACAGCTCGTTGGCCAGAAATAGTCACATGTTCCCACTATGTTGTAAGAAAGCTTAAAATTTATATTCCCTGTGCTCAGGAAGAAAAGAAAATCTGGATAGTCATAAGCATTAGTAACATCTGTTACATATTCTAATTCAATTACCAAATTTTAAGGTGGAAACCATAAACATCATGTCATCGTCACTATAATGAATTAAAGAAACTTGTTTAAATTGTATGTCATGAAGTGCAGTTATATAATAAATCAATTTTCTTATTTACAGCTCAGACTCTTTTCAAAGAGGTTCTGTTGAAACAAGATCTTGACAAAACCATCTTGAATTTATGCAAGCACTTATTGTCAAGAAACTGCAAAACATTTATTCAGACTTGGTGAATAATACATGTACTCAGATTTTCCTGGGAATTAGCAAAAAATAGTCTGGATTGAAATAAATGTAAAATCATTTTTACTAAATGTAGAGAAAGTAAAGAAATGTTTGGATTCTCAGAATAAATTGTCTTTTTAACTATGAACCATTTAGTCCAACCACTTGTTCTCTCCACCTGATCTACTATTTAATATTCTTCATATTTTTAAAATTTTACTTTTTTATTGATTATCCATTTAAGCACCACAAATGAAGTATGTTGAGAGGTCTATATAGATAATATGAATATATGCCATAAATTAATTATACAGTACAACTTAAAACTATAATTTGATTCTCTAAAGTTTTAATTTCTCTCTATATGATAGGTCATGAGGAACACACAGAGCCACAAATAAGTAGATTAGAAGGTAATGCACCCAAAATCAATAGCAATTGTTGTTTCTGAAATTAGGATTAAGGTGTTTATTATTCTTTGTGACGTTTTTCTGTGTTTCACGATTTACAGTCGACATTCTTTTCCATTATAATTCTGGTACCCATCAACACATAAAAATAAACCCAATGTGAAGTCATCAGAATTTCTAAGTTAAAAACATTTTTAAAATGCAAAACTGTATCTGCAGATAAACTTTTTGAACACACTCCACCATTTATTAATTGTATCAGCTTAGGGAAATAACAGTTTTTCACCTCTTGATTACATCCTCCCAAAGTACATTAATAAATATGCTCACTGTCCATCAATATCCATTTGCTCCCTTCATAAACAGAATTATTTCTAGATATATAATCTTCAAAATTAAGACTACATTTCTTACTTTTTCCTTCTCTTATATTTATTTATGTGGCTAAATTCTGACAGATGAAAGCTGCCATGTATCTGCTTCTGGATATCTGCTGGTTCACCCCATTTTTGCCGCTTCTTCCTCATCCCTTTCTTCCCAGTCTTCCTTCCCAACCACAGCACCCCACCATCCCCAGGCCCTCACAATGAAACAGTCAGTTGGAAAGAGCCTGAGTTTGTGAGGAACTATGGAACAGGATCATCATATAAATCCTTCAGTTATTTTTTGAGGGAAATAAGCATTTCTCTTCTTGAACCTACTGTTACTTCTAGTTTTCTGTAAATTTTAGACCACAGAATCTTAACTTGACGAATAATACATCAAATAATAAATTTTCTGTAAATTTTAGCCCACAGAATCTTAACTTGACGAATAATACATCAAATAATATTTTAGGAATTAAATAAGATAATACTTGTTATGAGTTTAGCATGCTGTTTCTTACGTGGTAAATGGTTAGTTAAATGTTGCCTATTATTTCTCTTTTTAATACTTATTTTAAATGGTTTATGTGTGTTCAAGCAAAAGAAGTCAACTTAAGAAATATTTATTGACAAACCTCTCTAAGCATTGAAACAAAGGAGAGAAAGCTAATTTTCTGCTCTTAAAAAAAAACAAAAACAAAAACAATTTTGTTGGGAGTAAATGCTGAAATAATTATAAGAAAATGAAAGCACATACATCTTTCCACAATTCAGTTAGAAACTAGGTGTTATATGGATCAAAAGGAGTTTAAAGCAATTATTATCTCACAGATAGTTCATACATAAATTTTAAAATCCAAAACAAAATTCGTAGACCAAACCCCCTCAGTCACTTCTTTTACAACAAATTACTTTATCAGAGAGAGAGACAGAGACAGAGACACAGAGAGAGAGAGAAAGAGATACACACACACACGCACACACACACACAAACACAAACACACACACCTTAGATTGATTCTACAACTTGACATTTGGAAATATTTTCTTCTGACCCTCAATTTTATATCAATAATAAACTGTTAAACTGGCTGTCAACTTTTAAATTCAAACTCAAGCATTAAATATTATTTTTCATGTAGAAACTTTATAACAATAAATTTAAAGAAATGTTTTCTTCTGATTGATCAAAATATGTAATTATTTTTCATATATATGTCACAGATCTGTTTGCAACAATGTATTATATTAACCGTCAAACTTCATGATTATAAATTGTAAATTAACTTTGCTGAATTTTACCATTTAATAGTTCATTGGTCTTTGCACATATTTTGGTCTTTTCTTTCATGGTCTTCTACTTCTTGACCCCTATCGCCTATAAAAGTCAGAGAATGTAATATCCGGGTAAAACTATAATCAAAAAGGTACATGCACCCCTATGTTCATAGCAGCACTATCCACAATAGCCAAGAAATGGAAATAACTTAAATGTCCATTGACAGATGAATGGATAAAGAAGATGTGGCACATATATAAAAAGGAATATCACTCAGCCATAACAAAGAATGAAAGAATGCTATTTGCAGCAACATGTATGGACCCCGAGATTATCATACTAAGTGAAGTAAGTCAGAAAGAGAAAGATAAATACCATATGATATCACTTATATGTGGAATCTAAAATATGACACAAATGAACTTGTCTATGAAACAGAAACAGACTCACAGACATAGAGAACAGACTGTGGTTGCCAAGGGGGAGAGGGATTGGGGGATGGATGGATTGGGAGACTGGGATTAGCAGATGCAAACTATTATGTATAGAAAGAATAAACAACAAGGTCCTACTGTATAGCACAGGAAGCTATCTTCAATATCCTGTGATAAAACCTCCCATTCCCTATAGGTAACCACTTAAAAATTTCATGTTTTATCTTTCCATTTTTCAAAAGGTATAAACATATACAAATACTATATATCTTGTGTATACATATATACACATACATATATAATACACATATACACATACATGTATATATAGACATACACTGTTAACCCTTGAACAACATGGGTTTGAACTGCATGGGTCCATTTACATTTGGATTTTTTCAGTAAATATATACAGTCATCTGTCTGTATCCACAGGTTTTATATATCCAGAGATTCAGCCAACCTCAGATTCTTTATTATGTTTATGATCTGAGGTTGGTTGAAACATGGATGTGGAATTCGAGGATACTGATGGCCACCTATGGCACCTGAGCATCTGCAGATTTTTGTATCCACAGAGGGTCCTTGAACCAATCCACCATGGATACCAAGTAATGACTGTATATACATAGTGCATATATATATATATATATATATATATATATATATATATGTATGTGTATATATATATATACACACACACATACACACAATAGTACTGCATGTATATATATACATATTTATATATATGATGGTATAGTTAGTATAATTAATTTTATTTTCTCTTATAAAGACTGAGATTGAACATCTTTTCAAATGCTTAAAAGTCATTTGTACTTCTTTTACTATAAACTTGCTCTTCATATTTCTAGCTTGTTTTGGTTGTTGACCTCTTACTTCTTTATTTTAACAGCTCTTTATATATCAGGGATATTGATTCTTGGTCTTTGATATATAAGTTGCAAATATTTTTCTCTGCTTGTCATTTATTATTATTTTTACTTTACTTTTGTTTTCTTTTGGTATGAAATTAAAACTTTTTTGTGGCATCAAAAGAAAATATCATGTGATAAACCATAATGGAAAAGAATATAAAAAATAATGTATATATATATGTATAACTGAATCAAAATGCTGTACAACAGAAATTAACACAGCCTTGTAAATCAACTATACTTCAATAAAAACTTTTAAAAGTCAGAAAATATAGTTTAAACATTGTTTTTGTTTATATTTAGCATTATATGCCATTTATAGTAAGTGCTCAATATTTTACTTTTTTACTGTAGGACAACCAGTTTCTTTAAAAATAAAGCTCAACTAGCCAAGCTTTACACCGAATTAAAACTGCAAATTTGTGATATTCAAGTCAATGAATATATTTACTCCATTTGGAATAATGTATTTGTCAAAGAGTCTTTACAGGTAATGGCCCAGGGCAAATAAAATGATCAGATTAGGTTGGACATTATCCCTCTCTATTAACCCCTTATCTAATCATTGAAGTTAGTGTTAATTGATATTTTAGACTACTTTTTAGTTTTTATATGTACACTCAAATATCAAAGGTTATTTTCCCCAAAAAAACTTTTATTAAAGTTTGTAAGGTGATATAAATTTTGCAATAATAAAAATATAAGATAAAAATAGGGCTTCCCTGGTGGCGCAGTGGTTGAGAATCCGCCTGCCGATGCAGGGGACACGGGTTCGTGCCCCGGTCTGGGAAGATCCCACATGCCGCGGAGCGGCTGGGCCCCTGAGCCATGGCCGCTGAGCCTGCGCATCCAGAGCCTGTGCTCCGCAACGGGAGAGACCACAACAGTGAGGCCCGCATAGCACAAAAAAAAAAACAAACAAACAAACAAAAAAAACAAAACAAAACAAAAATATGCTTATTTTGACCTAAAATATGTTGAAAGTATTTGAATTCTTTCTTTTTCTGCTGATACTAGTCACAAGTCAAGTAACAGCAAAAACATTTCTAGAAAATATATATAAATAATAAGAAAAATATCAAATAATCTTAAATCAGTTTAACGTGATTTTTATGAATAAACTAAATTAGACATTTGTTAATTCCCTATTCAACAAAATACATTAAAGTATTTTTAATCTTTCAGGGTTGTCTCGAGTCATATTGAAATGTTAATGTATTTTTTAAAAATCTTGGAAAGTAGCATTATATCATTTCCCTTTAGAATTCTTGGAGATTAAGAAATGCATATACAAAAAAAAAGACACAAAATGCATTTTGATTGTATGTTATCATGATAAAAATTAGCAAAATATATTAATATATATTCTTTGCAACTATATAAAGCTCTCCATCCCTGCAGAGAACACAAAGCTTTTTGTGTTTCTTTCTTTCTTTTTCTTACTTCTTTACTGCTTTGTTTTATTAACAGGTAAAACTTTTTTTCTTGTCCCCATGTCAAAGATTTGAAAATTCTAAATTTTGTTAAAATTCTAACAATTCCAAGTCAATTCAATTCATCTTCTCATACAAAAAAAAAAACCCACCTATCATTTTAATTAACTCTTCATTTTCAAGTGTCCATAAATCTGAACTGTTCCAAAAAGAAGTACTGAAAATGTTTGCTCTACCATATTCAGTCAT
The DNA here is from genome assembly GCF_026419965.1 of Kogia breviceps. NCBI lineage: Eukaryota > Metazoa > Chordata > Mammalia > Artiodactyla > Physeteridae > Kogia > Kogia breviceps. The sequence goes on along the minus strand of NC_081314.1, from coordinate 105,693,851 downwards.
AAAAGCGTAACAGAGTATACAATCTTTATAGACTTTTTTTTTTTTTTTTTTTTTTGTCAGTACGAGTACCTCTCACTGTTGTGGCCTCTCCCGTTGCGGAGCACAGGCTCCGGACACGCAGGCTCAGCGGCCATGGTTCACAGACCCAGCCGCTCCGCGGCATGTGGGATCTTCCCAGACCGGGGCACGAACCGGTGTCCCCTGCATTGGCAGGCAGACTCTCAACCACTACTATACCAGGGAAGCCCTAGTCCTTTCTTTTGTTTGATATAATTCAATTTATTCCAGCCCTTAACTATTTAAACAAATAAAGGTCTGCAATTAGAAATGCAGAGCAGGACTTTCAAAAGGTTATCAACTGAAAAAAATGTTACAAACATTTTAATATGACAGGCATAAAGTTTATACAGGAGCAAATCATGGCACCTTGTTGGTTTAAAATATTATCTTAATATTTGATATAAATATTTTTTTTCCAGAATGACACAAAGTAGTGAAAAAAACTAAACAAAATTGTTACTCTCTGTTTAGGAATGCCCCAATGTCCATCTATCCATCCCAAGTATATATAGGACAGGTCTTATTTTTAAGACCTTTATTCTAGAGCTTTGTCATGCATGCTTTTCCAAACAAAGATCTCAGAAAAAAAGGAACTGTCTTCCCTGGTTGCCTTTATTTAGAACCTTGATTTGGCTGAAATTAGATTGTTGCCAGTCCTGGGATTAGAAAAAAAAAATGTCAATTCACTTAAATACAGTGTTCTTTCACTGGAATTTTTATTGGTAGTTTAGAGTATTTTAATAGCAAAGTTGGAGAAATATCAGAGAAGACAACATTAAAACAAGTATTGCAAGGAGGACAACTCAGAAATTTATAAAAAACAAACTCAATTAAATAAAAAAAGAACAAACAAAAATTTGGTTACTATTAATATGAAATTTGCTATTTAAAAAATAACTTTTATACTTGAATTGCTAAAACTCCTTTCCTGAAACATTATATTGGCATTTAATTTTCATCATCCTACATTTGTATTAAAAAGACTTCAAAAAATTAAAACTAAAAGAATCCTCCTCCGTTTCTTTTTTTTTATTGCAAACATATATGTAGATATAGCACCCCATGATGTTTATTTTTAAAATGAAAGGTTAAAACATTCAGTTATAAAAGACATTACTGCTATAATTATTTGACAGTAAAATATTGTCTTTCTGACCATGATCTATGCCCAACTGTCAGCTGCAGCAACCTAAGCAAAACTATAGCCTTTCCAGTTTGTCAAAGAAGCTCAACAGATAGGGCCCTCAGGCATATCCAATGCAACCATGGGAATTCAACTACAAGTTTTCTGATCCGCTTCCACTGTTTCCTGACCAGTGGTTCCCTGATCAGTAAATGTCTCCCAGTTCCATCAAAACCATGCACATTTCCGCTTACACTTAGGATAAACTTGAACATGATACAAATGACCTGCAAGGACTGTATGGACTGGCTCTGTATTAATTAGAATTTGATTTTATTTCTAGTCTCAGAAACCCAAAATAACTTTTTAAAAGTTAGAAATGAAATGTATTTATCCCTCATATCATGTAGGCACTCTTAAGATCTACATGCAAGGTTATGTACTATCAGGTATCTAGCTCTTCTGACTTGTTTCTTCATAATGCATGACCTCTTTGTCCACCTAATCCAAAAACACTCTTCCAGTTCTAACTATTCTATAAGCATTCTAGACAACGGGAAGAAGAAATAAAGGATACAAAGGCACAACCCATCACTTTAAAGACACATTATAGAATTGGCAAACACTATTTTACATCCCATTGACTTGAACAGGGCCATAACTACACATAAGGAAAACTAAGAAATGCAATCTTTACCACATGGCCAAGTACCAAGATAAAAATTGAGGATTCTACATACAGCTATTCTTTTGCTATCCTTTTCCAATTATTTCTCAGTTGAATAAAGCTCATCTTCTGCAAGATTCCTCTGAAAGGATAGTACAGTGATTCTTGTGCTCTTGCCTGTGAAAAAACTGAAGTTCTGGAGACTTGTTAAATGAGGACAACTTGGATGGTTATAAGTTCTTGACTTACATTTTTGTCTCCTTGACTTCCTTGAAAAGGCATCTCCATTTTTGTCCAGCCTTATATGTTGCTATCAAAATTCTGATGCCAACCTGATTTTCTCTCCTTTGTCAATTAATACAACTTTTCACCTTCACACCCAAAGAATTCAGTTTTTACCTGTTAAGTCCCCAAAATTTTATTTATATAATGAAGTAGACCATTTCAGGTCAAATATCCCAAAGTAAGAGGGACTACTTCAAACATGTAGATTCAGATCTTCTATTGTTTTAGAAAATTTTCTTATATGCTACTTTAAAAATTAGCGCTTTTGTTTCATTCTGCTATTTTAATTTTTTATTAATGTTTTTTCATCCTGTTATTTTACTGTTTCACAGGCTCCAAGATTTTAATGTTTCACAGGCTCCAAGATACTATGTTGAATCTTCATGTTATTACTGTTTCTCTGATCCATTTTACCTCTCATATTATTATTTCTATTTCCATTCTGTTGACTGTATTTATTCATTTCCTCAACTCTCCTAATTAGATTTTCACTTAAATCTATTTACATTTGATCACATTGAAATTTAGTATTCAATTTTAAGTGATTTGGTAGTTCATCTATTATTTTCAGCTAATTTCAGGCAATTCATTTTGTATCTTCCTGCTTTTTATCTAATTCTGTGGTGATTATTTATTTATTTATTTATTTTTATAACTGCAAATGCTTGTTTAAGGATATTTGATTCAGGGGACTTCTCTGGTGGTCCAGTGGTAAAGAATCCTCCTTACAATGCAGAGGGCACAGGTTCAATCCCTAGTCAGGGAACTAAGATCCCACATGCGGCGGGGCAACTAAGCCCAGGCTCCAAAACTACTGAGCTCATGCACCTCAACTAGAGAGCCTGCGTGTCACAAACTGCAGAGCCCATGTGCTCTGGAACCCCTGTGCCACAATTACAGAGCCCACGCACCCTGGAGCCTATGCACCACAACTAGAGAAGAGAAAACCCACATGCCACAACTAGAGAGAAGCCCACACGCCGCACTGAAGAGCCCACGTGCTGCAACGAAAGAACCTATGTGCCTCAATACAGATTCCGCATGCCGCAACTAAGACCCGATGCAGCCAAAAATAAATAAAATTAATTAATTAATTTTAAAAACAGACTGGTAAAAAAAAAGGATATTTGATTCAGATTTGAATCAATATTTGTTTCAGATATTTGATTCAGATTTCAAAATTGTGATACAATTTTCTTCTGTTTTGAATTGTTTTCTTAGTTGTTTTTTTCTTTTTTTACCTGAAATGTTTTGATTCTTATTATCTAAATTTTGACCGAAAGAGTCTGGCCTGTGGAATGTGGGTGGAAATAATCAATACCACCCGTGGCCTGTCTTTTAAATATATATTTTTTCTCCTCCTTTCTTCTCATGATTGCCAGCCTGACTCAGAGTATTCATCTGAGACACCAAAACCCTAGGGGATGGTAAAGTCTCTAGACTAGAAGCCTGGAGTGAATGTATGGGAAAGAACATCCCTTCCACTTACTGCTCACCTTGGACTGTGATATAAATGAGAAGTAAACCTGACTCCAAACCTGACTCTATTTCTCTCTCTCTCTTACTCTCTTCCTTCCCTCCCTACTTTTTAAAAAATTTAACACACATAAATGCAGTGTTTACTATACCCTAGTAGGTAGTTTACATGCACAAATATTAACTAATCCTAAGGCATATTTAGGTTAGGTTTATATCACATAACTGAAAAATATTGGGGCCAGCCAGAGAGATTGGCTATATTGTTTTTCTTTTTAACATTGTTATGTATTGCATCTCCATTGGACCCTTTTCTTACATGCTTCTTTGTCATGTATATTATTTTATTACATTGTATATTAATATGTCTGCAGTAACAGGAACTTAATTTCACATTGTAAATATTCAACCAAAAATAGACTTTTAATATTACCTTGAAAATGTGAGATGCTTCATTCCATTTTAGCAACTCATTTCCATTTTTAATTTAAGTGTAAATTTTCTAAGGTCTTCCATTTATCCACTTATTACTTAGTATAATTTTAATATGATGCATAATGTGCACCTGAACAATGTAGCTAACTAATGAGGAATAATTTTGATCCATACAAAGTAAAATTATAACCTTAGTTGGAACATTATATTGAAAAGAAGCTCATAGATAATAAGTAACTGAAATAAGATCTAATATGTTAAAATATTATTTCTCAGTATAAAATCTTTACCTTTGGAGTTGTGCTATTGAGGGAAGGCAACTGCATTTTGATAGTCTAATAATTTTAATGTGGCTTTTATTAAATTTTATTTCACTTTGTAGAATTTTGAAATGATGGAGTTTTTGAACATTCTTTATAATTTATATTCCACTGTATTTTGTTTTACAAATCTGCAGTTAGATTTATATGACCCTGGAAGATGTTTAGCTATTTAGAAATTGGAACTGTTGCTTTGATCCTTCTTCACAAAACCTTGTTCAACCTAACACAGCATACTGTGTGTTCATAATCCCCATTTATGTATTAAGGATAATGTTATTATTTGTGGTCAGAAAGAGGTCTACCTTTTGTGGAAACGTCTATCCAGTTAATTACTTTAAATGTGGCTATCTCTGCTTTCCGGCATACAGATATCCTACACAGATCACTGTTTAACTCTTTAATCTACCCAAGTTATTTTCTCGATATGTTTTAACTTCATCATACTGACCCAGAACAATCTCTGGACTATCTGTGAGATCCATTTAATACAATACTAGAAGTGATATAACGACACAATTAATAGCAAATTTCTCTGCCAATGTGCTTGGATTCCTTGCAACAAAAATGTTTAACTTGAGACATTTTTGCCAGATGTCTAGTTATACCAATAGAAAGTGAGAAGAAATTGATGTATGCCTCTGCAGATGACCATGATTTTCTCCTTTTGCTTTCCTTATTTCCTTATCACCCGTACATATGTATAGGATCCAGGGAGAGATTTGTGGAATCATAAAAAAATCTTCCTGGAAAGAGCCAGGATCACTTAGCCACTACTGGGTGAAGACAACCCAGGAGAACTCATGCAATCAACTGTTCATGAATGGAAAATGAACTTTTATTATTCTAACCCACTAAGATTTGGTTCAGTATTATTAAGAATATATTAACCTATCCTGACCCATATCAAAGTTGAGTAAACTGATATCAGAGGCTAAAAATATGAAAATACATAACTCGAAGTGGCAACATAACCAAGAAAATTTCACAAGGAAGAAAGAAAATTACAGTTCAATATCCCTCATGAACATAGTTGCAAAAGCCATAATGAGACATTCCTTATAAAATCCAACATATAAGGATAATACACTTCAAAAAGTTAAAAGCTTTCAGCATACTAGGAAGAGAAGGAAATTTCTCAACTTCATAAAAGACATATACAAAAACCTACCAGTAACAGTGTACTTCCTTGTGAAATATTGAATGAATGCCTTTTCCCTAAGGTCAGAACCAAAGAAAGGTTGTGACTTTTTATAAAGTCTATTCAATATTGTTTGCAGATCCCAGCCAGTGTAATTAAGCAAGAAAAATAAATAAATAAAAGGCATATAGGGTTGGAAATATAAAAGGTAACACTACCTTATCCACAGATAACTTCTATGCTTGTGTCCATAGAAAATCCTAAGGGCTGGAGAATTCCAGAATGATGGCAGGACAAGTTTGACAGACCATCTTCCAAGAGAAGCATCCATTCAGCTGGTGAAAATTATAAATACCAAAAATTTTAAAGGGAATACAGCACATGAAGAAATATTTATTCAATAAAACCAAATAAATCCCAATTAGAAGAATGAGAGTCAGTGATACTTGAGCTACAATACACTCCTATATACTGCCCCCCACCCCCCCACACACACACCTTTGCAGCCTAGTGTGATAAAAGGTTTACTCCATGTGAAGCAAAGAACACAGTTTTTCCAAGCTCCCTATAAAGAGCTATGGTAAGAAAGGCCACCAGCTTTTCTCACACCCCTCCCATATCTGTGTTGTAGAATCTATTGCAGTCATATGCAGTCAAAGGTCTGGGGTTCCTTCTTCTACCCAGCCTCCATTCATAAGACAGAAACTCTACCCCAAGAACAACATAATGTGTACTTGTCCCCAATCACCCCACTTCAGCTCCCTGTAAGACGGAGATTCCTTGTCAAAAGGGGTAAGCTGAGGGCTTCCCTGGTGGCGCAGTGGTTGAGAGTCCGCCTGCCGATGCAGGGGACACGGGTTCGTGCCCCGGTCCGGGAGGATCCCACATGCCGCGGAGCGGCTGGGCCCGTGGGCCATGGACGCTGGGCCTGCGCGTCCGGAGCCTGTGCTCCGCAACGGGAGAGGCCACAACAGTGAGAGGCCCGCGTACTGAAAAAAAAATTAAAAAAAAAAAAATTAAAAAAAAAAAAAGGGGGTAAGCTGAGACCAGGGGAATAAGCCTCACAACTACCATGTAGATTACGGTTATCAACTGGAGAAATCATAATACAAAAATCCTGCCAGTGAGAAAGAAATTTAAGAACAGAGAGCTCTACAGCTCTAAGGGTTTGAAACTAATTCAGAGCTTGGTGAAATTCATGTCCTCAGGACATTGTTGAAAACAATGGAAACCATAGAGGTAAGAAATTAAGTGAAGGGTGGTAGTTCCAAAGTATTAACAGCAATAAGAGAAGTGACAGACCAGCTGCAAGTTTAACGAAGACAACCAGGGAAAAGACAGCTAAAAATCTTCAAGTCAGAGAAAGCCTGAACTGGCAGCACTCTGTCTCTGAAAAGGGGTCTAACTTTAACTGGATCAGGTTGTGAAGTGTGATATTGTTATTTATCATAACATATATATATATATAGTCTTTGTTTCCCGTGATGAGTGATAAAGTCTCTTGTTATGTTAATCAGGTGACTTCTGGAAAGCTCCTAAGGATGAGGGCTGGTTGCCATAGAGGCAACTATGTAATTGAAGGGTTAAAATTTCAGTCCCACCTTCCTGATTTCTGGGAGGAGAGCAGGAGGGCCTGGAGATTGAGTTCAAAAACCAATGGCCAATAATTTAATCAATCATGCATTTGTAATGAGGCATCCATAAAAACCAAAAATAAAAAGGTTCAGCAAGCTTCCTGGTAGCTGAAAGTTAAGACTGAAGGAGAGTGGTGCACCCAGAAAGAACATGGAAATTCATGCCTTTTCCCCATTCTTTGCACTATACATTTCTTCCACCTGGCTGTTCCTGAGTTACATGCTTTTATAGTAAACCACTGATCTAGTAAGTAAATGTTTCTCTGAGTTCTGTGAGCCACTTTAATAAATTAATTGAACCTGAGGAGGGGTAGTTGGAAACTTTAATCTGGAGCAGGTAGGGCAGAAGCACAGGTGACAACCTGGACTTGTGACTGGGTGTGTTTTTGGGGTGGGGGGCAGTCATTCTTGTAGTACTGAGCTCTTAAGCTGTGAGATCTTATTCTGTCTCTAGGTAAATAGTGTCACAATTTACTTGAATGGATTGTAGGACACCCAGCCAGTATCAGAGCATTGCTTAACGGATGTGTGGGAACCCTGCCCCACCCCCACCCACACACGTATTGGAAGTGGGTGATCAGGACTCAGGATCAGTTAATGCCCAGGGCATTGCTGACAATATGGACCAATTAGATATCTATTAGTGGAGGCTAACAGCTAAGTGTGATACCAATAGAGGCGGATCAACCAGAAAATTAACAGAGAGATCAGGGGAAAAGAAAGTCAAGAGAGCCTAGGCAAAACCACACTGATCCTGAAATTAAGGAAAACTGCGCACAAGTCTAATGCTATGCATTCTAAGGAGATACATCAGAGGCTGCACTCTGTGGTGGAAATTAACTTTATTGAAGTAGTCCAACCAGATCATTTTTAAAAAATAAAGAAGCAAGAAACACAACAACAATAATAAGCCCCAGGTTGGGAGGGGGTGGTGTCACTATATATAGCTACAATATATTATCTAAAATGTCCAGTTTTAAAGAGAAGCTCATGAAACATACAAAGAAAGTATGTTCCATTTATAGAAAAACAAGCAAACAAAATAAGCTTTTAAAGGAAACTACATACCGACTTAGATAAAGACTTCAAAGTGCCTACTATAAGTATGTTCAGAGAAGTAAAAGAAACAATGTTTAATGAATTAAAGGAAAGTGTGATGACAATGTCTCATCAAACAGAGAATATCAATAAAGTGTTAAGAATTTATACATAGAGAGAGAACCTAAAGGAAGTTCTGGAGTTGCAAAGTATAATCACCAATATTTACGAAGTAAGAACAATTACAAGGGAACTAAAGCAAAAGTAGAAATAACATTAAAGTCCTAGGTTCAAAAAATTTTGGCCTGACAGCTTTGAATGCAGTAGTCTGATTCATATTTGGAACAGGATGAACATATTGAGTTACATGGTGCAGATGCATAGCTATCTAGAGGCTTCTTTGGATGAAGAGGAAGTCAGATAGGTTTTTTTGCTTGTTCACTCATATGTGCATTTGTTTGTTGTGTGTGCATAAAAAAGAAACAGAAATGAGCTAAGTGCAAAAAATGAATTATAATGGATTTTCAGACCACACTGGAACTGTATAGGCCTAAATTTGCTGAAGAAATCAAACTGATATTAATGAACTTAAATAAAAGTAAGCTCCAGGTTCAGATGGTTTCACTGATGAAGTCTACCAAATATTTAAGAAAGGAATAATACCAATTCTCCACAGCCTATTTCAGAAAATGGAAGCAGAGGGAACATTTCCAACTCATTCTATGAGAGCAGCATTACCTTAATACCAAACCAAATAAACCCCAATATCTCTCATGAACACAGATGTGAAACTACAGCGAAATATTAGCAAATCACCTCCAACAATGTATAAAAAAAATTATATATCACAGAAAGTAAAATGTATTCAACATATGCAAATTTGGTTCAACATTCACAGGCCAATTAATGTAATTTACCACATCAACAGACTAAAGAAGAAAAATCATGTGGTTATATCAATTGATGTAGGAAAATTATTTGAGAATATATAATGTCCATTCATGATAAAATATGAATCTAGAGGAATTTCAACAACTCATAAAGAACATCTACAATAAACCCAAGGCTAACTTCATATTTAATAGTTAGCAACTGGACACTTTCCCATTAAGATCTGGAACAAGACAAGGATTTCCCTTCTCATCACATTTATTCACCATTATACTACAAGTCCTAGCTACCACAATACAGCAAGAAAAGGATATAGAAGTACACAGATTTGGAAGGAGATAATAAACTGTCTTTGTTCTGATATGTTATGATTGTCTGCATAGAAAATCCCAAGTAATCAATGAAAAAACTCCTGGAATTAATAAGTGATTATAGCAAGGTTGCAACATACAAGGGTAATGTACAAATGTTAATTTTGTTTATATATATCACCAATGAAAACTGGGTTTTGAAATTTTAAAAAAATACACAATTTACAAGAGCTCCCCCCAAAATGAAATTCTCGTAGAGAAATTGAACAAAATATGTATAAGATCTATATGCAAAATATTATAAAACTTTGATGAAAGAATTCAAAGAAGATTTTTAAATGGAGAGAAATAACATGATAATGGACTTGAGCACAATATTGTTAAGACTATCATTCTCGCCAACTTGATCAACAGATTAATGCAAGTTTAATCAAAATCCAAGAAGAGTATTTTATAGATATTGAAATAGTAATTTTAAAGTTCATATGAAAAAGGAGAAGACCTAGAATACCCGACATAAAACTAAAAAATAATAGTGTTGGACAACTGATTCTATATGACTTCAAGACCTATTATACAGCTATAGTAATCAACACAGCATAGCATTGGTGAAAGGAAGCACATAGATCAATGGAACATAGACGAGAACCCAGACGTAGACCCACACAGGTATAGTTGACTGATCTTTGAAAAAGGAACAAGGCAATTTAAAAGAGAAAAGTGAGAAAGGATGTTCCTTTCAATAGATGGTGCTGGGACAAAGAAAGAAAGAAAAAAAGAAAGAAGGAAGGAAAGAAGGAAGGAAGGGAGGGAAGGAGGGAGGGAGGGAGGGAAGGAGGGGGAAGAAGGAGTAGAGGACGGAAAGAAGCAAAAGAAAAAAGGCATCTAAAGGAATTTTACTCTTCTCACAAAAACTAACTCAAAATGGATCAAAAACCTAAGTGTAAGATGCAAAATATATTATTCTATAACATTGGAGAAAAATAAGTGATTTTGGTTTTGGTGATAAGTTTTTAGATGCAGCATCAAAAGTGAAATCTATTTTTAAAAAATAAGTTGGATCTGCCAAGACACTCTAAAAAGGATAAAAAGACAAGCCAATGACTGGGAGAAAATACTTGTAGAACAGGTCTCTCATAAAGGACTTGTAACCAAAATATGAAAAGAATTCCTAAAACTCAACAGTAAGAAAACAAACAATCTTTTTTTAAACGGGCAAAATATCTGAACAGATGCCTCAGAAAAGAATATATACTTCATGGCAAATAAGCATATGAAAACACATTTAAAATTATTTGTCAATAGGAAATAGCACATTAAAATAACGTGATACCACTACACACCTATTAAATGGCTAAAATACAACGACAACAACAGAAAAACCTGATAATACCAAATGTATTTGAGAATTGGAGCAACAGGAAGTCTCAGTCATTGCTGACAGAAATGCAAAATGGTACAGTCAACTTGGAGGACAGTTTCAGTTTCTTACAAAGCTAAACGCAGTCTTGCCAAACTATCCAGCAATAATCTTTCTAGGTATTTAACCAACTGAGTTGAAAATTTATATTCACGCAAATCTAAATGTGAATGTTTCCAGCACGTTATTCATAATTGACAAAGGACAATCAAGTTCTCCTTTAAATAGGTGAATGGATAAATTTTTGTACATCCATATAATTGAATTTTATCCAGTGATAAAAAGAAATGAACTATCAAGCCATGAGAAACATGGATGAATCTTAAATGCACATTGTTAACTGAAAAGAGCCAGCCAGAAAAGACAGCATACTATTGTGTATGATTCCAATTATGTTAATTTCTGGAAAAGGCAAAACTATAAATAGAGTTTAAAAAAATCAGTGGTTGTCAGGGATTTGGGAGTGAGAGTGGGGGAGAGTTGAATAGGTGAAATGCAGGGGATTTGTGGGTGTGAGACTATTCTGAATGATACTGCAATGGTGAATGCACGATATTATGCATTTGTCAAAACTCATAGAATTTATAGCACAAAAAATAAACCTAAATGTATGCAATTGTTTAGAAAGTCCAGGGATCCCTGTACAGAATGCAGAATGTGACACAAAAATCTAAATGCACTGCTTATGTATGAAATAACCTCACTGTAGAGGTGGGGATTGGGGCTGGGAGACGGGGGGTGGGGGGGGGTGCGGACGTGGTGGGGATATGCTGACCATAGCAACTATGGAAACAAGTGGAGAGTGTAAGACTTAAGGAAAAAGGAACTGTAAATAAGCACTGTAATTTAGTTGACAACGTTTTTCCCACAGGAAAGTAATTCTTATACTGCTATACATGTATATTGGAATTGAACGAATAAGCAAATCTATGGTGGATGGAGGAAGCTAGGTTCTCACTACTAAAATGGGAGTTTAAAGGTAAGCAAAAGGAGACTAGAATGATCCATATAGATAGAGTTGGTAATAGATTAGAGTTGCAGCCATCTGAATGAACTCATAGCTTAATATAGATACAGATGGGTATAAAAAGTATTTCTAGGTATGTGAATATACACGTGTTAGAATACACACATACATCTACTTATTCTTATTCCCTTCCACTGAGTGGGAACAGAAGCAAAGACACCTTTCTTTTTGTTTTGTTTTTTTTTTTGTTTGGGCTGTGCCACGCCACTTGTGGGATATCTTAGTTCCCAGACCAGGACCGGGGATTGAACCTGCGCCCCGGCAGTGAAAGCACTGAGTCCTAACCACTGGACTGCCAGGGAATTCCCAATATCTTTGTTTCTAATACCATTCTTCAATAAAAGAAACCAGTTTCCTGGGAGAAATGGCTGATTCTAGGACCTAAGCAGGAAACATACATGATAAAACTGGAGCGTCTTGTTTAGTCAGATCAAAAAATAACTAAATGAAACCCATATTGATGGGATGTGAAAAAGACACAGAACCCAACAGAAACATCTCCCAATTGCCAAAGATGGAACATTTGAACAACAAAATAGAGCAACATTGAGCTACAACTCAAAGTAAAAAATAAATATCCATGTCCCTACTGAAGTGATATACATAAATGATCAAATAAATAAATAAATGGGATGGAAAAGACAAATGTCCTATACAGAAGAATTCCAAATGATTTATGAAACCTAAATGTAACTCCAAATAATTTATGTAACTAAGTGTATCCTTAATGTGATCATGGAACAGAAAAAGGGGAATTAAATTAAAAGCTGAAGGAAACTGAATAAAGTATCAAATATAGCTAAAGACAGTATATCAAAAGTGTTGTATTCAATTTATTTTGGACAGTTACATTCATGAATAAAGCTCAAGAAATCAGAAACATGAGGACATTAAAACTTTAGTTTCATGCTCTCTTCACGAGAATTTCTTTTATATATACTGACTACAAATCAACAAATTACCTCTATAACATGTTTCTACATTATGTTGAAATTCCAAAGGTTAGATTTCTTGATGAAATGTTCATTTCCCCATGTATTCTCTCTTTCATGTTCTTTCAAATTAGCCAAGAATAATGCCTGAGGCTCACTCATTCAAAGAAAATAGAAGACGAAATATCGAGAGTTTGGAACAAAATTAGCTATTATATGTGAAAGAATAAAAAATAAGTTTCCCATTTGCAATAAGATATTTCTTGTACTTGAAATCTCAAGAAAAGGGAACTACCTGAATGCAGAAGCCATGGAAAATTATAACAAAGTCAAAATTTTTTTTAAAAGACTTTTAAATCTATTCACATATAAAATCATCCTTTAATTCTCACATTAAATATCATTGTGCTAATGGTTATTTCTACTGCAAGTCAAGAGATAACTTAAGGGCTTCCCTGGTGGTGCAGTGGTTGAGGGTACGCCTGCCGATGCAGGGGGCGCGGGTTCGTGTCCCGGTCCGAGAGGATCCCGCGTGTCGCGGAGCGGCTGGGCCCGTGGGCCATGGCCGCTGGGCCTGTGCGTCCGGAGCCTGTGCTCCGCAGCAGAAGAGGCTGCGACAGTGGAAGGCCCGCGTACCACAAAAAAAAGAGATAAATTGGTATATCATGTCCTTTTGTTTGCTCACGATATTGTAACATTATTATATATTTCCTTTTATAAATTACTAGAAAAAATATTTTAACATCGTTTTGTATAATGATTAGTTTTTCAAATGTTATACCATAAGAAATTATTTCACATTTCTACTTCAATAAGTAGAAATAAAATAACTTTTCTATAATTTCAGATTTTATATTTCCATCAATGAGATAAATATGGTTTTAAAAATCAGAATCACTATGGTCAAGCTTAAGTCAATATAAACTGTGTAATCTCATTCATTTTATTCGAAATATCATTGATTCAAGAATCACTGATATTTAATCAATGTAAATTTGAGTTTCTTTAAAGAATGGACATCATTTTTAAATTAACTTTTATTTTATTCCCTTTAATATTTAAGAAATGACATACATGGGGATGAAAATTAGGCTGATGTGTAAAATTTATGTTGATCACATTCTTTGGAAATATATCGTATTTCACATTTGTGTCTCAGGAATTTTAAAAATTTCTAGTACCTATATATCTTTAGAAACACTGACTACTTTAAAATGACATACATAAAATACCTTAAAAAACAAATTGAAAAATTATAAGAAACTCTTGATCTCCAGCCCTACCTCTACCATCTCCAATATTTTTTTTCCTTTTATATGACAGCAACAGAAGGCAGGAAAGTAAACATGAAACTATGAGAACATAATTTATTTGCAGAAATATAAAAAAAATATCAATGACAGGAAGAGTTCTGCTGTACCCCTAAGTCTTCAAGCTCACAAAATTGGTATGATGCCAATTATATACAATTCATATCCATTCCCATTTGATCTTATCCTTTTCCAATGAAAAAGCAATGATACACCTCACTCATTCCAACCCTGCCCAATGTAGAGTCAGCCATCACAAATTCTTGTTTAATTTCTTTGAGTAATGAGCAGTTTTGCTCAATGTGATATCATTTTTACGAGAAGGGAACTCAGCATAGAGTCTGTTTCAGTTGAACCCTCCTCTCTCCATTGTATGATGCAACTATATTCTTAAGTCTTTTCACCCAGGAGCTCTCAGCTGTCTAAACACACTGCTGGGACCCACCCACTTACTCTCACGTATTTTCACATGACCTCCTACCAATTCGTTTTCCTAAATCAATAATTTAATAAATAAAATTTATTTTATTTATAATAACAGTAATATGAAAATAGCAAGAAAAAATAAACTAGAAATAGAATACCTATAGTTAGAGATATAAAAATCCACTGGGAAATATAAAGAAGGCTAAAATAAGTATATAGAAAACATTCAATAAGATATTTCAAAGATGGAAATATAAATTGCTAACAACTTAACATGGAAATCCACTGGGATCCTTATCAAAATCCTGGGTTTTTTATTTTCTTGTTTTGCTTAGTTTACTTATCTTTTGTTATTATTTCTAGATTTTGGAACTGTAACAAGTGAGTATGAATTTTATCTAGTAAAATAAATATCTGTAAATAGCCAGGAAATTCTTTGTTAAAAGTTTTAAGGTGTCATATTTTTATAAAAAGTATTATAAAATTATAGCAGTAAAGTTGACTGGTAATGGTTCACAATTAGATTCAACTGAGATAATCAGTAATTGATCTCAAGTAAAAATGAGCATTCATTACGTACTAAATACTATTTTAGTGAATTCTTTTTCATTTCCAAACGACTGGTACAAAATGACTCAAGCCAAAGATTAAGGATGGCTTAAGGCAGGGTTTAAAAGGTGCTTAAATTATATCTTATGCCACCAGGAATAGATTTTCTATCTCTCTTTCCTGTTTTCTCCCAAAGCTCTCCATGTTCAGCCAGTTTTCCATTCAGGCTTTCAAGATAGATGTTGTACCTACAATATTCTATTTCCTTTTTTTTTTAACATCTTTATTGGAGTATAGTTGATTTACGATGATGTGTTAGTTTCTGCTTTATAACAAAGTGAATCAGTTATACATATACATATGTTCCCATATCTCTTCCCTCTTGCATCTCCCTCCCTCCCACCCTCCATATCCCACCCCTCTAGGTGGTCACAAAGCACCGAGAGCTGATCTCCCTGTGCTGTGGCTGCTTCCCACTAGCTAGCTATTTTACGTTTAGTAGTGTATATATGTCCATGCCACTCTCTCACTTTGTCCCAGTTTACCCTTCCCCCTCCCTGTATCCTTAAGTCCATTCTCTAGTAGGTCTGCATCTGTATTCCTGTCTTGCCCCTAGGTTATTTAAGTTCAGTTGCAAAATCACAAGAATTTCTTTCCCAGAATATTTAGCAAAAATCCTAGGATGTCTTTTTTGATCAAATGGCAATACTGAAACCAATCAATGTGCTCATTGACTGAAGCCTGGTTCTTTTGCTCTTTAGTTAGTTTGGAGGTAGGGCCTCAATCATAATTCATATAAATTATTTACGTATTTTCCATATAGCTGATGCCTAAAACAATTTTTATCTCTATAAATGATACATGTCTAGCTTTCAAATTCATATATTCTAATTTTCAAGTTTAGCTTTATTATTTAATTGTTAAAATAATAAAAAATTGACTGAATTTCTTTCATAAAGAGAATCTTATAGAACTATATTATGTAATGCAGGAAGAAACAGCATCCAAAATGAAGGTGGATATACTTGCTTTGACTAAAGGGGAGGGATTATTTTTCTACTGAAAGTGGAGCAAACAGGGTAAATATAGAGAAAAGTTGATGGCTGAAAGAAGAGAGAATATTTGCCTAACGACACAATCAGGAAGAAAGATTACATGATGAAAGTAAAGAGGAAATAATTAGATTAAGAACCTTAAAGAAAACAATAAAAGGTACTGGGAAACTAGGGCAATAGAGGACAGTCCTCTTGAAATTAAAATATTTTTAGTTGAATCTAGGCACACATTTATTATTTTATCCGACAATAATATAAAGTTACTACCTTGGAGTGGGCATGCAGTATATTTATTTGATTGGGGTTTGCAGAATACCTGCAGCAGAAGGATAGAAAGGGCAATAGAATTGAGTATAACAAGAGCAAGAGATTGATGTTATAGATGAAGGGATCTGCGCTGGATAGAAAAGAAAAAGGATGGAACTGAAAAAAAACACAAAATGGAATTGGAGATCTTGATGAAACTGCAAAGATGGCTATTGATGTTGAGAGAGGGATAGAGCAGCAAAAATAGGAGACTATGTTCAAAGAATGCAATATTGATTTCCCAGCTAAAGAGATTTCAGTAAATAAACTCTGTGTTGTGACCATGGGAGTGAGACTGCTAAAGTGACATGTTAATAAAGATTATTCAGATTTAACTGGAATTCATGAAGGCTTTAATGTACCTTCTCTAGGCTTATCCAAGTTTAACCAATGTTGTAATGAAATGATTCTACGAGTGTTGGTCATAAGAATTTGATTTAGTCCTAGATTCCCCACAGTGTTTTCCAGCAATAGTTTTAGAAATGCAGAAGTGATTGTTGATGACATAAGGATCCCTAAACAGTGTTCAAAGTTTTATTCATGTATGTGATAACTCACCCACTTATTCTTTTTTTTAAAATTATTTATTTATTTTTCGCTGCTTTGGGTTTTTGTTGCTGCACACAGGCTTTCTCTAGTTGTGGCGAGAGGGAGCTACTCTTTGATGCGGTGCGTGGGCTTCTCATTGTGTTGGCTTCTCTTTGTTGCAGAGCACGGGCTCTAGGCACGCGGGCTTCAGTAGTTGTGGCATGCGGGCTCAGTAGTTGTAGCTCTCAGGCTCTAGAGCGCTGGCTCATAGTTGTGGCGCAGGGGCTTAGTTGTTCCATGGCATGTGGGATCTTCCCGGACCAGGGCTTGAACCCCTGTCTCCTGCATTGGCAGGCGGATTCTTAAGCACTGTGCCACCAGGGAAGTCCCACCACTCATTCTTTTTAAAAAATGTATATAGGATCTCTATTTGTCAGGCATTGTTATATACATGAGGAATATAAAGAATAATATGACACAATCTGTCCCAAATCTCTGTTTTTATGGGTATTATTATGGAAGAAGACATGAGACACAGTGGGAGAAAGAAGAGTAGAAGCCAGGAAAGGGATAACAGTTGAGAGCTCCATTCTCTAAAGTAACTAGAGGGAAAGAAAGGAAGGAAAGAGTAAAGAAAATAGATGCCTTACTCCAGAGAAATTTTTTAAGATGGGTTTCAAAACTACCAATTAAGATTAAACCCATAATCCTCTTAATCAAAGAGAAAAGAAAATGCTTTGAATATCTGAAATTTATCCTAATCAGGAAAATTACTGGAAGTGCTCTGATTAATATCAAATTCAGTGATTATTAACAAGGAGCAATGTGGCACATTAACACAAAAATTTAAAATATTAAATTCGATGAACTCTCATATTCTCACAAAGGAAGAAGGAAAATTATAACATTTAAATCTGGGAACGTACATTTAACTCAAACTTAAATGCTAAAATATACTATAAAAACTACTGGTAAAATAGTCCATATAGTTCTAGGACACAGATGTCATTCTTTATTTGCAGTATTCTCTATTACTAGATTATTTACAGAATGAAACAGAAATATTTTTCCAGCTATCCCAACCAAGAAATTATGAATACTTTAATATGCAATTTCTAAATTTACATGTACTGAGGAGACCTTTGAAATCTAGCTACTATGCAATTTATTTATATTTTTCATTTACCAGTGTTCATGTCTGTAAATCAGCTTTTCTTTATGACATCAAGATGATATATTGTGCCCAGGCCCTGTTTGCCATACTAAGATCCAGGCATTTCTGGATACATCCGATTAATTTCTAAGAAAGTTCTATTTATACAGAGGTCTTAGGGTAAAAGAAGACAAACACAACAAACTTGACCTAATGTCAAGCCACAGTCTTCTGAGTTAAAAAGAAATTTTGTGTAAGATACAATAACTATTACAGATTTAATGCTCAGCTTAGCCCTCAATGGATTTATCTCTGTCCTATGGCAGGCAGAGAACAGGAATGAAAAGTTGGAAAAGCTTATGCACTGAACTCTTTAAAACCTTTGGGTATATACAGAACTATTTTGAGATCTTTCCAATAATGTAATAAAAAAAGGAAAAAGAACCTTTCCCTATATATCTTTCAAGATAAGCTAGGCTATGCTATGTAACAGATAAACACAGAAATCTGTCTGATGTGAGCTGGAAAGTCTTTCTCCAATTTACAGCTAGAATATTTGGATCACATGATCTCCTGAACTGTAATGTTAGGGAGAAGAAGGCTGAGGAAGGCATACTACCTCTTAACTGCTTTGGTCCAGAAGTACCTTATGTCACTTCCACTCCTAATTCCATCACCGTGTCTCACCTAACTGCAGGGGAAGCTGGGAAATCACATGTTCCCATGAGCCCAGAACAAAAGAAAAAAATAAGAAAAACAGGATTTGGTGAAACCTATCCTCACACCAATCTGTCACTTTGATGCAGATTAATGTCTACTTTCATCATCTGTTTCCCAGAGGGCAGTGGGTACTAAGCTGGTAATTCTGGAGGGCTGTGGGAAAGCTCAAAATACAATGTTGAGCACCACTGGAGTAACAACTAAGCTTTACAGGTGCAGCCACATTAACAAAAGGAAGGGAGACTTTCCTATCCAAAAGAACCAGGGTGGCCCACAGAAGAAAAGCTCTGATGCTTGGACTCTGATCCATGCTAAGCAGTACAAATAGACTTGTTAATGAAAATATGCTGGTGAGGAATGGAGAAATTAAGGTTACACATGTGTTTATTTTATGTTTTGTCTTATTTCTTTTTTGTTTGTTCAACTTTTTAAGTGGTCTTACTTTAAATTTTCAGTCTGGTTCAATCAAAATAAAATTATTGGTATCCTGAAGTTTTTATTGGTGAATTTAAGGAGAGTCAAATTTAAGCAGTTTATCTTTAAATTTCCAGCTTGGAATGTTCTTGTTCTAGTCTATTATGCTCTATAAATATTTGTTGCTTCTTTTTATGTGTAAAGCATTACTAAAGGCACTGAAGGAAATAGAAAGTTGAATAAATGTTTCTTCCCCTAAGGAATAATCAGAAAAATTCAGTGGTGAGTTAAATTCATAAACAATTATGGAACAAAAAACAATGTTAAGTAAATGTGCAGTAAATGTGGCATAAAGTGATGTAGGAAATTTACAAAAGAGAACATATCTAGCTTGGGAATAAAGAAAAACTGGAAACCAATCTTCTAAATGTGTGTGTGTATATATATATATATATATATGTGTCAATATCTATATCTGTATCTCTCTATATATATTTGTATCTCTCTCTATATATATATCTATATATCTGTATATATCAATATCTGTATCTCTCTCTCTCTCTCTCTCTCTCTCTCTCTCTCTCTCTCTCTATATATATATATATATATATATATATATATATATACATATTCTCTTTAGGTTTCCATCCCAGCAATTCTCATGTATTTAAACACAGATTTTGTAAGAATTAACAAATAAATTTCTGATCTCCCTCAAACCCCAGATTATAATTTCCACTTCCTGTTGAACACATCTAACATGATCTTTCTCCCTCCTGAATGCTACTGGCACCAGTGTTTTTCCCCTCACACTAGCTTAAAACTGATTTGTTATTGTTAACTTTTCATTATGTATAATGATCAGTTGAAATTAACTTTCCCTCTGTTTACACTCTACCTTATCATTATTGAGCATTATCTCCCTGTTGTATCTCACTGTAATGTTATCCCTCTCTACACCTTCTAGTTCCCTTCTTAATGCCCTACCCTGGATACAGCCTACATCACCACATTCAGCTACCAATTCAGCCTTTCAATGCCCTGTCCTAATTCAAATACCACTCTGGGAAACCATCCCTAATCCTCTTAACCAAATGGAATGTTAAATTATTCAGAATCTATTTGGTTTATAACTCCTTATTCTATCCAACATTACACTGTTTTGCTTGCTTGTTTATCATTAGCGCCAGAACGTATTTATCTGCTTGAAGACAGAATATGTGATTGACAATAGCTTGTACTTGTTAGGTACTTAATATACATTTTAAGCTTAAATGAATTTTCTAAACTGACACCACTTCAAATTCTGAAAGAGAAATTATGAAGCCAGCTGTAAGAAATACCAAAATTCATTTTAGTCTCTTCAGCATTCTATAGTGTATAATTTAAACAATGATAATTAGAGAATTGATTTTATCAGTGGTATTTTTCCAATTTTAAAATATTTTTCATTGATAATCCCTTACGATAATATAATTTACTAAAATAATGATAGGCTTGGTTTCCAGAAAAAAAAATGTCTTCTTATATCCAATGGTTTCTTCTGCCCTCCCCCCCCCACCAAATATAGAAGTTTTAGAAATGGAAAAAGTGTACCTATTTATCACTTTGTAACAATGAAATGTTGTAACATTATTAACTCTAGGACAGCTTGTCAAGTCCCACCAGACATTGCAGGAAAAGGTCAAAATTATTTATACATTATTTTATACTCCAATATTAGTAATAGGTTAAGGGGAAGCAATTATTTAAGGGAAATAAATAGACTTTTTAAAGATCTCTAGTGAAAGTACTGCCAAGGAAAAAAATTATGGTATCATAGAACTCTAGTAAAAATGTCAACTTGCCTGTTTCAGTGTCTTATACATTGGTTGGTAGTTCTTCCAGGATATCTTTTCACAATGGAAAAGAATAAATTATGCCACCATTATGTGAAATATATGTACCCCCACAGAGAATGCTTTCCTTTATAGATCCTGGTTTACTGTGGCCTCATTCAGTTCATAAAACACTGACCTGTCAAAACATCTTATGATTAGTAGGGAAGTAAGTATATTTTGAGTATTTCAAGGGGAGTACTTGGTTTATTTTTCAGAGTACAGATATTTCAAAGAAAAATGTCTAATACTAGAAACAATAAAATTATGATTGCATGATGTTATATACTGTCTTTTGGCAGAAAGTAGCTTCATTCATTAAAGTAAGAGATTTCATTCTCTTTAAACACGCTTAAAATTTTATGAGATTACAGCAACATAAAACTTAGTCTAAATCACCAAAGTTTTTAGTTTATAAAAAACCAAAATCTGGAAAGTTTCCTTTTCCTGGGTCCATGGTCTTAGTCACTTTAAAACACTGTAATTAAATAATGTTATAATTGAGAGTTCATATAGTCATAAAAATCACTATTCAGTCATTCTTACATAGTCATTACAGGTAAAATGATGTGACAAATCTAATAGGAAATGACTAGTGTCTAAGGAGAGATAAGATTATGGAAAATATTTTTCTCTTCCCTTATAGAGAAAGATTATATATGAAGCCAAAAGTCAGGAACAGGTAGAAGTCTACACTGGCAAAGACTCTATCATAAATAATGGACAGGATCCCAGAATGAAGAACTGGAATCAAGGAGAGCTATATGGGACTCATTCATTCCTTAATACACAAATATTTACTGAGTGCCTGCTCAGTGCATTTCACTTCTCAAGGTAGTAGGGAAAGAACAGTAAATAAAGCAAACAAAAATCTGTTCTTATGTGGCTTGCATGATACTGAAGAGAAAGTAAACAAGCATAAATACAGGACAGTATAATATCTGACAGTAATAACATTATAAATAAATAGAGTTGGCTAAGGGAATAACTGATTTTCTGTTGGGATCTATGAATTGAGAGTGCTGGAGAGGACTGGAAGCCTAGAGGAGGGAAACAGTGTCAGGCTATTTCCTACCTATTCCTAATAGTGTTAGCTTAGCAGTGTTTCTTCATCCTTGTCGTGACCATTGAAACCAGCAGCAGTAGTTGATCCCGGTTTGTTGTCTTTCCAACAACCCCAGAAATACTCTCATTGGATCCCCTCAGAGACAACAGTACAAACAGCTAGCATCTTCTACATGGTTCCATCCTAGCATTGCCCCTCCCCTAACATTAGAACACCAGGACCAGCCAAGCAGTGTCCTCTAGAAGTCTGAGAACCAGCTTCATGATATCTTCCCCCAAGTTTTTAAATTTTTAACAAGTTCGACATTTTTCCTTAATTCCACAAACCTTAGGAAAGACAGCTGCTTTCCAAAGTTACTACTTCCATATCTCAGCATTCCCTTTTGGCTTTTTGCTCATTACCAGTATTTCAGTTTTTTTAAAAAATATTATGGTCTCATTAAAATAACCAGTGTTATTTCTGTATCATAACTGGACACTCACTAATGCACTCCTAAAAGACATATATAAACATATAATTCCCCTTCTCAATCAACCCCTATATGTGTGTAAAACACACACATACACACTCACATAAAGTTGCCTCTAACAGTGATCCCTATCTCAGTTCGCATCATATACCCAGCTTTGCAAGACAGAAGCCAAAAAATTTTTCTTGAAAGCTTTATCCCCTGCCCCCATATCAATACCTCACTAAAATCCAATTAATTTTTCTTCTTAAATATCTCTAAAACTCATCCCTTTATCTTCTTCTCCACTTCCACCTTACTAACATATGCCTTCCATAATATGTGCCACACGCATACACCATCCTTTACCTGGTCTACAGTAATGATGACCTAATTAGATATTTCTATTCATTCTGCATCTATCTTTACTCCATACTGACTGAGGCTATTTAAATACTTACATTGGTCATCTCACTCTCCACAATCCTCATTCCCTTCCTTAGAGTACAAACCAAAATCTTTCATGTCACGTATAATACCTTGCAGCATCTA
The DNA here is from genome assembly GCF_026419965.1 of Kogia breviceps. NCBI lineage: Eukaryota > Metazoa > Chordata > Mammalia > Artiodactyla > Physeteridae > Kogia > Kogia breviceps. Next base: position 105,670,687 of record NC_081314.1, on the reverse strand, counting down.
GCCCTTGTCTGTCACTGCTGGTTCATCTTTCAATGTGTCCCACTTATATTTTGTATTTCATCACACTTAACCTTCTTTTAGTTTCCTCATTGTTCCAGGCATCATTCAGAGCTCCTTTATATGCTGATTCTTTTGCCTGTAATGTACTTCTATTCTCAAACACCTAATTGACTATCCATGGCTTATCCTGCATATCTTAGCTTAAATACCTCTTCCACATCAGTCTTTCCTGAATCCTTGAATTACATTTAGCCTTCCTATTATAATCTCTCATAGCATCACTTACATTTTCTCAGATTCCCACTCATTATTCTCTGTTCTAATTACTCACACAATATATGCAAAATAGAATAAATTCTAGTCAGTATCAATCAAATATAAAATATCAAAATACAAATTAAATTTTATATTGCAAGGAGCTACATAAACAATGGTCAATTCATGTGCTGATCTACCCCTATTTTAAGGCTTTCAAAGTTTAAGTTTTTCAAATGACTTTTCACTGGACAAGTCAATTTTTTAAATGGTTTACTAAAATATTATTCTGCAAAGAAGGTAATTTGGGATTCACTGGCTTAAATGAAGTTAATAAGTTTCTTTACTCTTGGACTTTGCAAAACATTTCAGTTGTCAATAATGATTATAAGTATAATGTATAATATATTTTATAAATATAAAAATAATTCTAAGTATTTCTCAATTTTTTGTGTGATACTAGGATCCCTTGCTAAAACTGAGGATACGTTGCTTAGCAGATGCACAGCACTGTGGTTTATATCTAATTTAAAGGACCAATAGAACTTTAAAGTTGAAAAAATAATGCTCTTTATATTCTAATATAGCTTGAAAAGCATAAATCACACTAAAAGTAAACCTACAGTTTCTAAATTATATGAAAAAACTGTGGCATAATTTCAAACTTGATTAAATCAATATTGAAGAAAACATTTATTGATTGATTTGAATCTGTTGAGCAAATGAGTGCAATTCTGATTAGCTCTTGATATTTCTTGACTTTTTTTGTTGTTGCACCATTTTTTTCTTTTATTTTCAATTATTTTTGTAATCTCTATATTTTATTCTATTGCCATCTAAACCAGGTACTATTGGGTACCAACAGTAGGAGATTAAATGTTTATAAATATTTAATAAAACATTATGGTCAACAAGGGCTAATTTTTGTTATTAATATTTCCATGAAGTTTATTAATTGCATTTAAAATATTTTATTTTGTTATATAACAGTATCTGTATATTAACCAGAATATATATAACCAGAATTTAAGAGTAGCTATGAAAAATAATTTATTTTATCTTTAAATATTCCCTTTCATTATTTACTGAAAAAATATAGGCAAGATAACTTAAAAGTAAAATATACAGTAATAAGTGTAATATTATCAAATTAAAGGAAAAATCAGTAGTTTTTGACCACATCTCTTTTCCTAGTTTTTCTCTCAAGAGGAAGTTAATTTTTAACATTTTAGCTGTTTTTCCTAATATTCATTTCCATAGTTCATATCTTGATATATCAATCTTAGTCATATGTTATAATAGATTAAAATTTTATCTTACTATCATTATTCTATCTCCTCCATTCTCTTATTTATGTCAATAATGTTAATTATATCAATACAATTGTATAAATATTGTTCACTGCTAATGGAATTAATGCACTCAGATTGTCTATCTTGTTTTTTATAGTTGAGGGTCTCTTGGAGATAATAACTGTCTCATTTGTACATGTGTATTTTTATATATATTTTAATTTTTTCCATCAAATCTAGCACTTACCTATTCTTATTTTATTTGAAATTCCCAAATATATGAAATAGTCTATGAAGTCCTTATCTTTTATTTTCTAATAGTTCCTCTCATTTTCCAAGATCCCTCTATCTTACTACTTTAATGTACAGTAAATGATCTCTAGATGGTTGAAGTACTGTCATACTTCAACTTCCCTTCTCAGCTCGCCTGGGTTTAATACATTATTTAATTGATCTCCTATCTCTCTATTTCCCAGTTTACTTCACTGTCTTACTGGCAACTTACATTGGATGGAATATCATTGAGTATACAAGATAAAGTTTTTAATCCTATAATTATACTTATCTTCACTCTCACTTTATTTTTTACACATAATTTGATTAATTTTGAGATTTAAAAGTCATCTTTCTTCAGGACTTTAAAGTGATTATTCCATGTGTCCTAGCATCAAGCATTGCTGTTGATCTTTTAAATATCATTATGATCCCCCTTTATGTTTCACCTAATTTTTTCTCATTGGATGAATTATATTTTTTTTCTAAAAATTCTATAGACAGGTATTGTCTGGACTGGTTTCACCTCTGCTTTTATTTTTTTTTCCTTAAATCTCTCATGGATTTGATACACTTGCTCTATTCTTTTGGAGACTTTCTTTGAATTTCTTTTACAACATTCTTATTTTATAACATACCAGCAATTGTAGTTTATTTGCAAAAATCTTTCTTGTTCTCTGAGAGTTTCTTCATAATATCTCACATCTGTCTAAGGATATCAAGAAGAGAAATTTGAAGTCTTTTATATATTCTATTTTATGTCTTTTTTCCAGGTACTTTTTTGGAAATTAATGCCTCAGGAAACATCTCCCAAACATGAAAGTTGGTGGATAAATGCCTCAGCTTTTTTCGCCCTCAGGTAGCAAAACTCACATATTTGAAACCTCCCAGAGATCCCAGACAGGAATGAGTCCAAGTTGTCCATAACCAGAACCTGTTAATTAACCTAATCAATATAGTCTCATTCCCTTCTTTTTCCTTATACCTCCATTCCAGTATCACTATCTCCTATGATCTCCTCCCACATAAACTACTTGCGCTCAAATCTTTGTCTCAAATTTGCTTTAGAAAGAACATAAACTAAGACATTCTTTATTGTGGGCCTTTACCCAAATGTCAGGTGGTTGCTGGTAGTCACTTCATAGTAAAATTAATGTGATAAAAATTGATGGAAATCTTGTGTGCATGAAGAAGAGGTGCATTACTTTAAAGGGGTATGCTCAACTGGAGGTGATTTTTGCCTCCCAGGGGACATTTGGCAACGTTTGGCAACACTTTCCATTGTCACCATTTGATGGGGAGCTACTGACATTTACTGAGTATAGGTCAGGAATGCTGCTGACATTTGAAAATTTGTGCTCATGAGGCATACTATTAACAAAGGGGAAATTTTATATGGTCATTGGAATAAATCTAGAAAAATAATTTGTCAGAAAGCAACATCTATCCATGATAAAAACTCAGACTTTCAGGAATAGATAAAAGCTTCCTTTGATTGCTAAAAGATCATGCATGTAAAACTTACTGCCAACATCATAGCTAAAAGTTAAATATACAATAATCACCCTCCCTTCCCAAGATGAGGAACGAAGCAAAAGTGTCTATTCTCACCACTTCTATTCAACATTGTACTGGAGCTTTTGGCACTGCGAGTTAGCAAGAAAAAGAAGTAAAAGACATACACATTTTTAAAAAGAAAGAAAACAGAATACTCCTTTTTGCAGACAGTAATTGTGTATGAGGTACATCTTAAGAAATTAACAAAACTACCACTAGAACTAATAAGTGAATTTAACATGGTCTTGAGGTATATGGTCAATATAAAATATAAAGTGTATATTTATTTTCAGTATATAATAATTGGAAAATAAATGATTTTAAAATTTTGATTTGCAAAAGTATCTAAAAACAAAATACTTAGGAATAAATGTAATCAAACATATTTGAGATATCTAAACTGAAAAATACATGACATTCCTAAAAGAAATTAATAAAGAAAAAAGGAGAGATATGCCATGTTCAAAGACTAGTAGTTGAATATACTTATAGTAGTTGAATATACTTAAGACATAAATTCCAAATTGCTCTATAGATATAATAGAATCCCAATCATAATCGCAACAGATTTTTTTCCCCAAGAATTTGGCAAACCAATTCTAAAATTTGCATGTATAAAAAAGAATCTTAAAGCAATACTGAAAAGGAAGGATAAAGTTGAAGGACTTATACTACCTGGCTTCGAGACTTATTGTAATGCTACAATAATCAAAACAGTGTGGTACCAGCATAAGAACTGACAAACAGTAGATCAGTAGAACACAATAAAGAGACCAGAACTACAGCCACATTTTTACAGTTATTTGGTCTTTGTTCTAGTTTTATTGAGATATAATTGACATGTAACTGTGTAAGCTGAAGGTGCACAATGTGTTGAATTGATACACATATATTGTAAAATGATCAATACCATAGTATTAGCTAACACCTTAATCATTATCACATCATTATCATCTTTTCCTGTGGTGAGAACATTTAAGATCTATTTTATTAGCTACTGTCAGGTATATATAATTCAGTATTATTAATTATAATCTCCATGCTGTACATTAGAGCTCCAGAATTTATTTATCTTATAGTTGGAAGTTTGTAATTTTTGATCAACATCTCTCCATCTCCCCTGTTATTTGCTTTTGAACAAAGATGCCAAAACAATCCAATAGTTAAAAGAAAGAGTTTATAACAAATAGTGCTGAAACTACTGAATATCTAAAATAAAATTTGACTCCTAAGATCATAAGCAAAAATTAATTTGAAATGGATCATAGTCTTGAAAATTAAATCTGTAAAACTATTAGGAGAAAGTGTATGAGAATGTCATATTATTGTGTGTAGGCAAAGGTCTATGTGAGAGGGCTCAAAGTGATGAAACCAAAAGATTACATTACAAAAAGGAAAGATAATCCAAAGACTTGGAAAAGTATTCACAAAACATACAGCTGACAAGAGGCTGGTATCCAGAATACATATGAAGTCTATACACCTCAAAATTGTTTTTCCTTTCTTTCTTTCTTCCTTTCTATTTATCTTTTTATTTTAATTTTATTGGAGTATAGTAGATTTACAATGTTGTGTAAGTTTCAGGTGTCAAAATTGTTTTTAAAAAGGAAAACTATTTTAATAGATATCTCAGAAAGGAGGAAAAAAAACTGTCATAAACATTCAAAAAATGCTGAACATCATTTTTGAGTATGAGATATGAGAAAAATGAAGCATAAATCTACAATGAATCTCACTCCAGACTAATCACAGAGGCAAAAAATAAAAATAGACTAGCTTCACCAAATATTAGCAAGTATGTAGAGCAATCAGAACTCTGATACATTATTGGTGAATCTGTAAAATGGCAAACCAAGTTTGGAAAATGTCTCACAATTTATTTTAAAACTCTTAAAAACTCTGTCTAAATCAAACAAACAAAAATTATTCTCCCATATCACAATAATTCTATTTCTAGGTATTTACTCAAAGAATTTTAAATAGATATCCTCAGAAAGAATTTTAAAATAATATTCCTAACAGCTTTATTCAAAATAACCAAATTGGAATACATTCCAGGTGCCCATCAAAGGAAAATAGCTAAAAAACCATGATATATTAATAGAATGGAATACTATTATATATATTCTATACTAATATATAATACTACTAATATATCAGGAATTGAAAAAGACATACTATTGATACATGCAACAAATTGGATCAATATCAAAAAATATTATGTTGAGTGCTCTATTAACTAAAACTATACGGTACTGGTACATGAATAGACAAACAGATCATTGGGATAGAATAAAGGTCCAGAAAGAGACACAAGTGCATACAGGAAATTTATCATATGTTATATGTTAAAGGTGGCATTTCAAATGAATAAGGCAAAGAAGGACATTTTAATATGTTGCAGGACAACTGGTTAGCCATTTGGAAAAATATAAAATTAAATCCATACACTTCACCACCATATTCAAGAACTTAATTCAAAATGGATCATCAATTTAAATGTAAAAAACAAAAACAAATGGAGCCATACAAGTACTAGAAAAAAATATATATATGAATTTCTCTTTAATTTTGAGGTCAGGAAAATACTTTCTAACTGTAAATTCAAAACCAAGAAACAATAAACTACTATCAATAACATCACCTGGAAATGGCAGCAAATTTCTTGGCCAAAAAAACATAAACAAAGTCAAAAGACAACTGACAAACATAAAATTAAATATTGCAAGCTCACAATATATACCAAACATAAAGGGTTAATGCTCTTAATAGGTAACTCATAAAAATTAGGGATACTGGGCCAAAAACCCAATTGAAAATTAGGGGAAAAAAACACAATAAATAATTCACATTAAAGGTATAGGGCTTCCCTGGTGGCGCAGTGGTTGAGAATCCGCCTGCCGATGCAGGGGTCACGGGTTCGTGCTCCGGTCCAGGAAGATACCACATGCCGCCGAGCGGCAGGGCCCGTGAGCCATGGCCGCTGAGCCTGCGCGTCTGGAGCCTGTGCTCCGCAACGGGAGAGGCCACGACAGTGACAGGCCCGCGTACCACAAAAAAAAAAAAAAAAAGGTATAAACATAGCCCTTAAGTGTGTGTAGCAATATTCATCCTCACTAATAATTAGAGAAATATAAATTAAAACCGCATTAAGATAACATGTCTCAACAGGTTGGTGAAAATGAAAAAGAATGAAATCCCATTCTCTTGGCAAGACTATGGGAAATCTGGCATTATCACATATGGCTGGGAAAGCAAATGCTAAACACTCCTGGAAGGAAATACCTAATAAACTAACAGAATTAATTACTTTTTGATCCAAAATTCCCATTTCTAGGGATTTACTCTGATTATACACACCTCCAACAAGACAAAAAATGCATATGTACCAGGCTATTCATAGCAGCATTATTTTTAATTGCAAAATTTCAGAAGCAATCCAAATGCCTGTACCTAAAAGAATGGTTGAATAAACTATGGAACTAGCACAATGGAGTATTATGCAACTGTGAAAAGAACGAGAAAGAGCTCTACATACATATATGGAGTGATATCTAGGCCATACAATTAAATGGAAAAGCAAAGTACAAATTCATATGCATAATATGCTAGTTTTATGTAAGAAAGAAGGGAGAAAAAAGAAAATACACGTGTATCTGCTCAATAGTGCAGAAAAAAAAAATGACATGAAGAAATTAAACTGATTACCTATAAGGTGTGAGTGGAAACTGGGTAGAATGGGGAATGCAAACAGGATTAGGTTTTTTTTACCCACTTAAGTGTAAGTATTAATAATCATAATTTTCCATACAAAAAATAATAGCAAACTAATTGTTAACTAAACGTGCTTTCTCTTTTCATCTGCTAATATAACACATATCCCAAATATGTGTAGAATTTTTCTTTCTTATTTATCTTCTCTGACTTAAATGAATCCTTAAATGTCCATGAGACATTTTTTTCTTTTTCTTTTCTTTTTTTATACAGCAGGTTTTTAGATTGGGATTGACATATATATACTAATATGTATAAAATAGATAATACTGAGACATTTTTTTGGAAGCCTCAATTTATTCAGGGTTATGGATTTCTTGACAAAATATTTCCATAGTCTGTTTTTTATAAAATATGTATTTTTAAAACATCAAATACTTTGGAGTCAGAGTCTTGAGTTTGAATTCTTGTTATTACTTAGGACCTTTGTTTTTGTCACATGGTAGTTTGAAGGTAAGTTTAAAAACATGTAAACTATCTAATACTCAGGAAAAGTACCCAATAAATGATTTTCCTGTCTTAAAGAGTTAAATGTATGAATCTCAGCAGACTTGCTCACTAAATAATTGCATTGATTTTTCCGGTGAAAGTAACTGAATTTTTCTTTTTTAATTCTAGTACTCTGGCCTAACAAATGATTTAATTGAAAAAGTGGAAATTGAGGAAATTCTTAGACATTAAAGTCAATATCAATTGTGCTTAATCCAGGCTGTAAAGAGCACAGGACTGTATGTTTAATAAAGGTAATTTTCAAAGATGTTTAAATTGTATTTCCTATTTGCTCAAGTTTTAAATAATCATTTTTTTAGGAAGAAAAAAATTAACTCTAAGAGATTATAATTTGCATGCACATTTATTTCAGAAATTCCCTCATTCTCAGGTTAATAATGAAGGTTACTTGTGAAGGAATATATCCATTCTTAGTAAATCACCTGACTTTACATGCAGCTTTAAGAACATGTACTTACAGTGCTTCTTCAAGTACTGATCCTTTAGTAGGTGAGCAGTCACTTGACAACTGAGATTACTTTTATGGACATTTCATTCATTCCCAACTAAGCCTTACACATCTATTCTATCCATAAATTACAATTTTGAAATGATCATAATTCAGAACTTGATCATAAAAGAGTAAGATTAAGTGGCAAATGTGTTATAAGATCTTTGTTCAATACAATACTTATAAGACTTCCTTATGTTTAAGATGTAAATTATGAATATTCTGTATTCTCTTTATTTGTAAATTAGATTCACCATAAAAGGGTTTTATGATTATTATATATTTATGACCATCCAGACATCAATGAAAGATTATATTTAAGATAAAATTTATTAAAAGTGAACTACTCCAAAATGCAAGAAAAGTGAACCATTCCAAAACATATCTTTCTCTTATCGGTAACATCATAAAAGAGGCTAATTCACATCACCAAAGGGAAAAAATAATTGAGATGACAATGATACTTTAACCAATAAGACTTCAGTCTTCAATGAAACCTACACAAATTGTAGGTACTAAAATTTAATTTGTAATGTAATGATTTCTGAGAGATAAGTACTTCATTTCAGCTATGTTTATTGACTACAGAATTTTCCAGTAATCAACGGAATAAAAGATTAGTATATATATATTTTATGTATAAAGCTTCTACAAACTTCAAAATGTGTATATTTCTAAGTCTTTTCTGCTTCCTGTAAGGAGTTTAATTAAATATTATAGCATAAAGCACTTCAATAACATGAAGAAATATTTTTTTCATTATAGCCTTCACCTGTAGGAGCCATCTGTTCAATTAGAATTCCACTCACATAGGCACTAGCTGTTTTCCTCATAAGTATAAAGTTAGCAACATGCCACTATATATTTTCAGTTAGTATAAATCATGCAGCAGATTAAAATCATAAAACATGTTTCATACATAAAAATAATACATGACCTATGACATGATGAGGAGCTCAACTATACTTTACATATCAGGCAGACTTACCTAAATAACTGTATGTCTGTGTCTGTAATACGTGTGTGTTTTGATGAATATTTCCAAGCGTTTTGAAAACTTAAATTCTGTGGTTGATTTTTATGATAGATGAACTTTACAAATTTTACCCAGCAATTTAGCTCATCTTCCTAAAATGGAAAACAGTCACTTTATGCACATATGAGTTTAGGAATATAGGAATAGAAGCATGAATAAAATCATCATTTCCAAGACACAGAAGGAGCCTCTGAAACTTTGAATATAATTCCCAATTCAATGTTTCCATCCATTCTAGAATACCTCCAACACGTGTTTCACAAGCCTGTTTATGAACCTACATTGATAGGGAACCTCATCTCTCCCGTCAGTCTGAGCATGATTATACAAAATTGAAAATTTTAAAGCACTGATATAGAATTATGACTTGCAAATTTTAGTCATACAATATGTAAATTCATGTTGAGTGAACTTTTCTTTATTATAAAAATGATGAATATATTTAATACCATGGTCATTATACAGAATCCAAACAAATATGACAATATATATATATGCCTATAAAAAAGTACACAGTCTACTCACAGCTACAAAATACTGAGCAATTAATTCTGACACAGGTATTAAAATCATCCTTAAATTTACCCCCAAAATATGTAACTCTTAGGTAGAAATAGATATTGTTATAGACTGAATTATGTCTCCCTCAAAATTGGTGTGTTGAAGCCCTAATAGCCAGTACCTCAGAATTTGTCTGTATTTGAAGATACGGCATTTAAAGAGGTGATTAAGTTAAAAGGAGGCCTTTAGTGTGGCTCTTAATCCAATCTAATTGGCATCCTTATAAGAAAAGGGAATTTGGACACAGAGAGACAGCAGGGGTACCTACACACTGAGAAAAGACCATGTGAGGACACAGAGAAGGTGGCCGTCTGTAAGCCAAGGAGAGAGTCCTCAGAAGAAACTAAGCCTACTGACACCTTGATCTTGTTGTTTAAGTTGTCCAGTTTTGTATTTTGTTATGGCAGCCCTAGCTAATACAGATAAGTAAAACTAGAGAAAATAATTAAATTGACTTTAAATATTTGTACAATGTACAAAATAAAACCAGTTGATCACTGGCAACGTAGTTTGAATTAAATTTCAAGCACAGAGATGGAAAACTCATAACAACACTGTGTCTTGTGTATTCTCATACTATCTATAATTTATATATTCATCATTTGGCACGTAATTACTGAGAACATATTTTGTGCTAAGCAAATTTCTAGGCCTCGGATATACAGCAGTGACTAAGACAGGAAAAGCTAGTATTCTCATAAACCTTAAATTCTGGTGGGAGTGATGGTTGATAAATAAGCCAATGAATGTGAAAAAGTGATCATATGTAATAATACATGAAGGATGAGGGCATGACAGAAGTACTATGTATATATATATATTTTAATTTATTTATTTATTTTTGGCTGTGTTGGGTCTTCGTTTCTGCGCGCGGGCTCTCTCCAGTTGCGGCGAGCGGGGGGCCACTCTTCATCGCGGTGCGTGGGCCTCTCACTGTCATGGCCTCTCCTGTTGCGGAGCACCGGCTCCAGACGCGCAGGCTCAGCAGTTATGGCGCACGGGCCCGGCCACTCCGAGGCACGTGGGATCTTCCCAGACCAGGGCTCGAACCCGTGTCCCCTCCATTGACAGGCGGACTCCCAACCACTGCGCCACCAGGGAAGCCCCAGAAGTACTATATTTTTAAAGGGTGGTGTTATGCACTGAATTGTGTCCCACCCCCTCAGATTCATATGTGGAAGTTCTAATTCCCAGTACCTCAGAATATGAAAATATTGGAAGATAGTTAAGTTAAAATAAGGTAATTAGGGTAGGCCTAATCCAATATGACTGGTATACCCTTAGAAAAAAAGGTAAATTTAGACAGACACATATAAAGGGAAGATGATGTGAAGACACAGGAAGAAGATGGCCATCTACAATCAATGAGAGGCCATAGAAGAAATGGACACTACCAATATCTGGATCTCAGACTTCTAGTCTCCAGAACTCTGGAAAATAAATCCCTGTTGCTTAAGACGGCAGTCCCCAACCTTTTTGGCTCCAGAGACCGGTTTTATGGAAGACAATTTTTCCACGGACCGGGGTGGGGTGGGGGGAATGGTATTGATTAAAACGCATTACATTTATTGTGCACTTTAGTTCTATTATTATTACACTGTAATATATAATGAAATAATCATACAGCTCACCATAATGCAGAATCAGTGGGAGCCCTGAGCTTGTTTTCCTGCAACTGAAGGGTCCCATCTTGGGCGTGATGGGAGACAGTGACCCCCGAGGTGTGTTGCTTATGTCCAGCCTGCTTCTTAATCTCGTTTTGGTTGCTGTCACTGCAGAAAACCCTGCTTCACAAAGATAGGATGTTGGAAACGGAAGCAGGCTTTTCAGTGCTTTTGAGGCAATCTCAGGATATTCTGCCTTGACTTTCATCCAGAACGTATGGAGATTTGAAGTTGTCTCAAACACACTCTTAAAGCCACCGTCATTTGAGATCTCAAGCAGTTGATCCTCTTCTAGCATGGACAAATTCGATTCACCCAGCTTACTCACAAATGGGTTGCGGATCCATTCCTTTCCAGTTTGGGGGTGTTTTGTGGTTGGAAGTAATGCTCAAACTCTTTTGAAAGCTGAGATAAGTGATCATGCACCAGCTGGGAGAAAGTAGGCCCTAGCTCAATCTCTTTGAAAAGCCCCATTAATGTTTGAAACATGTCAAAAATCCCCATGTTCACTCCTTGCTCCCATAATTCCAGTTTGGCTTTGAATGCAGCCACTTTATCTGCTGACTTGAACACAGTTGTCATTCTCCCCTGAAGTGACAGATGGAGTTCGCTGAGCAGGTTGAATATGTCACACAAGTAAGCAAGTTTTGTGACCCATTCTGTGACACTGAAATGTGCTGCCAGTGGTGACTGTTTTTCTAAAAGAAATCTCTGGAGTGGCTCTCATAACTCAAAAACTCTGGCCAGTGATCTACCTTTCGAAAGCCATCTCACTTCTCTGTATAAGAGAAGACGTGTGCTCTGTGTCCATCTCCTCACAGAGTTGCGTGAACAGATGTGAGTTAAGCACATGTACTTTAATGTGGTTGATAATTTTAATCACATCCTGCAAAACATTAAGTTCAGGTGACATTTTTCGGCTGGCCAGCATTTCTCTATGGATGACACAGTGCATAGATTCACATTCAGAAGTGACCTCTTTGACCTGAGTAGTGAAACCACAAAGCTGTCCACTCATGGCAACTGCTCCATCCATGCATATATGGACACAAAATGACCAATTCAGTTTTCCTGATATGTAATCATTCAAAGGTTTGAATAGTTCTGTAGCTGTGGTGTTGGTTGGCAACAAAAGCGCACATAACATATCCTCATGCACAACCTCCTGAAAAATATATCCCACAAAAACAAGCATTGTTGCCTTGTTGTCAACGTTGGAAGACCTGTCAACCTGGACTGGGTACCACAGTGACTCATTAATCCTCTCTAAAAACTGTGCCTTAATATCCTCTGCTTTTTCATCAGTTCGTCTAGTTATGGTGCTAGCCAAAAGAGGAACACATGCCACCTTTTGAACTGCAGCCTCTCCTAAAAGTTCACGACAAATGTCCTTAGCAGCAGGCAGGATCAACGCTTCACCAATGGTAAAGGGCTTCTTAGCTTTAGCAATGCGGTTAGCCACTAAGAATTATGTTCTCAGTGCAGACACATTTGATGAAGTGGTGGCCTTCAATAATTGTTTCTGTTCTTCATGTTCAAACTTTTTTCTTTTGAAAAACTCCAAAGGCTTGTGTTTTACTGCAGGATGCTTGGTCTCCATGTGGTGAAGCAGTTTTGAAGCTTTCATGGCTTCACTGGATTGCCTGTTGCCACATATTATACACAGCAGGCTTGGAGAATGTGAATCACCTGTTACAATGAACCCATAATTTAAGTAGGACTCTTGGTATTTCCTTTTAAATGCAGCTGTCTTTTTCTTGGCAGTCTTAGACTCTTCTGCTGTCTCATCATTGGGTCTTTCCCCCTTTTCAAAGAAGCTCTCCAGCAACGTTTGTTTTTTACTCATTTTAGCTAGGGTTAGCTTGTGGGCTTACCAAAACTGTGACTGGGACAAGTGCGCAGTGTGGGAAAGAGGCGCAGATGGAAGTGGTAAATAAAATAATGGGCAGGCTACGCACGGACTAAAATAAGTGTTGGATTCTGACTTAAAGCCTGCCATCAGATGCAGATGTGCAATTGAAGTACATCAACTCACGTGCTACTATAAAGACTGCCACCAAATGCAGCTTAATTTTCACTTGCTACTCACTGATTGGGTTTTGATATGAGTCTGCAAGCCACTGATTTATCATGGTCTCTTTGCAGTCAAACGTCTCTGCTAATGATAATGTGTATTTGCAGCCACTCCCCAGTGCTAGCATCACCACCTCAGCTCCACCTCAGATCATCAGGCATTAGATTCTCATAAGAAGCATGCAACCTAGATCCTTCACATGCGAAGTTCACAGTAGGGTTTGCACTCCTATGAGAATCTAATGCCATCGCTGATCTGACAGGAGGTGGAGCTCAGGCGGTAATGTGAGCGATGAGGAGCAGCTATAAATACAGATGAAGCTTTGCTCACTTGCCCGCTGCTCACCTCTTGCTGTGCAGCCAGGTTCCTAGCAGGCCAGAGATCAGTACTGGTCCATGGCCCAGGTGTTGGGGACCCTTGATTTAAGACACTCAGTTTGTGGTCCTCTATTATGGCAGCCCTAGCAAACTAATGGGGAAAGGCTTTCTGAGGAGCTAACATTTTAGCAGAAAACCATGGCTGAAAAGCAAAGTTTGATGGCTCTGAAACAGCACAACTAAACATCTTTGTAACTGAATAAATTTGGCAAGATGAAAGAGTAGGAGGAAATTAGATCAGGGAGGCAGGCAGAGGGAAAATATTTTTGCCTGCAAGGCAGTTTAACAGGACCAACGATAAAAGAGAACATGCATTTGTTACCCAAAATGTTTCTGTTTTCTCTTATACAGCACTAATCTGACACACAAAATTCAACAACTGAATTTTTAACCTCCAAAATCTCATTACAACCAGCACTGTAGAGGTTGAAGGAAAATGAACACTCCCATTCATTGTTGGTAAATATCTGATATGCAATATCTATTCAAATTTCAAAAACAAATACCCATTGGCAGAGCAGTCTTTAAGACATCTTTAAGAATCTTCTACAAAAATGAAGACAAAACTACTGAAGGATATAAGTACAATGATATTTATTTATACCACTGGTTACAAGAAAAATAGTTTGAAAATATTTGACTAAAAATAGAGCACCTTATAATACAACATTTAGAGGAACATCTATTAGTAAAATATTCAACAGAAGGAACCCATGGTTACAAATAATTTGGTTTTTCTTTCACCTCAGAGTATAATTTCTTATCTCCTACTGTGTATGATATATAATAAACTGGAATGTGGCCCTTTATAATCTTCAAATTTTTCTACAGAATTTTATTTCTTCATGATAACAACACTGAGAATTAGATATTATCTTTATTGTAGAAAAAAGACACAAGTGATATAAGATTGAAAATGGTAAAATTAGTGATTGCAAAACCTGTTTCACATTAGAAGCTCATGAAGAGCTTTTAAAAACACCAGCTTCGGGCTTCCCTGGTGGCGCAGCGGTTGAGAGTCCGCCTGCCAATGCAGAAGACGCGCGTTCGTGCCCCGGTCCGGGAAGATCCCACGTGCCGCGGAGCGGCTGGGCCTGTGAATCATGGCCACTGCGCCTGCGCGTCCGGAGCCTGCGCTCTGCAACGCGAGAGGCCCTCGTACAGCAAAAAAAAAAAAAAAAAAAAAAAAACACCGCTTTCCACATTTCATGCTAGATGATTAAATAAGAATGGGGGTGGGAGGGATATGTAGGCCTTATTTTTTTTTTAATTTGTCTTATGTAAAAGGTCTAATGTTTAGCTAGTTTTAGAACAATTGGGTTAAAGGACTTGATTATGCGAAAAGAAAGAAAGGAAACCTCATTTAAAATGGAGTCTGGAAGACCTGAAGGGGGAGCTCTCAAATGCTTACCACTCCGTGCAGCCTGCATAACCAGCAGGAAGAAGGAACATAAGAATAATTTTGATAAGCAATGACATTAATCACATGGTCATTTTATCTCCTGCTTTTAAGAAAAGAAGGAAGATCCCTCCCTGCCCCAGCAACAACCCTCTAATAACTGCTTGCAGCCCATGAGAAAACACCAGAACCTTGAACTCTTGTTCTTCTTCAATGAACTTTTTGTTCAAGACAACCCTCTCCAGTTTCCTCTTAAAACCTAATAAAAGTAAACCCTTCACCTTTGATCTCCACACTTGCCCATGATTCACCATAGCTTGCCTATCCCAAATTGCAATTTTCTGCTATTCCCAAATAAACCCATTTTCCTGGTAAAATAACTAGCTATTTTATTTTTATAGACCTTCACAATTAAAAGATCTATACATAGATGATTAGACCAAGTACGTTTAAAGAATAAAATGCTTAACACATCAAAGCCCCACAAAAGTATTTTATTTTTGAAATCAATGTAAAACTTGAAATATGTTGGCTAGAGCTAACTTCAATTTTCCTCCAGATGCCAACACTTTAAAAAAACTGTATACAAAAAAAACACACACCCAATGTTAAAAGGAAGCAAATGAACTTATCTTATAAAGGGGGAATTCAAAGATAAAGCAGTAAAGAGTTTCAATTCTAGATAATAATCAGTGGGGTGCAAGGAGTTGGGTTCTGATCTCCGTGTGGAGACAGAAGACATGGATTTGGGTCCGTGTGAATTAGGAAAATGGAACTAATAGATATGTATAAAGATGAAATTTTGAATGAGCTGTGCTTTCAAGGAAAAGTAATAAGCTCTTGACCCACCAGCCTAGGTAAGTGCTAAGGGGGAAATATATGAGAGAGTGAGAGAGAGAGAGAGAAAGGAAGAAATGAAGAAAGGAAGGAGAGAAAGAAAGAAAGGAGGGAGGAAGGGAGGGAGGAAGGGAGAAAAGGAAGGGAGAAAGGAAGGAAAACCTCAGAGAAGTGAGGAATCTGGGACCTTCCAGGGATCAGAATCATGATATAAGAAATTAATATAATAACAGAACTGGAGGCAGGAACCCTGAGAGGCTCTAAAAGAAACAAAGGCTAAATCAAACTTTAGGGTTACTTTGAAAATACAGGGGCATTGAAAAACCTTAAAAGAAAACAAACAAAAATAGCAATTCTTATGGTAGGAAATATTTAATGAGTAGGAAATTGTACCTAGAAGGAAAGAGTAAAATCCTACAAAGCATGATTAGCAGAAAATTTGTAAACATACTTTTAAATAAAATAAGAAGTAACTGTACTTTTAAACAAAAAGCCAGTGTTGGAAATTTTAAAACAAGGTTAAACCAAACAGTAGACCCTTTTTCATGTAAGATGGGAAGAACATGGTAAAAATTTCATGTTTTCTAAGGCATTTTTATTGGCTGAAGAGTGAGACCATGAAATTGATTTAGATTTTTTAAGTCAAATAAACATGTTAAAATGTAAGAATATACAATAAAATAACATGAATGTAAATGATACAAAATCTAAATTGGGAGAGAGAAAGAAATAAAAAATACAACCATTATAAAGGAAAGCAAAAAAATGAGAGTAACCAAAAAAAAAAGGCATAATACTTAAAATCACAAAGTAAGCACATAATAAGATGGTGGGCAACAGTCCACAAAATTTTTTTCCTTACTAGACTACCAGTTTATTATAAAAGGATATAACCCAGGAAAAGCCTATGCATCTCTTCCAAAGGGCAAAGTACGGGGAAAAGTTGTGGAGCTTCCATGCTCTGGAGTCCAGGCACAGCACCCTCCCAGCAACTCCACGTTTTCACCAACCCAGAAGCCCACTTAAAATATGAATCAGAGTGTTCTCGCAGATTCATGATCATCCATCGCTTTGAAAACAACAGATTCTTGAATTGTAGTGAAAGAAAAATCTAGCTTTTTCTGTTTAATACATAAACACAATGAAACAAATTTTGAAAGCAAAGGGTAGAAAATATAATGCACACAATTACTAACCAAAAGAAAACTGGTACAGTATTATCAATATTAGACAGAAGGGAATTTAGGCAAGTAAAGAACTAATGAGTTGATAAAAGAAACATTGTTTTTCAGAATAACAAAATAAAACACACTTGTTCTCAACAACATAACCTTAATATAAAGAAAAGCTATATACTGAGAAAATACCAAGGAGAAATTGATAAATACATATTCATTGTGGCAGATTTTAAAACGTAATTCTCAAAAAGATATACAAAGTAGGAAAAAATAAGTACGTAGAAGATTCATAGAGCACAATAAACTGCATCTCATGGATGCATAAAGAACCCTGCATAACAGTAAAATCGTATTCTTTTCAAGAATCATACGTGTACACTATTACAAAATTTGAACTTCATTACACTACAAAACAAGTCTTAACAAGTACCACATTATTTAAATCATACAGACAATGTGTTATAGGGAAAAGAAAATACAAAAAGCCATAAACCAGCAGAGACTGCTAGCTAGTCTTCCATTTCAATTTTCTTCCCCTTCTTTGGCCAACCCAAATGAACTACATTCCTAGCTTCCTTTGCAGTTAAATATAGCCAGGCATCTAACCACCCTGCAATAAAATGTGAGCATAAGTAGCAAATGCCATTGCCAGGTCTAGCTGTGAACACTTCTCCAGGCTCCAATTGCTTCTGCTGACTGAATGCAGATTAAGATCAAGCAAACCCAAAAGGACAGGTAAGGCAGAAGATGGAAGGGAAGAATTTCTCAGGTGATCACCATGTACAGCTGAGTCCACTGACTCCTGTTGAGCCAAGTGTGAAAACACTCAATTTTGACTGCTCTGTTACGTCAGTTCAGCCTTCTCTCATAGAAATAATAGGAAAAGAGCCTTGTGGTTTGCAATTTAAAACCATACTTCTAAATAATTCAAAAGTCACAGAAATATAATGTAAATCATTTAATATTCACATCTGAATGAAAAAGAAAAGCAACAAGAGATACTTAGAGCCGGTAAAAAATTATTAAACAGAAACCTCAACTTAATAGAGTTGGGAGAAAAAAAGGGTTTCACACCCTGCAACAATAGCAGAGCCCCACAGGAAGAAGAAAGACTATTCTTTTTTCCAGGTAAGCTTTCAGTCAGTGAAAAGTCATGGATTGTTTGTTTACTACAGCCCTCCCAACTCCCTCTCCCTCTCTATAAAATCATTCTCCTCCCCCTGCTGTGCAGCAACTTGCATATGGCTCTCACATGTGCAGCATTTTGCAACCCAAAACTGCAATTCTCTGCAGATCCAGAATAAACCTATGTTTGCTAGAGAAATATCTGGCAGTCTATTTGTTTCAGGTAAACAAGTATAATAACTTCAATACTTAGATTAGAAAAATAAGAAAGATGTAAAATTAATAGGATAAGTATTCAATTTAAGAGCAGCACAGAAAATCAAAGAGATGAGGAGGGAAATAATAATGACAAAAAAGTAAAGAAATAATAGATACTATCAACAAAATCAAATGCGCTAGTTCTCTGAGAAGACTATTAAATTAACTGATTCTTAGTCAAAAAAGAAAACCTGAAGAGACCAAAAACTATGGAACATTAGTAAAAATCTATTCACAAAGGTAACACCATGGCTACATAATATAATTTAGAAGTGATATTAAAAGTTTAAGAAATGAATAAACTCTAGCTTATATAAAATATTGATTTACTATTTTAAAAGGCAAGAAAATTACAGGTGTTTGTTTGTATCTATTTTAATGTAATGGTAACAAAGAAAGGCATTTGTGGTAGATAATTTTATATATCAATTTGACTGGGCCACAGGGTGTCCAGACTTTTAGTCAAACATTATTCTGGGTATGTCTGTGAGAATGTTTTTTGATAAAATTATCTATTAAATCCATGGACTGAATAAAGCAGATTGCTCTCCCTAACGTGGATGGCCTTTATCCAATTATTTGGAGGCCTGAATGGGACAAAAATGTTGATCCTCCACCAAGCAAGGGAGGATTCCTCCTGCCTGACTGCCTTTCAGCTGGGACATCAGCTTTATCCTGTTTTCAAATTCGGATTGAAACATCAGCTCTCCCTAGATCTCAAGCCTGTGTCCTTAAAACTGGAACTACACCATTGACTCTCCTGGGTCTCCAGCTTGTGAACTCACCCTGCATATCTTAGGACTTGTTAGCCTTCATAATTGTGTGAGCCAATGTCTTATAATAAATCACATACATATGATGAAATATATATATCTGTAATTGGTTCTGTTTCTCTGGAGAACCCTGAGAAATACAGCATTAAAAGAAAAGAAAATTGTGAGGCAATTTCCTTTATGAACCAAAATGCAAAAAACATAAATGAGGGCTTCCCTGGTGGCACAGTGGTTGAGAGTCTGCCTGCCAATGCAGGGCACACAGGTTCGTGCCCCAGTCCGGGAAGATCCCACATGCCATGGAGTGGCTAGGCCCGTGAGCCATGGCCGCTGAGCCTGCACGTCCAGAGCCTGTGCTCCACAACAGGAGAGGCCATAACAGTGAGAGGCCCGCGCACCACAAACACACACACACAAAAACATAAATGAAATAATAAAACGCCAGAGATATGGATGCATATGTTTATTTACACATACATATACATACACACACACACATCATGATCAAGTGGGATTTTTCCTAGGAATGTAAAGAATATCTTTTTATGAATTTTGCCACAGGAATCAATTAAAGGAAAAAAAATCACAATTTTAGTACTAGCTAGAATAAAAAGTATTAGATAAACCAAAGATCATTAATGACAAATACTTTAGTAAAGCAGAATTTTAAGAAAAAAAATAATTTAATAAAAACTACTTATCAAAAATCTGTAGCAAATATCAGTGTGATAAAAGAATTGTAAGATATTATTATCCAAAAGCAAAAAACAAAGTTATCCATTATCATGGATTTTAATCAACAGGATATTTACTAGAAATCCTATGCAAGCCAATAATAGTAGAAAACGGAGTAAAGCATACAGGAGTTGTAAAGGAATCATTTTAAATGTAATAATTTTATGCAATGATTGCCCATGTGGAAAACTCAATAGCATCTACAGGCAAGATAATAAGATGAGTAAGTAAAATTAAAATATAAAAAAATCGGTATAAAAATCCATACATTTATGCTTAGCAAAACTAATTTTGAAATGAACTTTTTAAAAACTCTATTCACAGAAACAGTAACACATGGTATACAGGAATAAATCTAATGAAATATGTTCAAGATCTTTATAAGTAAAATTATTTTTAGAAAGTAACATGTGCATAAAAAAGACCTCAGTAAATGAAGTGATAAATTATATATATATATATATATATAGTAAGACAATATTATATAGATAATAATATGTCAGCTGAAAAAAACACACAACTTAAGAGCTATGAGTTGAGTTTTATTCAGGGTCAGAAGACTATTATCCAAGAGATATCCTCTCAGATAGGTCTGCGGAACTGCTCTGAAGAGGGGGTGGGCAGTATAAAAATAGTTTGGGCCAGGGAATACATGCAGTCAAGCATACATATCAATAAAAGGTTACTGTTATTCGGGAGGAAAAGATATCTCCATTAATGATTTTAGTGGGGTTTTTTTTCTTATGTATGGGAATGTGTAAGAACTTATGTTCATTGACTTCTTCCTGAGATATCTAACTGTCTAAAGGGCTTTTTGTTTCCCAAAGCACAGAGTGCCTTATCATGTTTTTCGTCCTGAATTCCTTTCAGGTTGTACGGTCAGTCAATAACTGCAGTGGCTAAAGACTCAATCCTTGTGAAACTGGATGGTGGACAAATGTACCTTCAAAATGAGTCTTTAACTTCTGTTACTGCTAATACAGTTGTAGAATTTGAAATTTTGACCCTAAAATTATTAGAAAAGAAAAAAAAGGAAACTAGGACTTATTTTTTTAGAAATGTGTTACATTAATTATCAGTGAAACGGAGCAAACCCTGTTGCCTCCCACCTCCCAGTACAAAGGCTACTCCATGTCGCCTGCCTCCTGACTGTAGAAAAGCTAAAATCTCCCAGGCCTCCCTGCATCACAAAAGAGTAGGCTCAAACAGTTAATTATTAGGACAATAGAGTCACAGAATCTTCCAGTGTCTGATACACATTCCTGAGTTGTTTTACAGATACTATAACTGCCACCAGAGGGAAAAATCTATCTGCATGATGACCAGACTGTAGCCATGATATAAGCTGCTCTGTCTTGAGCAGTACTTATGGCTAGTACCATTCCAAGAACTGGCCTTGAGAATGAGAGTAACATTATTGCTCATAATTATCTGTATTTTTGCGGGTATCAAAATAACTGTAACTTGCTCTGCTCATATATGTAAGCAGGCAACTAAAATTGTCAACAAAGAGATGATGCTACAGACCCATGTCAACACCTTCCACTCTAAGAATATGGCATCCTATGTCAGCATGAAAAGTTACAGAAGATAGACCTTCACCCATAATCCCGTAAAAATGGAATGATGACTGACAGTGGGGATTTGTAAGCAACTTTCCGCAGGAAAGAGCTTTTTGCAGGAAAGAGCTCTTTGCAGGAGGCCCCTTTTGGCCTGTCACTTAGCAAATCTATATTTTAACTAACCTCCAGCCCAAGCACACCTTTCCACTCTTTTGAACACACAATACTTTGCCTAACCTGTTGCTTTTTTCCTTAGAAAAAAGAAACAGAAATGAAGAAAAAGTGATTAAAAAATGATCAATTATTTTTCCCCAGCTTCTCGTTCAGTAATCTCACAAAAAAACTGTGTGAACAAGATAGCATTTAAAGAAAGATCACAAGGAGTAGAAAAGTCTGCAAGCAATGGGAGATGGTGACAAATCTGATCTGCTATCTCAATGATTAACTGAGATTACTTCCCTGTTATCCCTTTAAAAACCTGCATGGAAGGACGGCTTAAAGATGGCTGAAGAGTAAGATGCGGAGATCTCCTTCCTCCTCACAGAGACATCAGAAATACATCTACACGTGGAACTTCTCCTATAGAACACCCACCGAACGTTGGCAGAAGACCTCAGACCTCCCAAAAGGCAAGAAACTCCCCATGTACCTGGGTAGGACAAAAGAAAAAAGAATAAACAGAGACAAAGAATAGGGACGGAACCTCCAGCACAGGGAGGGAGCCGTGAAGGAGGAAAGATTCCCACACACTAGAAGCCCCTTTGCGGGTGGAGACTGCGGGTAGCGGTGGGGGAAGCTCCGGAGCCGCGGAGGAGAGCGCAGCCACAGGGTGCCGAGGGCAAAGCGGAGAGATTCTCGCAGAGGATCAGTGCCGACCGGCACTCACCAGCCCGAGAGGCTTGTCTGCTCCCCCGCCGCAGCGGGCGGGGGCCGGGAGCTAAGGCTCGGGCTTCAGTCGGATCCCAGGGAAAGGTCTGGAGTTGGCAGAGTGAAAACAGCCTGAAGGGGTTAGTGCACCACGGCTGGCCGGGAGGGAGGCCGGTTGAAGTCTGGAGCTGCCGAAGAGGCAAGAGACCTTTTCTTCCCTCTTTGCTTCCTGGGCGCGAGGAGAGGGGATTAAGCGCGCTACTTAAAGGAGCCCCAGAAACGGGCGCGGAGCTGCCGAAGAGACAAGAGACTTTTTCTTGCCTCTTTGCTTCCTCGGGCGCCAGGAGAGGGGATTAAGAGCTCTGCGTAAAGGAGCTCCAGAAACGGGCGCAAGCCGCGGCTGTCAGCACGGACAGTAGAGACGGGTGTGGGACGCTAAGTTTGCTGCTGCCGCCACCAAGAGGCCTGTGTGTGAGCACAAGTCACTCTCCACACCGCCCCTCCCGGGAGCCCGTGCAGCCCGCCACTGCCGGGGTCCCGGGATCCAGGGACAGCTTCCCCGGGAGAACGCGTGGCGCGCCTCGGGCCGGTGTAGCATCACGCCAGCCTCTGCCGCTGCGGGCTCGCCCTGCATCCGTGCCCCTCCCTACCCCCGGCCTGTGCCAGAGCCCCCGAATCAGCTGCTCCTTTAACACCGTCCTGTCTGAGCGAAGAGCAGACGCCCTCGGAAGATCTACACGCAGAGGCGGGGCCAAGTCCAAAGCTGAACCGCAGGAGCTGTGCGAACAAAGAGGAGAGGGGGAGGTCTCTTCCAGCAGCCTCAAAAGTGGCGGATTAAAGCTCCACAATCAACTTGAAGTGCCCTGCATCTGTGGAAAACCTGAATAGACAACGAATCATCCCAAGTTGAGGAGGTGGACTTTGGGAGCAAGATATACTATTATTTTCCCCTTTTTTCTTTTTGTGAGCGTGTATGTGTGTGCTACTGTGTGAGATTTTGTCTGTATAGCATTGCTTTCACCATTTGTCCTAGGGTTAGACCATTTTTCTGGGTTTTTTTTAATAGAAATTTTTCTTCTTAAAAATTATTTTTTTATTTTAATAACTATACTTTATCCTACTTTATTTTGTCTTCTCCCTTTTTTTCTTCCTTTCTTCCCTCCTTCCCTCCTTTCTTCCTTCCTTCCTCCCTTTCCTCCCTTCCTTCCTCTCTTCCTTCCTCCCTTCCTTCCTCTCTTCCTTCCTCCCTTTCTTCCTCTCCTCCTTCCTTCCTTCCTTTCTTGCTTCCTTCCTTCATCTCTTCCTTCCTTCATTTCTTCCTTCCTTTCATCCTTCCTTCCTCCCTTTTCTTCCTTCCTCCCTTCCTTTCTTCCTCCCTTCCTTCCCTCTCTCCCTCCTTCCTTCTTTCTTTCCTTCCTTCCTTTCCTTTCCTTTCTGTTTTTTCTCCCTTTTATTTTGAGCCATGTGGATTAAAGGCTCTTGGCACTCTAGCCAGGTGTCAAGACTCTGTCTCTGAGGTGGAAGAACCAACCTCAGGACACTGGCCTGCAAGAGACCTCCCAGCTCCACGTAATATCAAACGGCAAAAATCTCCCAGAGATCTCTATCTCAACACCAAGACCCAGCTTCACTCAAGGTCCAGCAACGAACAGTGCTGGACACCCTATACCCAACAAAGAGCAAGACAGGTCTACAGCCCGATCCATTAGCAGAGAGGCTGCCTAAAATCATCATAAGGCTACCAACGTCCCCAAACACACCAACAGACGTGGACCTGCCCTCCAGAAAGACAAGATCCAGCCTCATCCACCAGAACACAGGCACTAGTCCCCCCAACCAGGAAACCTACTCAACCCACTGAACCAACCTTAGCCACTGGGGACAGCCACCAAAAACAATGGGAACTATGAACCTGCAGCATGCAAAAAGGAGACCCCAAACACAGTAAGATAAGCAAAATGAGAAGACAGAAAAACACACAGCTGATGAAGGAGCAAGATAAAAACCCACCAGACCTAACAAGTGAAGAGGAAATAGGCAGTCTACCTGAAAAAGAATTCAGAATAATGATAGTAAAGATGATTCAAAATCTTGGAAATAGAATAGACAAATTGCAAGAAACAGTTAACAAGGACCTAGAAGAAATAAAGAGGAAGCAAGCAACGATGAGCAACACAATAAATGAAATGAAAAATACTCTAGATGGGATCAACAGCAGAATAACTGAGGCAGAAGGATGGATAAGTGACCTGGAAGATAAAATAGTGGAAATAACTACTGCAGAGCAGAATAAAGAAAAAAGAATGAAAAGAACTGAGGACAGTCTCAGAGACCTCTGGGACAACATTAAACAGACCAACATTCAAATTATAGGGGTCCCAGAAGAAGAAGAGAAAAAGAAAGCGACTGAGAAAATATTTGAAGAGATTATAGTTGAAAACTTCCCTAATATAGGAAAGGAAATAGTCAATCAAGTCCAGGAAGCACAGAGAGTCCCATACAGGATAAACCCAAGGATAAACATGCCAAGACACATAATAATCAAACTGTCAAAAATTAAATACAAAGAAAACATATTAAAAGCAGCAAGGGAAAAACAACACACAAGGGAATCCCCATAAGGTTAACATCTGATCTTTCAGCAGAAACTCTGCAAGCCAGAAGGGAGTGGCAGGACATATTTAAAGTGATGAAGGAAAAAAACCTACAACCAAGATTACTCTACCCAGCAAGGATCTCATTCAGATTTGATGGAGAAATTAAAAACTTTACAGACAAGCAAAAGCTGAGAGAGTTCGGCACCACCAAACCAGCTCTACAACAAATGCTAAAGGAACTTCTCTAGGCAAGAAACACAAGAGAAGGAAAAGACCTACAAGAACAACCCGAAACAATTAAGTAAATGGTAATAGGAAATACATATCGATAATTACCTTAAATGTAAATGGATTAAATGCTCCCACCAAAAGACAGAGACTAGCTGAATGGATACAAAAACAAGACCCCTATATATGCTGTCTACAAGATACCCACTTCAAACCTAGGGACACATACAGACTGAAAGTAAGGGGATGGAAAAAGATATTCCACGCAAATGGAAATCAGAAGAAAGCTGGAGTAGCAATTCTCATATCAGACAAAATAGAATTTAAAATAAAAACTACTACAAGAGACAAAGAAGGACACTACATAATGATCAAGGGGTCGATCCAAGAAGAAGATATAACAATTGTAAATATTTATGCACCCAACATAGGAGCACCTCAATACATAAGGCAAATATTAACAGCCTTAAAAGGGGAAATCGACACTAACACAATCATAGTAGGGGACTTTAACACCCCACTTTCACCAATGGACAGATCATCCAAAATGAAAATAAATAAGGAAACACAAGCTTTAAATGATACATTACACAAGATGGACTTAATTGATATTTATAGGACATTCCATCCAAAAACAACAGAATACACATTTTTCTCAAGTGCTCATGGAACATTCTCCAGGATAGATCATATCTTGGGTCACAAATCTAGCCTTGGCAAATTTAAGAAAATTGAAATCGTATCAACTATCTTTTCTGACCACAACGCTATGAGACTAGATATCAATTACAGGAAAAGATCTGTAAATAATACAAACACATGGAGGCTAAACAATACACTACTTAATAACGAAGTGATCACTGAAAAAATCAAAGAGGAAATCCAAAAATACTTAGAAACAAATGACAATGGAGACATGACAACCCAAAACCTATGGGATACAGCAAAAGCAGTTCTAAGAGGGAAGTTTATAGCAATACAATCATACCTTAAGAAACAGGAAACATCTCGAATAAACAACCTAACTTTGCACTTAAAGCAATTAGAGAAAGAAGAACAAAAATACTCCAACTTTAGCAGAAGGAAAGAAATCATAAAGATCAGATCAGAAATAAATGAAAAAGAAATGAAGGAAACAATAGCAAAGATAAATAAAAGTAAAAGCTGGTTCTTTGAGAAGATAAATAAAATTGATAAACCATTAGCCAGACTCATCAAGGAAAAAAAGGGAGAAGACTGAAATCAATAGAATTAGAAATGAAAAAGGAGATGTAACAACTGACACTGCAGAAATACAAAAGATTATTAGAGATTACTACAAGCCACTATATGCCAATAAAATGGAAAACCTGGAAGAAAGGGACAAATTCTTAGAAATGCACAACCTGCCGAGACTGAACCAGGAAGAAATAGAAAATATGAACAGACCAATCACAAGCGCTGAAATTGAAACTGTGATTAAAAATCTTCCAACAAACAAAAGCTCAGGACCAGATGGCTTCACAGGCGAATTCGATCAAACATTTAGAGAAGGGCTAACACCTATCCTTCTCAAACTCTTCCAAAAGATAGCAGAGGGAGGAACACTCCCAAACTCATTCTATGAGGCCACCATCACCCTAATACCAAAAAATACCAAAACTAGACAAAGACATCACAAAGAAAGAAAACTACAGGCCAATATCACTAATGAACATAGATGCAAAAATCCTCAACAAAATACTATCAAACAGAATCCAACAGCACATTAAAAGGATCATACACCATGATCAAGTGGGGTTTATTCCAGGAATGCAAGGATTCTTCAATATATGCAAATCAATCAACGTGATACACCATATCAACAAACTGAAGGAGAAAAACCATATGATCGTCTCAATAGATGCAGACAAAGCTTTTGACAAAATTCAACACTCATTTATGATAAAAACCCTGCAGAAAGTAGGCATACAGGGAAGTTTCCTCAACATAATAAAGGCCATATATGACAAACCCACAGCCATCATCATTCTCAATGGTGAAAAACTGAAACCATTTCCACTAAGATCAGGAACAAGACAAGGTTGCCCACTCTCACCACTCTTATTCAACCTAGTTTTGGAAGTTCTAGCCACAGCAATCAGAGAAGATAAAGAAATAAAAGGAATCCAAATAGGAAAAGAAGTAAAGCTGTCACTGTTTGCAGATGACATGATACTATACATAGAGAATACTAAGGATGCTACTAGAAAACTACTATAGCTAATCAATGAATTTGGTAAAGTTGCAGGATACAAAATCAATGCACAGAAATCTCTGGCATTCTTATACACTAATGATGAAAAATCTGAGAATGAAATTAAGAAAACACTCCCATTTACCATTGCAACAAAAAGAATAAAATATCTAGGAATAAACGTACCTAAGGAGACAAAAGACTTGTATGCAGAAAACTATAAGACACTGATGAAAGAAATTAAAGATGATACAAATAGGTGGAGAAATATACCATGTTCTTGGATTGGAAAAATCAACATTGTGAAAATGACTCTACTACCCAAAGCAATCTACAGATTCAATGCTATCCCTATCAAATTACCACCGGCGTTTTTTACAGAACTAGAACAGAAAATTTCACAATTTGTATGGAAACACAAAAGACCCCGAATAGCCAAAACAATCTTGAGAACGAAAACTGGAGCTGCAGGAATCAGGCTCCCTGACTTCAGACTCTACTACAAGGCTACAGTAATCAAGACAGTATGGTACTGGCACAAAAACAGAAATATAGATCAATGAAACAGGATAGAAAGCCCACAGATAAACCCACACACATATGGTCACCTTATCTTTGATAAAGGAGGGAAGGATATACAGTGGAGAAAAGACAGCCTCTACAATAAGAGGTGCTGGGAAAACTGGACAGCTACATGTAAAAGTATGAAATTAGAAGACTCCCTAACACCAGACACAAAAATAAACTCAAAATGGGTTAAAGACCCATCTGGCCTAAATGTAAGGACAGACTCTATCAAACTCTTAGAGGAAAACATAGGCAGAACACTATGACATAAATCACAGCAAGATCCTTTTTGACCCATCTCCTAGAGAAATGGAAATAAAAACAAAAATAAACAAATGAGACCTAATGAAACTTAAAAGCTTTTGCACAGCAAAGGATACCATAAACAAGACCAAAAGACAACCCTCAGAATGGGAGAAAATAGTTGCAAATGAAGCAACTGACAAAGGATTAATCTCCAAAATTTATAAGTAACTCACGGAGCTCAATAACAAAAAAACAAACAACACAATCCAAAAATGGGCAGAAGAACTAAATAGACATTTCTCCAAAGAAGATATACAGATTTCTAACAAACACATGAAAGAATGCTCAACATCATTAATCATTAGAGAAATGCAAATCAAAACTACAATGAGATATCATCTCACACCGGTCAGATTGGCCATCATCAAAAACTCTAGAAACAATAAATGCTGGAGAGGGTGTGGAGAAAAGGGAACACTCTTGCACTGCTGGTGGGAATGTCAATTGATACAGCCACTATGGAGAACAGTATGGAGGTTCCTTAAAAAACTAAAAATAGAACTACCATACAACCCTGCAATCCCACTACTGGGCATATACCCTGAGAAGACCATAATTCAAAAAGAGTCATGTACCTAAATATTCATTGCAGCTCTATTTACGATAGCCAGGACATGGAAGCCACCTAAGTGTCCACCAACAGATGAATGGATAAAGAAGATGTGGCACATATATACAATGGAATATTACTCAGCCATAAAAAGAAATGAAACTGAGTTATTTGTAATGAGGTGGATAGACCTAGAGTCTGTCATACAGAGTGAAGTAAGTCAGAAGGAGAAAAACAAATACCGTATGCTAACACATATATATGGACTGTAAGAAAAAAAAAATGTCATGAAGAGATTAGTGGTAGGACAGGAATAAAACACAGACTTACTAGAGCATGGACTTGAGGATATGGGGAGGGGGAAGGATAAGCTGTGACGAAGTGAGAGAGTGGCAGAGACATATATACACTACCAAATGTAAATTAGATAGCTAGTGGGAGGCTGCCGCATAGCACAGGGAGATCACCTCTGTGCTTTGTGACCACCAAGAGGGGTGGGATAGGGAGGGTGGTAGAGAGGGTGACGCAAAAGAGATATGGGAACATATGTATATGTATAACTGATTCACTTTGTTGTAAAGGAAAAATTAACACACTATTGTAAAACAGTTATACTCCAATAAAGATGTTTACAAGCAAACAAACAAACAAACAAACCTGCATGGCCAAGCAGAATCTTTGGAGTTGGTCTTGGGACACGAGTCCGCCTTCTCCCCAGATTGCTGGCTTTCTGATTAAAGCAGCTTTTCAGTTCCTACCAGCACTTGCCTTTACAGTATTTACTTTTGAGTGGCAAGCAGCTGGACCTGAGTTCAGTAATATCAGCACTCCAGAAAAGTCTTTCATTCTGCCCTCATTTCTTAATGTTCCCTTTATTTCTGTGACTCTCCAGTATCTTTATAATATTTTGTTTATGTTTAAATGGTCTGAGTTGTTATCAGTGCTATAATCCAGAGCATTTTACTTAATACATTTGAGTTCAAACTATGCATTTAAGTGTCTCTGGCTCTATTACCTCACCTATAGAAAGGTTTTACTGAATATTTCCAAGTTTCTCTCAAGCACTCAGAATCTTTTTTTTTTCATTATCTGTATGATATATATGCAAAGGATATTGTATATTCTTTATCTTAAATTGGAAACCACCTCTGTTAGGAGAATTAGAGGAATTAAACTACTTACCACACTCATTCATTAGCATAGATATATTAGTCAGTCTTCTGAATACAACTACTTTGAATTCAAGTTACTTGCCTTTCACAGGAGTGATGTGTATGGTGAGGGCCTTTCTAAGACTATATAGCAAAATACTTGCTGGAGAATGACAGTGCTTATGCTGATAGTAAAATCACCATAGCAACATAGCCCTGATCTGGCCCTGAAGACTCTTTCAAATAATGCATTGTTCCTGAGATCAGCAGTCAAATTATCTATTTTTAACTAGAGGAGACTGGGAGAAGAAAAAAGAAATTACATGGATTTTGTTATGCTCTTTTGAAAAAAAAATTATAACACTGATTTGTTGCAGTGGAAATGTAACCTCAAAATTTTAGTTGGACTTCAAAATGAATATCCAGCTTCTTTCTTAAATAAGAAGTGTTTATTTATCTACAAACTAAATCTGACCTTAGTATTAAAATAACCCATGATAAGGTTTTAAAAACTGAAAAATACAAATAAGTAACAAAAGAAAACATAAATGATACATAGTCCTCTCTAGGACTCAGATATTTATTTATTGTTTTCATTATTTTTGTTTTTGAGGAAAGGACACAACATTTTGAAAAGTCTAGGTTAAGGTTTGTTGAACAAGAATTCTTTATTTACATGTGGAGGATTTCTGGAATTATTCAACAGCTTTAAAAGTATATCTGATACTTAAGTACTTAAATGTGAATATGTAGTTTTATTTAAATTAGTCTCTGGCAAAGAAATCTCTATTCCGAAGCTAAATATTCACTTAGAAAAATGTAGTGAAAGGAGTAAAAAAGCAGAACATTAATAAGCTGGTATATCTTCAGTGATAAACAGTAACTAAATATATACATTTAGTAGAGAGTAATATCTTTATTATTTGCTTATTAACCTATCCAATGTAAATTTATTTTATTTTTAATTTAACTTATAAAGAAGTCTATGTTGATTCCTAGGACTCTATAAAATTTTATACAATTTCTGCTTTAATGACTTATTAGCTATTGAGATATTTCAAGCTTCTATTTCTCTTGCTACTAGCACCAATTAAGTTGTGAATGTAATTTACACTTCCTGATCAGCAATCGCATATAGATACTACTTACGGAATGCACTGCCTGGAAATTAATGCCCCCAAAGGGCTTTCTTTTGTCAAAAACATTGCTGAATCATTGTGTAAACACTTTGAGAATGTCTAACAAACATCAAAGTGGAATGTTGACTGATGCTTCTGGTTTTATGTTCGGTTTCCAAAAGATTAGGAAGAAAAAACATAAAGCATTGCATTATAATTTAGTGTCTTTTCAAAAGTTATGACTGCTGAGTATTTCAAATCAAGTTATGATGCAAAGATTTTTAAGTTATCTGGCTTTTGATCATCAAGGAGCCCATTATACAGCTCTACAAATTGACACAGCAAATCTGATCATCAAGCACTCTGCAAGACATACAATTACATTGTGCTGTAATGATTCTCAACTTCATAAATAACATCCCAAAATCCATGAACGAAATAAATTCCTTAAAGACTTTAGAACCTAGGTTTCTTTAACCTATGCAAATGCTATTTCCAAGATGTCTTTGAATCGAATTGAGTACTTTATTATTGACTGATGATAAATTATTTTTAAATAAGCAAATGTAAGACTGTGAGATAGAACCATCGGTAACTCAGAATTTTAAGTATTCCTCTCTTTTCAATAACATTTTGATGCTATTTGACCCCAAAATTTATCTAGGTATTCCACTTTTTGTGAATGTATAGTTTTCTATTTTAACATTGAACAAAACCCCTAAAGTTCTATTATAAAACAGTGATTTCTGTTCCGGGAGCATGTATAGTTGACACTTGAACAACAGGGGTTTGAATTGTGTGGGTCCACTTATGGGCATATTTTTTCTTAAGTAAATACAATCTGCCCTATCCATAGTTCCACATCTGCCTTTGAATCCATGGATGCGGGAATTCTTGGATATGGAGAGCCCACTATGGGACTTGAGCTTCCATTGGTTTTGATATATAGTCTGTCCTGAAACCAATCCCTTGTGGTTATCAATAGATGATAGTATTTGAAATGGAGGCTAGATGGCAGGAGGGAGCCATTTAATCATTTATCTATTCATTCAAAAATATTAATAGAATTCTTCTCTGTGCTACAACACTTTGATAGGCATAGGGGTTCTATGGAGAGATGAAAAAGAGAAAGAAACAGGAACTTCTCCTTTGAAGTAGATGATATATTGGATATATCTAAATAAGTTTCTCAGTATCATTTACATAGAGCTAGCTGCCATCATTGAAAAGCAAAATCTGAAAGTTTTGAATAATGCAGATCTTTACTATGATTTTCATTAAAAGACATAGCAGAATTTACATGGCTCATTACATATCAAATATTCCTTAAAATCTTTCCTTTCAATCTTTCTCTATTTTCAGTATTTCCAATTTATAGCAACTACTAAAATTGCTATTTCTCACTTATACCAATAGAGTTCACTCACTGCCATATTGCTACAGATCCAAGACTACAATCCTCTGCTCTCTTGGTATATATGTTTATATGTGAAACCTGACAAATGCTACCTGTTGTATACAGCTCTCTGGGAAATATGGATTTCCTTCCACTCTACTGGTTTTCTTCAGAGAATAAGACACCTCTACCTTCATAATCTCTCCATTACCCACAAGGTCTTGAAAATAAAATTAACCATATAATAAAAAATTACTTGGTGACATCTGAAGAAAGTTAGTGTATAGAATGCTGATATGCTCTGTTCAGCAAACATGAGCTCCTGTGGTCTCCTGTTTATGTGGCTGGCCTCTGCTTCTTCACTGGCATTAATAAAGAGTCAGCGCCACAATTCTATGTGCTGTTAGGTGAAGAAGAAACCAGTTCTGATGCACTGTACCTACTCTGCCTTCCATATTCCCATAAACAAGAGGAAAGGAAGAGTCCCAGGATTCCATCCACTTTGAGTAAGACTGACATACCTGGCTCCATTCCTACAGCAGCAGAGGTGAAGAGGGGCAACAGAAGTCTGCTTTTACTTGGCGACCTCTTTCTTTCCCTCCCTCATAACAACCACTACTACAGTCTCACATCCACAACTTGTTCTGGGCTCATGGGAACTTTCTGTCATTATGCCCATTAGTCATTGGCCCCAAACACACTTAGCGCATACAGCCCTGACCCTCAATCTTCCCTCTCCCAAACTTCTTCCCCTTATCACTCTTCCTTCTGTAACTCCACACTCCACAATCCCTCAGTACTAAAATCATACCATACTCAACTTCTCTGAGATAATCTTCACTCTCCTTTTTGCTTTTAACCCAAACTGGCTGTCCTGTGAACCCCAGGGATGATCTCAAGGTGAATTATCTTAAAATAATGGTCATCTTATACCATATTACTGTGTCCAAATCATTCTTTCTCCCCCCTCCCGCAAATTCCAATTCCAAATTACACGTCAAAATGATTACCTCAGTCAAAATATATAGTGATATCAAATACCTACATAGGCGACTCTGTCAATACTCTGGCATTTTTCCAAGAATATTTAATACTCACAAAAACCCTGCGAGGTAAATATTATCAATACCCTATTACAGCAAAACTCCCTGAAAGCACTATGTATTCTGAGTTTCCAATTACTCTCCTTCACTTCTTTATTAAATCAATCCCAAGATAGATTTTCCTCTTCTCCACAACATGACAAATATTTATCTCCAACTAGACCCTTCACTCTTGAATTTCATAAATATTTAATAAACACCTGATGATATAGCATTCTTATGGACACCTCAAATTCACCATAATTAAAATTCTTATTCTATCCTTCTGTTCATGTGACTGTCACATCTCAATAAATTGCTAATTTATACTTTCAGTTGCTCAGGGCAAAAATTCAAATGTTATTTTTGACCCTTTTCTTTCTCTCACAGCCTTTATCCAAGCCATCAGCCTATCCTTTTGGTATCATCTTCCAAACACATACAGATCATGGCCAGTTCTTATCACCTCCAACTCTACCACACTAGTCTATATAAGGCCACCATAAAGTTATTGTCCCAACTGTTACACTTTCAGGACTAAGACACAAGGAATAAGACACCAGATGTGAACTGGGATTCTTCTACCAAAGAAGATCACTTTGCTCAAAGACTGTCACTCTATGTCAAAGCCACCAACAAATTTCATCCTATGTATTTGCAATAGACTCCTAACTTATTTTTCTGCTATCCTTACATTTTAGTAACCAGCACACATAAAATGTAAGTCAGGTCACATCTCTCCCCTGCTCAATACCATCCAATTGTTTCCCATCTCCATCAGAATTAAATTAAAAATTTTCACAATTGCCCAAAGACCCAGATGATCTAGCTACCACCACCCTCCCACTACCACTTCAGCTGCATTTTCTTTGCTTGTTTTATATTGCTGTAGCCATACTTTCACCTAACAAATGATAGAACATGTTGGTCATTGTACTTACTGTACTCTCTGCTTGAAATGCTTTCTTCAGATATTCCCTGGCTTCCTCCACCACTTTCATACATTCACTGCACAAATTTTACCTCAACACACACTATCCACACTACACCTGTCAGAATGGCTATGATCAAAAGGACAACAAGTAACAAATGTTGACAAGAATGTGGAGGGAAGGGAATTCTTGTGTACTGTTGGTGGAAAGGCAAATTGGTACATCCACTGTGGATAACAGTATGGACAGTTCTCAAAAAATTAAAAATAGAATGACCATACAATCCAGCAATTCCACTTCTGGGTATTTACCTAAAGAAATGAAAACACTAATTCAAAAAGATTCATACATCCCTAAGTTTACTGCAGAATTATTTACAATAACCAGTATATGAAAGCAACATAAATGTCCATCAATAAATGGATAAAGAAGGAGTAATGTGTGTATATATACATAAAATGGATTACTACTTAGCCATAAAAATAATGAAATCTTGCCATTTCAGGGATAGACCTGGAGGGCATTATGCTAAGTGAAATAAGTCAGACAGAAAAAGACAAATATCATATGATCTCATATGTGGAATCTAAAAAAAAAGCAAAACAAGTGAACAAATAAAACAAAGCAGAAACAGATACAGAGAACAAACTGATAGTTGCCAGAGGGGATAGGCTGGCGGATTGGGCAAAATAGGTGAAGGGGATTAACAGATACAAACTCAGTTATAAAATAAATAAGTCACAGGGACAAGATATACAGCATAAAGGGTATAGTCAATAATACTGTAATAAATTTGTAGAGTGACAAATGGTTACTGGATTTTTCATGGTGATCATTTTGTAATGTATTTGATTGTTGAATCAGTATGTCGTACACCTGAAACTAATGAATATTGTATGTTGACTATACCTCAATAAAAATAAATAAATGACCTGAAATATTTTTACTGGAAAAAATAATTAAAATAGCAACCCAAAACTCACTACATCTGTTCTCTGATTTATGTTCTCCATAACACTTAACACCCAGATATATTATATTATACTTAATGATTTATTGTCTGTAACCCCTACCAGTATATTACTTCTATGAGAGTGGGCATTACTGTCTTTTATTTAAATGATATATTTCCAAAACATAGAAGAGTGTGTGGTGAATATTAGGACTCGATACATATTTATTTATTTAAATAATTTAATAAACAAATGAGCCTCAATAGAAATTTGATCTAAGAAAAATGGAAGAGATTTCTACAAATATTTCCACATTCAATGTGATTATTATTCATGAAGTCAGATATATCCCTTATAAATGCCCAGGGTCTAGTAGGCAAATTCTTCTCAAGATACCATATAGCCAATAAAAGTCACAGGTGACGTTTTTGTTTTCATCTGGAAAAGGTTAAATCATTACAATAGTCTAGATAAATCTCTATCCAAAAGGATTACAAATTATTTATGTAGATACTTCTGTTCTCAAGAAGGTAGAGCATAACTTCTCACTCCTTATGTGGGCAGTGCATGGTAACTTCCTTCCGAAGAATACAGTATGGAAAGGGGGCTGGAGCGGGAAGCAACTTCACAGTTTAAAAACTTGATACACACTACCTGAGCCAGGTGTCAAGAATGACGTCAACAATATTAGAAAATGTAATAGAATGTATTCTTGATATATGATGAAAATGTCACTTGATCTCTGTGGTCTTCCTTTCAAAAACCCATTACCCTAGTCTAATCATGAGAAACATTTTAGACAAATGTCAATTGAGGGACATTCTACAAAATACCTGACCAGTACACCTCAAAATTGCCAAAGTCAACAAAAACCAGAAAAGTATGAGAAATCGTCACGGTCAAGAAAAACCCAAGGAGACATGAAGACTAAATGTAATGTGGGATCCTGAAGGGAGGTCTGGAACAGAAAAAAAAGATATTAGGTAAAACTAAGGAAACCTGAGAAAAGGATAACCTTTGGTCTATTATGAAATATTATTTTAAAATAGTGTATCAATATTAGTACACTGATTATGACAAATGTACCATTAACAAAAGATATTAATAATATAAAAAATTGAGTGTGGGGTACATGGGAGTTCTGTATACTATTTTTGCAACTTTTCCACAAATTTAAAGTTATTCAAAAAAGTTTGTTCGAATTTTATAATAAATTATAATTTTCTTTATAATATTGACATTCTTTTAAAAATTATCTACTCCAGACTTGATACTGCATCCAAAATTCATACAACTTTGATTTTTAGAGTAATGTTTTCCAATAGAACTTTCTGAGATGTTGAAAATCTTCTAACTCTGCACTATCCAATATGGTAGCCAGTAGCCAGACGTGAATATTAAGCATTTGAAAGATGGCTAATATGACCGAAAATTTTAATTTTTAATTGTTTTGTTTATATTAATATGAAAGTAAATTGTCACATACAGGTATTACATTTTTAATGGTGCAGATATAATCAATTATACTTTGGTCACAGAAGTTTTAAGGTTAGTATGACTTATTAGTTCTAGTGTGACTTTTGCTGTTGTTTTGATTCTTCTACAACTTACAGCAATAAGGGGTTATTTTTCCTTAAAAAATATAAGCAAATTGCAGGTGGGCACTTACTTTAAATCATTAGCTCTTATGCAAAAATAGCCTAACAGAAAATAGTATCACTTACTTCTGAATTGCTATAAAAGTGATGATTAAAACTGTGAAAATGATTCTGTATTCTACAGTGTTACATACACAATCAATATAAAGTTGACAAGAGAAAAGAAAAATCAGATAAATATCAAATTGTGCTTTCAGTTACCAAGGGGAAAAAACAAGGATCAAACTTATTAATATATGTATGGAGGTTATTTAATATCTCCAGCTCTTGATAAGTGCATCACACAGTTCAAAAATATGGGAATAAATAGAGTGAATGCTTGCTGAAAAGAGTTTCAAATTTTAAGAAAGGCCAGAAGTTAGAGAGCCCATATATTTATTAGGGGGCAGAAAGAAGCAGAAACAAAAAAAGACAAAATTCTAAACTGTGTAACCCTGGAATACATTCTAAAATATATAAATACAACAAGAGCAAAATACCAGGACTACAATTAAAATTACCTCACAACCGGAACACAGGCAGTGTTTCCAATAGCCATGATTTTTATTGCAATACTAATTTAGGGCGATTTGTTAAAAAGTTAGCAGCATTTCCCTAGATATAACAAATTTTAGAAGAGTTATTCTTCTTTTTATCTCCTTTCCAGTGCATACTTAAATTTTTAGTAGACCATACTGGAAAACAGATAAAATCCAATGATGCATTCTATGGTTATATCTACATTGAGCAAATGTTACTATTATAATCAAACAAAAAAGTCATCACTTCTTTTTCTATGGAATTTAAATAAACGGGCCCTGAAGAATAGTTCCTGAGTGAATTTTATTAAAGATCAGTTTTCTAATGATTTTTTTTTTTGCAAGATCTCTCTAGTGTTTGCTCTTCTGACATCTTTCCCTGGCTGAAATTTTGAAGAAAAACCTAATATATTCTCAGTTCAGAATATCATAACTTTCTAACCCTCTCCTGTGGTTAAAACATATTATTCACTTAAGGTCAGCATTATGAACGTAATCGAAAATATGAGACCTGGGAATGACAATGTGAATCAACTATAAAAATACATCAAAAGCAAGAATAGGCATATTCATCTCCTAGGAAAGTCAGTTTTTATTAAAGATTATTTGCAGAGATACTGGTATATTTTTTCTTCCTTTAAGAAAGCACTATTTTTTCATTATTACTTTTATTCATTATTTGTAGATGTCCTACAAATTAGAAGAAGCAATGGTTAGGTGTTTTTGCCTTGGAATAAACCTAATTTCAATGAATTAATGTTTCTGTCATTAGTTTCAATCAAATGTTTAAATATTTAATATTTAAAATTAAAATATTTAAATAAGAATCATTCTTACTCTAAAGTTACAATGATTCTCTTAGAACCTGCCAGGTACTTTATAATACTTAAAGCATAAGCACAATTTAAGAACACATCTTGCATGTTATTATTGATAATTTTTCAATCAGAATTCAGCATAAATCTATCTCAATATCTCAATGTATGATTAATTCAATAAAGGTTAAACTTTACGTATACAATATATTTTTTTCTAATTCAAATTATAGCATTCCATGATGACAGAGTAAAAATGAGGCTAAATACAGTAATTATGTTTTCTTCTCTACTTATTTGAATTGGCATTTAATGTGACTAATCATAAAAGTAAAATATCAATAATACCAACATTAAAATTAAAGGAAATAAGCAACATGCACATTATTCTATTCAAAGATAACAACTGAATTTATTATACTCTTAATACTAATCTTGCCATCACTTATGAACTCAAAATAATGCCGTTTTATGGCAAAGAAATTGACTCAAAAACTGGTCAAATTACATTTGCTTCATAGATTCCAGCTTTCATCCCTGCAAATGAGGATCACTTAAAGAAGTTTGCTGGAATTACCTCTACAGATTTCCAGGGGCACTGAATTCTGAGATAATAAAAGTATTTAAAAATAAGCATAGGTACTGACTAAACAGAAGTGAGGCAAGCCATAGAGATAATGGAAGGTCACAGAGGGGCCTGGCATTAATTCTTTCATTACTGGATAAAAGAACAGTTTTATGGAGGGGCCACACGTCTTGGAGCCAATACTGAAATACTTCAATATTTTAACAATCTATTGGTCCTTTTTACTGGAAACTTTTTTCTGTTTACTATGCTGTATTTCTTTCCAATAATTCAAGTTATTTTTGTTTTGGGGTTTTTTTGTTTATTTTTTTTCTGCCTCTGTAATCCCTCCTAATCATACAAATGTCCTACTAGACTCCACTTTTGGAAAACTTACTGTTCCAGTTACCTACTGCTGGGTAAAAAAATAATTCACAAGTCAGTGGCTTAAAACAAAATGCATTTTATTATATTTCATGACATTTTCAGCCAGAAATTCAAGTAGAATTTGGCTGGATTATTCAGGTGCTTCACATGGTATTGACTAGAGTCACCTGGTATATTCAGGTGAGCTGGTGGGATAGTTGGAAGACTGGGCTTAACTGGACCCCAGTCCCTCCATACATAGTCTCTGGTTCTTCCCACGTTATCTCTTCATTTAGGTAGCAGGACTTCTTAGGTGGTGGCTCAGGGCTCCAAAAGGAAAGGTTAAGAAACAGGAAGTGGAAGATGTAAATCTCTTAAGGCTTAGAACCAGAAAGTGGAAACGCATCATTTCTACCATATTCAAAGCAGTATCAAATCCTGATTAAAGGGCAGGGATCATTCATCCCACATCTTCACTGGAGTAGTGTTAATAAACAAAATGTAGCTATCTTTAATCTACCACACATGAACTGTTCCTGACTGAATAACCCCACAGTCATTACATAGTAATACTCAGCATTTGCAAAATCAGACAAAATTTGGAGCATCATTAATCACGAGACCCAGACCTGGCCAAGTGGGTGAATATTAGATAAATTCAGGCAGTGATGCCCAGCTCTTTCATAAATTCTTCACCTCCACTCCCACCCTTAAGTGAGAAATTATTGGATCTTTTAAGACACCATTAATAGGTCATGACCTATTGAGAGGTCATTAATAGGTCTTTTGAGGCACCATTAATAGGTCTTGTTTTATATATAAGCCAAGAGGAATCTAGGGAGATCATGTTGAGCCATGGAAAACTGTAATAGATTTTATAGCAGTGGGTTGTTGGACTATCTTAAACAGCATGTCTCTATGATGGGTACTTTCTCAATCCTCTTTGTGCACATCTTTATAAGCCATGTAGAAAGTGACTTCCAGAACTGATATTACCTCTCTCTGGAAGCAAGCTCACAATGTATCTGTGATGGCAACAGTCTAACCCACAGATTTGGGACCTGTTCCTTTATCATTAGGTGAGCTCTCAAAAATAACCAACAACTGAGAAGAGTAGGTCACCTGAATATCCAGAAGTGGGACCCACTTCTTTGCACTTTGAAAATATAAGTAAGTATCACTCCCACAGTTGGAGAAGGGGACAGATTTCTCCTCCTCTGAGTGTCCAATATTTTGCCCCCTACCCCAAAACATTTGCCTGAATGACTCTATCTAAATGGAGCTGAGGGAGAAGTTCTCCTATCCATCCGATCATTTCTGCTGGCTGTTCTTTTGGCATCTCCGTTTCCTGAAAATTAGGTTGTTGTTCTTTTCCTTCAGCAAATTTTCTCAAACAAGACAAGCAACATCCAGGAAACTTTGCCATATTCTTTTGTCTACCTATCCTTTCCCTTTTCTCCTTCTTTCATTCCTACTAGTCATTCTCCAGCAGTTCATCTGGGCAACCTACTATAATATATTTCATCCATGGGACTTCTATACATAACCATAGCTCTTGTACCAACAGCTGTCTCACTGATTTAATACAACAACGGATTATTTCTCACTCACAATATCTATCCCAATCTGTCATTCAGGGAGCCAAGCTAACAGAAGCTCCACAAATGTATACCTCTGGAAATGTGTGTATTCCTTGGTTGCTACAGTAGAGAAAGGGTAGTTCTGGAGATATCACATTTCTCTCCTATGCTCTAGGCCAGAGGTGATAAGTTTCACTTATGTTCACAGTCCATAATCTAGAACTGGTTCCATGTCGCTTCCTTTTGCAGTGATTGGGAGTGTAGTTTCTTTGAGCCAAGAAGAAAAAGAAAACTGAATACAAGTGAGCACACACAATATCAACCATGAATGGTATGGTAAACAATTTCTCTTTTTTTAACAGCAAATTTCAAGCTAAAGTCAAAAGTTGAAGTATTTTATGAATATTCAGATTTATATGGTCTCCTTGACTATAATTGCAAGCCAGGGAAATGAAAACACAAATGAAAGATGGAAAAAAAAATTTTTTAAGTATGGTAATCATATAACATTGACTTCCTTACTTAATTTAGAGCATTGCTCAAATGTCACCTCCTCAGAAGATAAACCTTCTATGACAAACCTTTTCAAAGTTGCAATTGTATCTCACTTTTTCTTGCCTTCTTTATACAATTTCAGTATTTTGTGACATGTGATCATATTATATATTAGTAGCACTTTGCAAAGGGATACTTTTTTTTAAACCTGCTTATCATTTGTCTCTCCATCTAGAATGTAAACTCATTGAGAGCAGACACTTCTCTCTGATTCTCAATCACTTAGAACAATATTTGACCAGTAGGCATCTAATATATATTCACTGAATGA
Source organism: Kogia breviceps (assembly GCF_026419965.1). Lineage (NCBI taxonomy): Eukaryota > Metazoa > Chordata > Mammalia > Artiodactyla > Physeteridae > Kogia > Kogia breviceps. The sequence goes on along the minus strand of NC_081314.1, from coordinate 105,628,667 downwards.
ATAAATGAAAAGAGAAATCCAAAAGAATCAATGTACTACAACATGGCTTCCATGTCAGCAATTCATTCAAACTGTGTTCTCAAAAATAAACGAGAACATTTTCAAATTCAATGTCATTAGTGATCAAATTCTTCATAGTATTATAAAATACTACATAAAAATAACTAGATTCAGTTAGTCTCTCAGGGAAGCCTCTATATACATAGTTAAGCTCTCTGCTTCTTGTGTCAGAAGAATAGATTCACATCCCCACTCCACCATTTACCAACTGCATAGCTGTGAGAATATCATTTAAACTTTCACAGCTTCAGTTGTATCAACTGTAAAATGATGATGCTCATGACATCTGTATAATAATGCTGTTATGAAGATAAAATTCCATGACATATGTGGTACAGTATCATGAGCAATAAAGGTTCATAAGGAGTATTAACAACTCTTATTTTAAAAGATAGTGAATTTTAACTAGGAAAAATAAAGTGTTTCCTTCATTAACTTTGAGTAACTCATACATTATATATAATGTACAATATTTATACTTTTTTAAAAGTTTTGCTTTTTTATGATTAGGGCAATGTATCATCTATAATAAGTATATAATTTATTCAAATTAGGACCTTCTAAGAGTAAAGGGAGGATTTATTAATGATTATACCAGCACTATCATGGTAAAATTCTGTACTTTCCAAAGTAAAGCAAGCTGTATGATCACTCTACATATAATAAAATTGATTTTCAACCATGAATTTTTCACAACTAAATTAAATCAAGTAATCACATAGAAATTGATACCCCTGAAACAGATGAACATACACCAATGGTGCTATATCTAAATCTGCCACTAAACTGAATTCAATGAAGTGCTAACAATTTATATTTTTTTTACATTCAAAAAATATAATTCTATGTCTGCATAGTTTCAATCCTGCTAAAATTATAGGATTCTTTAACTCAGTGAGAACAATTTTCACAAATTCATGTTATATTCTTTGTACTTTAAGAACCATTCTATTATCTCAAACTCATTCCTTCTTTAGTGCTAATTTAGAAGCAATATCAGATGCAACAGAGGTTGAATTGAAAACTTCTTTAAAAAAAGGTTACCATCCAACTGAAATGGAACAACTCAAAATCTTTTTCAATAGAACTAACCATTGAGAATATGCTTTTTTAATGTTCTTCTGACTCTTGAAACTTGAAATGCTAAATAAAACTGATCTTTCAAGCTGATGGATTTAAAAGGGAATTTTGGACAGTAAATTAACTTTTGTATAGATTCCACTTCCCCAGAATAGAGGAAATACATCATTTATTTTGGAAAAAAAAAATCTAAGTGAAATAAAATTGAATAACATATCTTGCTCCTTAAACAATGTAAATGAAGATTTGGGAATCTTGGCAGGCACAAATCAATGAAGACAATTTAACTGGATTAGCTATGCAAAAATATAACTTTGGTCCTAGGTAATGCCTGACTATTATTACAATGATCAAGTTAATTAGACTAACATAACATATTGTTGCCTTTTCCTTTCTTTATAATTAGCAAAGCACTGTCCTCTGGATAATTTTTTAAAATTATGCTAATATTCACAAGTGCTAAAATAATCAGAAAAATCGAAACAGGAAATTTATTCAACAAATACATATTTACAATTCAACAAATATATATTTACAGTCTTCTAAAACTAAACTGCAATATGATGTATGCCTCTCTCCCACATCGAAACAAACGAAGACTTTATAACAAATATATGATAAATGAAATTACCTATCTATAAAGTTATGGCTCAGAATAAACTCACACTACAATGTAAATATTTTAAAATATATATTCAAAAGGCAATTGTGTTTTCTCTGGCTATTGGAAAGCAGTAATACTAAAATGTACTAAACAGATATTAATCTCTAAGCATGTGAACCATAATAATTTATTATGTGAACTGAAAATGAAAGGAGTGGAAGGAGAGGGATGGGCAGAGTGAGCCCCTTTAGAGGAGAGGCGATCAGTATGAAAGTACCTGGATGTGAGAATAAAACCTCTTTATGCCCTTTTAGAGATTAAGGCGTAGAACTGAAGAAGATAAAGAAGTCCTCTGTGGATTCCTCAAACAATGTTGGGCCATACATGATAACTTGAGATGAAAATTAATCTCTATTTTGCAAAGCTTTTATTACTCTGTGATAGTCAGCTGACAGTCTTGGTTGCTCTTTGTAATGGAATGTTCTGTCTTGTCATTCACTGTTAGAGGAAGGGAATGATCATGTTAACCACAGCTAGGGTCCCATTTGAAATCTTCACACCTAATGAGAGAATTTAAAAATTAAGGAGGTAGATAGAAGAAACAAAAATTTCAGAATGAAAATTTTGATGTGGCAGGGGCTGGGCACATGCTCATCAAATTCATTTTCTGTTCTTTGTGGACACAGATTATATTTACCACCTTCTTTTGAAATTAAATGTGTCTTAAGGCTAAGTTCTAGTCAATGGAGTATGAGTGGAAGTGATATTTAGGTCAGAACACATAAATCTCTCACACACAACCTCATCCTCTTTACTTTTCCAACAGCTTTATACAGATGAGCAGAGTAATATTGGATCCATGTGCTGAAAATGGTAGAGCCACAAGATGGGAATGGCTGAGTCCCTGTTTCATGACTTGGAAGAAAGACACACACCAAAGAAGAACTCTCAATAGGGGCTTTACAAGAATGACTACTTCTATCGTATTTAAGCTATTGTGTATATTCAGGTGTGTTTACTAGTGCAGCAATGGTCACCTGCCTAATACAAAAGTTGTTTGTGGAAGTGGGTGCTTCATTTGATTTACTTAGCCCTCTTTTTCTTTGAAAATGAGCTATTGGATCTGACCATCAGGTAGTCACAGGTGAACTTCAAGAAAGCAGTTTTAGTAAAAAGGTAAGGATGCATCATAAAGGAGAGTCCAGGAATTCAAGATTAGTGTTGGGTACAAGGAGGCTTTAAAGAAAATAATTCTGTAGTCTAGAAATAAAACTAAGAATTTAACCAGACAGAAAGGCAAGAATAATGAAAAACATTGCCTTATCTTTATTTTTAGAATGCGGGTGGCTTGAAAGCATTCATAGACCATGGAAATAGACAAATATAGAGGAAAAAGTAGTATTATATGAAAAGCAAGGATAAAATTGATGAAACAATGAGTTGGATAATGCAGATTGGTAGATGTGAGATAATGGGAGAAATATTAGATGTGGAAAAGACAAAGTAGGAAGTAAAGATGAGCAGAAATACATGCACATATATACATACAAATATTTATATATATATACACACACACACATATAACATAGGAAGTGAAGATACGGCTGAGAGTTAGACTCTTGGAGATACAGGAGGTTTGAGGAATGAGCAATAGAGAGTATAAAAAGAGCAGAATAGGAAAAGCTCAACATATCTGATGGCCTAAACAAAATTGCAAGCATAACTTCACAGTGGAAATTTTCAAGTAAAAGAAAAATGTAGCTAATAACTTATGGGTTTGGTTTTAAAAGAAATTTGTATGCTAGAGTACATTATTAATCTTCTGCCAAGTACCATATCATCAGAGGAGCAAAATAACAGTCAAAAATGGCAGATTAAATTAGTATAGATTTTATGTCAAATATATTTGACTATATTCTAATTCTCTGAAAATTCATAATGTATGTATGGATTATACTGTAACTCTCAGTAACCAAACTAATTCCAATTTACCATTCCATGTGAACCAGAGTTTACTGTGTATTAAAATGCATAACTAATATGATTCAATGGTCTATGAACGTGTCAATTATTTTCAGAATGTGCTTGAGGAATCTAAAATTGCCTCAAGGATTTTATAATTGTAGACATATTCTAGGAAATGTACCGATAAATCCCTAGTTTAAAATTGTTCACGTTTTTAAGATTCAGACTGATTCACCTAGAGAGTAAAAATGAGTGGATAGTTTTCAAGAATTAGACCAAATATCTTAATCCTTGAAATATACCCTTAAAGGCAAACATTTTCATCAAAATGCTCATAAACTCACAACATAATACTGTTATTTCCTGTCTATCATTTCCCTTCTCACATTGTTTTGGAAATAGGGTTTTTCTCATTCATAACCTCTATTATCATGGCATTATTTTGAGAGGCATTTTATATATATACATGCCCCTAGTAAAGTATTTTTCAATTATCCAATAAATCATTTCTAGAATGTTTTAGTGACTTTCTATACCTCTCAAAATAATCTAGAAAATCGGTTACCTCATTATAGTGTACAACATGTATATGGAACAACATATAGAATTTGTCAAATAGATTACTTTTTATCACATGTACTCTTAATCTAAAACTAAGAAATTGTGATTCCTTTCCAGTTAGTTTTGTTTAACTCCCAGAGACATTGCAAATTTCCCCTTGGTTATCTCTGAGGCATATAACCTATTATTCTAAAAATGAAGTCATAAAGATACTGCATTAAAATTCCAGTTCATAAATATGTATCCTTATCAATATATCATTGGGTATTGGGATATTTCTCTGGCTGTGGCTAATTATTGGAAAATGTGTTAAAGGGGAACACATCTGGATAGTGTATATGAGTCTGAGCAGCAGTACCTCAGAAATGGAATGTGTTCCCCTAGAGAAATATGTCAGGAATATGCTTCCACCAAACTGTTCTCTTTGATTATATGGAGCAAAGTTATCCCCACTAAAATACTGGCTTTCTTTAATCTAAACAATCAGAATTGTCTGCTTTTCCCTCAGATGAATGGCACAGAGGCTTGAAAACAAAATGTTATTATTAGAAGGTGACTCAAGAAAACACTTCAGCGGTTGTCCTAAGCAAACACTCCAAGCAAAGTCCCATAACACTTATTAATTACAGTAAAACTTTTTGTCCTTTCTATCTTAAACAATGAAGATACTATCAGGATATAGCCTAAAGTTTGAACAGGAAAACCTCCTAAGCCATTTTAGCAGGGGGCAGGAAACTAAGAATTTTTGGTGGTGTAACACAGAACTCTGCCTCAGTGTGGCTACAACATTCTCCTGTTTAGCATAGACAAGGCAGATGGGAAAACTTTCTTACAGAATTTTATATCACTGTGTGCAAATTTTATATCCATTTTTAAAAATCATGTAAATTTAACCTGGAAAGCAATATGTATTATCATAATATAGGCGAAATATTATATTATAAACAGTTACTAGGTACTTGAATCAGCATATATCAATTCTGTTTCTGGTTTTTGATAATAATGAAACTTACCTTCAGTTTCCCTATTAGTAAATTGCAATAGCATACCAAATAAAATATAAATGAATGTTTAATTTGATACAGTATGCTACAACAGGGTTTATATATTAGCCAGTTTACATATTCCAATTTCATTTGATGGAAATTAAATACAAAACATTTACAACGATGTGCAAATGTATTTATTTGAATGACCAGAACCCATAAGAAGGTAAGGGCTTCCTCCTGTACTATAACTTAATTTCCTGTAACAATAATTTGTTCTTTTACAGGAGCTAAGCAGATGACCAATTTTGACCACTGTGGACAATTTTTCAAACCTGACACACTTTATGCCTCTATTATTTTAAGTTGTTCCAGAATATCTTCTGTTCAAAATTCATATCAAGCTTAATTCATATGTAGCCTCTTGCCTAAAGTCATGACTGATCTACTCCCAAAACGAATTATTTTTTCAGGTTGTATTGCCTTTTAAATGTTTATCTATAAAAATTTCGTCTTATGTAAGTTCTTTCATATCACAGAGGTAAGAATCTATTCTTCAGTCTTTAAAATTATACAAGAAAATATGTGTCCCAAATTTAGTTGAAATTTTTCCTCAATACTTTAGAGATTTTTAAAATCTAACATTTAATACTTGTTGAAGTTGAGATCTCATTTTGATTTTTTTCTAAATAAGTTATGAATTGTCCTAATTTTACTAATTAAATATTCCATTACACCCCTCCATTTGAAAGCCACCGTGACTATACTAACGTTCATCTACTCATGTTTATTTTGTGATTTTCCGTAATGCTGCAATTTTTTATTTGTCCTTCAGTTCTGTTATTATATTATTTTCATTACAACACTTTAAAAAAAGTTTTGATAGCTCGGAGGACAAATTCAAATCCTTCCTCTTCCTAGGCCTGCATTTTCTTCTCTCTAAAATTTGTCTGGCCTGTACTTACACAATCACACTTCTATCTGCAAATGTAAGACGTATTCAAAACACCATTCAATTTCCAAAGAAAGCAACTGTTGCAATTTTGATTAGGAGAGTAATAACTTTATAGACTAACATGCAATATAACTGATACCTTTAAAGTATAGAGTTTTGTATCTACTAAACTGGTTTATATTTCTATTCATTTAGGACTACTTTTATTCCCTTCAATAGTGTTTTGTAATTTTTCCAAAAAAGGGCCTATGCATTTCTTATTATGTTACTAGACAGTCTATAATTTTTTTCTCAATTGTTTAGGGATCTCTTCTATTACATTTTTTAATTGGTTACTCTTGTATAGGCAAATTATTGATTTTCTTATTTTGATCTAGCTTCTGGCCACTTTGCTGGACTATTTTTTTTTAAGATTTATTTATTATTTATTTATTTATTTTATTTCTTTTTGGTTGCATCAGGTCTTAGCTGCAGTATGTGGGACCTTTGTTGAGGCATGAGGGATCTTTCACTGCAGCGAGTGGGCTTCTCTCTAGTTGTGGTGTGTGGGATTTTTTCTCTTCTCTAGTTGTGGCGCACAGGATCCAGGGTGCATGGGCTCTGTAGCTGTGGTGCGCAGGTCCCAGAGCGCATGGGCTCTGTAGTTTGCAGCATACGGGCTCTCTAGTTGAGGCGCGCAAGCTCAGTAGGTGTGGTGCGCAGGCTTAGTTGACCCGCAGCATGTGGGATCTTAGTTCCCCAACCAGGGATGGAACCCGCGTCCCCTGCATTGGGAGGCAGATTCTTTACCACCAGACCACCAGGGAAAGTCCCTGATCTTTTTTTTTTTTTTTTTTTTTCCTGAACTATCTTAAATCACATTTTTTTGTTAGTTGATTGTATTGAGTTTTCTATGGAAACAAGCATATCATCTGAAAATAATGAGAATTTAACTTTCCCTTTACAATATTCATACTTCACATGTTTTTCTCTCCTTAACATATCTTTTAGGACTGCCACTATCACCTTGAATATTAGTAAAACAAGTGGCATCTTTTTCTTATTTGTGACTTTGATTAGAATAAATCTACTATTTGATAAATATAATGTTTAGTGTAAATTTCTCGTATAAAAATTTTCTCAAAATTTTGAAAGTTTGTTTGGAACCCTTGTTTCTTTCTTCCCTTTTTTTTTTCCCTTCTGTGATGTGAAACAATATGTCATTGTGGTTTAATTTGCATTTTCTTGATGAGTAATGATATTGAACACTTTTTCATGTGCTTTTGGCCATTATTATATCTTCTTTTTTTGAGATATAATTGACATGTAACATTATATTAGTTTCAGGTTATAACATAATGCTTCAATACATGTATACATGTACAATGATCACCACAATAAGTCTAGTTAACATCCATCACCACATACAGTTTCATTTATTTTCTTTGTAGTGAAAACTTTTAAGATCTACTCTATTAGCAACTTTCAAATATACAATACAGTACTGTTAATATAGTCACCATGCTATATATTACATCCACAAGACATTTATTTTGGAACTAAAAGCTTGTACCTTTTGCATAACTTCCCCCTTTTCACCCATTCCTCACTCCTACCTCTAGCAACCACCAATCTGTTCTCTGTATCTATGAGTTTGGTGTTTTGGTTTTTGTTTTGCTTTGTTTTTAGATTCCACATATAAGTGAAATCATATGTTATTTGTCTTTCTCTGTCTGGTCCATTTCACTTAGCATAATGCCCTCAAGGTTCATCCATGTTGTTGCAAATGGCAGGATTTTCTTATTTTTTATGGCTGAATAATGTTCCACTATATATACCACATTTTCCTTATCCATTCATCCACTGATGGACACTTACGTTTCCATGTCTTGGCTATTCTAAATAATGCTGCAATAAACATGGAGATGTAGATATCTTTTTTGAGTTAGTCTTATTGCTTCCCTTGAATAAATACCCAGAAGTGTAACTGTGGGATCATATGTTCTAGTTTTAATTTTTTGAAGAATCCTTGTTTCTCAGAACATTTGCTATATTGTGTATTTACTCATGTTAACTTCTTGGTAAATCCAAGGAAAATATCACAGTGAGTTACGTTGATAACACTGTCTAATGATCAATCTTGCATTTCGGATTAATGCTTACTTCTTCAGGAAGCTTCTTCTTCAAGCATGCCTGATATGAAAGTTGAGGACACTTTATTTAGAAATGCTGAATTAATATACACAAATTAATTTGGCCTATATTTTAATTTGCTTTTGCTATCTTTGTAGAGTTTTGAGTTATCTTATCTTGAAAAATTAAATGATTAATTTTTCAACTTTTCCATGCTTTAAAAGAGTTTTACATTGTGAATTATCTTCCCTTAAATGTAATCTGGACATGTAAATTTTTATAATCTTTATGTTTCTTTTAAGAGTAGGATTTTTATTATATTCTAAATTTCTTCCAGTTATTAGTTTATACTTATTTTTCATTTCTGAAAAATCTGTATTGTATACCTTTTCATGAAAATATCTTTTTTAGTGTTTTAGTTAATGAAAAATTTTGTACAGAAAATAGGCAATTCTCTGACAAGTATTACTCTGTACTCGTGGATATGTTTTCTTATTTTTTTCCAGTTTTAATGAGATATAATTGACATATAACATTGTATAACTTTAAGGTGTACAATGTGATCATTTGTTACACATACAGTGAAATTATTACTACGATAAACAGTTAGTTAACATATCCATCACCTCACGTAATTACAGCATTTTGGCTTTTTGTTTGTGTGTGTGTGTGTTTGTGTGTGTGTGATCAGGATATTTAAATTTTATTCCCTTAGCAATTTTCATGTATATAATACTCCATTGTTAAGTATACTCACCATGCTGAAAATCAGAACCCTAGATTTTATTCAGCTTCTAACTGGAAGTTGTTTCCTTTGACCAACACCTTTCCATTTCTTCTACCCTCCCCAAACCCTGGCAAGCACCATTCTACGTGCTGCATGAATTTGGATTTTTTAAAAAAATTCCACATAGGAGATCTACACTATTTGCCTTGCTCTCACTTATTTCACTTAGTATACTGCCCTCAAGGTTTATCCAATTTTGTTGTTTCTTCCACTGTCTCTGGGTTTGGCCATGTGATTGCTTTGGGCAGTGGGACTTTAGCAAGCATAACATAAGCAGAAATTGTAAAGTTCTCATACATTGGGGCTTGCCCTGTCTGGAATTTGTTTGAAACTAGGCACCATGTGAAGCTCACTGAGGAGCCTTATTCAAGAAATCTTGTCTGCATCTGAACTTGATTTGATGAATGTAATTAGGAAACTCAACTTTTGGAGGAAGTTGAACATATTTCCCCATGAAAGAGATTTAAATTAGTGCAGCCAGAGAATGAAACAAAACAAATTGTTTTCAGGATGGTAATCATATTTCCCCTTTTTGCATCTATGCCCTTGTCCATTTCTTCCCACAGATCTGAGACTGGCCATGAAGTGCTTTGGCCAATGGAACCATATCAAATGTGATGCAGCAAGAAGCTTGAAGAGTGTTTGCTCACAGGGTTTATCCTCTCTTGTGCTTTTGAAATGCAATTATCATGTGAAGTAACTCAAGGCAACCATGACACATGAATGAGGTCATCCAGGATCAACAAGCCGCTAGCTGACCCAGCAGATAAATACAGCTACATGAATGAGCTAGGCAAGTCCAGCAGAGGAATGCCAAGCTAAGCTCAGACCAAGTTCCCAAACCAAAGAATCCAAAGAATCATGAGCTACCAAACAGTTGTTTTAGGCCACTAAATTTTGGGATATTTAGCAAAAACTATCAATGTAACACAAACCCTATATGTCACCTTGGCTAGTCCATAGTAAAATCCTGACAATAATTGCAACCAGAAAATAGCTTTCTGCCTCTGTTAGAAAAAAAAAAAATGTATACAGCATAGTTTCTATTTTTTCAGACTTATTCTTAAAAATATTTTATTTTAACAATAAATACTTTATAGATAACTGAGGAAATATAATTTTCTAATATTACTTTTACTGACATTAACTATTAATGCTTTGTTTTCTTTTCAGTTCATGTTAATTGAAAATACGTCATAAAGAAAATGTATGACAATTTAATGAAGTCAATGAATAAACAGACCTTTAAAAAAATAAGATGCAGTGCTATTTCTCCAACAGCTGATAAGCAACCACTGCAGGTTTCCACACATCTATTGGATTTTCCAAGAAAACAAGTTACCATAGCAACTCCAAAATCATATGCTATACTTTTAGACTATTACTAGTCACTAATATTTCTTCAAATGTGAATACATGTATAAATATATCAACTCATGATTAAACACATTGATTTGTGATAAATTAGGATGTAACACTTGTAACGCTGCTGCTTTTTAAAATAAATACAGTATCCTGATCCAAATACTTTTAATCATTTCAACTGCAGAAACAAGTATCTAGAAAGCCAGCTATGCAATGGATCTCAGAGTCCTAATATTATTAAAAAAAAACTCTACTGATCCTATTATCCCCAAATCAGAGATTGAAAGCAGCCCTGGGAGGACCAAGAAAAAATATCAAATAGGAATTCTTAATAAATACATCAGAACTCTGGACCTCATTTCCCACTTCCCAACCATTACTTAAAGGAAAAGAAGAGGCAACAAGTATAAACGTGGGGGAAGAAGCAAACCCAGTACTGTAAGGCATACTTTGTTTTATTGCACTTCACTTTATCGTGCTTTGTAGATACTGTATTTTTTATAAATTGAAGGTTTGTGGCAACCCTACATCGAACAGGTCTATCAGTGCCATTTTTCCAACAGCATCGCTCACTTTGTGTCTCCGCATCACTTTTTGATAAATCCCTCAATATTTCAAACTTTTTCAGTATTATTATATTTGTTACGGCGATCTGTGATCAGTGATTTTTGATGTTACTATTGCAAAAAGATTATGACTTACTGAAAGCTCAAATGAGGATTAGCATTTTTTAGCAATAAAGTTTTTTTTTTTTTTTTTTTTTTAATTAAAGTATGGGGACTTTCCTCGTGGCACAGTGGTTAAGAATCTGTCTGCTAATGCAGGGGACACGGGTTCAAGCCCTGGTCCAGGGAGATACCACATACCGCGGAGCAACTAAGCCCCGTGTGCCACAACTACTGAGCCTGTGCTCTAGATATCGTGAGCCACAACTACTGAAGCCTGAACCTAGAACCTGTGCTCTGCAACAAAAGAAGCCACCGCAATGAGAAGCCCACACACCACAACAAAGAGTAGCCCCCACTCGCCACAATGAGAGAAAGCCCGTGCACAGCAACGAAGACCCAGCAACGCAGCCAAAAATAAATTAATTTAGAAAAGTACGACTTCCTTAAAAAAAATTAATTAATTAAGGTATGGACATTGTTTTTTTAGACGTAATGCTATTGCACATTTAATAGACTCCAATATAGTGTAAACCTAACTTTTATATGCACTGGGAAACCAAAATATTCATGTGACTCACTTTATTACATTATTCATTTATTGCAGTGGTCTGGAACTAAACACACACTTTCTACACTGTGACTCAATACCTACTAACTTTCCACTCCAACCCCTTCCCTCTCACCTGTCCCTCTACGTACTCTTCCTCTACCTTAGGGTCCACAAAACTGCCAGAGCCTTTTATTGTGGCTCCCTGAACAGTGATATGACCCATCCCCCCATGTCTACTCAAAGACTGTTATGGAAAATTATAGTTCTAACATTCCTATAAATCGGTGTAACTGAAAAGCTACACAATGAAAAACACTTCCTCTTTAAAGAATTTCTATAATGCATGTAATACCCAGTAGAAAATGAGCTAAGGGTTGAGTTTTATATATCAATGTTATGAATATTGTTGAAATAAAGCATGGTATTCATAAAGCTTAGTCTTGGTCTAAAAGTATTGTGCTATTCTTATTTTTGTGGGTAAAGTAAATAAAATTGTAACTTTTATTCTCAAATATATAAAGTAATTTTGACAAACTTTTGGTTTTATGCAAAGCCTCAAATTATACTGAAAGAAAATGTAATCAGCTCTACTCTACGTTTGTTTTAATTCCTCCACAAATGAAGCATTGTCGCTCTTCCCTTAGGTCAAATCCTATCCATTTGGTTCTTGGTCTCAAACTCCATAATTTACTTTTTTTCATTTAAGATTTTAATGTACTCTAATTTTTTTTACTTTAACTTTTTTCTCTCCTCACCTCTCTGTTTATCCCACTCTTCCTTTCTTCTTTTGTGTTCAATATCTAGATAATCAGTCACTTTTTGGAAAATCAGACATGCTCATACAGGGTGATTTTTTATGTAAAAATGCTTATATTATTAGAATGGCTTTTTTAAAGCAGCCTGATAATAAATTTCCTGCTACAATCTAAAAGAGCTTTAAAGCTCTATCATATGGGAAAATATATTCTTGTTCACATTTACCATTTCTGGATTTTGCATGTGACTCTAACATTTGTTCTTTCACCTAGCTAATATTTACTGATCACAAAGTGTAAAGCCAGAAGTGTTGTTAAAAAAAAATACTGTTCTCAAAAGTTTCAAGTTTAGGAAGTTAAAGTCCATGACTGCAAATATTTGCTTCAACCATGATGAGCACAAAACTGAAAAGGACCTCAGCCCCCAAGTCCTCCTGAAGGCCTGAAGGATGCCTTGAAGGTTGTCAGTCACCAAATATTAGTCACCTACCACATTCAGACCCGGGAGAAGGTTACAAGGTATCCAGTGGTAAACAAAACAAACATGGTCCTTACAGCTTGAGAGGGAAGATGTAGCAGGAGGGGTAGGGGATAAAAGAGGAAGGAAATCAAGACAAGAGAAAGACATTCAGAGTTGGGAAGCCATGAAAAAGCATGATAAATATCAAAATGGAAAGGTCTGTTTTTAGTCTCAGTCTGTTTTGTCTGATTCTTTTTGTGTTGTGAGGCCCTTGGAGTATGAACGGAACACCATAGATGCAGGGTTAAAGAAAAATTAGAAAAACATTCAGTAGACTCTTCTCAAAGGGGTTTCTATAGAGTGAAGGGAATAACAATATTTTTCTTACAAGCAGTCAGTGATTTGTACTGCTTGTACAAAGTCCATGAGCAGAGTTAAAGAGAGAAGAGATCATAAGCCAAGAAGAGATAGTTAAGGTATTGTATGGGCACACTCACAGTCCCTATGTGTTCCCCTGGACCGACCAACCACAGCAGCAGTAAAACACCAAACAGTTGTAAGAAAAATTTAAATAAGAATTAAAAATTAGTCTGACTTTTTATGCCAGGATGGGTGAAACTGCTTTTTTTCACATTGTTTTGAAATATATTGCCTTAGAGTGTGTCAGCTCAACTCAGTATTGTGCCTACCTGACAGTTCATTCTTTATTCACTCAGCAAATAATATTTTAAGCTCTTATTATATGATAGTTTTTGTCTTCCATGCAGAGGTTCCAGCGATGGATAAAAAAAGCATCATTTACAAGGAAGCAAAATAAATAAACAAAAAACATAGTAATTCAGATACTGATGTTTTCTAAAGGAAAAAAAATAAAGCAGAAAGGGAGATAGACATTGCAGTCATGAAGATATAACACTTTAGGCAGAGATGGAGAGGGAAGGCACTACTGAGGAGATGCTTTAAAACCTGAAGGAAAAGAGAAAGTGAAATATGTGGATACTGGAAAGAAGTGCATTCCAGGCAGATGAAAGAACAAGGAACAATGCCCTGAATCATGCATGGGCTTGGCAAGCACAAAAGAACCGTAATGAGGCCAACCAGGAGGAGGAGGAGGATAGCCCCTAAGTGATATGCAAACTCTCTGTGGATTTTGAGCAGGAATGGCATAATCTTGCCTTGACAGGATGGCTTTGGCAAGGGTTTTGCATGTAGACTTAAAAAGGAACTAGGGTGGGAGGGAGAAGTAGGAAGCTATTAGATACAAATACAGGCAAAAGATGATGACTTAGATTAAGGTTAAAACTATGCAAGGGTTCAGAAAGGGCTACTTTCATTACTAACCAACTTAAAGAATAAAGGAAGTTTAAAAGTCCAGTTAAGTTACTACACTGATAAAGTTCAGGGAAATAATCATGAGTCTCATGTCTCCTTCCATGAGAAGAGTCTAAAAATATGTATTCTACTTCCTCATGTAGAAGTTATATAGGAGGAGTTAGGCTACAGTTGGTAAAATGAGAGACATTCTTCTCCCCTCCTTGTTTAAGGAACTACCAAACACAAAAATGGGAAGTTGAGTCATGAAAAGATAAGCCTGGCTTCCAAAGTGATAAGAAATGAAGGCATCCAAAATCACAGAAATACCTTTTGCAGGTTCACAGGCTGTGCAGTAAAGAAGGAAAAGCAGGGAATCTGAAGCCAGACAAACTGGGCTCACCTGCTCTGTGACTTGAGAAAGTCACATAACATCTCTTTTTAAATGTGTGTAATCATGACCCACCACATAGGGCTGGTTGTGCTTATTAAACAAGTTAATATGTGAAATTATTCGAACAACGTCTGGAACATGGAAACAGTCATTTAAATGCTAGCTAGAATTTTATCTTTCCTGAGGCTAAAGAGAAAAGCTTCATTGTTTAATTCATTATTTTCTTCCAGAATTCAGCCTACTTTAAACCCCATGAGAACACTATCCCTGAAGTACCAATTAATGAAGCAAAAGAGAAATTTAGGATTAGAAGTCAAATATTCCTTGAATTCAGATATCTCACTGGAAAAACTACAGCCCAGAGTTGCATTAAAATTTCCAAAATATATGGAATTGAGAGTACTAATAAAGGAAAGCACTTTAGATCAGTACTTTACACATAGTAAACACTCAATACTGTAACTATTTGTTAAATGAATTATATTTTTCAATTCATTTTTAAAATTTTCTATGTGTCTGTCAGAAATTGATTTTAAAAACTCATTTTAGTCTCTTTTAGATTCTCAAAAAAAGATCTACTGTAGTTGTATTTTTTCCCTAAACTTTATAGCTATGGGATGTGATTTTATCAAGTAAACAATACTAATTTAATACAGTCTCAAAAAGTGCGAACAAAGTAGTACTGGATTTAAAATAGAATAATTTTTTTTAAATGTGTTTATTGATTTTACAGAAAAGTGGGACTTTATTATTAAAGTTGGAAACAAAATCTTTTATTAGGTGCCACACATTTGGTTCATGCTAATTTATCTTTGGCTCTTTAATGACAATGAGTTAAGAACTGAAGTGGGAAAATATTTCTTTAAATTCTATCTAGTATCATTCAGTTTCAAAGTGCTATTTTTCCACAATCAATATTTATATTTTATCTGAATTTCTATTTATTTTTCCCATTCTCTGAGCAGTAAAGCAACATGCCAGTTTACCTTTTAGAAGATAGCTGTAATGTTAGGTAATTAGAAGACTATTTATATATATACACACACAAGAAAATAGATTTTCACATCTATTGTCATTTAGAATAATTTCTTTTATTTATATTATTTTGTCCTGCCTTATTCATCATCCTCTCTCAAAACCAAATTATAAGATATTTAAATTTCAACAAATCATTTTAAATTTGCATATTTATATTTATAATCAGAGATTCAGACTATATCTGCACATATTTTCTTTTACACTGAAGCATAGAAGCATATCTAAGTTAACAAATTACATCATTTGTACCAGAACTATATGCAAAACTGACTCATTACAAAGTCTTTTAGCCTTGATTCAAATTTTATATATAGTTGGCCCTTGAGCAACATGAGTTTTAACTGCATAGGTCCACTTACACATGGATTTTCTTCAATACATACATACTACAGCACTTATGATCTGAGGTTGGTTGAATCTACAGATGTGAATAGGGAGGAAGGACCATAAAGTTACATGCAGATTTTCAACTGTGGGGGGGTTAGCACCCCAAACTGGCATTGTTCAAGGGTCAACTAAATATATATCTATACCTTTCAGTTACTAATAGCACCTTTTAGGGGGAAATATATTATTCTAAAATGTTTTTTCCCCGAAGGAACCTAGCATGGTGCCTCTTTTAAAAAACTTGCTCAATTATATGTTAGATGTATGAATGACAGTAAACATTTCTGGGGGGCTAAATAAATAAATAATATGCCATAATACTATCACTCATGTGATTGTTGGTAAGCTCAAATAAGATTATATAAATAAATGCTATATAAACAGTAAAACCTATGCACATTACTTATTTTGTAGTTAATTTCTTATGCAATATTTCCAGTTGTTTTTCAAATGAATAACTAGAATAGTGTTACGAAGAAACATCAAGCTCAAAATAGAGTCACTTGTGCTAAGCCCCACCAAGACTTACTACCTAATGTAATTGCAGTCTCTCCTTGGAGTGAAATTTTCAACCAATCAGTCTGGAAAATCCTGATAGACTAAATTATGTCTAAAGATAAAAGTTAAAAACCAATGTACGTTTCTATATAGTATACTAATTCAGTAGTTTGGGGTTTTTTTGTTTTTTTATGCTTTTTTTGTTTTTAATTAATTTTTTAATTTTTATTTTATTTTTGGCTGTGTTGGGTCTTTGTTACTGTGCATGGGCATTCTCTAGTTACGGGGAGAAGGGGCTACTCTTCGTTGCAGTGCACGGGCTTCTCATTGTGGTAGCTTCTCTTGTTGCGGAGCACGGGCTCTAGGCACACAAGCTTCAGTAGTTGTGGCATGCGGGCTTCAGCAGTTGTGGCTTTCAGACTCTAGAGCACAGGCTCAGTGGTTGTGGCATACAGGCTTAGTTGCTCCGTGGCATGTGGGATTTTCCTGGACCAGAGCTCGAACCTATGTCCCCTGCATTGGCAGGCGTATTCTTAACCACTGCACCACCAGGGAAGCCCAGTAGTTTGTGTTTTGTTTGTTTGTTTTCTTTTTCCCCACAAATCTAACTAGCATTCACTTAGTTACAGGCCCAGTTGATTATCTCAATGATAAATGTAATTGCACCACACATCTCACTTTCATCCTTATCTCTGGTATAATAGATATAACCATCTTTCCAAAGGAAACCAACCTAAATGCACTTCTTTATTTTAACAAACACAGAATAAAATTACTAAATGTTATTTTTTCAGAGCTTCTCCCTGACTTTGTTAGATTTTTTTCTGACTTTATTTTGGAGATCAAATAAAAATTAAAGATAAGTAAGAAGAATTAGAATTATATTATTGAGTAATGAAGATACGGGTATAGTTTCAGCATGAGCTTCAGCTATTATCTCTCTTTGTGTTTCACATGTCTTTATATCCAGTATTTTATCCATATCTGAGCAGCTTCCACAATTATAAAACCTCTCTTTTGCATTTGTACAATATGTCTTCTTCTTAGAGATTGGTTTATGAGTTTGAAAATAAGCCTAGAGCCACTATTCTTAAAAGCCCTACAGGACAATATAATCAGTTTGGGTCTTATAGTAGAAAAAAATAGTTCCTCTCTATTTTTCCTGTTACTTTCTTATCCACAATGATTTTTATACCTCATATATATGACCAGAGATATTGTCCGTCCATACGAATGAAGTTAAATTTATCTAACCTTTCAACAGTTTTTGTTAGGTACATACCATGGGCCAACAACAAAGGGAGTATCTATCTCCTAACCTAAAGAATTTCCTATAAGCTCAGGGGAGGAGTCAGGTACATGGATAAAAACAGTCTTTCTGCACTTTAATGATTTAATAAAACAGCTATAGAAGGAGAATACATGAAGTACTATGGTAGCAAAAAAAAAGGGGGAAATTTAGTTTGTCTGTTTGAAAAGGGAAAAGCTTCAAAGATAATATTTAACTGCATGTTGTATGATGATTAGGAGTTTACCAGATTGCAAAGGTAGTGATGGACGATTATTGAGGCAGAGAGAATATATACAAAGGTACAGAGGCATAAAAGTGACTGGCTTTTTCTTTCCAAATTCTTCACCCTTCCTTGATTTATACACTTGCTGTGGTGTCATCTTAGGCAGTAGGTACTTCTTCAATCCTTGGCTCTGGGCCTGACCATTTGACTTACTTCGACTAATGAAATATGGGATAAAACAATAGTGCTAATGCTAAGAGGCATCATATATTTTTAATCATTCTCATATGCTCTCCATGAAAACAATAAGTTGGTTGAAAGAAGAAGGCAGAGAAAACCCAGAGCTTAAACACTGCAGTCTAGAGTAGAGGTGCCTAAGTCAATTATGTGAGAAATAAATGTTTATAATTTTAAGTTACTGGAGTTTGAGGTTTTATTTTATGCAACAAAACCATATTATTATAGCACAAAAAAATATCAGGAAGAAGCTCAGGAAAAAAATTTAGAGTGCTGAGAGATCATATGTAGAAGATAAATTCACAGTTGCACAAGAACCAAATCAAAAGGCCTTCAAACGGCCATACAACTGTGTTTAGTCCTCATTTTTCAGACAAAGGAAGCAATAGAAAACTTCAACACTATAGTTAAATCTAATCTTTTAAAATCTAATCTTAAAACATTACACTGACAGAATACTACTGGATAAATTAAATGGATAAAGTGGTAAATAAAGGCTAGGGACAAAGACTGGGAATGATTTTGTTGAAAGTATTTAGAGAGTTTGAAATTACGAACTGAAGTATGAGGATGTAGGAGACAAGTTAAAAGAAATATAGGGAAGAAATTTCACAGAACAAAAGAAATGAATGGATGCAGTGGTATGAAGCAGTAACATCAGAAATTTTGTTCCTGCAGTTTTGGTTCTCGGTTAGACATAATCTGTGTTTTTGATGCTCCTTTAGAGTGAGCAGGGGCTGAGGGAAAGAGGAAGGTGCCAAACCTCTCAAAAAATTGAAGTGATTTGGAAATTCGCCATTAGAATGTGGAAAGGTAACAGTATACTGAGAAAATTCGATCTGCAATTGGAGAAATTTTTAAATAAAGGAGAAATAAAACTGACTGGAAAGTACTGTAAAGGGCGAGAAGAATCTTTTTTAATATGTTTTCTGGAGGATATGGGGACATAGGGCAGAATCTTCCATTTCTAGAGGATAGTGAGAGCTTAAAATAGGATAAAAAGCTGGAGAGTATAAATAATCTAGGAAAAGGTTAAGTATGTTGGTATATTTATTGACATTTGAATATATGTGTTAAATGTATAACTGAGAGAATTAGACACTAATTCAGAAGATGGATGATAGTCTATAGCAGTGGTTCTCAACCAGGTTGATTTGGCTATCCATGGAACATACGGCAATGACAGGAGACACTTTGGGTTTTCAGAGCTGGGGGCAAAGTACAGGACATGCTACTGCCATCTGGTGAATGGAGGCCATGTATCCTGATAAACATCCTACAATATACAGGACATTCTCCCACAACAAAAAACTATCTAGCCCAAAATATCAATACAGCTGAAACTGAGAAAACCTGGTCTGGGAATTAGTGTGGGGGCAGTGGATGAAAGTCGACACAGGAAGAAGAGACCAAAGCAGAGAGAGAAGTGAATTAAAAGCAACAAAAGAACTGTTCTTTTCAGCCCTTGTTCACCTTACCTTAATCCTGATTTATATGGTTTTCTGAAGCACATGAGCAAACCTTGTGTGTTGTAAGTTTTTAAAAAGTGCTTTAAAAATAATATTTCCACCCTAAGAAAAGGGAACCATACTACACTGTTGGTGGAAAGTAAATTGGTGCAGCCACTATGGAAAAGAGTATGAAGGTTCTTCAAAAAACTAAAAATAGAGTTGCCATATGATCCAACAATCCCACTCCTGGGCATATAACCTGACAAAACTATAGTTCAAAAAGATACATGCGCTCCTATGTTCATAGCAGCACTATTAACAAAAGCCAAGACATGGAAATAACCTAAATGTCCATCGACAGAGGAATGGATAAAGAAGATGCAGTACATATATACAGTGGAATATTACTCAGCCATAAAAAAAGAATGAAATAATGCTGTTAGCAGCAACATGGATGCAACTAGAGATTATCATACTAAGTGAAATAAGTCAGAGAAAGACAAATATCATATGATATCACTTATCTGTGCAATGTAAAATATGACACAAATGAACTCGTCTGTGAAACAGAAACAGACTCACAGACATAGAGAACAGACTTGTGGTTGCCAAGCGGGGAGAGGGAGTGGGGGAAGAATGGATTGGGAGTTTGGGATTAGCAGATGCAAACTATTATATATAGAATGGATAAATAACAAAGTCATACCGTATAGTATAGGGAACTATATGCAATAACGTGTGACAAACCATAATGGAAAAAATATGAAAAACAATGTGTATATATACATTTGAATATATATATATATTTTTAATAACGTTGCTGTACAGCAGAAATTAACACATTATAAATCAACTATATCTCAATAAAATAAATTTTTTAAAAATATGTTTCCACCCAAAAATGAGCATAACTCCCCACTCCTTAAATGTGGGCTGTGCATAGTGGCTTCCTTCCAAAAAGTAGTGCAGAAAGGGTAACTTTCTAAAGTAACTTCTGTGGAGAAACCTGACAAACACCACTCCCACCAGGTGACAAAGGTCAACATGAAGAGTGATAAATCATGTTAACAGTATATACTGTCGATAAAATGTGATGAAAACTACACCTTATCTCTGTGCTCTTCCTCCCAAA
Organism: Kogia breviceps; assembly: GCF_026419965.1. Classification (NCBI taxonomy): domain Eukaryota; kingdom Metazoa; phylum Chordata; class Mammalia; order Artiodactyla; family Physeteridae; genus Kogia; species Kogia breviceps. Next base: position 105,607,797 of record NC_081314.1, on the reverse strand, counting down.
ACCTCATAACCCCAGTCTAAGCATGAGAAAAATATCAGACAAGTTCCAATAGGACATCTTATAATACAACTAACTAGTATTCCTCAAAACAATCAAGGCCATCCACAACCAGGAAAGTTAGAGAAATTGTCACATCCAAGAGGAGCCTAAGAAGACATGAAAACTAATTGTATTCTGGTAACCTAGATGGAATCCTGGAGCAAAAAAGAACATTAGAAAAAAATAAACTATGGATTTTAGCCAAGAATATTAATATATCATTATTGGTTCATTAATTGTAGCAAATGTACGATACTAATGTAAGATGTTAGTAACAGAGGAAACAGTGTGTAGAGGGAGGGGGTAGATGGGAACTCTCTGTATTATCTTCTCAATTTTTCTATAAATCTAAAACTGTTACCAAGATGGAGTCTACTAATAAAAATATTTGAATAAATGAAGAGTATTTAACCAAAAACATGACAATGATAAATGCAATCTGTGCTAAAATTTGATAAGCAAACTGAAAGCTGGAAAACGTTTTCTGAAAATTATTTAGGAGTTTTACTTAGAAAGTAACATTCAAAAATGTGATAATTTATTTTTATCCCTTTTCCATACATTTGTTAGAGAAAAACTGCTAATGCATAACAGTAGCAAAAATGTATTGAATATATGTACATGTAGAAATGAAAGACTTTTTAAACTTTTTAAAAATACTGAAGTATGAAACATTAGTTTAGTAGATGCTAGTCAATAGTAAGGTTATAGCTATCTTAGATGATACCTTCATTCCCAGAACAAGAAAATGAAGATTATGTTAAAAAGATGAGTTTTCTTTGATGACAAGAAGATTTTTCTAATGGCTATTCTCCACTAAGATATTCATGTAAATTTTAATTTTGCCACATTATAACTCGGAATAGGTAAAATTTTAGCCACAACTTAATTTTTTTCCAAGCCAATTAATTTTTTAATCACATTTGATAAACAAGCCTACATGTTCTTTGATTTTTAAACTTTTCTTAGTACATAGAACAAATTAAATCTCTAGGAGCAAATCCATAAATGTATTAACATAGAAATCATGTACACAAAGTAACACAAAATAACTTTATCTTGAAATGCATTTAATATGTTTACCCACATATTTTAAATTATTCAGTTATATAAGTAGTCTATAATCTTTTTTTCTAGCTTTATTTTTTATGTTATTGATATATGACATTGTGTAAGTTTAAGGTGTACCATATTTTATATATATATATATATAGTGATAGAGATATATAGACATATCTATATCAAAGTATCAAAGTATATATATATATATATATATATATGCCACATTTTCTTTATCCATTCATCTATTGATGAATACTTAGGTTGTTTCTATGTTTTGGTTATTGTAAATAATGCTGCAGTGAGCACGGGGATGCAGGCATCTCTTCCAGATAGTGACTTCATTTCCTTTGGATACATAGCCAGCAACTGAATTGCTGGACCATATGGTAGTTCAACTTTTTAATTTTTTGAGGAACCTCCATAACATTTTCCATAGTGACTGTACCAATTTACATTCCCACCAACAGTGTACAATGGATCCCTTTTTTTACAACCTTCTCAGCACTTCTTATCTCTTGTCTTCTTATTAATATCCACTTTATGAGGTGTGGGGTTATATCTCATTGCTCTTTTGATTTGGATTTTCCTGATGATTAGTGATGTTGAGCACCCTTTCTTGTACCTGTTGGCCATTTGAATATCTTCTTTGGAAAAAAAATGTCTGTTCAGGGTCTTTGCCCACTTTTTAATTGGGTTGTTTCTTTTTTTTCTTTGTTTGCGTGTTCATTTTGCTATTGAGTTTTAAGAGTTCTTTATGTATTTCAAATATTAACCCCTTATCAGATCTGCAGTTTGAAAATATTTTTTTATACAGTGCTTCATAAGTTGTCTTTTCATTTTGTTGATTGTTTCTTTTGTTACATAGAAGCTTTTCAATTTGATGTTGTATGGCACTTGTTTATTTTTGCTTTTGTTGCCTGTGCTTTGGTGTCTTATCCATAAAATCATTTCCAAGACCAATGTCAAGGAAATTATTCCTTGTATTTTCTTCTAGGAATTTTATGGTTTCAGGTCATATGTTAAAGTGTTTAATCCATTTCATATTAATTTTTTAAGTCTTTGTTAATTTCTTTTTTTTTTTAATTTTTATTGGAGTATATTTGCTTTACAATATTGTTAGTTTCTACTGTACAGCAAAGTGAATCAGCAATATGTGTACATATATCCCCTTTTATGGATTTCCTTCCCGTTTAGATCACCACAGAGCATTGAGTAGAGTTCCCTGTGCTATACAGTAGGTTCTCATTAATTATCTATTTTATACATAGTATCAATAGTGTATACATGTCAATCCCAATCTCTCAATTCCTCCCACCCCACCCCTTTCCCCCTTGGTATCCGTATGTTTGTTCTGTACATCTGTGACTATATTTCTGCTTTATAAATAAGATCTTCTATACCAATTTTTGCAGATTCCACATATATGTGTTAATATATGAAATCTGTTTTTCTCTTTCTGACTTACTTCACTCTGTATGACAGTCTCTAGGTCCATCCATGTCCCTACAAATGACCCAATTTCCTCCCATTTTATGGCTGAGTAATATTCCATTGTATATATGTGCCACATCTTCTTTATCCATTCCTCTGTTGATGGACATTTAGGTTGCTTCCATGACCTGGCTATTGTAAACAGTGCTGCAATGAACACTGGGGTGCATGTGTCTTTTTGAATTATGGTTTTCTCTGGGTATATGCCTAGTAGTGGGATTGCTGGGTCATACGGTAATTCTATTTTTAGTTTTTTAAGGAATGATCTTTTTTGACCCACCACCTAGAATAATGAAAATAAAAACAAACAAACAAAAAAAACTGGACCTAATAAAACTTAAAAGCTTTTGCACAGCAAAGAAAAGACAACCCTCAGAGTGGGAGAAAATATTTGCTAATGAAGCAACTGACCAAGGATTAATCTCCAAAATATACAAATAGCTCTTGCAGCTTAATATCAAAAAAACAAACAACCCAATCAAAAAATGGGCAGAAGACCTAAATAGACATTTCTCCAAAGAAGACACAGCTGGCCAACAAACACATGAAAAGATGCTCAATATCACTAATTATTAGAGACATGCAAATCAAAACTACAATGAGGTATCACCTCACACCAGTCAGAATGGCCACCATCAAAAAATCTACAAAAAATAAATGCTGGAGAGGGTGTGGAGAAAAGGGAACCCTCATATTCATTTTTGTGAGTGGTATAAGATAGGGGTCCAGTTTCATTCTTTTGCATGTGAATATCCAATTTTCCCAGTACGATTTATTTAGGAGACTATCTCTGTTCCATTGAGTATGTTTGGTTCCCTAGTTAAATATTAGTTGAACATATATGCATGGGTTTACTTCTGGGCTTCTCTATTTAGTTCCATTCATCTATGTGTCTGTTTGGATGCCAATACTACACTGTTTTGATTACTATTGTTTTGTAGTATAGTTTGAAATCAGGAAATGTGATGCTTCCAGCTATGTTCTTACTCAGGATTGCCTTGGCTATTTGGTGTCTTTTGTGTTTCCATACAAGTTTTAGGGTTGTCTTTTCTAATTCTGTAAAAAATACTATTGGGATCTTGATAGGGATTACATGAAATCTATATATGACTTTGGGTAGTATGGATATTTTGACAATATTAATTATTCCTATCCATGAACACAGGATTTATTTTCATTCATGTGTCTTCAGTTTCTTTCATCAATGTCTTTTAGTCTTCAGTGTACAGATCTTTCACCTCTTTGTTTATATTTATTCCTACGGATTTTATTGTTTTTGAGCTATTTCAAATGAGATTGTTTTTTTCATTTCTTTTTCAGATAACTCACTGTTAGTGTACAGAAAAGCAACTGATTATATGTTGAATTTCACATTGATATTTTAGAATTTTTTAAAATAATGGTCACCACTCTATGAGAATGCACTAAATATGAGAAGAAATAAAGGCAGAGAATTAACATTCATTGAGGTTGGCACTCTAAACATGTGCCTTCTCATTATTTTCACACCACTGTCATCCTGATTTGACATACAATTAAAACATGGTAAGAAAGGTTTAAGTAGTATTATTTTTCCCATGAAGTTAGTAATTGTGGGTGCTGAAATTTGGACTCAAATCTGGCTAAAAAGCCTATTCTCTTTCCACTGCAGACCTAAAGTGTGTTAAAACATTTCTTCAAACATAAAAAAGTGAACTGCTAAGTTAAAATGATAACAAAATCTTGTTATAGATATTGAATGATATGGAATTGAAAGAGTTAAAACATTCTAGAGCAAATAGGTTTCAGCTTAAAGGCTAAGTATAGTTTTGAAAAATATTCTGAATAAAAGATCTTGGCTCCATACAAAAGGTAGGTGCCCCACTTCTAAAGTGAAAAGGCTACTGGGACAAAAGGGCAGGGTTCCTTTCCCATTGTATTTGTGTTTGCATCCCCCACGTTCCCAATCTCCATTATGTTGAACATCCAAAAGCATAAAACTGATCTGAAGTTCTGAAGAGTCTTGGGTTCAGCGTTAACACACAAGGATTCTGTAACTCCATAAACATTTACACACAAACACATATATTTATTTTTGGAGAATCTCCTCATGTTTTTTCTACCTTCCCTCCCTGTCCTTTTAAATTAATTAATTAATTTCACCTTTTATTCTCATACTCCCTCTCAGTCCCCTCTTCCTTTTCCTAGGCAACTACTCTACTAGTATTATGTATATCTTTTGACTTACGTGTTTTTGCAAAATGTATGTTGTATTTTGAGCATAAACTTGAACTTATATATATATATGGTACTGTGTTATGCACATTATTCTTTTCCTTGCTGTTTTCATTAAAGACTATGTGTCTGACTTTGTGTACAACTAAATAACACATAATTGGCTGTTTCAAACCTCTGCATGATACTCTAAGGTTTGAAATCAGTACATCCCCCCACCCACAGATTGCCTTTTAATTTACTGAAAGTACAAATAATAGCACAGTGAACATCCTCACAAGGGCCCCTTTATGATACTACTGAATAATAGTATTGAATAATACGCAGGAGTAGAATTAAGTCTAGCTAGGAAATGCACACATTCAGTGTTACTCAATAGTTGTCAGAGTTTGTTTCAGAATGTGATGCAACTTGCAGGACTTGGGAATACTTGTAATTCTGTATCCCCATACATTTGGCATTATCCAGTTTTCTGACTTTTTCAGGCTTAGTAAGTGGCTATTTTAACTATCACTTCCTTTATTATATTTAATATTTTGAGATTTCACTTCCATAAATTTCATCATATAACTTTTCACAGTTTGGGGGTTGCAGCCCTCTATTTTCTAATTTTAAGAATTCCATTTATGTTACAGATATTAATTCCTTGTCAGTTTTAAATGATATAGATATCTTCTTTCCATAATCTACCTATTAATTTATTCCATGATATTTGTGATGTACTTTATTAAGTAAAAATTTGGAAATGTTAAATTAATTAATTTTTGCTTATGGCTTCAACTGTTTTTTAAGAAACTTACTGAAGTATAAAATACATACAGAAAAAGCAACAGTCTTTTCAAAAAACGATATTGGGAAAAATGGCAGTCAATATGGAAAAATATGAACCTCATATCTTACACAAAAGTTAAAGTGAATCATCTACCTAAATGTTAAATGCAAATCTATAAAACTGCAAGGAGAATATATAGGAGAAAATCTGTGTAACAGTCTGGTTATGAGTTACAGATACAACACAAAAATCATAATCTATGAAAGAAAAAATTGGCTCAGTTGGACTTTATTAAAATTAAAAATGCTTGCTCAGTGTAAGACACTATTAAGAATCGAAAGACAAGCCACAGACTGGGAGGAATATTTGCAAACCACATATCTGAAAAAGTAATTGTATCCAAATTATACAAGGAATCTTTAAAATCAACAATAAGAAAACAACCCAATTAAAAATTGGGCAAAAGATCTGAATAGACACTTCATCACAGAAACTGTACAAGTGACAAATACACATATGAAAAGATGCTCAACATCATTTGTCATTAGAGAAATTTAAATTAAAACAAAAATGACAGACCACTACACATCTATTACAATGGCTAAAACCCCAAAACTGACAAAATCAATTGCTGGTGAGAACTTGAAGTAATAGGATCTGTCATTCATTACTGGTGAGAATGTAAATGGTACAGACACTTTGGAAGACAGTTTGGCAATGCTTATACACCTAAACATAATCTTATTATATGATCTAGCAATTGTACTCCTAGGTATTAACTAATTTGAAAACTTAGATCCACACCAAAACCTGCATGTGAATGCAGCTTTATTCATAATCACCAAGCAAGCAAGATGTCCTTCAATAGGTCAATTTATTGAAACAAACCTAGTATATCCATACAGTATACTACAATTTAACAATGAAAAGGAATTAGCTATCAATCCATGCAACATCATTAATGCATCTCAAGTTCATTTACAAAATAAAGAATTATACATTTTTCTCCATCTACCGTGCAGAACCAATCTTTCTCAACTGATTTGTTTTAAATCTTTATGAATTTCCATTTTAAGCAATCTCCTCCCATGTTATGTTTAGAAGACATCTGAACTAGTCCATCTGACAACTGAGGTCAAGACACTGGTGCCTAGAGTGGGCAGACCAAGTAACCAAGTAATCAGCATTTCCCAAATTACAGTGAGTGCCCATCCAGCTGCTAATAATTATTCATATCCTTAAAAGTGTTTGGAAACTTAGGTTAAACAAATTTAGATAGGCTTCAGGTCCACATAAATTCTCAAAGTCTTTTATATGCTAATGTGCCTTATGAATCATTGGTTATAGGGTACATCAGCAAGTGTATGTGTGTTTCTCAAACTTATTTGATAATGGAGGTATTTTATTTCCACTAACTCTCATTAACATCTGAATTTCATCTTAACAAAGCTTACTTCTAACTGGGTGTGGACATGCATAAGCATGCCAAATATTTTAAAAGTTTAAGAAAGTATAAGATAATTGACGTTTATAGCCATTAGGATATTTATGTAAAATGTTGCATTTCAGCTTTCACTCAATCTAATGACAAAAGTTTTCACTAATTCTAATATATTTAAATAAATAGAGCTTTTTATCTCTTTCAACCAAATGAATTCTCTGGCCTACATTTAACTTGAATTCATGAAGAAATGAGATAAAGATTGAAGAACTTTCCACCAACTAGAAGAATGGAATAGACCACACTGAGCAAGAGAGTTCTTGTTACTGAATCTTTTTTCAAACAGCAGGTGATTGGTTCCCTCTAATATATATAAAGGGTATTTTTGCATTAGGTACCCCTAAAGTACATTCAATGTCTTGGTATCCATAGGTGACAAAAGGTCATAAAGAAATTGGATACCCAATTCCTTAGTAGGTGTCTAGGTTAGAAAATGATTGGAAGTCATTCAACCATGTGATTATTAAGTCTTTTCCCAGCTTAAATGTTTCTGCGAAATTTACTTCAGTATTTGCACTATATAGTAATGACATAAAACTTACATAGCCATAGGCTTTAGGTTGCTTTAAATGTATTCAAATCCTAGAAATAGCTGTTTTACTGTCACATAGTTGAATATCGAACATGACTAAATCATTCATTCTGAAGTTTCCAAAGTATAAGAAATGCTTAGGTCTTCATAATAGATTCAGGAGGCTTTTTACATAATCTTTGAGAAATACGATTAAATTTCTGAAAAGATAATTGACTATCTCCATCACAGCAGCATGTCTTGTTTAGATGAATCAAGCTATAGAGAGCAGTATTGTTTAAAATTATCTTGGAGTGAAAAAGCTCTTACAATGAAACACAACGTTATCAGTCTGGAAAACTAACCTTGAATATGGTATAGTTGTGTAAATAAATGAGGCAAAAACGAAAAAGCACAGTTAAGGAAATAGTAGGAAAGGGAATAACTAATGATTTATGGTAATCAGTGTAATGTAATGAATTTCAGAATTATGAATAAATGAAGAAAATAACAACAGAATATTTGGTATTCTTCCATTTATAAAACCAATTTCTCTTATAAATAACATTAATTACCTAAAGCCAGACTCTTACATTAATATCCTGACATAACTTTACCTGGAAGAGGAAGACTTACTAACATATACATACACAGGTTTATAACAGCAGCAAGAAATAGAAAAGATGAAGTAGAATTGTAGCTGTCGTTTATACAGATTTAACCATCATCATCTCTACTCTCCAGAGATTATTATGGAAACGGTTTTCTTTTTCCTTACATCTATTTAGCCTGAGTGCAGTGGCCCAAGAACTGCTAGAATATCCTGGCTTTTCTTTCTGAAGAATGTAGTATTGTGAATAAAAGAAACAAAGGAATATGGATAAAGGGGAAGTAGAGAAAACAATATAAAAGCAGCACATGTGGTTCAGACAGGGATTGAGAAGAAAAATATCACATGAAATAAGCACCTGTTGTGGAGAAAAAACAATGGACTGGGATCAGGAAAACAGCCCTGGGTAATCCCTACCTGTTAATCTCTTTAAGACTCATTTTTCACAATTTTAAAATTATGGTGAGAGGGACTGCACAAATAATATTCAAAATATTTTACTTTTTTCAAATTCTAGACTCTGTGTTCTCATTACATTGGCCTTTGTGTGTGTAAGCCTGTGTGTACAGATGTGTGTGTTTTCTTTCTTGGTGAAATATTCCAAGAACTAAATATAATTAGGGTACTAATGGTTCTGCAACCATTTCTAATGTTTGGAGGGGATTTTCCCCCACATCAAGAAGTTCTCTGACACCAAGCAAGCTGGATATCCTACAAATCAACTCAGTTGTGACACTATCTACCTGGAGATGGTGTCAGATCTCACAGGTTAAGGGATCAGTCTTGCAAGACTGCTCACTCTCAAACACAATAGAGATGCCAATGCCAAATCCTGTTTGTCACCTGTGTTTCTGACCTACTGGCTATAGATTGGAGGTTATAAGGACCCTCTCCTTGGTTTGATTAATTTGTTAAAATGGCTCCCCGAACTTAGAGAAACATTTTACTTACTAGATTACTAGTTTATTATAAAAAGTTATAGGGCTTCCCTGGTGGCGCAGTGGTTGAGAGTCCGCCTGCCGATGCAGGGGACACGGGTTCATGCCCTGGTCCGGGAAGATCCCACATGCCGCAGAGCAGCTGGGCCTGTGAGCCATGGCTGCTGAGCCTGTGTGTCCGGAGCCTGTGCTCCGCAACAACAGAGGCCACAACAGTGAGAGGGCCACGTACCAAAAAAAAAAAAAAAAAAGGTTACAATTCAGAAATAGTCAGATGGAAGAAATGCATAGGGCAAGATATAAGTAAAGGGCTTGGAGCATCCATGCCCTCTCCTAATGAGCCACTCTCCCTGCATCTCCACATGTTCACCAACCTGAAACCTCTCCAAAGCCTCTCCTTTTGGGTTTTTATGGGGGTTTCATTACATAGGGACATCTGATTAAATCATGAGCCATTGGTGATTGATTCAATCTCCAGTCCCTCTCCCCTCCCCACAAATGGGGGGAGGGCTGAAAGTACTCTCTAATCACATGGTTGGTTCTCCTGGCAACCAGCCCCCATCCTTAGGTTGGGTCCAAAAGCCACCTCATTTACATAAAAGACATCTTTGTCAGTCTCATTACTTATGAAATTCCAAGGGTATAGGAGCTTTGTGCCAGAAAAGGGGACAAAGACCAAATATATATTTCTTATTATAAATCACAATATTACAGGTATACTAAATTCATTTTGGAATCAGATAAAGTATAAATAAAGTCATTTCAAGGTCTTAAAAATCCATGCTACATTGTTCATTTCATCTGTGTTAGATAACTTCTTAGTCAATCGGTGATTTATATATACCTGTTAAAATTTGCACATATTTTTCAACATCATTAAGCCCTTAAAACACTTACAATAAAAGAGAGACCTATTTTTCTATGGACTCTCTCTGTAAAAGTTTTAGATATGACTCTAAGAACACAGTCTCCCATCTCTAGTTGGCTCCAGATTTATCTAGTTGAGCATTCTTCTCCCAAGGAAGGAGAACATTCCATGGAGATAATATCTCCTTAGGTTCAACTTTAATGACCTAGTCTTTCAACCAGATAGAAAGCCAAAGAAATAGGAAGCAGTCTCAGTGTTGAATTCTCACTAAACAACTGCCAACAATAATAGTCCAGCATAAGATCAGAGAACTGAATTTTTATAGTGCCTTCTATTTGATAGCACATCGCCCCCTTCCCCCATTACAGTAATTACACTCTGGTACTCTTCCCCAAATGTTGTTGCATCAGAATCATGGGATCTCCACTCACTGGATCATTATCTTCCACAATCCAATCAGATGAGTGGGGCCCTAATCTATATTAGCTATCTTAGCAGGAATATATTTGGGCACATGACATATCTAGACACTTATTTATTGGACTGTGTTGACCAGACCATTGTTAACTCTAAATTACATGTGTTCAGTTAAAATATGCTGATCAGCTAAGCCCAGTTAGTATAGCAATACTTCTATTTCCACACGGAAATAAAAACTCTAAGAATAAAATCCTGTATACATTGCTATCTAACTCAATTTCCTTCATTCGAACAAAAGTTAAATACTCACAATCTGAATCTATTAAACTTGAAATTTAAGAAATATACTATTCAACCCTTAGAGAGAAAAGATTTTAAAGCTATTTTATGTTTGGAACTGCCAATAATTTAAAAGGTTAAGCCCAAAAGTGTACGACTCTTTATAATTCCATTTTACTACAGTCTCCCCCATCATTGACTTAAGGCAGGTCATTGCTGGGGTAACTCAGAGGACACACTGCAGCTCAATCTTTGCTAAAATGTTCACCCTAACTCTTTGATTTCCAAATTTACTTAGATCACTGACTCTGCTGTAATGATCATGAACATACTGAAATAATATAGACTCTCACTTTGGAATCTCATTTACTAGGACAATCTTGTTGATCAAATCATTCTCTTTCCATTAGGCTTTATTATATTTAAGCTTTAATAGTATTCCTTACATTCCTATTAATTAAGATTGATGCAGTTTTTTTTTTTTCCAAAACAACTTCTCACCTTCTGAACATTATTACCCAACACAGTACATTACCCAGAGAGATCTAATACATAGTGGGTGAAAGCAGGAAATTTGAAATCAAACAGTCTAACTTCTCTATTTTATCTTCCTAACTGAATTATGGTGAGAATTAAACCCATGTAAAATGCTTAAAATACTAGCGTATTGTAAGTGCTCAGTAAATACTATTGTTGCTGCTCTATTTTCTACAAAGAGGAATTTTTAGGACCAACTATATTAGAGATAGCATAGTCTTCCAATAATTCAGCTCAGTTTAATAGAGTTTCATGTTGTTGCTTGATATCAAAATCCTAGAAGATAATAAAACATTAATTTGACTTCCATTTGATTTCCTAATTATTTCCTTATGAATGTAGTTATTGGTTCATTGTATGTCTTTTTCCACTATAATGTATATTCCACAAAAGCAGAGATTTTTGATCATTGATCTATACCAAAGTTTTTTGACAGAGTTTCTGTACATACTAGATTGATAAATACTTCATTAAATAACAAATAATTGTTTTCCTTCAGAAATTTGTATGTAGCATGGGTGGTCAGACCAAGAAGAAACTCAAGACACTCCTAGGTGACCAAGAGGAAACTTGGGCCCTCCTGCTTTATTCTTGCAAAGAGTATCACAAAACAATCTGATATCATTCCAACTCAACCTGATGAAGAGATAAACAGACAAAGATGTTTGCTAAAATTCGATCAGTTTAATATTGGGTGGTATGATCATGAGTTAGATCTACTTATTTTTTATAATTTCTGCAACAGGCAAATATTACCTTTTTCAAAAAGAAAAAAATATGTACTCTAATAAGTTAAATCACAGGGAACTTATTTAATTCTCTAATACAATCTAAAATTTTAAGAAGAAAATATTGAATGCTACAAAATGTGTTGTTATATTTTTCTTTGTCAATTATCTGGAACTGAGAAAATATTTCACATGTAGGATACTCAGGACTCTCAATTAGTCCAAACATCTCCCACCACCAGACTCCAGGTAGGAAAACATATACCCATATGGCAACATATAATTTCCTAGTGGATGGTATTTTTCCCAAAGTCACTGGTATTGTTTTTTAGAGCATTTGTGGAACATCTTTTGCCAAAATTAGAATGAAAAGAATTGAGGACAGCCTCAGAGACCTCTGGGACAACAGTAAATGCACCAACATTTGAATTATAGGGGTCCCAGAAGAGGAAGAGAAAAAGAAAGGGACTGAGAAAATATTTGAAGAGATTATAGTTGAAAACTTCCCTAACATGGGAAAGGAAATAGTCAATCAAGTCCAAGAAGAGCAAAAAGTTCCATACAGGATAAATCCAAGGAGAAAAACACAAAGACACATATTAATCAAACTATCAAAAATTAAATACAAAGAAAAAATACTAAAAGCAACAAGGGAAAAGCAACAAATAACATACAAGGGAATACCCATAAGGTTAACAGCTGATCTTTCAGCAGAAACTCTGCAAGCCAGAAGGAAGTGGCAGGATATATTTAAAGTGATGAAAGGCAAAAACCTACAACCAAGATTACTCTACCTAGCAAGGATCTCATTCAGATTCGATGAAGAAATTAAAATCTTTACAGACAAGCAAAAGCTAAGAAAATACAGCACCACCACACCAGCTTTACCACAAATGCTAAAGGAACTTTTCTAGGCAGGAAACACAACAGAAGGAAAAGACCTACAAGAACAAACCTGAAACAATTAAGTAAATGGTAATAGGAACATACATATCGATAATTACCATAAATGTAAATGGATTAAAGGCTCCAACTAAAAGACATAGACTGGCTGAGTGGATACAAAAACAAGACCCCTATATATGCTGTATACAAGATACCCACTTCAGACCTAGGGACACATACAGACTGAAAAGTGAGGGGATGGAAAAAGATATTCCATGCAAATGGAAATCAAAAGAAAGCTGGAGAAGCAATTCTCATATTAGACAAAATAGACTTTAAAATAAAGACTATTACAAGAGACAAAGAAGGACACTACACAATGATCAAGGGATCAATCCAAGAAGAACATATAACAATTGTAAATATTTATGCACCCAACATAGGAGCACCTCAATACGTAAGGCAAATGGTAATAGCCATAAAAGGGGAAATCGACAGTAACACAATAATAGTAGGGAACTTTAACACCCCACTTACACCAATGGACAGATCATCCAAACAGAAAATAAATAAGGAAACATAAGCTTTAAATGACACAATGGACCAGACAAATTTAATTGATATTTACAGAACATTCCACCCAAAAATGACAGAATACACTTTCTTCGCAAATGCACATGGAACATTCTCCAGGATAGATCACATCTTGGGTGACAAATCAAGCCTTGGAAAATTTCAGAAAATTAAAATCACATCAAACATCTTTTCCAACCACAACAGTATAAGACTAGATATCAATTACAGGAAAAAATATCTGTAAAAAATAGAAACACATGGAGGCTAAAAAACACACTACTAAATAACCAAGAGATCACTGAAGAAATCAAAGAGGAAATCAAAAAATACCTAGAAACAAATGACAATGAAAACACAATGACCCAAAACCTACGGGATGCAGCAAAAGCAGTTCTAAGAGGAACATATATACAAATAAAATCCTACCTCAAGAAACAAGAAACATCTCAAATAAACAACCTAACTTTACACCTAAAGCAATTAGAGAAAGAAGAACAAAGAACCCCAAAATTAGCAGAAACAAAGAAATCATAAAGATCAGATCAAAAATAAATGACAGGGCTTCCCTGGTGGCGCAGTTGTTGAGAATCCGTCTGCCGATGCAGGGGACACGGGTTCATGCCCCGGTCCAGGAAGATCCCACGTGCCACGGAGTGGCTGGGCCCATGAGCCATGGCCACTGAGCCTCCGCATCCGGAGGCTGTGCTCCACAACGGGAGAGACCACAACAGTGAGAGGCCCATGTACCACAAAATAAATAAATAAATAAATAAATAAATAAATGACAAAGAAATGAAGGAAACAATAGCAAAGATCAAAAAAACTAATAGCTGGTTCTTTGAGAAGATAAACAAAATTGATAAACCATTAGACTCATCAAGAAAAAAAGGGAGAAGACTCAAATCAATAGAATTAGAAATGACAAAGGAGATGTAACAACTGACACTGTAGAAATACAAAGGATCATGAGAGATTACTACAAGCAACTATACGCCAATAAAATGCACAACCTGGAAGATATGGACACATTCTTAGAAAAGCACAACCTCCTGAGACTGAACAAGGAAGAAATAGAAAATATAAACAGACCAATCACAAGCACTGAACTTGAAACTGTGATTAAAAACCTTCCAACTGGGCTTCCCTGGTGGCGCAGTGGTTGGGAGTCCGCGTGCCGATGCAGGGGTCACGGGTTCGTGCCCTGGTCCGGGGAGGTCCCGCGTGCCGCGGAGCGGCTGGGCCCGTGAGCCGTGGCCGCTGGGCCTGCGCGTCCGGAGCCTGTGCTCCGCAACGGGAGAGGCCACAGCAGTGGGAGGCCCGCATACCGCAAAAAAAAAAAAAAAAAAAAAAAAACAAACCTTCCAACAAACAAAAGCCCAGGACCAGATGGCATCACTGGCAAATTCTATCAGACATTTAGAGAAGAGCTAACACCTAACCTTCTCAAACTCTTCCAAACTATAGCAGAGGAAGGAACACTCCCAAACTGATTCTACAGGGTCACCATCACCCTTATACCAAAACCAGACAAAGATGTCACACAAAAAAGAAAAATGCAGGCCAGTATCACTGATAAACATACATGCAAAAATCCTCAACAAAATACTAGCAAACAGAATCCAAAAGCACATTAAAAGGATCATACACCATGATCAAGTGTGGTTTATCCCAGGAATGCAAGGATTCTTCAATATACACAAATAAATCCATGTAATAAACCATATCAACAATTGAAAGAGAAAAACCATATGATCATCTCAATAGATACAGAAAAGCTTTTGACAAAATTCAACACCCATTTATGATAAAAACCCTCCAGAAAGTAGACATAGAGGGCACTTATCTCAATATAATAAAGGTCCTATATGGCACACCCACAGCCAATATCGTTCTCAATGGTGAAAAATTGAAACCATTTCCACTAAGATCAGGAACAAGACAAGGTTGCCCACTCTCACCACTATTATTCAACACAGCTTTGGAAGTTTTAGCCACAGCAATCAGAGATGAAAAAGAAATAAAAGGAATCCAAATAGGAAAAGAAAAAGTAAAACTGTCACTGTGTGCAGATGACATGATACTATATATAGAGAATCCTAAAGAGGCTACTAGAAAACTACTAGAGCTAATCAATGAATTTGGTAAACTAGCAGGATACAAAATTAATGCACAGGAATCTCTTGCATTCCTATACACTAATGATGAAAAATCTGTAAGAGAAATTAAGGAAACACTCCCATTTACCACTGAAATGAAAAGAATAAAATATCTAAAAATAAACCTATCTAAGGAGACAAAAACCTGTATACAGAAAACTATAAGACACTGATGAAACAAATCAAAGATGGTACAAATAGATGGAGAGATATGCCATGTTCTTGGACTGGAAGAATCAACATTTGAAAATGACTATACTACCCAAAGCAATCTACAGATTCAATTCAATCTCTGTCAAATTATCAATGGCATTCCTCACAGAATTAGAACAAAAATACTTTACAGTTTGTATGGAAACACAAAAGACCTCAACAGCCAAAGCAATCTTGAGAAAGAAAAACTGAGTTGGAGGAATCAGACTCCCCAACTTCAAACTATACTATAAAGCTACAGTAATCAAGACAGTATGGTACTGGCACAAAAACAGAAATATAGATCAACAGTATAGGATAGCATGCCGAAAGGTAAACCCATGCACGTATGGTCACCTAACTTACAACAAAGGAGGTAAAAACATACAATGGAGAAAAGACAGCCTCTTCAATAAGTGGTGCTGGGAAAACTGGACAGCTACATGTAAAAGAATGAAATTAGAACATTCCCTAATACCATACACAAAAATAATTTCAAAATGGATTAAAGATATAAATGTAAGGCCAGGCACTATAAAACTCTTAGAGGAAAACATTCGCAGAACACTCCATGACATAAATCACAGCAAGATCCTTTTGGACCCACCTCCTAGAGAAATGGAAATAAAAACAAAAATAAGCAAATTCGACCTAATGAAACTTAAAAGCTTTTGCACAGCAAAGGAAACCATAAACAAGACCAAAAGACAACCCTCAGAATGGGAGAAAATATTTGCAAATGAAGCAACTGACCAAGGATTAATCTCCAAAATATACAAGCAGCTCATGCAGCTCAATATCAAAATAACAAACAACCCAATCCAAAAATGGGCAGAAGACCTAAACCGACATTTCTCCAAAGATATACAGATTACCAACAAACACATGAAAGGATGGTCAACATCACTAATCATTAGAGAAATGCAAATCAAAACTACAATGAGGTATCACCTCACACTGGTCAGAATGGCCATCATCAAAAAATCTACAAACAATAAATGCTGGAGAGGGTGTGGAGAAAAGGGAACCCTCTTGCACTGTTGGTGGGAATGTAAATTGATACAACCACTATGGAGAACAGTATAGAGGCTCCTTAAAAAACTAAAAATAGAACTACCATACAACCCAGCAATCCCACTACTGGGCATATACCCTGAGAAAACCATAATTCAAAAAGAGTCATGCACCACAATGTTCACTGCAGCTGTATTTACAATAGCCAGTACATGCAAGCAACCTAAGTGTCCATTGACAGACGAATGGATAAAGAAGATATGGCACATATATACAATGGAATATTACTCATCCATAAAACGAAATGAAACTGAGTTATTTGTAGTGAGGCAGACGGACCTAGACACTGTCATACAGAGTGAAGTCAGAAAGAGAAAAACAAATACCATATGCTAACACATATATATGTACTCTAAAAAACAAATGGTTCTGAAGAACCTAAGGCCAGGACAGGAATAAAGACACAGATGTAGAGAACGGATTTGAGGACACGGGGAAGGGGAAGGGGAAGCAGGGACGAAGCGAGAGAGTGGCATGGACTTATATATACTACCAAATGTAAAACAGATAGCTAGTGGGAGCAGCTGCATAGCCCAGGGAGATCAGCTCGGTGCTTTGTGTCCACCTAGAAGGGTGGGATAGGGAAGGTGGGAGGGAGATGCAAGAGGGAGGAGATATGGAGATATATGGATACATACAGCTGATTCACTCTGTTATACAGCAGCAACTAACACAATATTGTAAAGCAATTATACTCCAATAAAGATGTTAAAAAATTTTTTTCTGATGAATTTACGAATTATCTCTGACATAAAAGAAAATCAGTACTTGTGACAGATCTACCAAAATTGACAGTTCTAAGATCTCTTTCACATATAATATCTTTCATAAACTGAGCTTCAAGAAAACACTGATTTTACCTTAAAATGCTTCTATGCTCTGTTTATAAATTTGTAACACAGTGACTGTTTTTGGAGTAGACAAAATATCAATAATTGATGCTGTTACATTAACATAGCTTTCACCTGTACTTTAATGATTTGTAGTTTTATACTCGGAGAACTATGATCCTTCTGTAATATTTTTTATTTGGTCCAAATACCTCTCCCTTTATTATATTTTCATATACCAAAGGGCAAAAATAAAACTGAAAATTTAATTACATCATTAAGACTCAAAATTATTATTTTAACTGACTTCAGGTACTTAACCAATCAATAATATTCAAGTCAATTCATGATGGCAATCAACCCCTGGTAACAAATATCTGAACCAAAATTCCCTAAGGGTTCCATAGGTTATCGATCATGAGACTCTGAAACACTCTTAAGGTCAAGAAGTGTTGAAAATAAACAGATAGAATTTTCTTTTTTTTTTGCAGCACTTCTCAAACTCTTCAATATGGCAATGTTCTTTGTAAATCTAAAAAGTTTTTGAGAGTTATTTGGATGTTATTTATAGCACACACTTTAGGAAAGAAAACTTCTCGAGACCCACACAGTTGACTATGTATATTTTATAAGCAGATTACTAAACCAAAACTGCTAAAACCTAAGAGAGGAAGTTTTTTTAATATTTATCTATGAATCGTACTAATACACAACTATAATAAGTAAAGAGCCAAGATATAAATAGATAAGTAGACAGGCAGATAAATATAGAGACAGACATAAAGATACAGTAGACTGATCATTAATACAATGGAGTTTGATCATAGTTATAGCACCAGATGATAAAGAAGAACCATATCTTAATCCAACTTGTTATATACATTTTGTGTATTTATATTTTGAAAATAGAGCATATGTTTTCCTATAGTATACACTAATCTCTGTATAAAATGGATTATGTTATGGCAATAGAATTTTAATGTTCAAAAGAGGTTATAACCCAATCTACCTTGCAATGTGAAAATGATTTTTATAATATTCCTAAAAAATTATTATTCACTTTTTATCATAAAAATATTACATTAAGCATATATTAATATGCTTGTGTACTTTTTTCAGTAAGACAGATCTGAGCTTATATTTCAGATACATCATGAACTAAGTTATATAAGCATCAGTTTCTTTACTAAAATATAAATAACGATATCTAACTCATACAGTGGTTTTGAAGATTAAATGGCAAAATACACAAGGCTCAGAACTTTACACAAGGCCTGACACATATTTAATGTTATTGTCAGTACTATTAACATTTCTAAGACTTTTTATAGCACTATATAGAGAAATATTCTTAAACCCCTGAAATTAAATTAGAAAACCAATTTACAATGAATGACATCTGATAACTCAAAACAGATGTAGCTAACACTATTGACTTATAGTTTTTGCCCTATTCCCAGGGATTTATGCACATTAACTCGCTTAACTGTAACATGCTTTACATACTGTTATCTTCGTTTTACCTATGGGAAAAATGAGGCCCAAAGATAGTACCAAACTCCAAACAGCTAGTAAATGGCAGAACTAGGAACTGAACCATCAGTAATTAAGCTCCAGGATATCTGCTTTTTACTGTTATTGGATGCTGCCTCTCTAGCTATAGATAGATGACAGATTAAATAGGTTATTAAAAAACAAATGAACTAGAGAGTGAGATGAAATAGATGAAAGAGAGATTTGCTCAAGGAAGTGTAAAACTAGAAAGATATCAGACCTAACAAAGCCTTTATCAACAGAAGGGGAGACTGGTAACAAAAAGGTGGGCGTTAGGTGGTAGTCAAATAAAAGATTTTATAACTAGTGCTCAGAAAATCACAGTGGGGCAAATCTCATGGCTTTTGGACTCTACTTGCCATATGTCTCTTTAATTGAGTATAATACTAGGTTCCAACAAATGTTTGAATCATGTAATTCCTTCTCTTAGCTCTAATTCCATTAATGCATTTATTGTATAACTTAACATTCAGGGCCAATAATAACCAGGCACTCTTGTATACACTTGAAATAGAGTGACGACCCAGGCACAGAACTTGATTCTCTAAAATATTCTACTGTTCATAGAACTGTTGGAAAAAGTCTGTCCCTCTACCCTTGAGTCTACTTGGTAGACATCAAACAAGGACTTAGAGGCATTCCTCTAGACAGGAAGGATATATTTCAAATCACTTGGAAAATGAATCTGAGATGTGTGGTAAGCAAGAACATGAAGGAAAGTGTCAAAAATCAAACCTTCCATGAATAAATGTCTTCAATCACACCTTCGTTTCCAGAAAGGTCCCTAGAACTCCTGAAAGCTCAAAAGAGACTGAGATTTTACTCATACTCCTTTCAGAAGTAAGACATTATGAAATCAAAAATTATCCTCTCTCCCTGAAGCCTGTTCATAAAGGACCAATTCCCATGACAGTGGACAAGGGCAAAGAGGAAAAATATGAAAGTCATCTTACATCTCAACTCAGTTAAAATACCCGAAATATTTCTGGGGAAGGTTTTAAACATGAACACACAAAACTCCTCCACATTAGAGAGATATTATGCATCTTCGGTTAAAACACTATGTAACTCTACACCATTTCCCAAAGATTCGCTATATGGTAGGAAGAAAATTTTTTTACACCTGCCAAGATTTTATAGTAGAGCAAGAGTATAATCTTGATGTGGATAAAAATTGAACTGTACCCCTAAGTGACACAGACATAAGTAAAAGAGAAGTAAGAAGTAACTGTGATTGACATGAAAATCCCTGTGTGTTTCACTTTACTCACAGGAAAAAGTAGGAGTGGTCACAACCATGGACTTGAGCTAAGAGAGCTGGGAACTGGAGAAAGGGAGGTGAATAGTTAGGATGCCCATTTCAGTCTTGGTGCAGGGGGAAAAACAAATTATCTCCAGCCTAACTGACAGTGAGCAGGACTGAAACGATGGAGTGAGGCCATAATCAAAGCACCAATTGTGATAGTGGCAACTTGAGAAGAAGTGGCCGGAACATACATATAACTACCTCTAGTAATATAATTCTCTAGGGCTGGGGCTATGGAATCATTTGCTAAGTATTTATTAAAATATTCTAGTAAGGGACACTTTGGTGACATTTTAATAGCACTTATGTAACTAATATACAAAACCCTATATATTTACCTAGTGCAATGTATAAATACATTTTTTTATAATCCCAAGCAGTTGAGAAGCTTGGCAGCCAGTAAACTCAATTTGAGAAAGATAGTTTTTCTTAAGAAATGCTTTTAAATCATTAAAAAACATATACAACTTCATAAATTTAGACTGCTTATCTAAATCACCTGATCATTTTGCAAGAGCATATAGTTTTCCTAAATATAAAATATTCTTCACAATATTTCTTCACTTTCTTTTATTACAGTAATGGGAAATGTGTTTTATTTTATTATATAAAAGCAAGCATATTATCTGTACCAACACCATGTAATAATTTTGAATTGACCCCTGTACTGAGCTTCTAACATGTTTTTATTCTGTGTAGTTTATAGAAATTTAACAATCACAACCCATACTTATAGCCCATAGAATTTGCATAGAAAGAGTTGAGTATTTTGCAGTCTTTTTAGCTCTCAGAATCTAGATGAAAAATGTTAGTTTTATAGTGAGTTGCAAATCAACTATACTTCAATTAAAAATAATAATAAATAAATAGTAAGTTTGGCAAATCTTATTACACTTTCTGTAGTAGAAATACCTTAAATGAAGATAAGTGGGTTTAACAGATATCACTTTTAAAATATTACAAAATGTTTAACACTATAATATTTCCATAATCTGAAAAGAATAATCTATTCTAATTTAAGCACAAGTACATTCATTCATTTATCTGTGCATTTAACTTTACATGCATAGATTCATTTAACACATATTTGTTGAGCCGATAAAGTAGCAGGTATTTTACTGTGCCTTGAATTTTTAAAAAGGCAAATAATAGACAGTAATTGTTTTTCTGACCTGAATATGGAAGACAACAAAATACAGCACCCCAGATAAAATTCTGTGGGCTGTTATTTGACACTAGGTTACAGTCTCTAGAGCAAGAAAAAACGTGTGTTTAAATTCTGATTCAGCCATTTCCTAGTTGTGTAGTTCTGATTAAGGTATATACTTAAACCTTCTAAATTCTAGCTCCCTTTTCTATTATAGAAGTTTCCTTTGCTTTAAAATAGTAACAATAATATCACTTAAGAATTGTCGGGATTAGGGGGTCCCTGGTGGCGCAGTGGTTGAGAGTCCGCCTGCCGATGCAGCGGACGCGGGTTCGTGCTCTGGTCCGGGAAGATCTCACATGCCGCGGAGCGGCTAGGCCCGTGAGCCATGGCCGCTGAGCCTGCGCGTCCGGAGCCTGTACTCCACAACGGGGGAGGCCGCAATAGTAAGAGGCCCGTGTACCGCAAAAATAAAAAAACTTAGGTGATCCCATAATTGAAAGAAAATTTATACATGAAGTCACAAAATATGTTCACCATCTTTTCTTATAAGAACAATATTTAAACTAGTCCCATTTATGTGCCAAGTATTTTGTTTCCTTTTTTAAAAAAAAATTTACCCACATAAGGTAATTATATTTATATTTATTTCTATTCCTCTACATGTGTTCACTTGTATAAGTAATTTATAGCCTTATATTGAAAATATATTATATTTGATGTCATGAAACTGTTATTCTGAAAGTTGAAAATATCTATTCTTTCATAATATTTTTCGGTGATACTTTAAAACTCTGCAAGATGGATAAAACAAAAGACCCTTAAGGGGGAGTGAAGGAGGACAAAATAAAAACAGTAACAACAGCAACAATTCTCTTAATGATGAAGAAATGCAGCAGAATGCAAACATAATTGGATACTTGTTTGGACGAACTTTTTCTCTTAGGAAATGAAATCTGAGAATACGTTAGAGGTGAATCGCCACTGTCACAGAAAATACACATCATGCAAAGAGATAGGACATCCTAAGCACCACAAAGCATAGAATTAGATCGAGAAAATGTTGATTTTTATTAGGTTGCAAGTCACTGAAACCAAGGAATTTCGTGGTAGATGACAGAGGTAGCTCACCAATCCAAGAAAATATTGTACAAACCAAGTTTCAACACCGGCTTGTTTCAGATACTCTATTCAAAAATTCATATCACCAGGAAAGAGACTGAAGGAGGCCATGGCAGGAGTTCTCTGCTGGCTCTTACTGTTGTAAGATGGGTCACATTATCACATTATCACAGATGTGACTGCAGAGGCACCATGAGTGTTTATCAAAAGAAGGGGGGATTGTAAAACACAAAGAAGCTATCCTAAATGACAATTACTATAGGGCTGGCACTATCAGTTGATTAAGTTTACTGTCTTCAGACTAAGAGCAAGAAATAATGTCCATTATGTACTTCAGATCCCAAGTATGTCCAGAATGTACGCACATGAGGTTCTACCCAAATACTGAAATAATGTTGTAATTAAATATTTTGTACATGTATTAGGATATTGGTTGGGCTGCTTTAAACAGAGGTGAAATACTAGACACTTCAATTAAATATGTTTTACTTTCTTATGTTAGAGTACAGCAGTAAGTTGACCAGACATAGAGTGGTACCATCATCCTCAATATGTGACTTCTATCTCTGGGTACAAACAAGCTACTCCTTTTTGTATCACCTGCCAGCCAGAAAGAAGAGAGAAAGGAATTAAGATGCTCAGGCTTATTCGTTTTAAGGAAAAGGCATGATGGCTCAAAAATTTCTGTTCATTTCTGCTGATCCAAACTTAGTCAGATGTCCACACGCAAATCATGGGAAGTCTAAAAACATAGTGTTTAATTTGGTCAACTATGTGGCCAGCTATAACTGTTACTATGGAGAAATGTAAGAGTGGATATGGATAGACAACAAGCAATCTGTCACAAAGTTTTTAAGAAGCTGAGAAATGAAGTCAGCAAAACAAATTAGAATGAGAAATTTAACAGGGACACAGCAAGACCAGAATTATAAAAACTTCTAATTCTCAAATACCAAAGTGGCATGAGATTTTCCAAAATTAGAGCCCCCAAGTTACGACAGAGACTTCAGCTACTTACTGAAATCCAAATTACTAGAATTAACCTAAAAATGTTTCAAGTTTCTCATGACTCCAAGGAATTGTAGAAAAAGTATCTGATGTTTACCTGTCTGTGATGTCTGTGGCAAAAGCAGATGAACATAAAATTACACCATACATCCAGGGTTTTTTAAGTATTTATTTTTACTGAATTTTGGTTTTAAATCACAATATTTCCTAAAGCTTATTATTATAAGATTGAATTTAAGTTTTGTTAAGAAAAAAACAAAAAAACTATTGATAGTCGCTTAAGTTCGTTAAGGGGAACTTAAGATAATGCTTGCTACATAGTCTCTATGCCCATATATCTCCTCCCCATCTAGTGACAGCTGCCTGAATTACATAGCATGTCCCTTCGAAAAGCAATATTTAACTCATGCAATATGCAAAAATACAACTCTTCTATGGTTATATTTATTCATTATAGAATCATATTGGACACTTCTGGAAATACAGTTACCATGTCTCATTGATTGAATGGCAATAGATAATTTGGTTCTGGAGTTACCTATATGTGCATTTGTATGCATTCAAATAATAGTCCATGTTAAAGAAAATATGACTAGATATTTCAGTAATATATTAGACACCAAAAATTTCACACTGGATACAGATTATTTTTAAGATATCTCTACTATTCCACTAAGATGTGGCATTTGGGGACAATAATCAACAAAGATTATCCCCCAAAGAAAAAAAATAGGAAAACTTAATTTGTTGGCTGAGATATCCAGTCTGCATATTTATTTATTTGTTGACATCATTATAAGTAAAATGTATAT
Organism: Kogia breviceps; assembly: GCF_026419965.1. Classification (NCBI taxonomy): domain Eukaryota; kingdom Metazoa; phylum Chordata; class Mammalia; order Artiodactyla; family Physeteridae; genus Kogia; species Kogia breviceps. The sequence continues at coordinate 105,583,165 of NC_081314.1, read as the reverse complement.
TCATTATATTTAATGAATGCACTTGCATATATTCATTTTAATTTATGGCATTAAAATCAAATGCCACCATTATTTATTTTATTATTCAAATTGTTCCAGCATTGATCATTAGGAGCTACTTGTGGTTGGCTCCTGTGTTCTGTCAACAAGTGCCAACTTTATTGAGCACTTCCATATTTTCTGACCAAGATATTCCAAGTTCATATTATATTGTCCTTGCACCAGCCCTGGAATCAATTAGTTCTTAAAGAATCTGTGGTTCCTTTTATTGGGGAATGGTGTTTAAAACCAATATCTGGGTTCTAGGTGTGCTCATCATTGCTGGGATGTCAGTGCTTCTATGCCCTCTCAATAGACATAGCCAGGAAATGTATGAATATATAGTAACCCATGCACAGGCATACATCTATATTTCTTTATCCATCTACCTACCTACATTATCTACCTACCTACCTATCCATCTATTTATGAGAAACATATTTACTAACTAGACTGCAGCATTTATATACACTTCTTTTTGCATTTAAGCTTCTAGTCAAGATACTGTTTTTTGAAGTTAATAAGGTTATTTCTTTTCTTCCCCACCCATTTCAATGTGGTTATGTTTTTAATTTTTAATTTAGTTAGGTTTAGTTTTTAGTGTTCCTATTCTGCTTTTGTTCCCCCAACATCCTGTTTGGTTCTAATTGAGGTGGGGAGAGTTATGAGACACATTACTGTGGTTCTAAGAGTCAGAGCTATACAAAATGATATACTCAGAGAAATGTCACTTCCTCTTCATTGCTGCTCCACTCACTCTATCCCCCCTCCTTTTCCTCTTGTCCATGCAGTTGCTAATAGAAAGTACATATAGAAATTCTGATTGCATTCATTAGCCTACTATCTAGATTTTTAAAAGACCAAAGATGAATTTAATATGTCTATGTTTTAGGTAATATAGTCCAAGTATAAAGTCAAACTTCTTGCTTTCTTGCTTATAACACATTATGGCCAGTTTTTGATGTGTACATTTTGTGTGTATATCTATGTTATCTTTTTATTTACTACTGTATAATTGCATGATTTGTATTTCCCTTTTATTTAATATATCTGTCTTTTTTTTTAAATAATCCAAAATCTCTTCAAGATGATGGAACATAAATAAATAAGCAAATCTCAAGTTTTCCTTACTGTCACTTAGACTGTTTTGAGAACTAGATGGAATCTTCATTTCAGATGGGACAAAATTTGAGGAAATGTGCAAGCAAAGATAAAGGACAAAGAATTTTATTCTGTATTCTTTGTTATGGTTTTGATGGTCTGTAACAATTTCACTCTCATTCTGTGAACATTCTGTGAACATGGTATTATGAAAATCTATTTCAAATATTTTTGAAAGTAGGTATGCTTAAATAATGCATTTAAACTTAATTTAAATTTAATTAAAGTATATTTGGAAATAAACAGATTTTAACAATTTTAATATTTTTGAAGTAACATGATTCATGGTTTTAGAAGTAGTTACTAAAAATAGTGAATTATTGTTTAAAATGTTAACAAAATTTAAAATATCCTGAAATGTCCATTGCTTTGAAGAAAATTTATACTTAAGTAGCTCTTATTTATATAATACGGAATATGTTAAACATACACATATACATACAGAGAGAAAGAGAGAGAGAGACCCTGTACATTTATTTCATCTCAAATTCACCACAGCGTGTGTGTTTGTGTTTTCAAAGTATCAAGTTGATCAAAACAAGTTGATAACAAAAAGTATGGATCTGTTTTACTCAAATAATCTAGGGCTTGGTGAAAAGAAACCTGAAGTTTTAATGTAAGTGTGTCCTATATACTTCATAAGACATATTTATACTTTAAATTTTTTCTTGTTTATCTGAAATTCAAATTTAACTAGGTGTTCTGTATTTTATGTGATAGCCCTATCTTAGCAGGATAGGACTGGCTTACACTTAATAAGTTACTGAGAAAATAAGGTAACAATTCATGCACACTTAAGAGCATAGGATAAGAGTCAAAGGTCCTACACAAATATGGGGTTTAATCAAACTCTAATGAATATATACATGGAATTCAGTATATTTTATTGCTGTAAGCTCATAAATATCTTAAAGTTTCAACCTGGCTTCTGGCAAAGCTTACTATGACCCAAGAAACAGGGATGACCCTCCCTGAGAGTCTCCTGTTATTGCTCATATGCTTTGTAAGACTGAGTCCAAAGCCTAGGAAAAATATGAAAGACCGTATAGAGACTGCTTTGGTTGCCTACAGAATCATTACATAATTCTAGACGTTCCTGTACTGTCATCATGGGAATCAAGTTTGGAGAAAGAAAAGTACTGTCTAGCACTGATAAACACAAGGTTAAGTTGTTCTCTTAGAGAAAAGTGTTCAGGGTTTCATAACAGGGAGTATTTCAGAATCAGAAAGCCATTGCTTCATTGGCTATCCGAACTGAAATTTGGGAAAAGAATGAATGGAATCTAGGTACATGTTCTTGAAGGAGCTTTTCTTTGATTTTTTTCTGTTTGAAATTCTTTTTGATGATTGTTTTGGAATCACATACAGAGAGAGAAGAAAAACAGAATTATCTACCATTTCAGAAAGAGAGAGAGCAGTTGTAGCAATGGCATAGAGAATAGAGGCATTAGTAAAGGCAGTGGAATGGGATAATTTTCAGAGGGCAACAAAAGTTGCTGTCTTTTGTATTCATCACTCAGTTATATTTTGCCACTAGAGCTTGTGTTACAGTACAAATGGAAAAATATTACTAAGTGCATGCATTTGTTGCCCTAGTTTATGAAAGATCATCAGTGCTTTCAAATTGTACATAAGTAAAAGTAAATTATTTAACTAAATTGTGCTGGGAAAGAGAGGCAAAAAATAACATAATTATGTTTTGTTTAATGTATTCTCCTAGGTAAAGCATAGTAATTTGTTTCACTACTTGTAACACACAGGAGTATTTCTAATAGGTTTCTTCCAGATATTTATCTGTCAATCTTTAACTCATTAGTGCGAGTTATTAATATTTGATTTGGAGGCAAAAGACTTAATTTGTAATATAATTTAAACTGGATATTGGCCAATATTTATACATTTTAAAAGTATGGGTAATCCTCACTGTATGTAACAGTGAAGCACCAAAAAACTGACTGTGCAAGGTGAACTGTGCAAAGTGCTCTTACTAAAAATGGGAAACTACAATACACAATTAAATGACCTTTAAAAATGTTTGCCAAAACATTAAAAACTCTTGGGACTTCCCTGGTGGCACAGTGGTTAAGAATCCGCCTGTCAATGCACGGGATGCGGGTTTGAGCCCTGGCCCGGGAAGATCCCACATGCTGCGGAGCAGCTAAGCCCATGTGCCACAACTGCTGAGCAACCCCCGCGTGCCACAAGTAGAGAAAGCCCGTACACAACAACAAAGACCCAATGCAGCCAAAAATAAAGTAAATAAAAATAAAAAAAATTTATTAAATAAAACATTAAAAACTCTTTTGCTCTTGGCTATAAATGCATAGGAAAATAAAAAATATAGTAAAACTAATACTTATTTTGTACACTGTAATTTAAAACATTAGAAACATTAAGAAAGTGTTTTATTTCTTTGTAAAAAACATGTCGAGTGCTTTGAACAGTGCTTTCCTTATTCTCAATATGTAACTTACAATATGGAGCAAGTAACTTTTCTATGCCTTGGAAAATTGTCATACTCTCTTCTAAGTTTTAATCAGCTTCTAGCATTTTATCCTTTCCAATTACAAGGTCATGAAATATCTCCAAAGTTCCTTTAATGTGAATTTTTTTTTTGCCAGAGTCACTTTCTCTGAGACATCGTCATCCTTTTCATCACAACCACTTTTCTCACTTACTTCGAGAAGTTTGCCCCACTAAGCTCCTCTGGAGTGTCTCAAGCTATTCTAGAATTCCATTTACACAAGATTCTAATTCGATTTTCAACATTACCACTTTTTGTTTCTTTGATGCATTTTCATCTTTGTTGGACAATTCCCTCTTGATTATCAATCCTTGTAAAATGTCACCTCAGTTTATGATGGAAACAAAAAGGCTATGGTTTTTCTTTCTGTGAATTGAATAACAAACACACAGTGACCAATGAATGACAGACCTTGAAGAAAGTGACACGATTGGTCACTGATCATGATGTGCACCTATCATTTACATAGAAATTTGTGGACTGAAGAAATAGTGGCAAAGTTTTTACTTTATGTGATCATTCACAGTAAATATACTGTAGTAACTGAAATCTGAATTCTGTTTTAAGGGAAAGTTGCCATTAGTTAACTAAATTGTAGTGAATGAAATTTGTTCATATTGAAAATGCAAAGTTAGGACTGTCTGTATTTACTGCAGCCAAAACTAGACTGGATATTAAATTTAGTTGGCAGTGAATGATTCCCTCATTGACCAATCAGGTGACTCAGCAGAGTTAACAGCAAAAGCGTTACTTACAGAAAATTTAGCTTTTTCCATAAGCCTCAAAAGAACCCCCAACACACACTAATACCCAAGGAAATATAGAATATAAGTAAAAAGAGTATGCTTATCATGTACACATAGTTCAAGCCTAGTGCCCTAGTGGCCCATACCATGTGGACATACATAATCCTCTCTTATACAGGAATTCTGGAGTCACCACTACTACTTAGCCTCTACATCAGATGCTGCCATCAACAAGAGAGCCCAGGAGAGAAAAACTAACTTTATAGAGACTAGCATTCTACTAGAACTTTGAGATCATTAGTTTCTCAATAAATATTAGCCAAACAGTGCTCCTGCCTCCTCTCCACAAAATTGTTGATCTATTAGTTTACCAGCTCATGTCCATTAATACTATTATCCATAATTATTGAACTTGGCACAACATCTAATCCCATCATATCATATTACACTTTTGATCTGATAGAGATCATACCCTTTCCTCCAACTCAGAATCCTTTCTTACCTGTCTAACCACTTCATGCTCTCTCACATGGGTTCTCTGTTTGAAAATACTAAGGAATCTCCCAAATTGTATGTGAATATTATGTTCACATTATCTGCAGCCACAGTTGTGTATTTCTTCTACCTATTCATTATCTTTCCATGGAGAAAAGAATAACTTAAGAAAATGAAAAAATTATGTATATATTTATATAAATTAATTTATAAATATATAAATATATATTAAATACATACTATATAAAAATATATTTTATATAAATATATATGTAATATTGTGTATATTCAGAGAATCTAGAAAGAATTTACAAAGGCTGTAAAAAAGTTCTTAGCCAAAAAAAAAAAAACAAAAACAAAAATAAGTTTTAATAGGAGAAAGATAGAAGACCTCTTTCCCAAAACTATGGATCCTTTAACTGGTTGGTTTTTTTCCTACATAAACAAGAAAAGTTTTGTTTGTCCTGAAGAAGATACTAAAACTTTGTGTTTATGATCTACAGGAAAAGAAAGCCTAAAAAACTTATTCTCAGTAGTCAGGAACTCATGTTAAATTCTTTTATCTGACATTACCAGAGTTCAAAGATTGTTGTAAATGTCAGCAATCAAATCTACAAAGGATATCTGTGAGTATGAGATTAGGAAGCAAAAACATTCTGAAGTTAGCTGTTAACCTCAAATTATCTTTATAAACTCCAGCAAAGTATCTAGGAGATTAGAATCAAGGAAAAATGACACTAATCGATACTTACTAACAAAGGTCAGCCACAAGAAGTAACTAGACCTCTATGAATACCCAGATGGCCTGATCCTCTGCCTGTGCTGCAGTCTTCAATTAGAAGCCCTTAGGAGACACTGCCTCACTATGTGTGAGGGGCATTCACAGGCTATTGTAACATGAAAGTGTTGAAGATTAGCAAAGACAAGCATTAGGATATGGAGCTGGAAGAGAAACAACTAGGACATAAGAGACAAGAACCAGCAAGTTCACCAGAGCATCACTTTCAAGCTAAGATCACAGTGACAAGTTATATCTCAGTGTCACTGTCAGATGGGAACAAACACATTTTAGAACCAAGTGACTTAACTGCAGTGAAAAATTCTCAGCTGGTATGCAGAGCCATATACTCATGGGTTAAGTAAACAAAATATTTGCCCAAAGCTTGGGTGTTAAGCAAAATATTGAGCTAGTGTTAGAAGTCCCAGAGCATGTATTTTTCCATGGCAGGTCTTTTCCAAAGACCTGGGAATCATATTTTTTACCTGTCTCTCTTTCCTCTCTCAGATTAAAAGCATGCTATATAATATGGCATATACAATAAAAGCAGGCTATGATTACCAACTGCTTTGGAAACACTCTGAACTTAGGCAGTGCAATATTTGGACAATGTTTTCATTAGTTCAGAGGCTCTTAGGTGTACAAAATCACTGTGTTTCCTAATGTTTCTGGGCCTTAAGAGTTAATAAGGCCTAAACAGTTTACTCTATTAGCCATAGGGAAATTTTCATTTCATTCAAATGATATGGTCTTCAGTCTTCATTCACTCATCTAGTCAAAGATAAATACTGATCACCTACAATGTGGCAAGAGCTTTATTTTCTATTTATTAGGAAAACAAATAAAAATAAGAAAGAGTTTAACCTTGAAGAACTCAGATTCCTGGAAATATTGGGATGGAGCGAGATGGAAGCAGATGATTTCAAGATCAATTTTGGGGTATATTAAGAAATGGACTCAAGACTTATTGTCTTTCCATAAAGGTTATTGCAGTAGAAGTTGGTAAATATTCCTAGCCCCATGCAGGCAAAAACTTTTTGCAAATGATGTCAATCAGCAAGTAAGACTGTTAGATATTGGGCTAACAGAAGACAGTATTCAGAATATTGTACATTGTACAAAATTGATTGGGATATTTATCTTCACAATGGCAACGTATGGTGATAATATTGTGTAGTATCAAGGATGATATCCATCATTGTATTTATATTTATTTTCATTTTTTACTTATTTATATACTATGTACATATCTATGTAATTCTATTTATAAATATTACATATTTTTTTATTTATATTTCTTATAATCAAATTGTGTAATGGATGTAAGTTTTCCAATGTCATTTAGAGAGTGGTAATTTTTTGTTTTATTCTTTGGTATATTCCGAATGCTGGAACAATTCTTGCAACATAACATATGCACAATAAGTATCTGTTGAGTACTGTAACATGTAACAGCAGGAGTAGGGCTCTTATAATCAGATTTTTCTTACCCGCTACCTGACAATATGGTACTGAGGGAAATGCATCTTTGAAGGGTAAAATAAGAATTACTATCTGTGATTTGATGCCACTTATTCTGTTAGCCCATGGAAAATTATCATGGCTATAAGTAGCCAGATTGGCTACAAGTAGCCAGATTGGCTACAAGTAGCCAGATTGGCTACAAGCATAAAAGGAAATACATTATTTTTTAAAGAGGATAAAAGTTCACAATGTCATTCTTGCTTGATGATAAAGGTTGAAGGTTGCCCATTACAAAAGTGTTTTCTGCAATGAAGGACGTGCATAAGATTGACATGCATTAAATAACATGGAAAATGTATACAGAAATTATTCAAGCATCTATTAATCTTCTGATTAAATCACAGATAATGGCAATGTGCACTTATTATGCCTTTACACCTCACTTATGTTTGCTAATCTCCTTTAATGGAAGACAAAGCAGGCCTTTGTTATTAGAGCCTTTGTTAGGCAACAATATTTAGCTGGAATTTTAAAACATTGATTTAAATTTATTTTGCATAGTTATCTTCTATTATAGTGATAATGTTTTTAAAAATAATCACACAAATTTTTTAAAATATTTATGTTTAAAAAAGTTAATTGATCTAGTTAAAACTAAACAGTCTGGCAGGTGTTGTAAAGGTGACATAAAAAAGACTGAAATTTGGGAAACACCAATTAAACTCCAAGGAGATAAAATTGGTTTATTATTTGTCTTGAAGCATAACGGAGATATCAAGACTAAAGCTTGGCCTGACCTTAGGATCAAGGTCTTCTTCATGATGGTATATGAAGAACACACAGAAATTGTCCTAGAAAGAATTTCTGATTCCCCTTCCTCAATTGCTGTAGCTCACACTCCTTGCCCAAATAACAAACTTATTATCTTCACCTTTCTTAAAATTCCCTCATCTCGATTGCCTTCTCACTCTGATCTGCAAATCTGTGGCTATTTTTCTCACTCTGATCTGCAAATCTGTGGCTATTTTGTCAACTGGTTTTCATTTCCATTTTCATTCTTCAATTCTGACCCTTGGATCAATACATTCTAAATTGTTACAGAACTCCGGCTTTACCATAATTTTTCTATATCTTTATACTACCCTGGATTAATTTTCTTTCAAGGCTGATACAGTTCCTGTGTTTCCAAACATATTCCATTCTTATGTCAAACAATAATCAGTAGGGAGGCTGCAAAGAACCAAGAGCTTTATTTGCAATTCAGGAGACACACACTTGTGTAAAGTCAAGTGTTCCAGAGAAGAGACTGAGTCAAGGACTTATAAAGACAAAGCCACAAGGTTGTTCAAGAATAATGACTGACCCTGATAACAGAAAGGAAGTATCTGTCCTTCAGGGATAGCCCATTATGAGTTACTTTAAGGTAAGGGTCTCTTGACTCTATGTCTATGAAGTTGCAACCCACGGGGACAATTCCAACCTTCGTGTTTTAATATTATTCTACTCAGAAATTGATCTATCCTGACAGTAATGAAGTATGAATATCATTGGTAAAGTCACCTTTCAAAGCCATGTGCCTAATTATTTCCCATAATATTGTGTTCTTTTTCTATGAGAGCTGGCAAAATTGTATAAGCTCTAGGCCTCATAAAATGTGGTTGATTCCAGCTTCAACTGTAACAATAAGAATGATTCAGGCATACTAGAAAAATAATGAAACATTTGTAAAGAAATGATGGGTATAATTATAGCTTGGATGCTGAGGATTGAAACCACCTACTCTCTCACATAGCTCAGCTCATTTTCTACAATAATATGATTGTATTATGTCATTACCCTCATTAGCATAACTTTACTATTCCAGAAGACTCTTATCCAGGCAAATACATTTATTTTTTCATGAAGGCTCATTTGTGGGCCTTCATGAAAGGCCCCAAAACTCTTCAATATAAAGCATCAACAGTTTATATCCTAAGACTCCTTGAACCTTTAGTCCCCAAAGTCTTGCTTTGCTATTTCTACCAATCCTAGAGTGTTATATCTTGATTCTTACCCAATCCTAATCAATCCCCCTCATTCCCCACATTGAAATGCCTACATTAAATCAAACTGAAACTTCTCAGTAAAACTGAATCTTGCCCAACCCACTATGAGTCACAAAGTTCTCTTGACCACTTACAAAGTTCTTCTCCTTTACCATAGTAAGAAATTAACTGAAATTTGTCTTATGAACAGACTGTGTTGGTGATATTTGGGGAGCCAGTATACAATAGCTTACAAGCCCTTTTATGTATTCATATGTCTGTAGAGAATCATTTTAACCATAAACCTCTCTAAATTATGACCACACGAATGGTTTAGAGGATATAATTTGCTAATATATGAACAGATGAGTCCAACTCCATGACATTCATGATTACCTTCATTAATTTTATCACCATCCTTTGAAGACAGAAATAAGAATTTTAATGTTTAAACACTGAATCCCAATTTTCCATAATTTTCCAGTTCCTTCTGGAAATGTGTGGGCTTTTGAAAAGTAACATTTAGGTTTTTGTATGGGAAACAAATGGAGCAGAGAGGATTTTTGGAATTTATTAAATATTATTAATTGTAGGATTTCTTTTCCTTTTCATCAGATTTCAAGTAAGAGTCACTGAGTTTTAATTCCAGAGATAGGAGAAACAGAAGGTCAAGTAAAGAATGGTCTTGTCCCCATTTTCAATTTATTCAATCTAGTTCCTGAATATTTGTGATTCCCTCTCCTTATTTTCCCTACCAACTGCAACACTAGAGGAAAACCCAGAAGAGACAATGACTCAAGTCTGCAAAAAAGGGAGAAGAGACAGCACGACAATAATACAAAAATAAATTGACTATTTGAAAATGTTCATTCTTCTTCATTGCCATAGAGACAAACAGAAACCTTTTACCCCTTTTCCCTTCTTGCAGCCACAATATACTGCTTCTTTCTTTTTCCACTCTTACTGGTCTTGATATTCATTTAAACCAACTTTATTTTTGTAACAGTGTGTATGATAACAATGTAGGGAGGTGAGAAAGAAAATGAATGAAAGTCAAAAACCCACAGTCTATAAATAGGAACCTACATTCCTCTGTGATGCCTATGATAATAATAAACTTGGTAATAGTTCATATTTGTGGTATTTGCTTTTAAGATTGGACATAATATATTGACAAAGAGGTAGGAAGAAAATAAAAAAGAATTAATTTTGTTGGGAGAAAATGAAAGGTGTGAAGACCTCAGGGCAGGTCAAGAAATAAGTCCTGAATCTTTTAATAGCAGCTCCTTATGACTTAACCATTTCCTTTCGACTTTTCTTGAAAAGAAGAAGTAATTTTAGAGAAGCGTTTGGTATGAAAGATTCCAAAATAAACAGAATCAGGAATAAAACAGCCTTGCATAGCAAAAAAAAAAAGGAAAAATTATAAGGAAAATAATTTTCTAGTTTTTTTCAAAAGAAATAAGTAGGTATACATTAAGTAATTATAGATTAATATAAGTATGCTAATATCACATAGTTAAAATAGTGTGAAACATCAACTGTATGTGACATAAATGGAAAAATTATTCTGCTAATATGTTAATATTTTTCTACAGTTTGAATTATTTTTACATTTGTTTCTACTATCTACCTTATTAGTCTGTTTGACATTGTAAGTTCTAAGAGGTCAAAATCTTTCATTTTGATTTCTTTGAATTCTCCAAGTCAGTTCAATATGCACTAGAATTTTGAAAACCTGTGACAATCCCATGAGCTAAGATTTTCGTTTTCAGTTTGAGATATTCATCCCATAATTTGCTCTTGTAGAGGCTGTGTCTTTCATGTATGCTTTACTGAGGTAGGTATTTGCAATTCCAAATTTACTTCTTTACTTCATATTGCTGCTAAAATTAAGAGTCCTTTATTAGCATAATTACCTTCCCAACATAAGAGGAAAAAGTGTTTTAGAGCAAGTTGGTTTCTTGTTGGAATGATCTATAAGAAATATTCCAAATGCTTAAAACTCTCTCCCTACATACACAGAGAGCACCATTACATGGCACTATCACAGTACTCTTTACCCTACTCAGAAGAAAAAAAAAAAACTGGTTCCCAGATAAAAATAACAAAATAACTCTTGTTAGATGTCTCAGCAGAAGATAAAAATCATGAACTAATTGTTTCTTAAATACATCTTCCCTCATAGTCTTTAATTATCGCCTAGAATTGTATGTAATGTCAATTTTTTCCCTCTTCTCAAAAGGCGGGCAACAGATGATTTCACCACTGCTCCCCTCCTTACTTGCTAACATTTAGAGGAGGAAATATAACTCAGTTTGAAAGTCACTTGGGTGAAAGCTTTTCTGTTTTCAAAAAAAGTAGTAGAGTCTCCAGGACTTGAGACATAGATTTGGGTTTCATTTTATACTTAGAGAACCATTCATTTCTTGATTCCAAAATAGGGGTCAAATTTCAGATCACAGAAAGCTGTGCAGCAATGCTGCAAAAGAAGAAAGAACTCTATACTTCTAGTCTGCAAAAGCCAACAAAAACTGAGACTGCATATTCACTGATATGTAGAGTTATTCCTGCCGAAACAAGTTCCTTTCATTAAAAAATAACAATTCTCTTATTTGACAGATTTGGAATTGTTACTTTGCTTTTAGGAAATCCACAAAAGAAGAAAAATTAGTCCCTATGTCCTGAAGCAGAGGTGGTAAGTCAAATAAGAATACCTCTCCAGGTTTCACATGTTTTAATTTACATAAATCAATATTATTCTATCAAAGTCTGATTTTGGGGACTTCCCTGGTGGCACGGTGGTAAAGAATCTGCCTGCCAATGCAGAGGACACGGGATCGATCCCTCATCCAAGAAGATCCCACATGCTGCAGAGCAACTAAACCTGTGCGCCACAACTACTAAGCCCACGTGCCACAACTACTGAAGCCCACATGCCCTAGAGACCGTGTTCCACAACAAGAGAAGCCTTCACAATGAGAAGTCTGTGCACCGCAACGAAGAGTAGCACCCGCTTGCCACAGCTAGAGAAAGCTCATGAGCAGCAATGAAGACCCAACGCAGCCAAAAATAAAATAAATTGAATAGATAAATTTTTAAAAAATCAAGTATGCTTTAAAAAAAATAAGTCTCTAAGTTTAACATCTGGGTCATTAAAAAAAAAAAAAAAGCAAAGTCTCATTTGGAAACGATCAACTGTAGCAGAATTCTTTGGCTAAATGTCAAAGGAGTCACTTAGGAGGAAAATTTTACCCTGGATTTTCCATCAAATTTCAATGCTATGCAAAGAGGGAAGAAATCCTGACATGCTGATTTGTTCAGCCACAACCCACATGAAATTAGTTAGCTAGATGCCTCTGTGCTATTAACTGCACAACCACATATGATAGCCTTGGGCCCAAGCAGCAGCTGTGTGCATCACCTGGGCTGATGGAATTATACCTCTGAGTGTCTGACTGGGCCTACTGTGTCACAGGATTGTATTAGGTACAGAATACATGGTCCATATTCCTATATAGGCAATCTTTAAATATCATGGTAAATTTTACTTATCTCATTCTCCTTATAAAGAATTCCATTAATATAAATCTAGCTGTAAATCATCACTACAGTAATTATCCATTAGAAGTATTTTTTGAATATTTACTTATAATTTAATATTAACTCATAAGATTAATAATGAACCCCACATTAGTACTATTAGCTATTAAGGCAAAAATCAATAGGGTCTGCAACAATAAAAATATAATAAAATGGTAAATGATGTCAACTAGGTATATGTACTTATAAAATTATATTGGTCTAAAATTTAATACAATAAATTGTTATATTTTCTTGTCTCAGTATCCAGGTAAGTGATCCATTCACAATGTCAGACCTCAGGAAGATAATTCACCTGCTGTGTGCCACCAACACAATGGTGTTTAGTATCAAGAAGATGATCCTAGACATATACAATGTAGTGTCATTCAGAACACAATTTCAACTATCTTGAATTATTTCGGTGACAAAATCCTCTTTTCTGATACATTGGAAATCAAGGGGATCTTTGTCATTTGTTTTCAGTCTCAATGTACGCTTTGGAAAGAGCCGATAGCTCTGTAAATTGATTTAGCTACATACTCCTGATTCCCATTTTGCAGCACCCAAAGGCCACTTAAATAAAACTCCCAGGAATTTACATATTGAAGAAATACCGCACAAGACAAAATCGATAGTCAAAGAATGACTCAATATGGTGGCTGTGGCAGGAGCATGGCTGGAATGGGGAAGAGTTCAGCAATACTGACTGCCCAGCCAGCCATTTGAAACACACTCTACCTTTCCTGTTTGGGCAGACTAGATTCTCAGATCCTGGTGGTATTCTGAACCTAATTCTCTTGCTTGTCTACTGATTCCTTGAGCTACTTAATATCTCTTCAATACGTTTATTTTTTGCTTAATTCAGGCAGAATTGATTTCTGTTGTTCTCAATCGAGAACTGAGTGATACAGGTGCATAGAAGGTGTTGTGAGTATATCAGTGAGAGACTTTTATTCCCTGGGACATTTTTATTCACAGTGCTGCTCTAGTAACTATATAGCTTTATTTAAATAGTCTTGAATAGTCATAATAAAATTTTCAGCTTGGGAAAATTTGTTGATGGTTAATATATGCTGAAGTCCTAAGAGATTTTTCCAAGATTCTGCCTCTTCAATCTTAGAAGCCTAACTGCATTTCTATTCTGAATTCACTGATAGATAGCTACTCTGAAGTATGGTATATTTAAAATTATAACATGTTCCAGCATATTATTCTGTATATTTTTACTCAAAAAATTTCTTTTGATTTTCATGAAGGTGATATAACTTATACAAGTATGACTGAGGCAAATAATCCATTTTCCAACCAACCACCAAATACCACTATTTACCAATAATTTATAACACATGGCTTAAGTACAGTAATAATGCAAGTGTTTTTACCGGATAAATGTAAACTCAGATCAATATAATTATTTTGAACGGTGCTTTATCAGAAATGGTATACAAAATTCTACACTGTATTAAAAACGTATTAAGTTAAAGTTCTACATTATCTATGTGAGTAATGTTAACTTTAAACATTATACAGAAGAAGGTAGAACATGAAGTCAAAACCTCTAGAGCACGTGTATTTTTGTGGCAATCTAACTCTTAGATTAAAATATCTGTGGGTGGGCTTCCCTGGTAGCGCAGTGGTTGGGGGTCCGCCTGCCGATGCGGAGGGCGCGGGTTCGTGCCCTGGTCCGGGAGGGTCCCGCGTGCCGTGGAGCGGCTGGGCCCGTGAGCCATGGCCGCTGGGCCTGCGCGTCCGGAGCCTGTACTCCGCTGCGGGAGAGGCCTCAGCGGTAAGAGGCCCGCGTATGGCAAAAAAAAAAAAAAAAAAATCTGAGTCATTAAGTAGAAAGGAAGGGGAGGGCAGACTTGCCTCAAAAATATTTTTTTTGATTGGAACTGCCTTATCCTAGTACAGAGACTTGTCTGTAAAATGTGACAATTACTTTTTAATGATTTTGCACTGACTCACTAAGAGAACAAAGATATTTAATAATAATCATAAAGGAGTACTTGTGATATAGCTAGTGTATATTAAAGAAGTGTGAAAAGATACTTAACTGATACGTAGGAAGAAATAGTTTATGAATTTTTTAAGAGCTAAAAATTTTGAGTTAAATATCTCCAAACCTTCAGTAACAACTACTAGAATTCTATAAAACATTTTACTACCTTCCCCTTTTAAAAAAATATTTCAATATTATTTAATAAGGCAAATGCAACAGTGCTCTAAAAACAGCACAAATGATGATGATACATACTACATAGAAAGATAAATAAAATATACTGAATCCTCTTGTATGGCAGGCACTGGGTTAAATACTTTATGAACACTAGTTTATCTAATCAAAATAATCACAAGGGAATTTAAACAATTTCCTTCCTCTTTTGACAATTAAAAAAAAAGGAAACTGAGACTCAGAAATAGCAAGTACTTGCCCAGGAGGGATTACACAGCTGGCAAGGTAGCAAGTACTCAGTTACATTTACATGCCTGCTTCCTCCACTTACAAAAGTTCTATATTGCAGGTGATGCCATTGTTACCATGCTGTCTAGATACTACAAGTAAGTCATTCTTATTAGCACTGTTATTAATAACAACCATCAGTGCTTCCTCATCCATATACTGATCTGGAGTAACTAGCATTCCTCATAGATCTGTATTGAGTAATGTTCTAGCCTACTTAAGAGATTTAGTCCTGTAACTTGAGCATTTATTGAAAAGCCTGCATCTTCTCCTCTTCTTGGAATGGGGCAGAACATTAGTCCCCAATTCTAGCTGCTAGGAATACAGCACCATATAATGGCTGTTAGTTCAAAGTATATATTGATACTACATCATGAAGACTTACACCCTAAATCCATAGAGTTTCATAGCCTAACCGGCACCCTAGCTGCACCTTTAGAAGTACCATTCTAACTTTCTATCAGGCTTTCAGATTCTGTGTGATGATAAGGTACACTGATTACTGTATCCCACTTTTACATGACCTCTGCCATATAATTGGTTCCTTGTTCTGAAGTGATGTTACACACGATCTCATTAAGTAAATAAGACATTTTTTGAACTATCAGGTAGTGGTCTTGGCCAAGAAAACAGGCAGGAAAAGGAAATCCTCATCAGAAATATTTATCAATTACAGTAAGAATGAAATGCTGCCTCCTTTGGGTATATGGGGTGTATAATAATTAACTTGCCACCATGTGGTTGATTGATCTCCTTAAGAGCTTGTACCACAGTGAGGAATCCATTCTGTCTTTGCTACTTACGATTTAAACATTCATCACTGGCAATAGCTAAACCATCCTTGGTGAGAAGAATCCCATGCAATTGGACCCATATATATCCTTTAATTCTGCGACCATGGCATGGGCTATTCTGCAAGTATTGGGTGTCCAAGGACTGGAACTGGCTGATCTGATGTATGCTGGATAAGTTATCCTATTCATCAGTTTGTTTAGTTCTTTTCCTTCAGTGATTTCCCCCTGCTGGACACTGACTTGACACACAAATGCTTATACTTTTATACTCTCTACCATAGGTTCAATCATATACTTCCTCTTAACACCTTCATTGTTTGAATGTGTAATCATATTCATTCCAGGCCCCTTACCAACCAATCAAGCCAATCATCACTACCCCCAGATCTGAAAACCCTTAGCTCCAGTTACTTCTCCGTTTTTTGCAAAATTAATGGCCAGATATACTGTTCAAAGATCTGTCAAATGGAAGGATTTCCTCTCACTACTATATTTCAGTACTAACTCCAATGGGAGTTGTGGTTCTGTGAAAATCCAGTTTTATCTTTCAACAACTTGATATATTCAACTATCAAGGCAAGGCATTTTCCTAAAGAAACAGGAGAATTTTCCCACTACTCCAAAGAAGTACAATAAATAACTTTACAGTGAAGGGCCCGGGAGAACACACAAGGTGCCCACAGGTCCCCGAACAGCTGCAACGGCTGAAGTGCCCAGAGTACTGACACCTCCACCAGGTCGTCCACAGTCTTGTCTTTCTCCAATGTGACCCACTGGCCTTTCCAAATGCTTTAAAGAATAAGCATTACACCAACATACCCATGAACCAATCTGAGTTGGTTTGTTTTCTCCTGTATCACATGGCCATAGTGAAGGTCCTATAGTGCCTATGGTGTGAACTGAGAAAGATGTATTGGTGCAATGGGTGTGTGTGACATTGGCTAGGCTACTGTCACCGGCAAAGTCCATTAACAATTCCCAAGAAATAAAAACAGAATCTAAGTAATAAAATAAAGCCTGACCTTTACTTTTTTCTTTGTGCTCAGTCTAGTTTCACTTGGTCATAGGGTGCTGCATCCAGAGTCTCCCACCTAGACTTTCAGACCAGAGTTCTAGTGTGAGATGGCTGTGCCCCAAACTTTAGCTTGGAGGACCAAGTACAGAAGCGATGAGCACAACACTTCAATTCAAGATGGCAACAGAGTACCGTGTGCAGAAATGCTGCATTCGGCACTTTGATCTAGAGTACTGTGAAAAGCACAGCTGCACCTGACCTGTAAGGACTCTGTCCCCCTCCCGTCTACAAGAACCCTATAAAGCAGCCCCATGAAGAGCTTTTTGGGGAGAGTGTGTACTCTAGAGAGCAAGTTTGCAACTCTCCATTCTTTGATCAACTTTCCTTTGCTTCTGTACCAAACTCGGCCTTGTTCTATTGGCTCAAAGGACACTGGGCAGGAGGATCCTTGTTGAGCACCAACTCAGGACGGTCAGTAACAAAATTTTGGCAACCTAGATGGGATGGACTGTGACCTTTTCACCTGCACCTATCCACTAGGCTCTGGCTCTCCCTGGCTCCAATGGGAGCGCAACGGAGGCTTTGGGAGGTTTGTATGAGCATTCTTGACTCGAATCTTTGAGTAACACTGACAGGGTAGAATGGGGGTAGCCTTTGGCCAAATTCAGCAACTCCGCCCAGCAAGCTGATATCCAGGTGTGGTGTGCACACAGCGGAGCCCCCAGAGTAGTCTAGACTGTGTCCCCTTGAGGGGATCATACTGTGGCATCATTGGCTGGCCTTTCTGCAGCACCAAATACCCACGAAATCGTGGATGAGAGGGAGCCACGGTAGTCTTGCCCACTGTCTTGCCAGTAGTGCTGTCCTTTTGACCCCTGTACAAGGAAGTAGCAGCCACACCAGGGCTTTTTGCCCTCCTTGCCGACCTCCAGGGGTCAACAGTAGCATTCTCCATAGTCACTTTCTGTTTGGTAAAGAAAAGTAGCCAGCCCTGTGAGCCAAGAGACAAGATGTGGAAAAGGCTCAGGTAATAAGGAACAGCTGACAAAATAGAAAAAAGACAAGGATGCTGGGTCTGAGTTCAGGCGAAGGCACCAGGGACTCTGGAGTGCAAAAAGGTCCCAAGCTAGGTACTGGATAGGCGATTTGACCTCTTTCAGTCAGCACTAGTTTCTCTGAAGTGGGCTGGGGAGTCCTGTGAACCACTTACAAGACCCAGGAACCTTCTTAGGAGAAGGCACTGTGAGCTGCTGGCAAGAATAGAAAACACACAGCCCACTGGACCCATTCTCTGCTCCCTGTTTATGAGGTAAACCTTGGGTGATTCCTTATCAAAATCTGTCAGCTGGAATAAGATAAAGGAAATCAATCAGGAGCCAACAGAAAACCCTTCGGCATTCCTAGAGCACCTCATGGAATGCTTCCGAATCTATACTACCACAGCTCCTGAGTCATTAGAAGGGAATGCAATCCTGAGGATGTATTTCGTTTCCCAAAGCATCCCCAGTATTAGGTGTAAACTTCAGAAACTGGGAATAGAACCAGATACCCCTACCTCTCACCTGGTGAAGGTTGTATACTATATGTTTAATAACTGAGATATAGAGTAGGAAAAGTCAGAAGATAAAACGGCCCAGAGGCAAGCCCACCTACTGGCTACTGCCCTCCACTGTCAACTGGTCGGCACAGGAAACTGGACTAACTGCCCATGGAGACTCAAATTCTCCGGTGAGTGACCCACAGCCCCTACTGAGGGACAGGAGCCAAGGAAATTAGAATCCAGTCAAATGTAAACCATATGTAAACAAGAGGAACGCTGGAAGGGAAAATACCTTTGCTGCCCCTGAAGGGGGATGGAAATGGCAGATCCCAGCCACTACCCTTGAAGGCAGATAGTCCAAACAGATGAAGAATGACAGGGCCAGAGGGCTCCTAAGCTGACCCCTGAGAAGCCTCATCTGACATTGGACAGGGGGAAAGCCTGTCAAATTCTTAGTCAATACTCATGCCACTTACTCAGTTCTGAACACCAGATCAAGCAAACTTGGTCACAAGAGCTAAGGGAACAGAATGGTTATCCCCTGGAAGTTCAATTCAAGTTCAGGCTATGCTTTTAGACAACCCAGTGGCTACCATAAAAACCTATCCTGTGCCAAATCCTTCCACCTTGCTACCCACAGAAACAGGGCCCTCAGAGCATGACTGTATAGAAACCAGAGACACAATGTATTCCAGTCACCCCGACCTAGGAAGTGAGCCTCTCCCAAATGCTGAAGAGAACTGGTTCACAGATGAGAGAAGCTTTATGAGAGGGAAAAAGTCTGGTGTGTGTATCTTAAATTATCTGGTGTTCTTTGTCTCCAAAAGGTTAGACAAATGGTATTTGCTCACGGATACAAACAGTTAGGACCTGGTGACAATCAAACATCTCTAAAGGTAGCCGTGGAGAAGTTCTGCTCTTCAACCCGGGGTTATGACGACGCCCAAACTCAGCAGAAAGCAGTTACGGAAGACATTCCTTCACCCCTCAGTGCCCCTCAAGAATGAGGAGTAGAACAAAAGACAGAAGAGAGATTTATCACCGGCAAAGCCTGTTAACAATTCCTGGGAAATAAAGATAGAATCTGGGTAATAAGATAAAGTCTAACCTTTTTTCCTTTGTGCACAGTCTAGTTTTACTTGCTCACAGGGTGCTGCGTGCAAAGGCTTTCACCCAGCCTTCAGACCAGAGTTCTTCATGTAATGTAGCTGTGCCAACACCTCACACCACTAGCAGAAGCGCTGCGCGAGACAGCTCAATTCAAGATGGAGGCGGCGGGCCGTGGGCGGAATCGCTGCACGGGGCTCAGTCTGGAGCGTGAGCAGCGCAGCTGTGCCCGCCCTGCGAGAACTCCAGCCTCTCGCGCTGACAAGATCCCTATAAAGCAGCCTCGCCCACAGCCTGTCGCGAGAGCGTGTGCTGGAGCTTGCAAGTGTCCGGTGTCTGATCAGAGAATAAAGCTTTCGTTTGCTTATGAACCAAACTCAAACTCAGTCTCCTTTTTTTGGCTCAGACAACACTGGGCAGGAGGACCCTTTTCTGGGGACTGACGCAGGAGGGTAACTATCTGTTAATGTAACTTCTTGTGCACCCTGGACTCATTAATATCCTAACTTAATATACTATTCCTATCATACTGTAACCGAACAGGACCCTATGGGCCTTTCCCAGGAGAGACTCTTCCCATATCCTCTGCTTTAGCTCTTCTCTGAAGTACCTACATAATAGTATCTGATGTACATTTCCTGAGTTTTTCAGATGCTGAAAAAACACCAAAAAATGAAAGAAACTAACTGCTTGATGATTATGAACATGTAGCCTCTAGACCCTCTGGCACCTAAAGATTGATAATGTTAACCACGATGTTACCTCAACATCAATCAGAGAATTGGTCACAAGCTGATCACATACCCTGGGATGCCCCTCCCTCACATTGCCTTTAAAAATGTTTTGCTGAGCTATACAGTAGGTCCCTATTATTTATCAATTTATATATAGTAGTGTATATATGTCAATCCCAATCTCCCAATTCATCCCTCCTCTGCTTCCCGCCTAGTAACCATAGCTTTGTTTTCTGCATCTGTGACTATTTCTGTTTTGTAAATAAATTCATTCACACCATTTTTTTTCTCAGATTCCAAATATAAGTGATATGATATTCGTCTTTCTTTGTCCGACTTACTTCACTCAGTATGACAATCTCTAGGTCCATCCATGTTGCTGCAAATGGCATTATTTCATTCTATATTATGGCTGAGTAATAGTCCATTGTGTATATGTACCACATCTTCTTTATCCACTCCTCTGTTGATGGACATGTAGGTTGTTTCCATGTCTTGGCTATTGTAAATAGTGCTGCAATGAACATTGGGGTGCAGGAATCTTTTCAAATTATGGTTTTCTCCAGATATATACCCAGGAGAGGGATTGCTGGATCACATGGTAGTTCTATTTTTAGTTTCTTAAGGAACCTCCGTACTGTTCTCCATAATAATCCTCCATAATATCAATTTACATTACCACCAACAGTGTAGAAGGGTTCTCTTTTCTCCACATCCTCTCCAGCATTTACTGTTCATAGATTTTTAAATTTTCTTTTCAACAACTACACTCAAAGAAAATTTGTTTTTACTATCACAATTTTCTGGAAGAGACAATTATGAGACAACTATTTTCCTTTTAAAAATGTATTTATTTGTTTATTAAATGGAATTAATACATGGTCTAAATTTATCTCTAGTCAAAAATAGAACAGGGTCAATGTCTGACTAATGAAACAACATCCCCTCATCAACTGGCCACATGATTCCACAACTAGATTAATTCCTTTGGTTTAAGAAGGAATTAAAACAAAAATAGAAACATTGACTCCATACAGTTATTTTTACTTAGGAATGACAAGAGGCTATATAAGACAATA
Source organism: Kogia breviceps (assembly GCF_026419965.1). Lineage (NCBI taxonomy): Eukaryota > Metazoa > Chordata > Mammalia > Artiodactyla > Physeteridae > Kogia > Kogia breviceps. The sequence continues at coordinate 105,561,619 of NC_081314.1, read as the reverse complement.
TATATTCTTATAGTAAAAGGAATAGAGTACTTGAAATTTTCCAAAAAGATGGAGACGAGTTTGACATGAATAAGTAATCTTCCCTCCCAATTTCCTCCATAACATAAAACAACAGAGCAGCAAAGCCAATAAAACAGGAAGGTTTTTTTTTTTTTTGCTTTTAAACTATGGCTACTAGTCAGTTTATTTTATCTATTTATTTATTTTTTAAAACATCTTTATTGGAGTATAACTGTTTTACAATAGTGTGTTAGTTTTTCCTTTACAACAAAGTGAATCAGTTATACATATACATATGTTCCCATTTCTCTTCCCTCTTGCATCACCTGGGAGAGAGGAAGGTTTTAAATAATAATAAATTATTTCAAGTGACAGAAAACTCAACATTTTGTGTGTGTGTGTGTGTGTGTGTGTGTGTGTGTGTGTGTGTGTGGTATGCGGGTCTCTCACTGTTGCGGCCTCTCCCGCTGCGGAGCACAGGCTCCGGACGTGCAGGCTCAGCGGCCATGGCTCACGGGCCCAGCGGCTCCGTGGCATGTGGGATCTTCCCGGACCGGGGCACGAACCCGTGTCCCCTGCATTGGCAGGAGGACTCTCAACCACTGCGCCATCAGGGAAGCCCCTACATTTTAAGCCTTTAATGAAAACATCAGCATTAGCAAAACTGGAAGAAATAGAACTCTCACGTATTGCTTGTAGGAGTGTGAATTTTATGACCATTATGAAATATTGTCATCATCTACTGAATCTGAATATGTGCCTATCCTTTGGCCTGGTAATTACATGCCTAGGTGTGCACCCAACAGAAATGCATACATATGTTCACTGAAAAACAAGTTCCAGTATTTTCAGAGCATTACTATCAATAATAGCCTCCAACAGAAACTATCCAAATGCTATCAGCAAAAAAATGGATAAGTAAATTATGGTATATTCACACAATGAAATCCAGAATACCAATAAGAATAAACAAACTGGAATTACATGTGACAATATTAATGCCTCTCACAAACAAAATATCAAGCCAAATAATTCAGACCAAAAATTAATATATGTTCCATTCATATAAAATTAAAACATGACAAAACTAATCTATATTGTTAGAGTATAGGACAGTGGTTACCCTTGGATGTTACTGATTAACTGGAAGAAAGCATAAAAGGAGCTTCTGGGGTAGTGGTAATGTTCTGTTTCTTGATCTAGGTTTGAGTTACACAAGCTTATTCAGATTGTGAAAATTCATAATTTATGATATTTCAAAAATTATTTTTTAAACTCCTTAGCAAAATAGGCATTTATTTTTTTCACACAATTTAAAACTCAGACAACACAGGCTTCAGACAACCTGTTTCTCAGGAAGGCAGAGTTTGCCCATTTCTCAGTTCTTTTCTCATCTGTGTTGACTTATAAGGATATGCATGGTGTGAAAAAGACTTTCAGCCATTCCAGATATTTCCTTTCAAATATAAACACAGTGGAGAAATGAATTTCTCATTCTGTGAATGCCTTGTGCCTCAACAGACTGTTCTCAGCTCTATGATCATTGTTTGAGCCAATCAATAGAGCTACCCAGAATAGAATGTGCTAATGACTGGTTTCAGTCAAACATGCTCTCCTGAATTCTGTTGTAGGGTCATTTTCTTCCAAGCTACTTGGACTGAAAAGTGGGAAAGAAGTTTTTCTATTTATAAAAACAAACAAAAATAAACCTGGTTTCTTACCAGAAATAGAGTGAATGGATGCTATGCATCAGAGGTCAAGATAACTCTCAAACAATATAGAGCAGGTTTGGTTTGAACTTGAGGGTTAGATCAAACATCATTACTCTGAGTGTCCGAAGGGAAAAGTTGCATCTGCCCTGCTCTCTTGAGTGAGGTGTTTAAAGAACCGGAAGACCATAAATATAGCTCACCTGGTAGGCCGAGCTGTTCCTAATTGCTGATGTGTGCTAGCAAGGATTATTATTGCCTGTGATAAGTAAGCAAAACTAATAATAATAAGAAGAAGACCAACAAGAAAATAAAAAACAGAGAAAGAAACAAAGAACTATCTCACAAGAAGTGGAACTAATGGAAATGTCAGATGAGATAAATAAAGTAATAAGATCTGTCAAGGACATCAGATATAAAATAACTTGTGGAAAACAACAACAAAACAAGACATATTTTCCAATTTAAATTTTTAAATAGTTACAATAAAAAACCAGTTATGATTGAAAGTTAAGTTGATCAGGAAGATCTACTGAAAGAAATACAAAATATGTAGAAACGGTATAAATGATGGCAATCACTGATGAAAAGATGAGTTATTGAGGGCATAGACAAAAGAATTTTCATGCATATAGAAGGTGTCTTGAAATGTTTTTTTAAAAGGAAGTTTGTAGAGGAGAGATAATATTTAAACAAATTGATAAATTTTCCTTTATTTGAAGAAAGATTTTCCTGAAGATTGACAGGTTCCCTAGGTCCCAAGGAGGATTAATAAGAAAGGTCATTTACTTAGGTATATCCTAGTGAAAATTTTTAATTCCAACAGTAATATAAAATCTTATAAGCTTCTAGACGAGCAAGTAACTTTTGGAGGACAGAGAATCTGACTAATATCTGACTTATTTATAATATTAACACTTAGCAGTCAATGAAATATCTACTGAGACTAAAGGAGTTAGATTCAAATTACGATTCACCTGTCAGAGAAAAGGAACGACATTTTCAGATAAAAATGGACTCAAGAATGTACATCCCCTGTGGGTTTCTGAGGAAAATACAATGACCAAATGACAATTAAATCAGAACTAAGATACTGTAAAACATGAAGATGTTGGACAGAGTGGAAAGTAATTACTTGCAATTTACATAATTGACTCAATGGATTTATGACTCTAAATGTTACTACTATGATTGGGAAATTGTAGTACTGCTGTAAAATAAGTTTTCTTAAAAGAAATGAGACAAATTGTGAGGGAAACCCTAAAACTAGATTTCAATAATTTCCAGGACCTTGAAGTTATAAGGAACGGAAAAACAATAAAAACATTTTAACTGTCACACCCAAAAGAATGATATGCAGCAGAAACTGTTAGTAACTATCCGATACCCATTTAATTTCTCTTCCTTAGTAATAGAAATTCAGCTTTCTTCATGGAAACAATGTACCCAAGTAAAAGGTGACATTTTCTGTCATGCCTTGCAGATGGAAGAGCCATGTGACCAAGTGCTACACAATAGATATATGTGCAGGTTTTAGTATGATGGCTAGAAGGCTACTAAAAGCTGCAGACTGGGCAGGGATGTGTACCTATTTTGCCTTCTCTTTTTCTCCTCATTGATGCCTGGAACATGAATTTAATGGCTAGAAGTCCTTGAGACAATATTTTAAGATAAATGAAAAAGAAGTTAAACCAAAAGTAGGAAGAAAAATTAATAAAGATTAATGCTGAAAATAATGAAATTTTAAAAAAGGATAAATGAAGTGTATACTTTTTTTTCTTTTTAAAATTACCAATATAATAAATAATTTTCTTTAAGATTGATTAGAAGATAAAAATAAAGTCAAATTTAAAATACACAAACATATGTGTGCATGTGTGTGTAGAAGAAAGGAAACATTACCAGATATATGAAAGAGGAGCTTATACAAATTGTGAAAGACTAATACATATTATTCATGAAAAAAAGTAAAATAAAGTCTAGATGATATGGATTATTTACATACCAAGTGTACAATATCAAAACTGGCCAAGAAGTAAAAAGAAATTATAAAAGGGATTAAATGTTTAAAATAAAACCAATGTATTGTTTTACAACTGAATTTTATTGCAGAAGTTTTAACTGTTAAAAAGAAAAGAAACATTCTAAATATCCATTTACAGAATGGTTAGATAAACAGTAGCTCATTTATGCTATGAAATATTACGCATCTATCAAATAAAATTATTTACATTTCTCTCTATTGATGAGATCTGATTTAAATGATGTATTATGTGAGAAAAGCAGTTTGTAGTATTGTGTTAAATATTAATTTTACTCAATTTTGTTTAACAATATCAAATAGCACTATGATGCTTTAAAGCAATACTGGTTTTCATGAGACATTGAATCCAAAAGATTGACGAAAGATCTAGGGAATAAATACAGACACCAAGGAAACATACAAACGTACTTAAGATGCTATCGTATTAGTTTTCTACTGCTGCACTGACAAATTATCACAAAGTTAATGACTTAAAACAATACAGACTTTTTTTCTCTTATAGTTCTGGAGATCAGAAATCTAAAATCAAGGTATTATCAGTACTATATTTATTCTAGAGCCTTCAAGGAGGATCTGTTTCTTTGCTTTTTCCAGGTTCTGAAGGCCACTGGCATTCCCTGGTCTATTGCCTGTTCCTTCATCTTGAAAGTACATCACAACCACCGCTGGTTCAGATACCATATCTCCTTTTTCTGTCTTTAATGCTCCTGTCTCACTCTTATAACTACCCTTGTGATTATATCAATCCACCCAGATAATCCAGAATTATCTCTGTATCTCAAGATCTTTAATCACATTTGCAAAGTTCCTTTTGCCCTATAAGTTAATATATTCAAAGGACCCCAGTATTTCAATGTGGACATTTTTGGAGGGCCACTGCTTAGCCTACCACATCTATCAATAATTTCATTGCATTAAAACAATATTCATTGGCCTAAAATTATTAGTAAATCTTATTTTTTTCCAACTAAATTATGGGAAAGTATATAATGTCAATATTATATGCTCAAGCTACAAATGAAGTCAGGATGTAGAGTTAGGACAATGTTTTCAGCTCTGAAAAAAAAAAAAACCCAGGTCATTCTAACAGCAACATTAAAAAAAAAACTAATATAGTGTACAAGTAATTCAAAAAACGAAGAGGAAAAAAAATGGTTTGGAATATTTTCTGATTAATTGCACATAATAAAAGAAAAAAACCTAGTAAACTGGCAAATACAAATTAGGTGTAAAATCTCCACCCTTCATTGAAATTATGCTACAATATAGAAAGCTACTTTAATCATGTTAATTACATCTCAGTATATTTTGATTGAATTTATTAAACAGCATATAACTTTAAATGTACCTGACTATTAATTTTAAGGAAAAGAAAAGATAATCTTTACCTAATATATCAAGTGAAATTTGTAATTGTTATTATTTGTTAGAATTACATTAAAGTAAAACAAATAAATATTTAAATCACAAAATTCGAAACCATAATCAAACTGTGATAAAATCTGTGGTAAATTATGAGAAATCCTTTTATCAAACACTCGCTTTATGATTCTTCTACTAGTATCGTCTATCAACAAATATAGTACATACAATCTGAGAATTCCGTTCTTGGAAAAAGGCGGGCAGTTATTCAAGTAAATTTCTTCACTTTACGAATCAGAATAATGATGCATAAAAGAGTTTGGTGATTTATTCAAGGTCAAATCACTAATTAGTGTCAGAGAACATCTCAAATTATTATATAGAACTCATATAATGCAGACATTCTCTTTTTGAACATATCATAAAATCCCATTGTAACACGTTGGGATTCTTATGTATCTGGGGAATTTGTTTATGGAATTGTTTTATTTTAGGTTGTTTCTTCCAGAGATTTTCCTCTTATATAATAGTGATTATGTCTTGAAAAATGCTACAGTGGCAAGCTTATCTAATCATTTCTTAGTTAAAAAAGTCTTGCATGCTGGGCTTCCCTGGTGGCGCAGTGGTTGAGAATCCACCTGCCAATGCAGGGGACACGGGTTCGTGCCCCTGTCCGGGAGGATCCCACATGCTGCAGAGCGGCTGGGCCCGTGAGCCATGGCCACTGAGCCTGTGCGTCCAAAGTCTGTGCTCCGCAACGGAGAGGCCACAACAGTGAGAGGCCCACTTACCACAAAAAAACCAAAAAAGCCTTATATGCTAAATAATACTCAAATTTACAATGGCTATTTGTAATTTCCTTAAAAATTAATTACACATGACAAAAATTTTAAACAACATACATTACCCCCAAATGGTTCAAAGTATGTGAATGTTAAGTTAAATATTGCATTTGCCTGGACAATCACCATGGATTTAGAGAATTATTATCCATGAGAAAATATGTACTCCATATGTAACATATCACAATTGTTTTGTTTATTAATTTCTTATGCTTAATGAAATGTTTTATTCGGAAGTTGTTTCTCATATTCACTGATATAGAAAACAAACTTGCAGCTACCTAAAGGGAAAGGGAATGGGGGGCAGCAAAAAATTAGGGGTATGGGATAAACAGATACAAACTAAAACTTATAAACTACCTAAGGAACAAGGATGTACTGAATAACACAGGGAATTATACCCATTATCTTGTAATATCCTATAATGGAATATAATATGAAAAAATACTGAATCACTATGCTGTACACCTGAAACTAACACAATATTGTAAATCAACTATACTTCAACTTTTTAAGAAAAAGTTTTTATAAATGTTCACTAAGGCAGAATAAAAATGTAAAGTTTTCCAATGAAAGAAATGCTTTTGAAGTAATCCAAAACCATCTGGAAGATAATTGCTGTAAACAAAATATTCTTGTGATGGGTGCCTTTATCATTATATTAATGCACTTTTAGAGAAGGTAAAAATATATGTGTTCAATACATATAGCTGAAATGTAGACTCAGTGATTAATTTTAATTAGCAATAATCGCACCTCAGATAAACCTCATTGGCTATGATACTGCCACTGCGCAAAGCTATTAATTTTAAATATAACAATATAATATTGGTTATAATACTTTTGTGCAGTGCAAACTATTATATATAGAATGAATAAACAACAATGTCCTACTGTATAGCACAGGGAACTATATGCAATATCCTGCAATAAACCATAACGGAAAAGAATATAAAAAAGAATATATTAAAAAAATACATTTGTGCAAACAAAAGCATGTGGATCCATTTAAAAATTTCAATCCCTCATGAATACATTAGCCACCAAAATCTGTGAATATTTGAATTGATTGTATACGTGTATTAATTTTATTGGCAACGTTGTTTGATGTAGTCCAAAAAGCTTGGGACATCAAAAAGATCCTTTTGTAGAAATAAATTCCATACAAAGGAAATAACTTCTATGAAAATAACTCAAAAAATATTTTTTAAATCAATAAAAGAATAAAAATGTTACAGTAGAAAATAGTCTCAATGCTGAAGAAGAACAACAGAGGAACAGAAAAAGACATGAGACATAGACAAAACAAAACGTAAAATAGTGGACATAAATTCAACTATATCACTTGTAACATTAAATATGAATGGATTAAACAATCAAAAGACAGGTTATCAGACTGGATAAAGAAATCCAAGTATATCCTGTTTACAAGAGAGATCCTTTAGATTTAAACCTATGAATAGTTGAAAGAAACAGGTTATAAAAAAAGATATATCATGCAAACAACCACCATAACAAAGCTGGAGTGGCTATACTAATATCAGGTAAAATAAACTTTAAGGGAAAAAGTGTTAATAGAGATAAAAAGAGGGATTTTATAACGATAAGTGTCAATTCATCAGGAAGATATAACAATGAAAAATACACCTAATAACAGTGCTTCAAAATATATGAAGCAAGAAGCAAAAACTGACAGAATTGTAGGAACAAATAGACAGTTGGAGCTTTTAATATCCCACTTTCAATAATGGTCAGAAAAATGATGCAGATGAACAATAAGAAAAGAGAATATTTGAACAACTCTATAAACCAGTTAGACCTATCAGACACCTAATAACAACAGCAGAATATACATTCTTCTCAAGTAAACATGGAACATTTCATATGCTAGGCCATAAAGAAAAAACCTCAATAAATTTAAAAGAATTGAAAACATATAAAGTTGTTCTTCAACCACAATGAGATAAAATTCAAAACAATAACAGAAGAAAATTGGGGAAATCAAATATGTGAAAATTAAACAACACACTCCTAAATTACAGCTGCATCAAAGAAAGAAATCAAAAGAGAAACCATAAAATGCATTGAGATGAATAGAAATTAAAACACATCAATATTTATTGAATGTGGCTAACAGACTGCTTAGAGCGATATTTGTAGGTGAAACACCCATATGAAATAACTAAAAATAAAAGTGTTCTACCTCAACTTTCTGGAAAAGGAAGAGTAAACTAAACTTAAAACACATAAATGGAAGAAGAGTAAACTAAAAACACATAGATGGAAGGATTAGAGCAGATATTAATGAAATAGAGTATAGAAAAACAGTAGATAAAATCAATAAAACCAAAAGTTGGTTCTTTGAAAAGGTCAATAAAATTGACAAATCTTTAGCTAAACTGACCAAGGCTGTGGGGTTGGGGTGGTGGAAGGAGAAGATTCACGTTACTAAAAACAGGAATGAAATAGAGGACATTAGTACTAATCTTAAAGAAATTAAAAGGATTATGAGGCAATCTGAACTACTGTATGCCAACAAATTAGATAACAGAGGAAACAGGCAAATTCCTAGAAAAACCCAAATTGGAGAAACTGCCTCAAGAAAAAACAAACTATCTGAATAAACCTATAACAAGTGAAGAGATTGAATAAAAACCTCCCACAAGACAAGCCCAGTCACAAATGGCTTCACTGGTGAATGCTACCAAATTTTTAAAGAATTATTAATAATCCTTTACAAACTCTTCCGATAAATAGAAGAGAGAAGACTTCCCAATTGACATTATGAGACCACTATTTCTCTAAACCCTAAAGCAGACAAAGATATCACAGGAAAAGAAAACTGTAAGCCAATATCTCTTATGAATATAGTGGCAAAATTCCTCAACAAATTATTTGCAAACCAAATTTAACAACATATAAAAAGAATTACACACTATGAATAGTGGGATTTATCCCAGGAATACCAAGTTAGTTTAAAATCTGGGAATCGATTGAATTTATCTACCATTTTAATAGAGGACAAAAACCACATTATCACTTCAATAGACACAGAAAAAGCATTTGACAAAATACAACACCATTTCAGGATAAAAACACTGTAGAGTAAAATGTACATCTTCCCATGTTCTAGGGAGAAAGCCTAGGATTTCAGGTTCCACCCACTCTCTTGGCTGGGCACCTTTGGGCAGCGCAAAAGCTATACAAAGTTATAAAGCTATCATGCCTATAGTCTGTGTAGAAACCTAAACACGTTGGAATGACTCAGCTGAAGCAACAGAGCTATGCTTTGCATGGTACACTCCAAGATATGGAATGTTAACTCAGAAAGTGCCTTAGACATCTCCATAGAGTCTTCCATGTCCCAGAGTGGACCTGGAATAGTGGAATGAGTTCCATGCACCCACGAGTAACATGAACATAGTTCAGAAAGTGACTATACCATAGGACCATTAGCAAGACAATAAAGGAATGGATTAGCTAAAACCAGAATGGACAGACAAATGAGGAAAACACATGATGAAGGGTGTCTCAGCTGAAGCTGGCAAGAATAGACAACATTGAGACTAGCAGTCTCTAACTCCAACAACCAGATTTGATGTTCCTAACACTACCACGACTGACAATAACAAAATCTCATTAAAGTAGAGTCATAACTCTGGAGAAAGGCGTGTGCAGATCCCTGAAATACATAATAAGGTTATATTTCTGACAAAATGAAAACCTGAAATTAAAATTGAGTTATAAGAAAATGTTATATTTCTTGCATCTGAGTTTGTGGAGCAAGATGCATATTTACTAACTTAGAATAACAGACATTATAACCACCTTTAATAGCAAGGCCCTGACAAGAATTCTAGACCCTCTTGGAAACTACTGTGCTTAATTTATATTTCTACCACCCAACAAAGGAATAACTGAAGTACTGAGATACTGTTAAACATGATATCTGAGACTATTGTATATAGCTCTGTGAGGATAAACAAGACAGTCTTAGTATTGACTTGGACAAACACTGGGGGGAAAAATGAAAGACTTGATAGATCTTAACTTTAATCTTGAGCATTTAAAATTTATTGACAACATTTTAACTATCCAGACTTCATAATTTATCGGACCATTCTGTCCAACTTTCATTTGATTACCCAGACAATGGCAAAACTTTACTTCTTTCTATGAAAGTTGAAGAACTAACATTATTGGCCATATTCACTCTCCTAATTCATTGGAGTTTACCTAAAAACCTTCTACCTATGGCATCCCAATCTGTTGTTGATGCTCACCTCACCTGCTCCCAGTCTCACCATTCATAAATTATCTTCATCTTCTTTATCTCTGTGGCATTGAATTGCACCATGAAGATACCATATTTTCCTCCACTCTAAGAACAAATACTCTAAGTCATTATCTTTATGAGTCAAGACTATCTATCCTAACTTTTCTATATGTAAAATTAATCTTATTTATATCCAATATTTGAGCAATCAGGAACAAGAATAAAGAGAAATAAAGACTAAAGAGAAATACTTCAATATCATAGTTAAAATCTGGAAGTTTTGCCAACATTCTTAAATTTAAAATAGTGACTAATTTTTTTTTTTTTTTTTCACGGTATGCGGGCCTCTTGCTGTTGTGGCCTCTCCCGCTGCGGAGCACAGGCTCCGGACGCGCAGGCTCAGCTGCCGTGGCTCACGGGCCCAGCTGCTCCGCGACATGTGGGATCTTCCCGGACCGGGGCACGAACAGACTCTCAACCGCTGCGCCACCAGGGAAGCCCAATTGTGACTAATTTTACTTGTGCATCAGCTCTTTCAGTAACTGGAGGTGAAAGAGACAGAGAGGAAGGATTATAGCTTATATCTTTGTAGGCCTTATCGTAATCAGGCTTTCTACAGAAGTCTCAGTTTAACAAGCTGTGGCCAACTGATGACGTTTATTCTTAACTTTCTGCATCTGATTCAAACTTGCCTTAATCCACTATTTAAGTGCGTGGGAATGTTTTAAACTACTGTATGGGAAAAAGTCTGCTTCAAGAACCCTTCTGAACTAATCTGATAAAGGATGGAACAGGCATCCACTTGAGAGACAATATATCAGACTCCTAAATTGACATGGTACCTCTAGCAATGCATCTTATTTTGAATCTTACTTAGTGTAAATAAAGTAAAACAGCACTATGATTACTAGGGTCAGTTATAATATTGGACTGACTGAAAACTGGTACTTGTCATAAACTCCCATGGAATAGTCATTATTGGGAAAATGCTCTTTAGGGTTAGTCATTATTGGGAAAATGCTCTTTAAGGGACACTTCTTTTTTCTTTGTAATGTGTTAGGATCTTTATAAATATATTGTTAGGCTAATACTAAGCTGCTTACCTGACTGTATTGTCAGAGTTATACAGACATGTCTTTTTTATTTTTGGTGGGGGGGTGTTGTTATTTTTGTTTTTAATTTTTGAATTTTAATTTATTTATTTTTTTATACAGCAGGTTCTTATTAGTCATCAATTTTATACACATCAGTGTATACATGTCAATCCCAATGGCCCAATTCATTGTCTTTCTTAATTACAATTTAATCACATGGTTTTGGTGTCCAGTTGAATATTAATTCTGTACCTCTTTATTCTACAAAAACTTATTGAGGGCCTATTGAATGCCCCATACACTGTGTAGGGGCTGGGAATAAAAAGTAGAACAAGTCAAGGTCAGATGCCCCTAAGAAATTTCAGTTTAATTAAACAAATGAACACATAAATTATTAAAATGTATAACTACACAAATCAGTATATGAATAGGATGCAATATATCTGTGCTATGGGAGTACACAGATAGGTCACAATACTGTAACTGAATACAGATTCAATTATGTTATCCAATAGCCCTTATACATGGAAATCATGTTTATTTTTTCCTGGAAGTCAATGATGAGAAGTAAGTTTATTTCCATAGAGAAATTTTATACTCTCTTTTAATATATTTTAAGAACTAGATAGCCTAAAGTAATTTTGCCTTTTCATTCTGACTTTAGTGCATTCCAGTAAGTAACTCACACTAAATGCCTGATACTTTTTTAAAATATCTTTTCCAAATTAACTTTTGATTAGGAATGGATGAGGGAAGGAAGAAAAGAAAACAAAAAAAGGAAAGGAAAAATGGTAAGAAATTTAGAAGGGTTTAAAATTTAGTTTTCTCAAAATTTAGAAATAAATCTTAAAAATTACAACTGTCAAAAATCTCACCGTAAGGTGAAAATATTATTCTCTTGGCAAATTTTCTGGTATAAATAAACATAGCCCCCAATTCAAATAAAATCTTTAAAATGCAGGAGAACATGTATCTTTTTCAGGGTTATTGACTTAGGTGTATTGTAAGTTGTAAGTGTGAACAAGTCTATTTGTCCAGATGCTTGACAAACAATAAGAATCACTCTTTTCCTACATTTTCTGAAATAGGTTGCTGTTTTAAGACCTAAATGTTAACAGCTCAGGCCTTCACACTAGCAACCTGACTAATATCTAGCTCAATATGGGTTCTTGATTCATAAAGAGAAACAATTTATTAATTAACATAATTTTAATTTCTTCCTGAAATATAAAGTGAAAGACATATGTTTGTGTGTTTGTGCCTATGATTTGTAAAGTTAAGAAAGCAGCATCATCTGCTTCCAGCTGAATGCTTACAATTGAACTGAAGCATCATCTGCTTCCAGCTGAATACACCTACAATGGCCACTCCACGGGGCTTGGGTTTCTTATAGCATGGTAGGTCATGTTCCAAGAGGCAGAATCCCAAGCATTCCAAGGAGCCCATGCAGAAAATGAAAGGCTCCTCAGATGTCCCAAGATATCACTTTCACTGCCCTCTAGTAGTTCAAACAAGTTAGTACAATTAGGCTAGATTCAAGAGGATGGGGAATTAAACTCCACCTTTTTTTTTTTTTTTTTTTTTTTTTTTTTTTTTTTTTTTTTTTTTTGTGGTATGCAGGCCTCTCACTGTTGTGGCCTCTCCCGTTGCGGAGCACAGGCTCCGGACACCCAGGCTCAGCGGCCATGGCTCATGGGCCCAGTCGCTCTGCGGCATGTGGGATCCTCCCGGACCAAGACACGAACCCGTGTCCCTTGCACCGGCAGGCGGACTCTCAACCACTGCGCCACCAGGCAAGCCCAAACTCCATCTTCTGATGTGAGGAAAAGTATGAGTATTCCAGGAGGAAGGAATTGATAGCAGCCATCTTTGGACAGGTCAGCCCACAGAGTGACCAAGGACAGCAATATATAACCCAGGACAATTTCAAGGGCCTACCTCTAAAGAAATAGAATTGAATTTCTGGAGTGGATAAGGGTTCTTAAAATGGGTTTTGTTTCTCTCAGAGTAAAGAATTAATTATTCTGATAAGAGGATGGATTAGATTCTAAGTAGCCTGACTGCTAAAATTTGACCCAATAGAAAAAGGATTAATTGACTTGGGAAAATCAAACCAGGAGGTCCAGTTCTATATAATAATATATCAGGGATATAAAACAAATAAAAATGAGACAATATAAATAATAGAAAAAACATTTCCCAGAGACAAATAACAATGCTATTTTTTAAAAACAGACTTTATTTTTTAGAGCAGTTTTATGTTAACAGAAAAATTGTACAAAAATACAGAGTTTCTATTTATCCCTGAGTCCTGATATATAATTTTTCCTATTATTAAAATTTTACATTAGTACATCAATAGATGGTACATTTATTACAGTAGATAAACAAATATTGATATGTTACTATTACTATTTTCTAGAAGAAGAATAGGGGCAGAATCTAGGTACCATTTAAGAATGCACAAAATGACTTTCCCTTCTGAAAATATATAGTTCAAAATGTAGAAACTTAGCTTCAAAGCCTTCTTCAATAGCTCAGTTTATGGTTTGAATAGGCCTTTTTTTAAAAGGTAAATTTGTTTTATATATATATATATAATTAGGCACTAGAGCCATTTCTCATCACTAACAAGATAGCGTGAACCACCATCCAAATCAGTAGGAAGTCCTATCCATTCCACCTTCAAAATATATGGAAAATCCATTCACTTCTCCCTTCCTGTCAGCACCCTAGGACAAACCACTATTATGTCACTCCAGAATTATTGCCCAAGCCTCCTATTTCTTCTCTGTGCTTATATTCTTACCTGCATTACAAAGAGCAGACAGAACACTCTTTAAAATGTAAGTATCACGCTTCTGCCTCTTATTAGTATGTATTCTATATGTTTTGGCTTCATCACTTGTAAAACAGGTACAGTAAGAGTACCTACCTCATAGGGCTGTGAATATTAGATGACTTAGCATGTATAACACACTTAGAACAGAGTGAGACACATGATAAGCATTTTAAACATATGAACACTAGAGTGTAAGTTCTATGTAAGCACATTTAATGTCTGTTTTTTTCATCACTCTAATACTCAGTGCCCTGAAAAGATGCTCTGCATGCAATGCATAACATAATTGTTGAATAAATGTGAGCTAGTAGCATTGGGAGACAGGTGTCATTTAAGAGAGTGATTTTAAGAAAAAAGAGAAAAAGTATTTGGCATGTCAACTGAAAAAAAAATGTACAATGTGACAGTTGTGAGTTAAGTTTTTGGGGGGCAAAATGAGGACTATAGCCCAGGAGACAACATTTCAGATAGCTCTGAGAATCTGCTCCCAAGAGGTAGTGGGGGGAAGGTCAGTATATATGTGATTTTGGTGAAGGGGGAATACATGCAATCAAGCACATATTTTTGGCAGAAGGTTGCTGCTAGTCTCATGAAGGTTACTGTTAGTCAGGAAGAGCAGACATCACCATGAAGAATTTTAGTGCTTTTTTAGATAAGAGGAGATGCAAGAATTAGGCTCATAAAATCTTCTCCTGAAAATATTTAACTATCTGAAGACCTGTTCTGCAAATTTTTCCCAGAGCACAGAGTGTCTGTCTCATTCCTGATCTCCACCCTGAACTCCTTTCAGGGACTGTTGAAGGTCAGCAGCTGCAGCGGCTCATAATTTAATCCTTATAGAGGTAGATGGCAAGTGCCAAAGCAAGTGCCAATTTGTAGGTGACAGGCAAGAGTAACAAATGTGTAAATATTGGGCCTTGAGAATGAAGAATGAAGTCATTTGGGAACTTAGTCACAGCTGGGAAGAAGACTCACTGAAAAGATTCCATGACCTAAGCTTAATTTCATAGAATTAGATAAATTTTTCATAGATAGGTACACAGACATATGCAAACTACATATGCATATGCTTGTGTATACTTGGGTGAATATTCAGAGATACAGGAGAGGCAGCATAACAATGAAAGACACAGCTTTTGGAGCCAGACTGCTTGGGTTCACATCCCTGCTTTACCACTTACTGGCTGGGTGACTATGGGCCAGTTCTGTGTTTCAGCTTTCTAATTTATAAAATAATGATAATAACAGCAACTACTTCAGAGTGTTGCTTTGAGGAGTAATTGAATTCCTATTTGTGATTAGTATTTGAAATTATAATCTGAAGTGAATATTTATACTTGGAACAGTATCTGGCACACAGTACAATAAATACTACATAACTTTTTACTAAGAAATATAAAAATTAATACTTTTTATTTTATTATATTTTAAGATTTCTTTAAGAGATGATGACATTTTTACTGGATTTTCTTTTTTCTTTTCTTTTTTTTTACTTTGGTGCTTATGCCAAATTAAAGTTATAAAGGATATCATCAAGTGACAAATTTTAGGACAATATTAATAAAACAGTGGTAAACATTCTCCAGCTTTCCTGTGAAACCTCACATTTTAAAAAAATCTACTAAAATAAAAAAATTGAGATCCTGACAATATTTTTTCATGTAAATTTAAAAGTCAAAAACAAAACAAAACAAAACATAAAACAACGATAAATACTAGCATCTAAATGGAAAAATCTTGCTGTTTCTTTGACAAATCTCTGGGTAGGTATACTAGTTTTGGAACCTCTACTGCTGTTATTTATTTATTTTTTTTCTTTGTGGTATGCGGGCCTCTCACTGTTGTGGCCTCTCCCGTTGCGGAGCACAGGCTCCGGACGCGCAGGCCTAGCGGCCATGGCTCACGGGCTTAGTTGCTCCGCGGCATGTGGGATCTTCCCGGACCAGGGCACGAACCCGTGTCTCCTGCATCGGCAGGCGGATTCTCAACCACTGCGCCACCAGGGAAGCCCTCTACTGCTGTTATTGAGTCTTTCAGGTCGCTGTAGTTTTGTAGAGCCTGGGACGGTGCAACAGACATAGTGGGCATAGCAGGGTGATGGCAGCTCCTGAACCATTTAAAAAAGTTTAGCATCCATGATTAGGCATGTTAGGCAAGTAATTCTACTCAGAATTGAAATGATTTTTAATAAAGTTTCTATCAGAGCAACTACTTTTAATGTCTTCTGACTAATTCAGTGCAACATGCAAAAGGCACATCATATCAGGCTAGATTTGAAGACTGTGTAAACACATGCAGTAGTAAAGTTATTGTTCAAAGTGAACTTCATTTTTGTTGATGATAAACATGACTGTGTGTAACAGAATTCCTAGAGTAAAAATGAGCTGTTCTTGTAGAAGGTTGTACTGTGTGTTTACATGGTTTTCAAATCCCTTTCTTATTTTCCCTCATTATCAACATGGAAGTGGAAGTATTGGAAATTAAACTATAATACGCATGCACACACACACATGCACTAGACAAAGCCACACATAGCTAATTAATTTTAAATTTAATAAAATTAACAAAAAAATTCAGTTCCCCAGTCACACTAGTCACAAACACTCAAAAGCTACATGTGAATGTGGCTAGTGGTGACTGTATCGAACAGGAAATATATACAACATTTTTAGTATTGCAATAAGTTCTATAAGGCAGTATTAACATATAGCTTTGTTATAGATAAATAACATATACAGTTAATATTTATTTTAAAATTGTACATATTCTCCATAAGCAAGGAACTTCCTTATTTTTATCCATTGGATAAAAATACTCAAAAACAAGCTTGAATATTCTTCCCATTTCTTATATATTTCAAACCATGATGCAAAATGAATCAGGAGCAAGTAAATCAAGAAAAGTCTTTGACAATATATTAAAACTAATCTAAGTCAAGCTAGCGTTTGTTATTTTCACACTAATTTATAAAATTTTATTTTTACCTATAAAAATAGAAAATATATTACAATCGAATTCCAAATACTATGAGTTTCAGTATACTTCCAATACTATGAACCATGAATGGAATTTAACACTAAAATGCTAGAGAAGTCTCACATGGACTCTGTAGTGGGGTTAAGTTCCCCAAGGAGTGAAAGACCATTTCCCCAACAACTCACAATAGGCACAACATGTATGTAATAATTTTTATTCATATATAATACTTTATACAGTTAAAATGACTCAAGTATTTAATAATCTTTAACAAACAGAAAAAGGGCAACTACATACTTTTTTGCAGTTGAAAAATGTAAGATTATTCTTTACGAAAAAAGTTAATAAAGATGGTAAATTTGACCTAAAGGATAATAAATATTATTAGCATTTAAACACAAATTATTTAGCACATATTTTTTGTAGAGATTTAAAAGAAACATTCTCCACTCTTTAGATTTTTTGAGGTCCTTGGGGAGATTGGAATGTGTTTCAAAGTTAGGCAAGGATAGGAAGAACCATATGTTGATTGTCAAAGGATTGGTATAAGTGAGTTATATAGAATTTGCAATTACCAGATAATTATAAGGATATATTAAGAAATGTTTATCTTCCATGTAAACATGTTAACAGCCATGGTAAAGAAACACACTATGATTAAAATGATATAGAACCTCTGACTTAAAAGGTAAATATTAGGTATATTAAGCTTTTTGGGTGTTAAAGCCCACTTGGAAATATAATATGTCAGTCAAGACCTGTTCTTTTATTTTTTAATCATTTAATATACACCAAAAAACCCCCCACAAAAACCAAGAGAACGTCAAAAATGCAAATGTGGTAGCTGATTTCAAACTTAACTGAAATATTATAGAAAACTTTTTTATAAAAAGAAACTTACCCACAAAATCCAGCTTAAGAGGTAATTAAGGAATCACTTCTCTTCATCTGACACTTTTAATCTATCTCCAATTTGACTGTAGTGAAATAATGTTTTGCATTATTCATACAAAAATAATTAAAATGTTTAAGTGAGAATGGTTATTAATATGGATAATAGTATTTATAAATTTAACTATTTGACATACCAAAGTATTTTTATTGCAAAGCCTAGCTTTGCCTTTTCCCGAAGCAGGGCAGAAAGTGTCTTAGTACACTAAGATATAGTGCACTATAGCACACTAAATAAATACTAAGTTTATTTTGATAGGCTAATTTGAATACTTGAAGAGAAATTAATAGCAGCAGTCCTGTGATATTATCTTATTCATTATGATGGAAATAATCATGCAGATTTCAATATATAAAGGATTATTTTAAAGATAGTTTTACTTCTTTCATTAGTTGTTCCTTGTTTGGTATTTAGAATATGATATTTAATGGTATTTATTCTAATTCAATCAAAAAAAGTTGTTTTGACACAGCTGGTCATTCTGGGGCATGAAACATAAATGATAATATATCACCAGTAAAAATAAAATAAATTTAAATATATTATTAAAAATTCTCTACATAATTTAGTTAAAACAATTTTTTGTGGATACCTGATATCACACAGACTATTAAGTATATTTCAGTTAAAAATTATAAGTTACTTGAACCTAATAGAATTATTTGGCCATTTTGCATAACCTTTAGTACTTTATTATACTTGATATAATAAAAGTTCATGCACTAGCTTTCAGGATCAATTCATACCAGGAGTAAGTTTAACTTAAGCCAAAATAGTAACTGTAGAGATTCATGCCTTAGAGGGTGAGGGTGTGATTCCTCTCCTCTTACATAACTGTGATAATTTGGAACTCCATTATGGGATAACATACAATGTTTGTATTGGAATAATTCATATGTCTGTGCCCTTTAATACAATATAAACTTCCGATCGTTAGGAACTAAATCCAAATAATTGTTGTACTTTCCCCATAATGCTCAGCACAAATGCACGGGAAAATCTTGCTTAGAAAATTGTTACTGAATTAGAAAAGTACTAGAGAGTATGTTTTCACTGAATTAAAATTACATACACTCACAATGCGTATTACATATATAAGATATGTACATGATATATGTAATATATATTTTTTCCTTTTACTATAAAATACCATACAATATAAGAAGAAAATGCAATATGACAGCAGAATAAAGCATTGTCTTCATGTCTTATGAAGCCTCATGTTGCTTTTTTTCTGTGAGGTTTTTAAGATTCGACATGATAACAATACAGTATCCAGCACTGTTTTGAATATCTTCTTCCAGAAAAATATTAACTATCTTCTAATATCAAAGAAAAATTTCCATAGTAAATAGTGTATGTGCTTTATTCTCTTAAAGCAAAGGGACTCAAATAAACTATATATATATTTGACTTTGTGGATTTTTTTTTTACTTTAGCTGTATGCATGCTAAAACATACAATCATTTAATTAATTTATATTTAAAGGTGATGAAGTGACAACACTAATACTGTTTAGAGCATGTCTCTAAATTTTATATTAACACAAAAGACTTAATGATACCTATTCTAAGTAAAAATGAATATTTTAGACCTAATGTTTGGACTTACTTGTGGATCAATATTCTTTTTACTCATGTTGCTTCTATCTTGACCTTAGAGAATACAAATTATAGATTTAAGTGGGTTAATTTACTCTTTTACCAAAATAAAATACTTAGGACTTTCTCAAGCCTTGAAATATGCTCAGTATTAAACATTATAATCCTTCCTTTTTTTCCTCAAAGGAGTTAATTGCAGGTTAAGTCTCTCATCATTTAAAAAGCAAATAGTATTTGTGAATACTATTATTTCTGCTATAAATGAAAGCTTAGACTAGTTTTTAGTGTCATATATTCTTTATTTAATAAAAATTTAATAATTCTTACCTGAATCCAGAACACATATATCATGAAGAACAATGGTCTTAGAGAATACAGAAGAATTCTGAAAACTATAGTACTGAAAAATTAGACATGAATGCTTTTCTGAATATAGGTATGATTCAAACGGACAAGTGCAGATAAATCTACATGAATATTACATCTGGTTCATTGAATGGTTTATAATTTTGAAACTGTCACATGTCAGCAAATATATCAACACTGCTAGAAAATCAAAAAGGAAGTACATTTCTGTTAAGTGCAATTGCTTCTAGCTCACATAAGATAACCATGACTATATTTTAAATAAAAAGTTACTTTTTGAAAACAAATTATTTTTACTCATATCACCATTAACTCTTCTGAATGAAGAGACCTAAAAAGAGCTCAACAAATATTTTAGAATGAATATGCATATACACATTATGTATGTATGTATGTATGTATATATATATATAAATATAAAATGTATAATACAAATGGTCAGATGGTTATGGTAATTCTATTTACAATCTTGTTTTGAAATTGATAATCATGTCAAAACCATGGAATCTCACTTTAGTCAAAGATCCAGAAAATTACATTTCAATTCATCTTCTTTGAGATGAGTTTTTAAAAGGCCATTATATTCTACACATGCAAAAAACAGTGTCTAAAACATGAAGTATGCTTTATTTTAATATTTAGAAAAATCTTGTAATGATTTATTTTCTTAAAAACCAAAATCAGATTATGACTTTCAATTATCTGACCAGGTAAGTAATATACTATGTCATGCCTGACAATGATTTATTTAAACAAACAAAAATTGTGAATTGTAGGTGAATTTTTAGGTAGGGGTGAGGATACAAATCCAGGTTGCTCAGCTCTTATTGTTACTCTGAAGTAAATACCAGTTTATTTGTACCATGATATTGTATCTTAATTTGGAAATTGTACCATAATTGGAAATATTGTATCATGATTTGGAAATAAGTGTGAATCCTAGAAATAAATCTTAGGTTTTCTCTTTTTACTTTCTCTTTTCCCTCTATCTTTCCTTCCTTCCTTCCATTCATTACAGCCATTTCCTTCTAGCCCAATTTTAAAAGAATCTCCTTGGTGTTCTCTTTACAATATAGTCTCTAAGATGCAATACTCAAGCAAAATATCAGAATTTAAGTTAAAATTTTGATAGTAAAATATTTTTACTCTAGGGGTTTTTGGGGAAACAACTTCTTTTTAGTGGTATTCCATTTAAAAATTCTTACAAGTCCAGTTAATTTAAAAACTAGAAGTTTATAAATAGATTAACATAGTTTACATTTCTAAATTAATAAATAGTATTATACATTCCTTCAGTTTAACAGAATATAGCATATTTTTGGCATTTATAAGGAGTGCCTTCTTTGGCCAAAATCTTTCTCTTGGAGAGTTGTTAATGACATCTATAAAACTATCCACTGTAACTGAATTTAAACATGTAAACATAAGGAATTCAAATTTAATTATAAAAAGGTCATGAAAAGATATTCTTTGACAGTAAATAAGATTATTTCGAATTAAAAACATTAGTATATTGAATCATCCAACGCTTTTAAGAACTCTTATTTAAGCATAATGATTTATATAATAACGTAGTCTTTTAATTTTACAGTTTATGAATTGTAAACTGACTTTGCAAACGCATATTGCAAATGATATTGACCAGTCAATATCAGTAAGATTGGTAATATCAGTAGCAAAATCAGATTTTACTCCTTTAAATACTAATATATAAATTCCATACTTGGTTATCTTTTCAGAAGTGAGTTGTGTACATTTAAATTAGCGTGGACACGTTTAAAGAGAGGCAGTGTTTGAATTCCTAATAAAAGTTGAAGCACAGTCACCAATCGGAAACCTTCCTCAGTCTCAAAAATCACTGGCATTTCACATTTCTCTTTTTGCGCTGACTTAGACGTGCGGCATCTTTTGCTCTCCTCTTTGCCTCCAACTGACTATGATGCAATAACTGAAACCACTTCTACTGTATGTGACACAAACATAGCAGCGCTGAAACGCGTAGACTGGAAGGCTGCTTTCTCCTCCAGAATTCTGAAAGCGTCGAACGCCGACCCGTTGCTCCTTCATTTACTCCTTTCCCAAATCTCGCCCCTGTGCCATTTCCCTCCCTCTGTCCTATGGAAGGCAAATATCCTCTACTCTTTACAATATCACGGTTTTCTCTTCTCGGTTCACTTTTCTCCATTGCCATAAATTTTTCTTCAAACCATTCTGATGAGTTTTGAGGAGGGCTTTTCAACCTCACTCGACTGTAATACCCTAAATCTTTTCAAGAAAGCAAACGATGATACTAATAACAGCGAAAAAGTATTACAGAACCCCCACGCTAGTGACACGGGTTCCTTGGCGCGCCCTTCACAAACGCGTTAAGTACAGCCTGAGCGCAATCCTCCTTCCGCGTGATGAGCCTCTTCCACCTGCGAGCAGCAGAGGCATTTTTGTTGTCGACTAACCCCCTCTAGCGCCGAACTGGAAGCAACCGAGCGGCGGCTGTCAGGAGGGCAGAGCGTGGGGCTTGGCGGAGCTCAGCTGAGCTCGCAGCTCGGGCCCTGCCCTCTAGGCCCGCCTAGGCCGCGGGGCGAGAGCGTGAGGGCCAAGCGCGCTGAGACCCCACCCTGTTAGCACCTGTGTTGCCCGCCCCCCACACTCCCAACCTTGGGGGGCGAGGGCCGCGTAGTCCCACCAGGCAGCGGGCCGCCGCGGCTTCCCACCGACCCGAGAGCTGGGAGGGAGTGGGCGCCGCGAGGGGGCGGCTTGAGGGTGCGCGGAGAGAGCTGTTCACTCCCAGGCACTCGGCGCCGCTGTGGATGTGGCCACGCACCGCTCAGCCCGTGGGTTCTCTGAGCGCGAGGTCCGACGCCGCCACGCTGCAGGCGCTCCGGGCTCCCGGAATCCCAGCGCCCACGGCTGCGACAATGCTCGTGACCTCCACTGCGAAATCACGGCCGCACGGCGACGAGAAAACCTCAGTGAGCCCTGGTGCCAGGCAACCGTCCCTATCCAGCCTGTGACTCTCCTCTGCTGCTTGCCCTCTTTCTTCGCTCTCCTAGGACTAGCAGAGGAGGCGGCCGCAAAGCTGAGGCTCTCGCCCTACTGGGCAAGTTTGGGCGACCCGCGCTGAGGAGTGGTCAGGCTGGTCCGCCACCGCCAAGCTCATCCCGGACCCGGCGCGCTTGCCCACAGCACTCGCCCCCCTCTGGCGGCAGAAATGTAGAGAAGTCGGGGGTAGCCGTGTTAGGAGCTGACTAGCCCTAAAACGCTGGACGCTGCTGCTGCGAAATGGGGAGCAAAGTGCTTGGGGGACTAAGTGCGGCCTCAGAGACGCCCGGGAAGCGGTTGTCGAGGCCGAAGCGCGGCGCAGACGCGGCCGAGCTGGAAGTGTCTGCTCTGCGGGTCGCTGCCGTCGCCACCTAGGCGAGGGGCTGAGGGCGCAGCTCGGTAGCTCGCTCTGACAGCTCGTGGCCCCGCGGAGCCTCTTCAGTCGTTCGGCTTGCGCCGCCCTGGCCGGAGGAAAGTTCTCGCGGCCGCCGGCCGCTTCACAGCTGCTGTGCCCTCCTTGCTTTTGACTCCGCAAGTGTCCAGTTCAGTCCGGAGAGGCGCTCGGGCCGTCAGGGCTGCAGGAGCTGCCCGCCGCACCTGGTCCTTGTCCCTCCCCCGTTTCCGGCCGTGAGGCGCCCTCCCCCGCCCCCTCGTTCCCCTCCCCCAAACTACAGCCCGAGCTAGCTCCTGCGCGCACGCTCTCCCGGGCCCAAGGGAATAGTCCTCGCGCGAGCGGGACTCGGTGGTGGATGCAATTCCGCTCGCCTACAGCCGCCAGGAGCTCCCTGGCGCCTCAGGCAGCGTCCTCCTCCGAAGCAACTGCGCCTGCCCCTGGGCAGCCTGGACCTTCGTGCCCTGCCCCCGGGGCCTCGCGTGGGGGGCGCCCCGGGACACCCCCTGTGGGCCGGGTGGAGGAGGAAGAGGAGGAGGAAGAAGACGTGGACCGGGACCCGTACCCTACGCTGAACACCTGGCTGCGCTGCTGCCACTTCTCTTTAAGGGGGAGAAGAGAGCCTGGGAGAGCCATGGGGGGCAGCGAAGTCCGGGAATTTCTTTTGCAATTTGGTTTCTTCTTGCCTCTGCTGACAGCTTGGCCGGGAGACTGCAGTCACGTCTCTAACAACCAAGGTAAGGGACGGGGCGCAGAAGCGAGAGGGCGCGGGAGGAGGCGGGTGCTCTGAGGACCGGTGCATTGGTCGCCTCCTGCAGGTAACTTCGTCCCGGGTTAGGCTTCTCCGGGCTCTCTATACGAGGGGGTAGAGGATGTCCCCTCCCCAGAGCGCCCTGTTCACATCGGCCAGGGCCGGCGACCTCATGAACTCAGGTCCCTTCTGCTTCCAAATGTCTTTAAACGGATGCGTGAGCATCAGCAGCAGTTGGGTCCCAGCCCTGGCGGCCGCGGGACCGCTCCCCGCTGCGCGGTCTGCGCTGGAGGTCAGGCTCCGTGACACAGGCTTAATGGAGACTTCTGGCTGGCTGCGGTCGCTCACAGCACGGTAACATGTAGGTATCTCCCACATGCCTTCAAGAAAGCAGATCGCTCTCGCTGTAGCCTCTGGCCAAATACCAGCCTTTTGCCTTCGGTAAACTAAGCCGCCCTCGCCCAGCTGCAACCCCTTTACCCCATCCAGACCGAACGTAGACTTGTTGGAAATTATTCCGAATTATTTCTAGCCCAGATGCCCGAAGGGGCCGGGGGATAAGTATTAGGTGTTAATTAACAAGTTGTGACTATCCTATTTATAAAGTCAGGTAAAGTGGTAAAGTGAAGATGAATAGTGTGTGAAAAGTGAAAGTGAGGTTTACTGAATGGAAAGCACTGAGAATTTTTGAACATTTTCTTGCCTTCTATCCAACAATATTTATGAGACATATCTAATCGGATTTCTGCTATGAATATTTAAGGATCTATAAAAAACATCACCTGCATAATCTAAATCCTCCTAGACTAAGAGATGAACAACCATAAAAGTTTTCCAGCATGTATCTGGCTTGATGCTCTCACTGGCATTGTGCTGACTACCAATGTTACCTGTTATGTCACACTTTTACAAATACTTCAAATATAAAACTTCAATTATAGTTACCATTCAACATATAAGGCTTCGAAATAATTTGCAGATATATAAATGGAGGTCAGATGACATGGAAGTGTGCACTGTTTTTGCGAGGGTGAGAAGGTTGAGAGAGAAGGCAAAACAAAACAATACATGTTTTTTGTTATCAACATGTATGACCAATTTGTTAGAATTATTCAGAATCAGTATTCAATTATTCTCATTTATACAACTGGTACTTTTGACATGTTTTTCTAATTCTTTCTCTTTTTTTTTTGACGTGCCCAATTGCAATCACAAATGCATATGTCAATTTGAAAATCCTACACAACCATCATGCCTGTGAGGATGTATCATATGAGTGCCACCGATAGTGCCATACTCTCCTATGGCGGTGTATACCTTCACACACATCCCTTATTTGTTTTCAAGGAATATTGGCATTAAATATCAAAGGGGTAGTTACTTAATTTACCTCTGAAAATAGAAGATTGTTAAAAATAACATGTAATTATGTGACCTTTTTATTGAAAGGAGAGAGGAAATTTTTAATAATTGGAAGATCAGACATTTATGTTGTACCAAATGTGTCTAGGGCTACTAAAGAGATGTATACTTTGAAGTCAAGTTTACTAGAGATATTTTAACAGTTATTTCTTTACAGTCATTTCCCTAAATCAACATATATTTTTTCATTAAGTGCTGGTAACCATCTAAGGCCCTGAGGATACCAACATAAATAAAACACATGTTAGACTCTTCACATGACTAAAGTGCCATTCTACCAAAATGTGTCAAATGTTAAAATATGACCTTTCAGATATTCATATTAAATTTAAGGACATAGAGGAGTTGTTTGTTAACCTCTTGCAGTAATTTTTATTTATCTATTTTGATGACTTTCTCATACTTTTAAAAGGCATTTTACCTAAAATATTTACCAATTATATGTATTTTATGTGTGTTTTCAAAAGTTAGCTTAACAGTGTTAGTATTACTCAGTTTACCCAACAATTAAATAAGATAATTAAAGGTAGTCTCCTAAAACTCTTAATTTGAATTGGTACTAACATGCTAAAGACACAGGCTATGCATTACACTTGGCTAATATAGTGCCTAAAGGCTAAGTTGGGTAAAATTTAGAGAAGTTCTTCAACAGAAGATTATAGAGAAAATATGCTCAGATTTTTTTCATCAGACACAAATGTTTCCTTTTAAAATGCTTTTTACAGCCTAAAGTCATAGTGATTAGAAATTATGCCTTATAATACTTTGAGATAATTTTTGAATACTGAAATCACTCTAATAGTTAATAAAATGTGGAACTTCAAAATGTTATTTCTATGAACACTTGGGGGATATTTTCTTATTTGTAGCTTCATAAATAGATGACATGAATCAACATATCTTACCAATTTGTAAACATTGAAAACATGAGGTATTACAGAATTATTATAGTATGTATACAATATAGAAATATTAATGTAAAATATAAATCAGATTTTTTATACACATAATAATAAACATCAGTAATATGATGAATAGTTAATTTTAAGGATATCGTATTCATTTCCCTAGTAAATTTTCATCCTAAGAGCTAATGGAATTCATGTTTTATTTTTAAAATTTGTTATGGAGGGTAAAATTTCATTTTAATTTGCCTTCTCATTAAGGATATTCACAAAGTAAACTTTTTATTGTTATTTATCTATTTTTTCCAAATCATATAAAATCTTTCATGGTTGAATGAAGGAATCACCCTCTTCCCATTTCCTAGTTTTCCATACGTAGGCATAGCAAAACGATAAAAAAAGTGAACTACCTCATTTTTAACCTGGTGCTTAAGATGGTGCTAAGAGTAACTTGAGTACAGGAAGCATCTCTTCTCTTGTTTTTTTAACTGCTGTGAAGCTCTGCACTATAAAGACAAAATAAATCAGTTTGACTCTCTCTTCCTGTTACCCAAACCTCCTTGAATCCATCAAAAAGTAGAGTTGCTTCCTAGATCACTTCATCTGATTAAGTAAGTGAAAGCATGATTTGTACTCAGATTTCTCTTATTCCATTAGTTTTCCCTCTATTTAAAACCATAGTATTTATTTCGTGTTGGTAATTTTTATGTAAAAATAACAGATTTTTACCCTCTTAATATATGTAAACTTTTATTTCCGTACTAGTAGGATACTTAGGAGAATATAAAATACAATCTTGTTTCATATGTAAGTAACCAGGTGTATCAATAACAGTGGTTAGTAGCCACCAGGGATCCATTAATTCAGAGATTACTCTGCTTTAGTCTAAGAGTTGATGCATCTCTCAGGGTGTGACTCATGTTTCCAAAAATAATCAATACTCAAATAATATATTAAATCAAAATATGGTTTGAATATGAGAGTCTAGTAAGCTCATTTTACTACCAAGATTGTGTGAATTGATCTTTGTCCTCCATCCACGAAATTCAGTGACAAATGAAATAAACAAGGAAAACAGTAGTCTGAGTCATTAGTTTCATTGAATTTATTAATTTGAATGAATTGAGTGTAAAATACACTAAGTTGTGTGTAAATACAGGTGAACATAGCTGAGCAGAAAAATATCTGCTTAAAATTCATAGCCCCAAATTAATTGAACTTCCATAAGTATTGTTCACAAACTATAAGACTATTGTTCTAATATTTATTGAAGGGGAGGAATTGAAATATTTTCGGAAAGGTCAAGAGTGAACTTTACTGAAAATATTTAACGTTGTGTTAAATAAAGAAAACTGAATGATTTATAAAGAATATTTCTAAAAGACCTCTCACTTATATAAAATTTATTTTCAGGGATAAACTATTTATAGTTGTAAAGGTGAAGATTGTAGTCACATGTTTTCTTATTTACCATAAGTATGAAAACAACCTAGAATGTAATTTTATTATACATTTACAAATTGAAATAAGCCATTGTGTAATTAGTCATTATGATTAGTGTTTAAAATAGAAATATAAAATGTCATTGATATGCATTGATCATCTAAATGTTCTTTGCTCTGGGTTTGCGATAACACTATATCTAAAAATTTTTTCTTACACAAAAATTATAGTGTTCTTTAAGGAACTCTTCTTCAAACTAGGAATAACATGAATAAAGCAGTTTTAATTGAGATTTTCCCAAGGGGAAAATATATATCTAAAATTGGTGGTTACATAACATCTATGACAAGTATATATATATATACTTCTGACTATATATTTCATTTGTCCTAAATGGTGAGAGAACAGATCTTATTTTACAGTGTACATAGTCAACCGAACTCCAAAAGTAATAGAAGTTTCTTCTGTGTTCTTGACTCAACATTTCTTGGGAGTATAAATATGGTAGAGATCAGTACATATAGTTAAGTAATGAAAAGGGATTGACTTTGTTCAGTGTACTTTGTCAATCATGTAATCAAACTAAATTTGTACAGAAGGATTAAATTGTTTATACATCCACAGTGTTATTTTTAAATAAAAATTGTGTATAATATATCATACATATAAAAATTGTGCAACATAATTTAATATACTACACTATAGTTGTCTGATCAACTTGCAATTTCATTAGACTGACATTAGTTCTTTAAAAAATGGAAATTATATTACCTCTACTTTTGCCTTATTTTATTGAGTACTGTGTTTTCCAGTTTAATATTTAGATGATGCAGAGAAAAAGAATAAGTAAGGCAGACTTTATAAATGTCCTCATGGAATTTATTTTCTAGTAAGGGAGACTGACAAAAAAATATTTAAGTAAATGAAACTGTATGCTGTGCAGGAAAGAATACAGGCACTGAGAAAATAAAAGGAGGGACCTGCTATTTTAAATGTGATGGTTGGAAAGGCCTATCTGGGAGGTGACATGTAAGCCACATTCTCAAGGATGAGAAAGAGCTAATTGTACAGAATGGGAAAGAGTGCATCCTAGGTAAAGGGAATTGCCTGGTCAGTGACCTTGAAGGGAAATGAGCTTGACACGTTTGAAGAAATAAGTCCAGTGTGACTGGACCTTACTGAGCAAGGAAGAGATTTAGCTCAAAGTAAGGTTTGAAAGATAGTGAGGAACCAGATACCACAGAGAAGAAAACAAGCCATGGAAAGGAACTGGGTTTTAATATTATCCTAGGTAAAATGGGAAGCTATTGAGAGATTTTAACCATTATTCATTTTAAGAGCATTATGGCTAGTGAGCAAAGAGACGATTGGAAGATGGCAAGAGTAGAATTAGGAGTCTGTTGCAGTTACCTGGGGGGTGGGGTATGGTGGCCTGGCTAGAGTGGTGGTAGTGAGATGGGGAGAAGGAGATGGATTTGAGATACATTTTGGAGTTAGGATTATGGGATCATCTTATTATTACAGAAAAATAAATGTAGATAGTCAGCATTTATATCACTTTTTTTTCCAAAGGGCTGAAAAATTTTTCCATTACTCCCCATAAAAATGACCTTGCTTATAATAATTGATAATTGACAGAGGATAGGAAGGGTGGGGTGAGGCCCACTTTCCACTCTATTCAGCTCAAACTATGATTTAAAATATAATCTTAACAGTTTTACTATTTCAAACCATTGTCAAACCATTGTATATAACATTGTACACTCATATTGGATCAACAAATGAAAATTTTTAATGCATTTTTGACATGATAACTTTCCATATATAGTTGTTTTTTGTCAGAGTGGATAATGGCACACATGGGTAGAGACGTCTTCACAAAGCAATATGGTAATCCAGCAGAGTCTATTAAAATATAGAGCAATATTTGGAAGTTTGGCTTATGCACCAATTTTGTTCATCTTTGTTATGATCAGATTACTGTTACTGAAAACAAAAATGTAAGTGATACTAGATATCAAATAAGCGTGTTTCACATATCTTCTATTAGTCTTCTTTTATCTCTGCATTTTGTTTCAATGAAGAGAAACACACGTTAAGAAAGCCTATAAGAGATCCAGAAAATGAGATCTTAAGATGAGGGAAGAAACTATTAGGCTCTCCACTAAACAACAGTAAATTGCATGTAATTTAAAAAATTTCCCTGACCAGTGATTATTCATTACAGTGAGTTGCATTATAATAATAATATATGAATGTAATCATTAAATAGAAGCATAAAAATTCCTAACTTAGTCGTATATACTTTGTATATATTTAGAAAATTCATACTCTGGAAATGCTTCATTTAAACATTTCTAAATATTCTTAAACATACATATTCAAACATAGTAAATCTTATATTTTACTTTAGTGCTTAGACTGTTTTGGAGAATACTATTGATATTTTATAGTGATTTCCTTTCAGTAAACATTGACTTCTTATGGGATATACAATTTTGTTTTTCAATGATAAATATTCTAGAACTGAGTGAAAACATTCGTTTTTCAAACAGATATTTATCAGAGGCCTACTATTTGATAGGCAGTGTACTTACCATATGTAAGAATTGAAGGAGAACTTTCCCTCTCAGAATATATGATCCAGCGAAGGGTTTCTAGTCTCTTTCCAAGTCTGGCAGGAAAATTTTCTGTTTTCTTAAAATTAGATCCAAAATTAATTAGAAAAACTAAAAACACATCTGTTATATGGTAACACGTGACAAGTACTGTTGCTCAATTCTCATGATATATTTATGTACCATTTATTTGCAAGTAATTTCTATTATTTCATTACAATTTATCTCAAAGTTAAGAAAATAAGTCACTCCACAGTCACATATTAAGAATCTCCCTGTGTCAGGCATTATGCTAGGTTCTAAGTCTACAACAGTGATTATCATACAATCTCTGTTCCTTAGAAAACCAGTCTTCTCTGTTGATGTTATATATCCTTGAGTAATTGATATTTACTCTTTAAGTACTTGATGATTTTTATGAGATGAAGAATTTTACAGTAAGTGAGATCATGAGGGAGAGAAGGAAGGGGCTAAAGTAATACAATAACACTTTCATGTGGTTTATTTGTAAAATTGCCTTACAAGGATCTTCTAATATTAGTTTTATGGGTGGGCATATATTCTATTTAATTACATGAAAAGTAAACATAAATATGCATTTAAAAAATCAACCATGCATAGGAAATATAAATATTTCACATCTGTCGTGGCCTTCCCTGGACTGACAGGTAGAGGGAGATTTTGTTTGAAGGATGTTAGACGAACTTTTTATGGTGTGTTTATTTAAGGTGGATTTATTATTAAAATTATGGTTAATGGTCAAGAAGCTAGTTTCCAGTTTCAGATGGCAGCAAGCATACCTTTTTTTGTTTTTTGTTTTTTTGTGGTACGCGGGCCTCTCACTGCTATGGCCTCTCCCGTTGCGGAGCACAGGCTCTGGACGCTCAGGCTCAGCGGCCGTGGCTTACGGGCCTAGCCGCTCTGCGGTATGTGGGATCTTCCTGGACCGGGGCACGAACCCGCGTCCCCTGCAAAGGCAGGCGGACTCTCAACCACTGTGCCACCAGGGAAGCCCAAGCATACCTTTTAATTAAGCTTTGGAGTGGGAACTGGGATGAAAGTGTGTATTTTCAGTGCATGTACTGAAAAATAGATTCAGCTACTTTCCCAGGATACTGCTGTGTCCTCTATCTGTTGGCCTGTTTGATGATCTGAACTTGCTGGATATAAATGAAAAATCACCTCACTTCCTTCTATTTCATTTTGTAACTTCAGTTGTAAAGTTGTACTTAACTTTTTGATCGTAGGGGATATGACATCTCCTTAGAAACTGAATGTTCAGGAGGTAGAATTAGTTATGTATTATTCTCATAATGTTAGGTATCTGTGGATATAGGGGATATTTATGTACATAATTTACTTACTTATGTTAACTCACTAATAACATAACAGTAGAATAATTATGTATTCTTTCAGATTATTATTATAATACTCATATTGGTGGTACATGAGCCTTGCAAAGAGAAACACATTCTTGTATAGTACATAGAGTATAATGTCTAGAATAAGGAAAAGTACTTACACATGATTTTACAAAAATCAATGTATGAAAAATTTCCTACCTATGATGACTAGGAAATAAAAAGGTATTACATTAATATGTATTCCAAATAAGAATTATCTAAAACTAATTGAAATGATTGCCTCCAAATATGAGTTGAAATATATCTCAATATCACCTTAATTTTTACTTTTAAAGGAAGAAATTTGTTCCTTATATTGCTATGATACTTTAATATTGCTAAAAATAATTAAAATTAAATAAACATTTAATTAGAAAATTAAACTATGTAGTGGCCAATGAATGTTATTCTAAAAATTGATATCTAAGACAACTGAAGTTTATTTTAAAATATAATGCAGTAGCTAAGTAGCTATAAACATGCAAAATGAAAGAAAAAAACTGAATTATGGTACTATATTTAAAATGAACCTAATTGGTTAAGAAGTCTCTCCTTATATGTATATATAACAATATCGTGGGTTAGAGCCTTATCTCTGCAAGTATAGAAATGTCCTGATGACAGACAACGTTAGCTAAATCTCTAAAAAAAAAAACTCCTGAAAATTTCCTTTCACTCTCCTTCTGGATTTAAAGTATACTTAGACAACATTTAAACTGTGAATGCAAGTGAAAATAATTAGTAGTTGCCATTATGTGTGACAGGAAAGAGTTGAACAAACTAACAGCATTGCACAGAATCATAAGACTTTTGTCAGTTTCTAAAATTAAATAAAATCTATGCATTAGTCCACTTAACAATTATAATGCCTGATCAACAACAACAAAAAACCCCAAGACTGCAGTAGCCACAACAATTTCATAACGCTAGAACATTTAATGAGGAAACTACCCTGTTTCCTTGGCTGTTTTACATGCTCAATTTAATGAGGGAGCAGTCAGAAAGAGATCCTAACTTTTATCTGAAAAAGAAACAGAATTTCAGAAGTGCATATTGTTGGTATAGCATATTGCTTACCATGTTTTAAAATATGTGAAAAATAACATGCTCCAATTTTATTTTTATGATACTATATTAGAGCAAAGATTGTACCTATATTATAATAACTTACTGTCTTAAAGTGTTATATTATAATGACTTCATTTTATAGTTTAGAAAACTAGAGTTCACCCCAGTTTTTAAAATAGAAGGTAGTTTGTTTATTTAAAATTCCATGTGTAAGAACCTTTATGATATTCACTAGTTTATGACCAAAAATCCATGTATATATATATGCACTGTTTTTTTAGATTTTTCAAGAGCTCTATTACCTAGTAAAGCAAAAGTAAAATTTAAGAATTTATTTTAAAGTTTAGTATTCTAGAATTTTAAGTACTTGTTAAAGCTAAATGAAAATTCCCCCTGAATTTATGAAGCCTTAAAATCAGATGAAATTGTTATCCTGTTTCTGTTATAAAGTTCTGAAATACTTTTCCATTGTAATATAGATATAGTTATCTTTGGGTTTTTGTTTGTTCATTTTAATTTTTATTACTTATATATAAACACTTCAGTTCTTAATCTATATGGTTCATTTGTATATATTTTCCTAGAATTCTCAAATTAGTTCAAAATTAAGTATATATTCATCCAATTTTTAAATGAAATATATTGATACCTACTATGTTTTTTCACTGTGCTGGGAACAGGAAATGTAATGATGGGTCACTTTGCCCTGGACTTCTGAGAGTTTAAGATTTAACTAATGAGGCTATTTATACATCATTGAATAATTGACAAAGTAATACGGATTAAGCTGTTCCATAGATAAGTTCACATCTATGAACTATTGTTTACAGAGATGAAAAGGTAAAAGTACCATTTTCACTGATCTATGAATTAATATATGGAGACATTGAGAATAAATATTCATTCAGTATATTGACCATGACCCTATATTGGCACTGACTTTGTGTGCCTGCTAGAAATGAAATAGGATCTGCCCCTGACATTAAGTACAATGTTGTAAAGTTGAAGAGATATACTTAAAAGTTAAATACTAGCAATATAGTAAAGATAAAAGGAAATAATTTTAAAAATTATAAACAAAAAAGAATCTTGAGTTACATATGGGAAATAAAAATGAGTCTCACGTTTATCAGGATTCATCATCATAAATATATATAAGCAATAAGAGAATTAAAACAAATGACTCCTCTGGAAACTTCAATTTTTAAGCTACCTTGAATTAGTTATTCTGCACTTGAAGATTAAAACTTACTCTGTGTATAGGTAAAAATAAAATCCAAGTGAATAATATCTCAGATTGAACATAGTTTTTGTTTTTTAACATCTTTATTGGAGTATAATTGCTTTACAGTAGGGTGTTAGTTTCTGCTTTATAACAAATTGAGTCAGCTATACATATATATATATATCCCCATATCTCCTCCCTCTTGTGTCTACCTCCCACCCTCCATATCCCACCATTCTAGGTGGTCACAAAGCACCGAGCTGATCTCCCTGTGCTATGCGGCTGCTTCCCACTAGCTATCTATTTTACGTTTGGTAGTGTATATATGTCCATGCCACTCTCTCACTTGGTCACAGCTTACCCTTCCCCCTCCCCATATCAACTCCATTCTCTAGTAGATCTCTGTCTTTGTTCCCGTCTTGCCCCCCTTTTTTTTTTCTTAGATTCCATATATATGTGTTAGCATACGGTATTTGTTTTTCTCCTTCTGACTTACTTCACTCTGTATGACAGACTCCAGGTCTATCCACCTCATTACAAATAACTCAGTTTCATTTCTTTTTATGGCTGAGTAATATTCCATTGTATATATGTGCCACATCTTCTTTATCCATTCATCTGATGATGGACATTTAGGTTGCTTCCGTGTCCTGGCTATTGTAAATAGAGCTGCAATGAATATTTTGGTACATGACTCTTTTTGAATTATGGTTTTCTCAGGGTATATGCCCAGTAGTGGGCATGGTAGTTCTATTTTTAGTTTTTTAAGGAACCTCCATACTGTTCTCCATAGTGGCTGTATCAATTTACATTCCCACCAACAGTGCAAGAGGGTTCCTTTTTCTCCACACCCTCTCCAGCATTTGTTGTTTCTAGATTTTTTGATGATGGCCGTTCTGACCGGTGTGAGATGATATCTCATTGTTTTTTGTTTTTTGTTTTTTTTTTTTTCTTGGTACATGGGCCTCTCACTGTTTTGGCCTCTCCTGCTGTGGAGTACAGGCTCCGGATGTGCAGGCCCAGCGGCCATGGCTCACGGGCCCAGCCGCTCCATGGCATGTGGGATCCTCCCAGACCGGGGCACAAACCTGTGTCCCCTGCATCGGCAGGTGGACTCTCAACCATTGAGCCACCAGGGAAGCCCTCATTGTAGTTTTGATTTGCATTTCTCTAATGATTAATGATGTTGAGCATTCTTTCATGTGTTTGTTGGCAATCTGTATATCTTCTTTGGAGAAATGTCTATTTAGGTCTTCTGCACATTTTTGGACTGGGTTGTTTGTTTTTTTGTTATTGAGCTGCATGAGCTACTTGTAAATTTTGGAGATTAATCCTTTGTCAGTTGCTTCATTTGCAAATATTTTCTCCCATTCTGAGGGATGTCTTTTGGTCTTGTTTATGGTATCCTTTGCTGTGCAAAAGCTTTTAAGTTTCATTAGATCCCATTTGTTTATTTTTGTTTTTATTTCCATTTCTCTAGGAGGTGGGTCAAAAAGGATCTTGCTATGATTAATGTCATAGAGTGTTCTGCCTATGTTTTCCTCTAAGAGTTTGATAGTGTCTGGCCTTACATTTAGGTCTTCAATCCATTTTGAGTTTATTTTTGTGTATGGTGTTAGGGAGTGTTCTAATTTCATACTTTTACATGTACCTGTCCAGTTTTCCCAGCACCACTTATTGAACAGGCTGTCTTTTCTCCACTGTATATTCTTGCTTCCTTTATCAAAGGAAAGGTGACCATATGTGCATGGGTTTATCTCTGCGCTTTCTGTCCTGTTCCATTGATCTATATTTCTGTTTTTGTGCCATTACCATAGTGTCTTGATTACTGTAGCTTTGTAGTATAGTCTGAAGTCAGGGAGCCTGAGTCCTCCAGCTCCATTTTTGGTTCTCAAGATTGCTTTGGTTATTCGGGGTCCTTTGTGTTTCCATACAAATTGTGAAATTTTTTGTTCTAGTTCTGTGAAAAATGCCAGTGGCAGTTTGATAGGTATCGCATTGAATCTGTAGATTGCTTTGGGTAGTAGAGTCATTTTCACAATGTTGATTCTTCCAATCCAAGAACATGGTATATCTCTCCATCTATTTGTATCATCTTTAATTTCTTTCATCAGTGTCTTATAATTTTCTGCATACAGGTCTTTTGTCTACTTAGGTAGGTTTATTCCTAGATTGCTAGTATTCTTTAACATTTATGTTGAGAAATTAGATAAATTACTCTTTGATAGATCCTGTATTTTATATTTGAGAAATGTGCCTGTAGAAGAACATATAGATAGAAATTGCTGCCAGAACTTGGTATTTTTAAACAGAGAAAAATCAATGGCAGATTATCCATGATTAGCTGTTGACATTTAGATTTGTACATGTATAATGTCAAAAAGCACTGAAAATGTCAATTTACTTTCTAAATTACAATAATATTCTTATTTTCAAATGCAACATGGTTGTTTTTTTTTTTTTTGGTGGTACGCGGGCCTCTCACTGTTGTGGACTCTCCCATTGCGGAGCACAGGCTACAGACACGCAGGCTCAGCGGCCATGTCTCACAGGCCTAGCCGCTCTGTGGCATGTGGGATCTTCCTGGACCGGGGCACAAACCCATGTCCCCTGCATCAGCAGGAGAACTCTCAACCACTGCGCCACCAGAGAAGCCCCTCAAATCCAACATTTTATGGTTCTCATCTGTCCTTCAATATAGAGATATATTTAAAATAATAATTGAAATAATTGCAGATCTTTTGACAAACTGGACTTTAAATAATTAATTGAATTATTACAGATCTGCTAAAAAGCCTAATAAATTACTCATCTCTTTGTGTGCATCTAAGTTTGTTGTTGTTGCCCTGATCATTATTTCAATACCCTAGTGCAGGTGTTATTTCTAACTTATGAAAGTAAATATCTTTATAAAGGTATATTATAATTGGATTAATATTTCTTCTTTTAATCATTACACAATACCTAGAATATGGTCGTGTATTGCTATGTCATAAAAGTTATTTTAATTCTGTGCTAGTGTATGTATCATAAGTCTTTAAAGTATTTTCTCCTCCAGCAGATGATTTACCTGGGCTGTGAGAATATGAGTTGTTGTCAGGCTTTACTAGATTGAGGATATTTTTTGAGGTTTGATATCTTTTTTTTTTTGCGGTATGTGGGCCTCTCACTGCTGTGGACTCTCCCATTGCGGAGCACAGGCTCCGGACGCGCAGGCTTAGCAGCCATGGCTCACGGGCTTAGCCGCTCCACGGCATGTAGGATCTTCCTGGACCGGGGCATGAACCCATGTCCCCTGCATTGGCAGGCAGACTCACAACCACTGCGCCACCAGGGAAGCCCGAGGTTTGATATCTTAATTGTAAAATATTATGATTTTAAGTACATCCCACCACACATATGCCACATTTATTATGGAATAGATCCCATCCTCCAAATGTACACTAGCTTGCTTGGAAGTTCTGCTTCTAGTGTGGCACCAGAGTGTAGGAAGGTTAAATAGTATCTATATAAGTAAGGAAAAAGCCATAAATTTTCTTTTCAACATACTTGTCTCTGATATACTTATTGTCCAGGTCCAAGATTATCCTGTTCAGTCAGTTGCTCTCAATTTCTTATAAAAAATTTGGACTTAAGTCTCTTCTAATGCAAAATTAGGGAATATTTCATGCAAATGGACTATTTTAAATTTATCTCTTTTAGTTAGTCTTAAATTGGAATGATTATGATTTTCTTTTATGTGTAAATTCTTTATATACTATTTACATATGTCATGTTAATTCCAAGTATTTCCCCCAAGTTACCTTTAATTATGTTTATTACTGTTTGGATATCAAGATTGGCTTCAGCCTCCAAATTTTTCCACTTCTTTTTCCCCTCTAATATTTGCTTCTGATGACATGCGCACATTGAACAATAGGCAGTTGGGAAATAAATGCCCATTTACCAGTCACTCTAATAGTGCTTTATATACCAACGAAAAGCTCCCTGACAAAATGACAGTTGTAACTAATGTAACTTATGCTGACGTGGGGCTTCTTACCTTCCAATTTTAATCTAAATCCTCCCAAATTCACTTATCTAATATTCACATGAACAAGAATGGCTGATACCTACCTAGTTATAGGTAGGTAGAAGAGGGGGAGGAAAGGTAGGCTCAAGTTATAGGAATATTCACCACGTGGAATGAGGATGACAAAAAAGCGGTTGCACGTGGCTCTACTGCAGGTGTGACATTATGCTGGATCTACACACATACACAATCTTCCAATATTGTCTAGTTTGGAAAAACTCCTTGAGTGGAAAAGCTAGAAAACAATTGAAAGGGGGTTGAGAATTTGAGTAAGAATTTAGGCTGAATATCTACCTGAAATCAAGGAACTTTCCTTCCTCAGTGATTATTTCTCAACACTTAATCTTTTTGGAGGAGTTTATAATTTTATGGAATGATGTCTATTAATCTTTTTCTCAGTTATTTTCTTTGTTTTTTTAATATATAGAGAATCTTTGCACATCCTATTTAACTGTATTTTCTAGATGTGTTATGGCTTCAGGTTAATATATATTATGCCTCAGAGTGTGCTTTGACAATAAACATTTCTTTTGAAAATGTAAAGTGTTCTAGAAAGCAGTTAAGCAGAAAGTTGAAAAATATTCATATACTTAGATTATTAATTCCACTTTTATGAATTTAAATTCTAGGGGAATGCATGGATAAAGACAGGCCAAAATTTATATACAGGACTTTTCATTTCAGCGTTATTTATCAAACCAAAGAATTGGCATCAAAGTCAATGCCCTCAGATAGGAACATCATCATAGAGACATAACTTCCTTTATTTGTTAAAATTTCTTCGATGAGGGCATGTGCATCAACAGGAGTCCCAAATCCCTCAATGTGAGTTGGTGGAAAAACTTGTTTTGCTGCTGAGAGGGCACATAAGACAGATGATAGGAGAACAAGGAAGGAAGCCTTTGCAATAGGAGCAGTCTGATGGAGATTCTGGGATTTGTTTAGAGTAGCCAAGAGGATGTTTTAAAAATGATGGTGTCTTTTGTTCTATTTGAAATTGTTTGCATGACTGCGATGTTAACCATTTCCCCTATCTTCACCTCCAACATTTTCTCAAACTTTGTTATACTCCAGCAAAACAAGAATAGAAATCAATTCTAATTTAAGTTCAAAATAAATGGATAGCATCTTTGTACTTAAAGAGGATGTTTCTCTGAAAAACTCAAAAATGTTTTGTACTCAGCAGTCTCTCCCATTAATACACCTATAAAAATGTATCTCCAGTTGATGGAGGATTTGACATAGTAGGAAAAATGAAGAAAAAGACCAAATGCTTTTCAACTGTGTATATTAATTTAATTCTACCACTTTATCTTTTTATTCCACCTTTCCAAAGTAAGTAAGCAGCATAAATTACTGCACTTATTTTATTAATGGAATTTATATGGACATTAAGTTACTTGGCAAAGCTGATAGAGCAAATTAGTAACCACAAAGGAAAAAGAAAGCAGGCCTTAAGCCTGTTAGATCAGTGTACTTTCTAAATGGGAAGGAGAATTTCAGGCAACTCCTAGAATATTAAAAATGCAAAGGTATTGAATTTAAATATTGTTCCTCTACATTAATGTCTTGAGAACTTTCTAAAACACTTAACCTATATCACTTATAAATATCTATAATCTGTTTTAAAAGAATATACAAATTTTTTGGAAAAATATTTATAAAGAAGGATTTCTTTTACTGGATTATACAACTTTTAAAAATTAGCATTTAATAGTTATGACTTTAAGTAATATGCCATTTTTACTCCCATTTTCTTTATATATATTATTTTTGTGGTTGTAAGGCCCATTACTGTGTGCTTTTGCTTGTGTTTATCATTTGTTTGTTTACTAATTCACCCACATGTTTAAACTGCTTGTTAGGCACTGTACAAGCAGTCTTGATTAATAAGCAATAATGACAATTTAAGTATCTAATGAGAAGCTGTACAGTTTGAGTTTTCAGCCCCAGACTCTCCTCCTTTTGGACTACTTTTGATTTTCCCTCAATTCAGATCTAGCATAGCAACTATCAAGTCTTAATGACTATAAGAACTGCTGAAGAACTTTTTCAAATGACAGATTGCTGAGCCCCACTACCAAAGAGTTGGATTTAGTGTGCTAAAGATAGTATTTAGGACTGCTCATTTTTAATAAACACTCTGTTAAATGTAGATGCAGATGGTTTGAGAAACCCTGACTTAGGGATCCCTATCTGTATCCATTGCAGCAAATAGGGATTAAAGCTAGCTAAAATAAGCAGAAAAGAAATTTATAAGAAATTAGATATATTATAAATAAAAATTGGATTTATAATATAAATGTTGGATTTATAATATTTTGGTTAAGATGATTCCACAGAACTGAAGAGACTCCTAGAGAACCAACTTTAGCAAAGGGTAAGAATCAGGGCAGCACCTGGGATCTAGACATCAGGAATTAATAATCATCAGTCTCATTGGGCTGAATTGATTTCAACCCTTTTTGCCCTATAATTGTATTACTCATCCAAAAATATCAGTTTTGCAAGAGTGAGTCTGAATGGCCTAGATTGGGTCATGAGCCCCTGCATCATAGAAAGAGTAGGACACCTTGATTGACAACCTTACCATGACTGGACACTATGGGGGACAAGGAATTCCTTAAAAATGCTGTCACTAAAACAAGTGGAATGGATAATGGGTAGCCAAAACCTAGCACATGTCTAATCACTGATAGTATAATATAATCATCCAAATAACTTCCTTTAGAATTTCAGCCCTTACACTAAAAACTCAATTATGAAATAAATATGACTTTGTATAATTACAGTCTATAGTGTCTCTCATTTCAGTCCAGAGGAGTTAGGCATCATATTGCTACTACCCCCAACAGAGTATTAGCAATTTAGGAGGCATATTATAATAGAATCATGAAGCCAGTCTCCCGAAAGGATAGCATATATTTGCTTTTACTCAAGTACAATTTGAAATATCCCTTGTTATGATAAAACTCTTATCCTGCAGTATAGAAGATAAGGAAACAATATAGATGGCCTGAACTAACCTTTTCTTTACAAGAAATTTGACTTTTACCAAGTGGCTTACACAAAACTTCAGTGCACTCAAAATACTGTGCAATATTCTGGTCATTACTGCGTGCCTGGCTAACATGAGAAAATTTGTGACACAAAATATTGTGCCCAATATTTGTCCAACTTCTATACACAATTATTGTGCTTTTAAAAATAAACCAGTTCCTAAACTATAGAAACAAAATTGATATGCCTCTAAATGTTATATTTTAAAAATATATAATAAATGATGTTTTAAGGGGCTTGGATTTTAAGATTGCTAGTGTTTCATTTTAAAATAATTACATTTCTATGGTCCATTTTCCAGGAAATAGCTGTTCAAATGCAGTATAAATTCTGAGTTTCTGAGTGGTTACTCCTTTCTAGGCACCATTCTAAGTACTTCAATGTATTCAGTTGTGTAATCTTCACAACCCATAAAGTTAATCATTTTTATCTCAGTTTTATAGGTAAGGAAATCAGGACACAAAATAGGTTAAGTAACTTGTCACAGTGTTAAATGGTAATAGAGTGTTATGCATTCACTTGTGTCCCCCCCAAATTCCTATGTTTAAGTCCTAATCCCCAGTACCTAAGAATATGACCTTTTTTGGGAAATGAAGTTGTTACAGATATAATTAGTTTAGATGAGATCCTACTGGAGTAGGGTGGGCCCCTAATCCAGTATGCCTGGTGTCCTGATTAAAAGGGAGAAATTTGGAGATAGACATATGCACACAGGGAGAAGGCTACGTGAAGATTAAAGCAGATATTGCAGTTATGCATCTACAAGCCAAGGAACACCACAGATTGCCAGCAAACAACCTTAAGCTAGGACAGAGTCATGAAATAGATTCTACCTCATGGTTCTCAGAAGGAACCAACCCTGCTGACCTCTTGATCTCAGATTTCTAACTCTCAGAACTGTAAAACAGTAAATTTCTGTTGTTCTAACCCAGTTGTGGTACTTTGTTATGGCAGCACTATGAAACTAACATGCAGACTAAGGATTTGGATTTACACATTATAGCTCCAAAGCGTACATTCTTAACCAACACACTGTATTGTTTCCCTGCAGATAATTGAATAAACACATCATCTGTTAGGATGTTAAAGAGATCTAGACTAGGAAAGCTAATCCATACTAAGAGAGCTAATAACATTTTTCTGGAACCTGATGTGCCTCTTTGTAAGGGCATTGAGAAAGGTACTTAAAGTATTATTTTCCTTCAAAACTGCCAGTAACAAAATAGAAACAGACTATGACTAAATATGTTTGGAAAAAATCATGATCTGAGAACCACAAATTATAAATTTGTATAAATTAAGTTTATTTAAATATCAAAAAAGTGTCATCCTTAATAACTCTTGAGAGAAAGATAGAAAATCTTAAGGAAGATCTCTGCTGTACCTGTTAGATGACTGTTACATGTATTTCAGTTCATGTAGAGCATAACTTTTGCATATACACAAGCCTTGACTACTAGTGAATTAAACAGGAAAAAATGTAGAAAAATGATTGCTATTACACAAAGACCATAATGGAGACTGTGCATGGTCTTCTGCCCATAGATTTTTCTAATTAAAACAAACAGCCATGGAATTAAGGAAAAGTCATGCATAACCTAGGTTTCTTCTGTTCAAAAATAAATGTAGTGAAAAGAAAAATGAGAAGGGAGAGCTAGAAGTAAGTAGGAAGTGTATACTTAGAAGGTATATTGATACCTCAGCTCTGAAATATTAGAGACAATAAAAGCTCAAGATGCCAGAGTTGCTCTGAATTGCCAAGAATAGAGGGGTAATAGCCTAAAAACCCTGAATTTTTTTTTCCTTCCAACTCTAAGAGGAGATTAAAGATGAGTTAAGGGGAGGTTTCTGCTTTGATTTGG
Organism: Kogia breviceps; assembly: GCF_026419965.1. Lineage (NCBI taxonomy): Eukaryota > Metazoa > Chordata > Mammalia > Artiodactyla > Physeteridae > Kogia > Kogia breviceps. Next base: position 105,518,296 of record NC_081314.1, on the reverse strand, counting down.
TAGTGGTAGAAAATGGTAATCTATAAAGTAGAAATATCTTCCTGTTAAAGTTTGGTAAGATGCTTTATATGTATCTCGTTATATTTCTTTAATTTTTACTCTGTTCAGTGTTGCATAATCAAATAGGTCTGGGTCTGAATTCCAGTCCTATGCCTTATTAAAATTAATTTCTTAGAAAATGGCTACTGTTTTAGCCTTGCTTTAATTATCTATATAATAGCAAAAATAATACCTATTCTGTTTTATTTTGAGAATTTATAAATGGAATATACCATATATATATATATGTGTGTGTGTGTGTGTGTGTGTGTGTGTGTGTGTGTGTGTGTACCTGGCCACACAACAGTCACAATAATATAATAGTTAATATTTATCTACTGATTACTATGTTTTAAGGACTTTTGTGCATTGCTTCATTCCTTTAAACTAGGAAGTAAGTCATATTATTCCAATTTGACAACTGAATTTGACAACTACCTCATAGAGAGTCTGAGGAATTTCCTCAAGGTCATAAGCTAGTAAGTTATATACAAAATTTTGGAATCAAACCTAGTTTATAACACATTTAACTATACTACTAGTGGCCCTTTGTCAGGGATACTAATATAAGTAAACGTAGTTCTTTATGAATTTATTGTCTAATAGGAAGATAAAGTCAAATGGGTGGAGACAACTTCTTGTCTGTGTGGTGATGGAAATAGGTACAGGTTACCAATGGCTTTGAAGGAGGGAAGATGTGGTCACATATACTTTCAGGCATCAAGAAAGACTTCATATAGGAAGAGAAGCTTGAGCTGAGTGTTAAAATACTAGTCACTATTCATTAGGTGACTAGTGATTACAAATTATTCCAGATAGATGGAATAACAGGTTCAAGGGCCTGTCAAAAAATACAATAGCATTTCGCGGGGTCCTGGTAAATAGTTACTAATAGATAGAGACTATGAGGAAGAGAGAGGCAGGAGATGAAGGATGAAAAATAGACAGGGGTCAGGACATGAAGAGCTTTGATCAGCTGTGCCTAAGTGGTTTGTACTTTATTATTAAAAGCCAGAGGTTCTTAACTGTCTGTCCATCAAAATCTTATGGGGGGCCTTTGAAAAAATACTCACACTCAGGTCCAACCCAAATCTATCTTTATAAATACATTTTTGTGGTGAATTTTGAACGTCTTTCTTCCTACTCTTGTTAACACTATTAAGCATGTAGTAGGCAATAAATATTGGCTAATTGATGGACTTTTGTTAGCTGATACAGCAACTTCAGAATTATTTTTAGTTATTTTGGTGAGTGATGTGAAGGGAATTTATTTTCATTATTGAAACGTTACATTTTTATAAGAATGTTCTAGAATTTTAAAAACAAGATATGAAGGTAATAATGACCCAGAATATCAATGTGATATTCTGATATATTTATTATTGATTTACTGATAAATAGCCAAAAGGTGCATTTTTCTGTGAGCAGCACATTCCCATGTTCCTCCCCTACTTGCACTGTTAGTATTAATGTAAAGCGCACTGATTGCCATGATCTTGAAGTCGACAGTATAGTTTTTTCCCTGTTTTAACTTCTAATACAGAACGAGTATATTACCTGTGGGTTTTGTGTGTGTGTGTGTAAGAGAGATAATGCAACGTGCAGATTTAAAGTTTTTCATTAGTGCTTCAAAGGCAGAAAAGAATGAAACTAATCTTAAAAAGTCTGTCTAGGCATAAAAAAATTCAGTTTCACATATAAGGAGCTTGCAAGTTACCACTCGGTTCTAACAACAAGCAAAAACATGAAAAGACTGAAAAATCAACTCTTCTTTGATCCGTAAGAGAGGGGAGGGCACAGGGCAAAGTGCTTGCCGCCAAAGTTGGAGAGACAGACAAGCAGATACAGGGAGTTACGGCTTCCCAGAGCAGGGCCTCACAAACAGAAATAGCCACAGGAACCATTGCTGGGTAGAACATGTCCAGCTATCAAGGAAAAGAATTACAAGGTATACCAAATGCAAAAACCACAATTTGAAGAGACAGAGCAAGCATCAGAACCAGACATGACAAGGGTGTTGGAATTATCAGATTGGAAATTTAAAACAACTATGATTACTATGCTAAGGACCCTAATGGACTAGTTAGACAGCATGCAAGAACAGATGGGCAACATAAGCAGAGAGATGGAAATCCTGAGAATGAAACAAAAAGAAATGCATGTATATGTATGTATGTTTATATATAAGTGAAATGAATGACAGCAGTGATACGTGGGAAAGAGGAGGAAATAAGACTATTTTGTTATTATAAGGTACACTACCTACAAAGAAGTATAGTGTTATTTGAAAATAGACTTGCATTGGTTGTAAATGTATATTGCAAACTCAAGGGCAGCCACTAAAAGAAGTGAAAAAAGAAGTATAACTGATGTGCTAGTAAAGGAGAGAAAATGAAATGAAATTTCATTTAATTAAATGGAATTAAACTGCAAAAGGTAGGAAAAGAGTGAAGAGAAAGATAGGAACAAAGAGCAAGGGCAACAAATAGAAAGCAGTAATGACTGTGTTAGATCCAGTTATACCAATAATCACATTGAATGTCAGTGATCTAAATGGATGAAATGAAAGACAGAGACTGACGGAGTGGACCAAAAAACAAGACCCAACTATATGTTCTCTACAAGAAACCCACTTTAAATATAAAGAAACACATGGATTAAAAGTAAATGGATGGAGAAAAATACACCATCCTAAAAATGATCAAAAGAACACATGACAGGCTGTATTAATTTCAGACAGAACAGACTTCACAGTAAGGCAAGTAGGGCATTATAAAATGATAAAGGGACCATTTCTTCAAGAAACATTACAGTCCTTAATGTGCATGTGCCTAACAACAGAGCACATACTTTTTAAGGCAAAGATTGATGGAACTGCCAGGAGAAATAGATGAACACACTACCATAGTTGGAGACTTCAACCCCTCTATCAGAAATGGACATATCCAGCAGGCAGAAAATCAGTAAGCCTATATTGAACACAACAAAACTCAATCAACTGGATATAATTGACATCTATAGACTACTTTATCCAACAACAGCAGAATACACATTCTTATCAAGCTCACATGCAACATTCACAAAGATATACCTGATTCTTGACCATAAAAAAATACCTTAACAGATTTAAAGAATAAAAATCATCACGTCAGCTTCCACCACAATGGAAATCAATAATAGAAAGAAAATATGTGGATGTAACCAACATACTAATAATCAAGACCAAATCATGAAGAAATGGAAGATCTGAACAGACAACTTACTACTAAGGAGATTGAATCAGTAATCAAAAACCCCACAGCTAATAGTGAAAAGTCCAGGACCAGATGGCTTCACTGGTGAATTCTACCAAACATTTGAAGAATCATGGTACTAATCCTGCTCAAAGTTTTCTAAAAAATAAGAGGAGAGAACACTTCCAAACTCTTTTAATGAGGCCAGCACTACCCTGATACCAAAATCACACAAGGGCACTACAAGAAGAGAAGATTATAGGCCAATATATCAGATAAACAGATGCAAATTCATCAACAAAATATTAATAAACCAAATTCAACAGCATTAAAAGGATCATACACCATGATCAAGCGGAGATTATTCCAGGGATGTGAGGATGGTTCAACATTTGGAAATCAGTCAATGTATAATACACATTAACAGATGAAGGATAAAAATCATATTATCTCAAGGCATACAGAAAAAGCACTTGACAAAATTCAACATCCATTCATGATGTTGAACAAACTGGGGATAAGAGAACCTATGTCAACATATTAAAGGCTGTATATGACAAGCTCACAGCTAACATCATTCTCAATGGAGAGAAAATGAAAGTCTTTCCTCTAAGATCAGAAACAAGACAAGGATGCCCACTCTCACCACTTTTACTTAACATAGTACAGAAAGTCCTAGCTAGAGCAATTAGGCAGGAAAACGAAATAAAAGACATTCAAATCCAAAGGAAAAAGTAAAATTATCTTTATTTGTGGATAACATGGTGTTATATATTAAAAAAACACTAATGAATCCACCAAAAACTGCTAGAACTAATTAATGAATTCAGTAAAGTTGCAGGATACAAAATAAATATAATAAAAATCAGCTTTATTTCTTCTATACACTAACATCAAACTGTCAGAAATAGAAATTAAGAAAACAATCTCATTTACTATTGCATCAAAAAGAATAAAATACCTAGGAATGTATAAAACCAAGGAGGTGAAAGATCTGTACACTGAACACTATAAGGCATTGATGAATGGAATTGAAGACACAAATAAATGGAAGGTTATTCTGTGCTCATGGATTTGAAGAATTAATATTGTTAAAATGCCCATGCTACTCAAAGCAATCTACAGGTTCAATGTAACCTATATCAAAATTTTTTCACAGAAATGGAAAAAAATCCTAAAATTTGTATGGAACCACAAAAGACCTTTGAATAGCTAAAGCAATCTTGAGAAAGAAGACAAATCTAGAGGCATCACATTTTCTTATTTAAAATTATATTAATATAAAACCTGTAATGAAACTTCTAGGAGAAAACATAAGGGAAAAGCTCCTTGACATCAGTCTTGGCAATGACTTTTTAGGTTTGACACTAAAATCAAAGGCAGCAAAAGCAAAAGCAAACAAGTGGAGCTATATAAAACTAAAAAACTTCTGCACAGCAAAGGAAACCACCAACCAAATGGAAAGGTAATCTATGGAATGGGAGAAAATATTTGCAAATCAAATGTCTAATAGAGGGTTAATATCCAAAATATCAATATAAAACTCATAACTCAAAAGCAAAGAAGTCCCAAGCAATCCAATTAAAAAACAGGCAGAGGAACTGAATAGACATTTTTCTGAAGACATACAAATGAAAAGGTATATGAAAAGGTACTCTACATCATTAATCATTAGGTTAATGTTTATCAAAACCACAGTGAGCTATCACATCACACTTGTTAGAATGGCTATCATCAAAAAGACAAGATATAACAAATGTTGACAAAGATGTGGATAAAAGGGGACTCTTTTGTCCACTGGTGCAGCCACAGCCACTATGGAAAACAGTCTGGAGAGTCCTCAAAAAACTGAAAATAGAACTACCCATTGCTATGATACAGCAATCCCACTTCTTTCCTTTCATCCCAAAGGGAATAAAAACAATATCAGTGAGATCTGCACTCCCTTATTCATTTCAGCATTATTTACAATAGCCAAGATGTGGAAACCATGTAAGTGTCCATCACTGATGAATAGATTAAAAAAAGATGTGGTTAATATACATAACGGAATATTATTCAGCCATAAGAAATAAGGAAATCCTGCCATTTGTGACCACTTGGATGGATCTTGAGGGCATTATGCTAAGTGAAATAAGCCAGACAGAGAGACAAATACTGCATGGTATCACTTATATATGGAATCTAAGTAAAAGTCAAACTCAAACAGAGTGAAGTGGTTTCTGGAGAGGGGAAGGTGGGGGAAGTAAGGAGAGGTTTGTGAAAGAGCACAAACTGTTAGCTATAATATGAATTAGGTCTGAGGATCTCATGTATAACATGGTGACTATAGTAGATAACAGTGAATTGTGTAATTGAAATTTGCTAAGAGTAGAACTTAGATATCCTCACTCAGAAGAAAAAAAAAAAGATGTGAGGTTGTACACATGTATCAAGTTATCATGTGTACATTTTAAATGTCTTACAGTTTTGTCCATTATACCCCAATAAAGCTGAGAAAAGACCCCAAATATAAAAAGAAAAAAAAAAAGGAAAGATATACTGAAGGTAGAGTTATTGACTGTGGAACAAATTGTGTGTTGACCTTACATAGACCTAATGACAAACTACTTTCATTCAAGTATTGTAGTTTCATATCTTTGTCTCTGTATCCCCAAATATGTGTTATATTTATATATTATTTCTGAGATGTGTTTTATTCTCTATAATATAAAAGTGAGGAAAAGTATATTTTTATTACACAAGTTTTTTTCTTTCTGAGTGAAAGTCTTCTTACTCATGTTTTGTATTTTAATATTAAAATGTAATAAAGTCTTAATCTACTTCCAAGTGATAAGTTTTTAAAAATTGGACTTTTTTTGATACTCTAATTATGGGAGAATGGCAATAACTATTTTGATTTCTTAATGTAATCCTGTACTTTCTTTATATTATTTATATTTGTATTGATTTAAATATTTGGGCAACTGGATGTATAAAATAGGAAATCAGAGGTAGGTGGAAAGCCAGATATTCCTAGCAAAACTCTATAATTTCGATTTGAGTAAAGTGAGATAAAAAAAAATGTTAAATGACTTGTCCGCAGTCACTTAGCAATTTTTGGCAAAATGAATACTAGGACCTCTAAAAAACACACTGAAACTTCCATACAAGATATAAAATGGATTTTCATTGCTTTTCCTAACAAGTGTGATTTTCCTAACAAGTGGAATAAACATCGTTTCTAAACATTGGCAATGAAAATTTTACAAAAATATTGCCAAGAATTTCATGTATTAGGGGAAATAAGTGTTGATGGTGATCTTTCCTCACACTGCTCGTGTAAAATCTCTTATGTTCTATATGATGGAGCTAAATTCTATATGAATAAACTCAAATAAAATCTGGAGACTATATAATTTAAAAGTTTGTACTATGTGAGCTGTGGAACACTTGGAAGTAGCTTTCATCTCTGACTTTTTCCATAAGCAGCATAGTCATATATTCCCTCTCTCACTCCCTCAAAATCCAAAATCAGTTTTTTCAGTCATGGTTCTGGTGCATGAATAACTAACTATCAGGCAAAAACCATTTAGGTAATTAATATTTAACACAAATTTTGCTAATTTATTGAAATCATGGGAAAACATAGGAGGAAGCTTAAGAAAGTAGGCTGACTGACATTGGTCTTTTTGTGGCCTTGGACAAATACTTCACTTTCTTTGAGCCACAGATTCCTTCTTGGTGAAGTGCTGATAATCCTTGAAGCTTCTATTTTGCAGGGTTGTTGCAATAGAATGTTGTTTGTCAAAATGTTTTGAAAATTGTGAAGTGCTACACAATTGCATTATTTCATTACTGTTACTCAGCAGTGCTGGAACACCTTTAAACATTGTTGATCAAGTCATTTAATCATTCATTCTAGATTTCCTGAACAAATATTAACTGAATTCCAGAAACTGTGATTCATGTTGGCATTAAAAAGCCGAACCATTCTGCCTCCCTCTCAAGTCGAGAAGGAGAAAAAGAATGAAAGAGGGAAGTGAGAGAAAAGAGGGCGGGTAAGGCAGTTGTGTCCAGGTATCACTGATTGTTCCTGTGCATAGGTAAGCCTAGCTGCAGCATATTACAATGTGCCTTGGTCTGTGCTGCCAAGATAAATGGTGTGGTCCTGGGTTGTCAAATTGAAATAGAACAAAAGGGGAAAGGGAGTCTACTGTTATGCATAGATTATACACACTTAATACCCTAAAAACCCTGGGAAGTAGGTACCAGTATTAATGCCCCCCCCCTTTTTTTTTAATGAATGAGGAAGCTGAGGTACAGAGAGGTTAAGTAATTTACATAAGACCACTCAGGTAGGATGAGGACATAAGAAGGAAGTGGCAATGTGTGAGGCATCTAGATAGGGCAACAAAAGATGAGACAAAGAGGAATTCATTGATATGAAGATTAGGAGATGGTGGTGTTTTTTCACATTGGCTGTTATACAGCAAATAAGAGGTGTGCTCTGGATCTTCAAGTTGTATTCTAGAAACAGATGGAAATATCTTTTACAATTAAGAAGCAGATTTTTTGAGCACAGAATGGAGAAATAATGAACTAGTAATTCAATGTGGTAAATATTCTCTGGTAGGAATATACACAGGAGTTCCTGGAGCTTGAGGAAGGGTGGTATGACTTACTCTGCATAGAGGAATCAACAAGGCTTTCCACAGGTGATAAGATAATGCTTGTACATTCTCTGTGTGTATGTATGGTAAAATATGCATAACATAAAACTTATTACATTAGCTATATTTAAGTGTGCCGTTGAGTGGTATTAAGTACATTCATATTGTAGTGCAACTATCACCACCATTTATTTCTAGAACTTTTCATCTTGCAGAACTGAAACTCTGTACCCATTAAAAAATAATCCCCACGACCCCTTTCCAACTGCCCCTAACAGCCACTGTTCTACGATTTTTCTTTCTTTTTTCAAGTTTCCCCTTTTCCCCATGCCCCAGCCTTTGGTAACCACTATTTTACTCTCTTGTTATTATGAGTTCAGCTTTTTTCCCCAAAATATAAGTGAGGTTAGGCAAATTTGCCTTTTTCTGTGTGGTTTATTTCACTTAGCATAATGTCTTCCAAGTTCATCCATGTTGTTGTAAATTTTAAAGGCTAAAAATATTCCATTGTGTATATATATCAGCATTTTCTTTATCCATTCATCCATCAACTGACGTTTAGGCTTTTTCCATATCTTGGCTGTTGTGAATAATGCTGCAGTGAACAAGGGGGGAGAGGTATCTCTTAGAGATAGTGATATTATTTCCTTGGGTTATACACTCAGAAGTGTGATAGCTGGATAGTATGGTAGTTCTGTTTTTTATTTTTTTGAGGAACTTCCATGCTGTTTTCCATAGTGGCTGTACCAATTTACATTCCCACCAACAGTGTACAAAGGTTCTGTTTTCTACAAGTCCTTGCCAACACTTACTATCTTTTGACTTTTTGGTAATTATTATCCTAACAGTTGTGAGGTGATATTACATTGTGGTTTTGATTTGCATTTCCTGATGACTGGTGATAATGAGCATCTTTTAATATGCCTGCTGGCCATTTGTGTCTCTTCTTTGGAAAAATATCTATTCAGGTCCTTTGCCTGTTTTTTAATTGTATAATTTGATTTTTTTGCTCTTGAGTTCTAAGAGTTCCTCATATGCTTTAGATATTAACCCCTATTGGATATATGATTTGCAAATGTTTTCTCCCATTCTAAAGGCTGCCTTTTCATTTTTGTGGTTTCCTTTGCGTTCTAGAAACTTTTTAGTTTGATGTAGTCCCACTTGTTTATTTTTGCGTTTGTTGCTTGTGCTTTTTTTTTTTTTTTTTTTTTTTTTTTTTTTTTTTTTTGTGATACGCGGGCCTCTCACTGTTGTGGCCTCTCCCGTTGCGGAGCACAGGCTCCGGACGCGCAGGCTCAGCAGCCATGGCTCACGGACCCAGCCGCTCGGCGGCATGTGGGATCTTCCCGGACCGGGGCACGAACCCGTGTCCCCTGCATCGGCAGGCGGATTCTCAACCACTGCGCCACCAGGGAAGCCCTGTTGCTTGTGCTTTAGGTGTTATATCCAAAAAAATCATTGTCAAGACCAGTGTCAGGGAGCTTTTCCCCTATATTTTCTTCTAGGAGTTTTACAGTTTCATGTCTTACATTTAAGCCTATAATCTTCAAGTTGATTTTTACGTATGTGTAAGATAGGGGTCTGATTCTATTCTTTTGCATGTGGATATCCAGTTTTTTTAAGACCATTTACTGAAGGGACTTCCCTGGTGGTCCAGTGGTTTAAGACTCCGTACTTCTACTGCAGAGAGCACAGTTCAGTCCCTGGTTGGGGAACTAAGATCCCGCATGCTGTGCTGCAGAGCCAAAAAAAAAAGACCATTTACTGAAGAGACTGTGCTTTCTCCATTGTGTATTCATGGCACCTTTCTGGAGAATCAGTTGATTGTATATGTGTGGGTGTATGTGCAGTTTATTCTGTTCAGTTGATCTCTGTGTTTGTTTTTATGTGCAGAGTCTTGAATGACATTGTTTATGATAAGGGAGAGTCAATAGCAAAGGGCTTTTCTGAAAGATTGAAGAGACCTTTCCAGTACAGAGAGAGCTAAAGAATTTGGCATTTCTGTGAGGGAACAAGTAATTTGATATAGTTATCTTTTGGGAGGTGGGCAGAAGGGATTGGAGATAGAGGGGAAATCTAAAAGTGAGGTGATCCTGAACCGTTTTTCAGGTAGCATGTTTCAGTAATTTTGTACCTTTTTCACTATGGTATAATGTCTTTATTACCTTTAAATAATAGCTCATTTAATCACTTTTGGTATAATATGGCAACTTTGGGTAAGGGCATTTTACTTTATTATTAAAAGTATAATGAAATTAATATAAAATCAAATCAAAACATAAGGAAGAATTTTACCTTTTTGTTTGATTATTAATATATACCTTAACATAATTATTTAAATAATAATTATGATTTTTCTATAATTCAAAAGTATATTTTAGTATACCAATTAAAATACATTTATTTGATATGGCATAAAAATCTCTAATATTTTGATATTTGAAATTTATCAGATTTGCACTAAAATTCTCAGTGGTTCATTTTAATTATGTTCATATTCTAGAGCAACATGATGAAATAAATAAGAGTTCAGACTGCAGTTTCAAGTACTTATCTGTAAATAACACATTTTGTGTGTTGAAAGCCTACCCAAACTAAAGGAATAGTTAATTACATACAACCTTTACCAAATTTAATCTTTTTAATGTAACTCTTCATAAATATTTTTCATTGTTTCTACTTTAATTGGTGGTCATTTATGGGTATATAGTTAATACTTTGTGACTAAGAATGAGCAATTACACATAGCTGGTGGAGCCTGACTGAGAGAAAAGCTGATTGAGTGCTTGCTTTATCTCCATAAATTGGCATTAGTTCACAACCCTATGGCTTTTATTTTACACTTGATCTTAGCCAAAAGGCCGAGAAGCGATAGCTTTTATTTTAAAGGGAAATTTTTTGAATATTTTTATCTACTGACTTAAAAAAAATTGTAAAGCCAAAATTAAAAGTTTTCATTTGTACATTTAATATTTAGTATCAGAGACCCAAGGATTTTAGAAGACACTAACCAGGAAGCATAATTGATTAGAAATCTTTAATAGATTTTAAGTAACAAAAATTGTATAATGCAATTAATATTTTAGGATACTCTCTCTGGAAGTGACTAAACCATTATGAAAACAAAGTCAGTGGTGTCAGTTAAAAAATAATTGCAGTAGACTAGGAAAGAGGAAACAGTGGTTTCTAAGACTTTGGTAAGCTTTTGATTTGGTATCTTGGTCCTAATTGTTCAGTCAGTTGTTGATGCTATAGGTACTTACTAGGCATTTGTTTGCACAGCAGTGAAACTACTGGCAGGTCTTAAGGGAGAGGAGGATTAAAAATCCAATTTGTTTAAAAAAATGATTATTCTGATCCCAGAATGAACAAGAGTTGATAATGGGAGACCAGTTAAGACACAGTTGCCATTATTCAGGGAAAAAATTGTGGTGATTTGGACTAGAGCAGTGGCAATGAATATTGAAAGAGTGGATTGGATTTCAGAGATCTTACACCAGCCATTGAGTCCTCCAGTTCAGAAGTAACGTGTGACTTAACTCATAACTCGTTGGCAAGCTAGTCATGTCTGGAACCAAACACAAGGGGACAAGAAATGCAGTCCATGTGCCTCGAAGTTGGAGCTCTCTATATATTTTGTGAATAGCAATAATGCCTTTCTTAGTTTGCACTTCTGGTAACCAAATACCCAAATTATTCTGCCTCTTGTTGACAGAATACACTCACCTTGTGGTGGGGAAATATGTTATTCTCTACTCTTATCTATTTAGTTATTCCTTTTCTCTTGAGCTATACAGGCAAGAGAGACCCCACAAAGTTGCTGTTATTTTCATCTTCATTAACAAGTATGTCAGTGGCCCAAATCCCTCTTGCAGGAAGTTGAAAATGCCTTAGTTATTCTGGACATTGGACCCATTGTTGTGAGCATTAGTGATATATTTCACAGATCTGAGCAGATAAGGAGAGTAGAATTGTTGGTGGTGGGAGGACATGAATTGCTTGTTGGCTGACGGCTGCCAGTTGGGATGGCCGTGTAATTTCTCTCCTAACTCAGACTTGACCCATTCTTATGAGTGCAGGTGGGATGGTGGGTAGGGCAGGAAAAGTACCAATTCAAAGCAAAGGAGTTATTGACTCCTGATTACTGGTTAGTGTCTTGAGATGGCACAGAGATCAGAATTTGTTAAAGCTGAATCATTAGAGTGACTGTTTAGAGGAGAAAGAAAAGAGATATATTTCCTTGGCCTCATTGTGGCAGTCAAGTGAGTCAACAAGATTGAGTTTTTAAAAAGCAATACATTTTTGTTTCAAAGTTTCATGGAAACATATCAGAGCTATAAAAGTAAAATAAAAAATTATAGCAGTAATTAATACTGTTAGTACAATATTTCTGGTTTTCTGTTTTACAAGTACGTTGGTAGGATTGCATTTCCTAGCCACTATTGGATTGGGTGATGCCATCTGGATAGTTTAATGAGTTTAGAACTGAAGTGATGTGTATGTTACATTAAGTGCCAGTATAACACTCTCTAGAGGCTCATATTCTCTCTTCTGAGGCAACATGCAATGATGAGGTTGATGGCTTCTCATTCAGCCTTTGTTTCTAAGTAATCACCATGAGCAGAGCTTCCCTCCAAGACTACAGTGAAGCCCACTGTACTTCTGGAGTTTTCTTTCTACAACATACTTAGACTATTTCGATATACCTAACCAAAGTGTATGTTGGCAACCTTTTTATCTTTCTAATATGTGAGGTAAAAATTTGTTTGACAGTGTATTAATTTACATTTCTTTATAAGGAAGCTTTAGTATTAGGTGCTGGCAGCAGTGTCATAATACTGAATCTGATGCTTTTGCTACCACCACTAAAATTAATTCTGTCCATGCTTGTTACCATTACTCACTCCAGGTTAAAAGTTCCTGGGCTGGAACATTCAGTGAATACCTGTGATACAGCTGTCAAGAAGCCAAATATCTGCCCTTCTTTAGATTCTCTGGTCAGAGGCAACCTCCTATTTACCCTGAGATTTCTCCTTAAAATGAAAGTACAATTCAGGGAAGGCCGCTGCTCCAGGTGAGGTCATAGGCCGGAAAATATCATCTCTGAATGTCCTAAAGCATGAGAGAACCCGAAGTGCTATCAATCTCATACAGGAAAATGGGGAACCTCATCTCAGGCATCAGCATGAATTAATAAGGTTTACACCTTAAGATTATGTCTACTAAACCAAGAATAAGGTGTTTGCTGCCCATTTCCTGGTCTTTTATATTCTGGTAATTGGTATGGGAGGACAAGGGTTAGAGAGAAGAAATGAAAGGTGATGTGGCTGCTTTCTGGATTATATCTGAGAGGTTAGGCTTCCTGCAAAGTATGCTCCCCTCCCTAACCTCTAATTGTTTGTTTAGCACTACATTTTAACTCTAATGTTATAACAGGCTTAGATTATTATTTTATTCCTTTAAAACATATCGTAAATTTCAACTTTATGCTACCATTCTCTCAGTAATTAATCGGTTATGTATGGTAATGGGTGTTGATACCTCTAAGGATTAGAGGTCTTAACTGATTTTATTTTCTCTCTTAGAAAAATCTTTAGTTTTATTCAAGCTGTACTTTCCTAATGTCTTATCCTCTTTCAGAGAATTCCCCAGAAAATAAAAACAGCAGTATCACTTTGTCCTGGTTGTCATGCTACAGCTCATGTATCTTTATTTATTTATTTAATATCTTGGGTTGAGAGTGGCTTGGTTTGCATATGACAGCTGTTTACTCTTGATATACTTGATATATATTTTTAAATATTTATGTCAGCTTTTTTCACAGCTACGGTCTTCAGCTCAGTGTCTTTAAAATTAGGTGCAATCAGAACATTTCAAGTGGTATATTCCCCATTAAAACCTCAGTTAAAAATAAGGTAAAAGTTTTTTCATCACAGCAGAATTCATGTTTAGCTTCCACTAAGCATCTCTGTCAATGTGTAGGATTTCCTTTGTGCAAGTCAATATACATCCACTCATTTTCAACTTGTCAGAGTAGAGCTGCCAGTACTGTCACTAATCTCATATTTTTGTTAATGAAAATATAGTAGGGAGAGGTTAGACAGAATATTCTTTGTCAAGTTGTTACTATTATTTTACCTATAAACCTTAGAGACTTTTTTAATCTTGCAAGAACATGGATTCAGAGCTTAGTTTTCAGCTAGGAATGAAAATTAATGAAAATATTTTGGGATTTGATAGCTTAGAGAGCATGTGAAGATGTGAATATCTGTATGATGTATGTTGTTTGAAACATGTTTATTTAAATAATAATTTAAATTATATAGATTAGGAATATTTACAGAACTCTTTCTTTAAAAAAGTCAGGTTTAGTTTAGGTTTGTTGTGAAGAGAAGGATGTTTGTCAGGTAACTCTATCAATGAGGTGGCAGTGAACAGGTAGAAAGGGTAGTAATGAAGTTGGGTTTTAGCCTGCAGAGATCATGAACTCATTTTTCTAGCAAGGGAAATTTATTTTTTTTTTTTTTTTTTTTTTTTTTTTTAAAACTATGCATGCACTAGTTTATTTTTTTTTATTTTTATTATTTTTTTTTTTTAACATCTTTATTGGAGTATAATTGTTTTACAATAGTGTGTTAGTTTTCCCTCTACAACAAACCAAATCAGTTATACATACACACATGCTCCCACATCTCCTCCCTCTTGCATCACCCTCTCTCCCACCCTCCCTATCCCACCCCCCCAGGCGGTCACACAGCACAGAGGTGATCTCCCTGTGCTATGCAGCAGCTTCCCACCAGCTATCTAATTTACATTTGATAGTGTATATATGTCCCTGCCACTCCCCCACTTTGTCACAGCCCACCCCTCCCCCTCCCCATATCCTCAAGTCCATGCTCGAGTAAGTCTGTGTTTTATTCCCGTCCTACCACTAACCTCTTCATGACATTTTTTTCCCTTAGAGTCCATATATATGTGTTAGCATACGGTATTTGTTTTTCTCCTTCTGACTTACTTCACTCTGTATGACAGACTCCAGGTCCATCCACCTCATTATAAATAACTCAGTTTCATTTCTTTTTATGGCTGAGTAATATTCCATTGTATATATGTGCCACATCTTCTTTATCCATTCATCTGTTGATGGACACTTAGGTTGCTTCCATGTCCTGGCTATTGTAAATAGAGCTGCAATGAACATTTTGGTGCATGAGTCTTTCTGAATTATAGTTTTCTCAGGGTATATTCCCAGTAGTGGGATTGCTGGGTCGTATGGTAGTTCTATTTGTAGTTTTTTAAGGAACCTCCATACTGTTCTCCATAGCGGCTGTATCAATTTACATTCCCACCAGCAGTGCAAGAGGGTTCCCTTTTCTCCACACCCTCTCCAGCATTTATTGTTTCTAGAGTTTTTGATGATGGCCAATCTGACCGGTGTGAGATGATATCTCATTGTAGTTTTGATTTGCATTTCTCTAATGATTAATGAGGTTGAGCATTCTTTCATGTGTTTGTTAGCAATCTGTATATCTTCTTTGGAGAGATGTCTATTTAGTTCTTCTGCCCATTTTTGGATTGGGTTGTTTGTTTTTTTGTTATTGAGCTGCATGAGTTGCTTATAAATTTTGGAAATTAATCCTTTGTCAGTTGCTTCATTTGCAAATATTTTCTCCCATTCTGAGGGTTGTCTTTTGGTCTTGTTTATGGTATCCTTTGCTGTGCAAAAGCTTTTAAGTTTCATTAGGTCCCATTTGTTTATTTGTGTTTTTATTTCCATTTCTCTAGGAGATGGGTCAAAAAGAATCTTGCTGTGATTTATGTCGTATAGTGTTCTGCCTATGTTTTCCTCTAAGAGTTTGATAGTGTCTGGCCTTACATTTAGGTCTTTAACCCATTTTGAGTTTATTTTTGTGTGTGGTGTTAGGGATTGTTCTAATTTCATACTTTTACATGTAGCTGTCCAGTTTTCCCAGCACCACTTATTGAAGAGGCTGTCTTTTCTCCACTGTATATCCTTCCCTCCTTTATCAAAGATAAGGTGACCATATGTGTGTGGGTTTATCTCTGGGCTTTCTATCCTGTTCCATTGATCTATATTTCTGTTTTTGTGCCAGTACCATATTGTCTTGATTACTGTAGCCTTGTAGTAGAGTCTGAAGTCAGGGAGCCTAATTCCTCCAGCTCCATTTCTCGTTCTCAAGATTGCTTTGGCTATTCGGGGTCTTTTGTGTTTCCATACAAATTGTGAAATTTTTTGTTCTAGTTCTGTAAAAAATGCCAGTGGTAATTTGATAGGGATTGCATTGAATTGGTAGATTGCTTTGGGTAGTATAGTCATTTTCACAATGTTGATTCTTCCAATCCAAGAACATGGTATATTTCTCCACCTATTTGTATCATCTTTAATTTCTTTCATCAGTGTCTTATAGTTTTCTGCATACAAGTCTTTTGTCTCCTTAGGTAGGTTTATTCCTAGATATTTTATTCTTTTTGTTGCAATGGTAAATGGGAGCGTTTTCTTAATTTCACTCTCAGATTTTTCATCATTAGTGTATAAGAATGCCAGAGATTTCTGTGCATTAATTTTGTATCCTGCAACTTTACTAAATTCATTGATTAGCTCTAGTAGTTTTCTGGTAGCATCCTTAGGATTCTCTATGTATAGTATCATGTCATCTGCAAACAGTGACAGCTTTACGTCTTCTTTTCCTATTTGGATTCCTTTTATTTCTTTTTCTTCTCTGATTGCTGTGGCTAGAACTTCCAAAACTATGTTGAATAAGAGTGGTGAGAGTGGGCAACCTTGTCTTGTTCCTGATCTTAGTGGAAATGGTTTCAGTTTTTCACCATTGAGAACGATGCTAGCTGTGGGTTTGTCATATATGGCCTTTATTATGTTGAGGAAAGTTCCCTCTATGCCCACTTTCTGCAAGGTTTTTATCATAAATGAGTGTTGAATTTTGTCAAAAGCTTTCTCTGCATCTATTGAGATGATCATATGGTTTTTCTCCTTCAGTTTGTTGATATGGTGTATCACATTGATTGATTTGCGTATATTGAAGAATCCTTGCATTCCTGGGATAAACCCCACTTGATCATGGTGTATGATCCTTTTAATGTGCTGTTGGATTCTGTTTGCTAATATTTTGTTGAGGATTTTTGCATCTATGTTCATCAGTGATATTGGCCTGTAGTTTTCTTTCTTTGTGACGTCTTTGTCTGGTTTTGGTATCAGGGTGATGTTGGCCTCATAGAATGAGTTTGGGAGTGTTCCTCCCTCTGCTATCTGTTGGAAGAGTTTGAGAAGGATAGGTGTTAGCTCTTCTCTAAATGTTTGATAGAATTCGCCTGTGAAGCCATCTGGTCCTGGACTTTTGTTTGCTGGAAGATTTTTAATCACAGTTTCAATTTCAGTGCTTGTGATTGGTCTGTTCATATTTTCTATTTCTTCCTGGTTCAGTCTCGGCAGGTTGTGCATTTCTAAGAATTTGTCCATTTCTTCCAGGTTGTCCATTTTATTGGCATACAGTTGCTTGTAGTAATCTCTAATAATCTTTTGTATTTCTGCAGTGTCAGTTGTTATATCTCCTTTTTCATTTCTAATTCTATTGATTTGAGTCTTCTCCCTTTTATTCTTGATGAGTCTGGCTAATGGTTTATCAATTTTATTTATCTTCTCAAAGAACCAGCTTTTAGTTTTATTGATCTTTGCTATTGTTTCCTTCACTTCTTTTTCATTTATTTCTGATCTGATCTTTATGATTTCTTTCCTTCTGCTAAATTTGGGGGTTTTTTGTTCTTCTTTCTCTAATTGCTTTAAGTGCAAAGTTAGGTTGTTTATTCGAGATGTTTCCTGTTTCTTAAGGTATGATTGTATTGCTATAAACTTGCCTCTTAGAACTGCTTTTGCTGTATCCCATAGGTTTTGGGTCGTTGTGTCTCCATTGTCATTTGTTTCTAAGTATTTTTTGATTTCCTCTTTGATTTCTTCAGTGATCACTTCGTTATTAAGTAGTGTATTGTTTAGCCTCCATGTGTTTGTATTTTTTACAGATCTTTTCCTATAATTGATATTTAGTCTCATAGCGTTGTGGTCAGAAAAGATACTTGATACGATTTCAATTTTCTTAAATTTGCCAAGGCTAGATTTGTGACCCAATATATGATCAATCCTGGAGAATGTTCCATGAGCACTTGAGAAAAATGTGTATTCTGTTGTTTTTGGATGGAATGTCCTATAAATATCAATTAAGTCCATCTTGTGTAATGTATCATTTAAAGCTTGTGTTTCCTTATTTATTTTCATTTTGGATGATCTGTCCATTGGTGAAAGTGGGGTGTTAAAGTCCCCCATTATAATTGTGTTGCTGTCGATTTCCCCTTTTAAGGCTGTTAGTATTTGCCTTATGTATTGAGGTGCTCCTATGTTGGGTGCATAAATATTTACAATTGTTATATCTTCTTCATGGATCGATCCCTTGATCATTATGTAGTGTCCTTCTTTGTCTCTTGTAATAGTCTTTATTTTAAAGTCTATTTTGTCTGATATGAGAATTGCTACTCCAGCTTTCTTCTGATTTCCATTTGCATGGAATATCTTTTTCCATCCCCTTACTTTCAGTCTGTATGTGTCCCTAGGTCTGAAGTGGGTCTCTTGTAGACAGCATATATATGGGTCTTGTTTTTGTATCCATTCAGCCAGTCTGTGTCTTTTGGTGGGAGCATTTAATCCATTTACATTTAAGGTAATTATCGATATGTATGTTCCTATTACCATTTACTTGTTTCGGGTTGTTCTTGTAGGTCTTTTCCTTCTCTTGTGTTTCTTGCCTAGAGAAGTTCCTTTAGCATTTGTTGTAGAGCTGGTTTGGTGGTGCTGAACTCTCTCAGTTTTTGCTTGTCTGTAAAGGTTTTAATTTCTCCATCAAATCTGAATGAGATCCTTGCTGGGTAGAGTAATCTTGGTTGTAGGTTTTTTTCCTTCATCACTTTAAATATGTCCTGCCACTCCCTTCTGGCTTGTAGAGTTTCTGCTGAAAGATCAGATGTTAATCTTATAGGGATTCCCTTGTGTGTTATTTGTTGTTTTTCCCTTGCTGCTTTTAATATGTTTTCTTTGTATTTAATTTTTGACAGTTTGATTATTATGTGTCGTGGCGTGTTTCTCTTTGGGTTTATCCTGTATGGAACTCTCTGTGCTTCCTGGACTTGATTGACTATTTCCTTTCCTATATTAGGGAAGTTTTCAACTATAATCTCTTCAAATATTTTCTCAGTCCCTTTCTTTTTCTCTTCTTCTTCTGGGACCCCTATAATTCGAATGTTGGTGCGTTTAATGTTGTCCCAGAGGTCTCTGAGACTGTCCTCAGTTCTTTTCATTCTTTTTTCTTTCTTCTGCTCTGCAGTAGTTATTTCCACTATTTTATCTTCCAGGTCACTTATCCGTCCTTCTGCCTCAGTTATTCTGCTATTGATCCCATCTAGAGTATTTTTAATTTCATTTATTGTGTTGCTCATCGTTGCTTGCTTCCTCTTTATTTCTTCTAGGTCCCTGTTAACTGTTTCTTGCAAATTGTCTATTCTATTTCCAAGATTTTGCATCATCTTCACCATCATTATTCTAAATTCTCTTTCAGGTAGGTTGGCTATTACCTCTTCATCTGTTAGGTCTGGTGTGTTTTTATCTTGCTCCTTCATCTGTTGTGTGTTTTTCTGTCTTCTCATTTCGCTTATCTTACTGTGTTTGAGGTCTCCTTTTTGCACGCTGCAGGTTCGTAGTTCCTGTTGTTTTTGGTGGCTGTCCGCAGTGGCTAAGGTTGGTTCAGTGGGTTGAGTAGATTCCCTGGTTGGGGGGACTAGTGCCTCTGTTCTGGTGGATGAGGCTGGATCTTGTCCTTCTGATGGGCAGGTCCTCGTCTGGTGGTGTGTTTGGGGATGTTGGTAACCTTATTATGATTTTAGGCAGTCTCTCTGCTAATGGATGGGGCTGTAGACCTGTCTTGCTCTTTGTTGGGGATAGGGTGTCCAGCACTGTTCTTTGCTGGTCCTTGAGTGAAGCTGGGTCTTGGTGTTGAGATGGAGATCTCTGGGAGATTTTCGCCGTCTGATATTACGTGGAGCTCGGAAGTCTCTTGTGGACTAGTGTCTTGAGGTTGGTTCTCCCACCTCAGGGACACCGCCCTGGTGCCTGGCTGGGGCGCCAAGAACCTTTAATCCACACGGCTCAAAATAAAAGGTAGAATAAATAGAGAGGAAAGAAAAGGAAGGAAGGAGGGAGGGAGGGAAGGAAGGAAGAAAGGAAGGAAGAAATGAAGGAAGGAAGCAAGAAAGCAAGGACGGAAGGTGCAGAGGAAGAAAGGGAGGAAGGAAGAGAGGAAGGGAGGAAAGAAGGGGGAAGGAAGGAAGAAAGGAGGGAAGGAGGGAAGAAAGGAAGAAAGAAAGGGAGAAGACAGAGTAGTATAAAGTATAGTTATTAAAATAAAAAATAATTATTAAGAAGAAAAATTTCCTTTTGAAAAACAAAAAAAAAAAAACAAAAAAAAAACAAAAAACAAACAAACAAACAAACAAAAAAAAACAGAAAAATGGGTCGGTCTAACCCTAGGACAAATGGTGCAAGTAAAGCTATACAGACAAAATCTCACACAGCAGCACACACATACACACCCACAAAAAGAAAAAAAAGGGGAAAATAATAGTATATCTTGCTCCCAAAGTCCACCTCCTCAACTTGGGATGATTCGTTGTCTATTCAGGTTTTCAACAGATGCAGGGCACTTCAAGTTGATTGTGGAGCTTTAATCCGCCGCTTCTGAGGCTGTTGGTAGAGATCTCCCCCTCTCCTCTCTGTTCGCACAGCTCCTGGGGTTCAGCTTTGGACTTGGTCCCGCCTCTGCGTGTAGGTTGTCCGAGGGCGACTGCCCTTCGCTCAGACAGGACGATGTTAAAGGAGCAGTTGATTCGGGGGCTCCAGCTCACTCAGGCTGGGGGGAGGGAGTGGCACGGGGGCGGGGCGAGTCCGCGACGTCAGAGGCCGACGTGACGCTGCACAGGCCCAAGGCGCGCCGTGCGTTCTCCTGGGTAAGCTGTCCCTGGATCCCGGGACCCCGGCAGTGGCGGACTGCACGGGCTCCCGGGAGGGCCGGTGTGGAGAGTGACCTGTGCTCACACACAGGCCTCTTGGTGGTGGCAGCAGCAACCTTAGCGTCCGACACCCGTCTCTACTGTCCGTGCCGACAGCCGCGGCTCGCGCCCGTTTCTGGAGCTCCTCTACGCGGTGCTCTTAATCCCCTCACCTCACACCCGAGGGAGCAAAGAGGCAAGAAAAAGTCTCTTGTCCCTTCGGCAGCTCCGCGCCCGGTTCTAGGGCTCCTTTAAGTGGCGCACTTAATCCCCTCTCCTCGCGCCCAGGCAGCAAAGAGGGAGGAAAAGGTCTCTTGCCTCTTCGGCAGCTCCAGACTTCTCCCGAACTCCCTCCCGGCCAGCCGTGGCGCACTAGCCCCCTTCAAGCTGTCTTCACTCTGCCAACTCCAGCCCTTTCCCCGGGATCCGACTGAAGCCCGAGCCTCAGCTCCCGGCCCCGCCCGCCCCGGCGGGCGAGCAGACAAGCCTCTCGGGCTGGTGAGCGCCGGTCGGCACCGATCCTCTGCGGGAATCTCTCCGCTTTGCCCTTCGCACCCCTGTGGCTGAGCTGTCCTCCGCGGCTCCGGAGCTTCCCCCTCCGGCGCCCGCAGTCTCCGCCCGCGAAGGGGCCTCTAGTGTGTGGGAGTCTTTCCTCCTTCTCGGCTCCCTCCCACTGGCGTAGGTCCCGTCCCTATTCTTTTGTCCCTGTTTATTCTTTTTTCTTTTGCCCTACCCAGATATGTGGGGAGTTTCTTGCCTTTTTGGAGGTCCGAGGTCCTCTGCCAGCGTTCGGTGGGTGCTCTACAGGAGAAGCTCCACGTGTAGATGTATTTCTGATGTCTCTGTGAGGAGGAAGGAGATCTCCGCGTCTTACTCTTCCGCCATCTTTAAGCCGTCTCCTCTAGCAAGGGAAATTTATGTGACACCTTGATGAAAGTATTTATTTTAACAATAACAATACTTAAAATAGTAAGAAATTTTCTTTCTTTTATTGTCCACTTATATAACTCATGTTTTTCCTTGTTTTTTAAAGAAGAAACTGGTATTGCTCAATAGATGTACTTTATTTGAATATATTTATATTTATATAAAATGCACGAAGTGTATCGGAACCGTATCATTCTTTCTTACTAAATTCTTCTTTGCTTGAACCTGGACCCATTTGAGCTCCACACGTAGGCATGCTTCCCATCTAGGCTGGAGAGTAGGAGTAGGCTTGACTTAATTGAAAAGTTTCAGCATTCTTTAACACTGCACAAAGATTCTGGTGTTAGATTAATCTTGTATATTCATTCTAATCTCTAGGCTTCTCTGTTTTTTTTCTTAAATCATGATTTAGTCTAGTGATGGAATCTCCATGCTTCACTCCTTACTTGTATCTATAAACTTGATCCACAACCAGTGTTTGTGGTCTGCCTTAAATACCAATGGTTAAACTTACCCTGAGTGACTGTGACTAGATACAAAATGAATGTCATACATTACTCCTTTAGCCTTCTCAGTTATTCATATGTAACACTGAGACTAGATATATGCTACTCTTTAATTATGCTCTGACATTCACTGTTTTTACTTCCCAAAGGTTTGGTCTTGCTGTATCTGGTTTATCTTGGAGACATCAAATGTGATGAAGGATTTATGGGAGTATACACATTGAGTTTATGTAGGTATAATAAAAATGTGTCTAGAATAAGATTGAGATTTTAGAAAATAATTTTTACTTAAAGGATTAAAAAAATTTTTAAATGTATGGATTCTGAGTGATCCTAAAGTATCTTTCCGTTGCGGAGCGCAGGCTCAGTGGCCATGGCTCACAGGCCCAGCCGCTCTGCGGCATGTGGGATCTTCCCGGACTGGGGCACAAACCCGTGTCCCCTGCATCGGCAGGTGGACTCTCAACCACTGCGCCACCAGGGAAGCCCTCCTAAAGTATCTTTATATGTGAAGCGTGAATTATTTCTATACTAAAAACTGTTTTGTTACTATTGGTTTGTTTACTTTTTTAAGGTTAAATTTATGTAATATCTGAGTTGTGATTAGCCAGCTCAGAGTTGTGGCACAATTCTTATCAGAGAACAATAAAATTGTGATGAAATGTGAGAGCCAAATCATACCATGGGGAACAAATAAAAGAGAGTAATTTCTGTAAGCAATTGAGGGATAAACCTGATTATAATTCCAGAAGAACTTGACTTATGAAAGAGTAAGAGACATATATAAGATGTACTTGGAAGGAAGACGTATGGAGCATGAGAAACATGAAGACAGATAGTAAGAAAGGAGAAAACCAGCTGAAATAAAAAGTCAACCAAGATGATTCTAGCAGGCATAATTATATTCTAAGGGATGCTGATCTCCAGTTTAGCCCATCTATGTGAAACCAAATAATTAAATGAGATATAAATCATATGGTAATTGAGGCCATCTTTGAACATGTGTAGATAAAATAAATAAAATATACTGTACTTTCAATGAAGTTGCATTTATTTGTTATATTTTATACCATCTCCCCAGAACTTAGCACAGAAACTAGCACAAAGACAGGACAAATTTTTTAATTTCTTTTTTAAAAATTGAAGTATAATAGATTTACAATATTATATTAGTTTCAGATGTATAACATAGTGATTTGATATTTTTATAGATTATACACCATTAAAGTTATTATAAAATATTGTGCTGTGTATTATATCCTTGTATCTTATTTATTTTATACCTAACATTTTGTACCTCTTAATCCTCTTCCCCTGTCTTGTCCCTCCCCCTCCCTACTGGTAACCACTAGTTTGTTCTCTGTATCTGAGTCTGTTACTGTTTTGTTATATTCAATCATTTGTTTTAATTTTTAAGATGGATTTGGAGGGTATTATGCTTAGTGAAGTAGGTCAAAGAAAGACTATATGTTTTCACTTATATGTGGAATCTAAAAAATTAAAAGGAATGAATATGACAAATATTTATGAATTATGGGTGAAATTTTTAAAATGAGGAAGAATGACTTTAAGAAAGTAGATTTTGTGGTCAAAGAAGAGAATCAATTTTCAGGAATTAATGGATTTGTCCTCTTTAGATAGTATAATTAAATGGCAGCATGTAAAAAATGTAAGTTATAAGTCTTCATATAAAATCAATCTATAAGAATTCAAGGTGGGGTCTTAAAGGAAGCATTAATTTGTTGAGCAATCTTGTTAGGGTTAGTCTCATGCTGTGCCCAATTAACTTTCATTTAGCAGTGTATAATACAGACACTTAGTATCTGGCTGGAAATGAAAATAAACTTTTCACATAAGTAACATTGATGATGCTTCTCTGATGATGTCAGTTCAAACGTCTTTGTGATTGCTCTCAGTAAATTACTAAAGATATTGAGCTGCATGAGCTGCTTGTAAATTTTGGAGATTAATCCTTTGTCAGTGGGAGGGAGGGAGACACAAGAGGGAAGAGATATGGGGATATATGTATATGTATAGTGGATTCACTTTATTATAAAGCAGAAACCAACACACCATTGTAAAGCAATTATACTCCAATAAAGATGTTTAAAAAAAGATTACTAAAGATATTTTTGTCTTACTTCCCTGTTTGTTTTGCTTGTCCTAGCTTCCTGACTTTCCATCAATGAATTCTAATAGTGAATTTCTAATCTTTACCCACAATGAAAACTAATTTATTAATTGTCTCATCTCTTTATCAGGTTTTACTTGATTTGTGTTACTAGGAAAGGGGAATCCAGTACATTTCTGTAAATCCTTACTAGGTCATAGATAAAGAATTTGTTGGTATAAAGGGCAAGGTTCTACTTGCCACACTGAAACTTTTAGTGTCTATTCTGTTCTTTTGATTCAGAACTGGCCCTACTTTGCAGTTCCAGTTCCAGGATATTTTGTGAACTCCAGGGATGGTTAACATAACTTGTTATAAGCAGTGATGATGTATTCAGTTGTCTATTTGAAATGTGAGGGATGAATTCACAAGATTTCTTAATATTTGAGAGTAAAATTATAGAGTTAAAAGGTTAAACTCAGTGGGTACTTGAAGAAGATAAAATCACAAAGCTTACATCTGTTAAACAGTGGTTTTCAAACTGTTTTGTGACCCAGTAGCTTACTAAATAAAATAAATTTTAAAATAAGAGGGAATAGAAAATACAAAATTGTATCAGAGGCAAGTGTTGTTTTATGAAACTTTGCTTCATTTCTATATTTACTGGTTCCTAGTGTAAACTGTATTTTGAATGTGGGTAGTTAGTAAAGTTGAAAGTCATTGATTCATAGCAGTAATTCTCAAACTGTAGTGCACAGAAGAATTTTGTGAGATGCTTGTTTAAAAATGAATTTTAAAAGAAAGAGAGGGAAAAGGAAGGAAAGATGGTAATTGCCTGTTTCTACCCTACAAGATTCTGACCCAGTAGATCTGAAGTGAGGCCCAGGAATATGCTTTATTAACAAACATCAAGATGACTCTAATGTAGGTGGTCTTTATGTCACATTTTGAAAATTGATGCTCTTGTGAAAATAGAAGAGACTATGAGTCTGTAACTTTCTTCTGTGGAGGTAAAGGAAAATATTCTCTATTCTTATTTTTATACTTGGCCAAATATATTTGGAAAAAAATGAAATAGTATTAAATCATTGAATAATTTTATGCATTTGATATGTGGAAGTGTGTTGTACACTAGTTCCTTTAGTAGCTTGAGAAATTAAGTTTAATCCAATTAGATTTCCCAGTTGGTTCAACCAAAATATGAACTTAAACTAAGTGGGTACTATATTATTGGACATGGTATACCAAGCAAGAAACTCAGTTTCTTTCTAAGCTTGTTTTAGTCACCCATAACCCCATCCCATATCTCTTTTTACAAGGCAGTTATGGTTCCTTACCCAAACTGTAGCTGGGAAAGGACACAATATTAATAACCATTTTTAGACCATGTCCAGAATATTCCTGGCACCTTGTGTTTGGTTTTTGGCTTGTAGTTATGGGAGTGTCTCTGGGAATGTGTTGGGTTTTATGTCTCATATATTCTGTAGCAATCACTCTTCCTTGATTCTGGTGCAGCTCTCTTAGGGTGCAGTGTACTCTCTGGCTCCTGTACATCAGAGCATGCTCACTGATACATCTCAGAATCTTGGCTTATCTCTCAATTTTTTCCAAAATCTCAACCAGTAGAGTGAGGATCTATTTATTTTTCCCCAGCTATATTAGCTTGTATAAGTAAGCAGTGTTTGATACTGCTTATAAATAAGAAATATATAATTCTAGTTCAGTCCCATTAATGAATAAAATTTATATCTTATTCTTGATGAATTATTAACTGAAAATATTCTAAGGAACCAATCCTAAATAGTCAGTAGTTTCTTATATTTACTGACCCCTCTTACCCCTGCTTCTGAAGGGAGATAATTATAAAATAATTGTGGACACTTATCAAAACATAGATTGACCAGTTTTTTTTCTCTTCTAAAATAGTGAGGTGACATAGAGAGAACCCTTAAGAATCCTCTACAATCAAGGCACGATCTAATATTTTTTATTACTGTCAGGCAAAATAGAGTAATGCTTCTCTTAAGAAGAAACATACTTTCTAAAAAAATTTATTTTATTTATTTATTTGTGGCTGCATTGGGTCTTCGTTGCTGCGCATGGGCTTTCTCTAGTTGAGGTGTGCGGGCTTCTCATTGCAGTGGCTTCTCTTGTTGCGGAGCACGGGCTCTAGAGCACAGGTTTCAGTAGCTGTGGCGCAAGGGCTTAGTTGCTCCGCAGCATGTGGGATCTTCCTGGACCAGGGCTCGAACCCATGTCGCCTGCATTGGCAGGCGGATTCTTAACCACTGTGCCACCAGGGAAGTCCCAAAACATACTTTTTTAGAACTGAATGAACATGTCATGCTTAAATAAGTAAATATATGAGTATGAATTATAATCAATGAGATGATGAAACATTTAACAGAAGATTCTTAAGATTCCAGGATTACAGTCTTGAAGAAGAGAATTATACAAGAAATTATTTTTGCTAAGTAGATTAGGGGGTAAATTACATGAAAAAATGAAATATTTATTTTTGGACATCTAGGAACTGTATAATATTATAGGAAGCCAAAATACAATTTTGGCCCAAGAGATTTATAATAAAATCATTATAAATCACTCACAATTTGATTTAGTCAGGTGATATAGGAGTAGGTTAGACTTTTTTTAAACTGAAAGAGTCATGTTTATTCATTCAGTACACATTATTGATTGCTTATTAGATAGTCACTCAACCAAATGTCAGTGTTAAAAAGATGGGAAATTTTGTTGAGATATTTTTTGTAATGTTCACAGTTTTTTTGGACATACCAAAAAACACCCATTTGGAGTCCTATTAGCAGTAGGAAATGTATTCATAAATTCCACATGGATTACAATTTATAAAAAATCACCTTTCAAGATGGTTTTATGTTTACATGTGTATGGATGAACATTCTTATGTATATGTATATTTCATTAAATCCATGTTGCAAGTCAGATTTTGCTCTAAGGTTTTACTATGCTTTTTTCCCCTAATGAAATTCTACTAATGTGTATTACAATTCTAAACAGGTAATAATGATCCTAGATTGAGTTTTAAATTATTTTTAATATTTCTACCTTAATAAAAATTTGGTCGTCTATTTTTTCCTAAGAATACACAAAAATATGTTAAAATAAAATTTTGTGAAAACTACTAGTGACCATATTCATTGTTATAAAAATATTTAAACCTCCATATTTTAAAAGTTTTATTTGAAAATTTGATTGATACACTTTACCATGCTATATAGTACTTAATGGTTTTTAAATAAGTGTTCAAGAATTTCTTGGGATGGAATAAATTGGTCATGTTTATATCCTTAAAAAATAAGATATATTTTAAGCCAGGCATTTGTTTTCCTTATTCTTAGATCATCTGAATAGCTTTATGCTTATGTTTCTTATAAAAATTTCCAAGATTAGTAATCCTGTTTCGACAGATACGAAAATATTGGGTTTCAGACATACTTAAGTGACATAACTGTAATTTTGCTTTCTGGATACACAACAGACAGTAATTGCTTTTCCCAGAACAATTTGAAAAAATGGAAATTTCCTGGGGGAAAATACATGCTTATCAAAAGTTAGAGCTGTCTTCTTGAGTAGGCTTCAAAGCTGAAGTAAATAAGACGTGAAGTTTAGCTCCCCAGCAGGCTTAAATTCAGAAATTGCTGACCAAATACAAATGTCCATAGCCTTCTGTCATAAGATTTGTTCATTACTGTGGTCCAGTTGCTCAGATTAGGCATGAAATAATATAAAATTCAAAGGTAAATGCTTAAAAAAGTGCCAGCTTAAATATTTTACTGTTCAATAGAAATGTGGATGACTGTGGTTCAGTATTAATTTTTTTCACACTGTGGGGGATGAGGCAGTAAATGGAACTCTTATAAAATCAAGTAAATTTAAAATCAAGTTTTATGATATTTTATTTCTAAAATTCTAAATAAATATTAAGGTAATTATTTTGTTGGTTTTATGTTAGGAAAATATCCATATAAAATAATGTAAACGTTTATGTCTTGCTGTGTTTTTTAATAGCTGTATATTAGAATCCTTTAATCGGAAAACTAAGAGAGTTGTAGGATACCTTTCAAATCTCACATTTTAGAAATCCCTTCTCCCTTTCACTCTTTTTGCACTACAGGCTGCTCTATTTTCCTCTCTCTTAAACTTTCCTGTTCTCTTGTCCTTCACAAGATCAGAGAGGCCTTAGCATAGTGGTGAGGTACTTGGGCTTTAATGTGAGGCCAGCTGGCATTGAACTCAAATGCTTGTGCCTTTTATTAGCAGCTTTCCTTCCTGAAGTACATTTGTTTCTTTACCTCTTCAGGACCTTGCTTTCTTAACTGGTAAAGTGAAGGTAGTAATAAGAACTTAAAAAAAATAAGTATGATATAAATAGCAAATAAGGTAATGCATGTGGAACATGCTTAGCTAAGAGTTGGACTCATAGGAATCATTCAACAAATGTTAGCTAAGATTATTATATTACAAGATAGAATTTTAAAATGAGACATAAATTCAGCTGAAATTTCAAAGCCAAGAACAATATATAGGTACCAGTACCTATCCATACTAAAGTGAAGTATGGATAGACCATCCCCTCTGCCGGTCATAGTTAAAAGTTTTTAAAAACCTATCTTTCTGGCATTAGAGATGACCAGTTTCAGCTACTGTAAGTGATTAAGTTTGGGGACATTGGAAGGAATTGCATTTGGGGGTGGAGAAGGGATGCTTTAGTACAGGGGACATTAGGGACAACTGAAAGGTTAATACATGTTTTCTATAATTTTGGAGCCTAAGGATGGTAGGGGAGTCTGTGACTAGGTGGCCTGAGACAGGAGGGCAGAGGCAGATATGATACAGGGCTGTACCAGAGGGAACTCTATAAACTAGTGGGTAGGGGTCAAATGTGTGCATTTCTATATCCTAAATGTGGACCATTAAGAAAGGAACTGTCCTGGAACACTTTAGAAAGGTTACTGCCTCAAATGTTAAGGTTTCCTGGTGAGATGATATAATCTAGCAGCTGAGGAGGAAGTTGAAAATAATTAATTGGAAGAGACTGTTTTCTTCAGAGTTGGAGTTTCCCAGCAGGAAATTTTCCTTACAGTGATCAGGTAAGGTAAAGTCATTTTTGACCATCTTCCAGTCACAGAGATATCCAAAGCCAGATCAAGACTAAACCAATCATGAAAATCTGTACCCCTCTCTATTTAATCACTCAGCCTGAACTTGTGAGTCAGAAATAGCAGCCAGTGAATGGTAAATTATGAAGAGACTCTAAATACATACTCCTTCCTCACTGCGTGCTTCCAGGCCTTAAGCAAAATCAAATTGATGGAGAAGTGCAAAATTGTATGAATTTTGAGTTTTGGTTATTTTCTTGAACTGATATTTAAAATGTTTGAAATACAGCATATTATGACTAAGAAGGCATGGCAAATAATCTACCTGCCTGAGATTTCATTGGAGGATGGGATAAAAATATAGGTCATGGAGATTTTTTTTGAGGGAGGATGACAGAAAATTAAAATAAAATTAAAAATACATAAAATTAATCATTTGAATGACTCCATATACTAAAATATAAATGTAAATAAAATTAAAGCCTAATTCTTTCAATAAAGTCATCACTTAATATAATCAAATACTCCCTTGACTATTGTGTGACCTAGTTATAGGAGATACATATCTTGCTGCCCTCTAGAAACATGAATGCTAGTTATGGAAATGAAATTTTATGGTATAGTAGAAAAGTCAGTATACCTGGTGAGAGATATGGATTTTAATCTAGTGGTAGCACTAACTACCTGAGTGATCTTTAGTAAATCTTCTAATATTTCTGGTACCCATATTCCTCATCTATATTATAAAATTATCTATAAATAATTTTAACTGACATATGGTAAGTTTCCAATGAGAAGCAAAAACTAGCTGTACACATTAAGAATATTTGGGTGAGGGAGAGACTTCACTGTGGCCTTGATCAGTTGGGAGAATTTTTTATGCCAATACTACCATCATTTCTCACCTGGACTCTTCAATAGCATTCTGATACGTCATGGTGCTAGGTCCTAGAAAAAAATTCATGAACAAGGGGACTAAGGTCCCAAACATAGGAAACTTAGTCTCCTCTGGGAGATAAATGATTAAATAGCTACAGTAAAGTCATGCTTCTTTGCTATGGGACATGCATTTGTCTAAGGAGACTCATTAAATGAAACGTCCCTACCATTGGGTAAAAAATACCAGAAGAGACTTCCAACAAGAGCTGTCACATAAACTGAGACCAAGGGTAGGTAGTCACCAAGATGAGAGAAAATTAGTTTGTGAGAAGCTCCAAAGAGTTTGATATTTTAGAGAACATGAAATGAATTCAGTAAGGCCTGGAGCAGTGAGTTTGAGGGATGTAATGCTGAGAAGAAAGGCTTGAGTGATGAATGTCAAGATTCTGCAGGGACAGAAGCATGTTGTTGGTGTTGAGAATTGCTGAGAATTTTTGTTGAGATAGCTAATCATTGCTAGTCCAAAAACTTATTGAAAAAATTAAAATTATTTGATTTGGCTATTGTAGTGATTTAACATTGTCTTATTATTGTTTTACTATAAACTGATGGGTGTTCTTATGAATATGTAATGTGTAGTACACACTGGGAAAAAGTAAATATCATACTAGAATAAAAGATTCTTGCTCATTGGAGGCACTAGAACACTGACCATGGTTATTTTTATTCTTATCTCAATTCTCAGATTAATCTCTAAGAATATACATTTCTTTGTTTTATTGTTAAGGACTCATAAAGACAACAAAATTATTGAGACTAAAACCAGTGTTTGGAATAAAAACAACATGTAGTAAGCAAGTTTTTTCTACTGTGTCCTCATAGCCCATGAGCCATTATTAGTGGGGTTGAGAATTGAGTAATGTTTTTAGGTTCATTAAATCATAATGAAAGGAAGGATTTTTGTTGAGTTTAGGTGATACTAGAGGAAATACCATCTTCAAGAGGAATATAAGAAAGGCTTAGTGATAAATGCAAATGTGCAAGTTGTGTTTTATTTTAAAACTGACCAATTGCTTAGCTTAGTTTCATCATTATTTATGGTGTTATGGTAGGAACATTTCATTATAATGTGTGACATTTTGGAGTTGGCCTGAAGCAACTGGAGTATTAGTCTTCTAGAAAAAAACAGAAATTTCACTTCTTAGCAACATGAGTCCAATACTATATCAAGAGGGTGTTCATTGAGATTTAATCTTTTGAACAGGATGGATTCAAAATTCTCTCCTTAAGTCACTCAGTTTCACAAGTTTGGGTCTGTTTCCTAAATGTTCTCAACTACCCTATTTTTAAGGATTTTACATGGTACAGTATATTATTTAGAATTTGAAGTAAAAGTAATTTGTTCATCTCAAAAAATGTACTTCCTAATGCAAAATGGTTTGCTGTCCATCAACCTATTCCCCTCTATTCCTTATTGACTTGAGTGCCTCTCACAGTTCTTGGGTTTACTAAGTACTCAACAGAGGGTTGACAAAGGAGGAGCCCAATGACTGTGTCTTCAGTGTTTCTCACATCAGTAGCTTCCTTACCTGAGACTGGGGCTTTAGACAGTACTATTTATTTAACAGGTGCATTGTGGAATTCCTTTGAGGTAAAAACGTTTTTTAATATGTCATCAATTTCTCTGTAAGCAAGATGACTAGGATATCATTTCCCTTATAATAGAGTGTATGTGAGATAATTGCCAGCATGGTCAGAGTAACCTACGTATTGCTGATTATTATGTTTGGCTCCCCTGCTTAGAAAAAAGAGGGCCCTTTCCCCAGTAACTATGTGAAATCTTGATATATAGGGGCTTCCATACTTCTCTAAATTCACAATTTGCTCTTCTAAGGCACAAAGGAACGTGATCAAAATTTATAACTATGTCCCAGAGGAATAATGGGCATGAAGAATTATTAATATTCTCCTTTATTTTCTGAGGTTTCAGCATGTTTAGTGTCTTATAAAAACTTTGCTAAAAGTTTGAATTTATATGAAAACCTAACCAAAGAGGGGCTCAATAAAAGGTATCATTCTGGCCACTTCAAGATGAAAGTGTCAAATCAGTAGGGTCCCTACATTTAACTTCAAAGATGTTGAAGCCACCTCTGTAGCTCTTTTTAAATGCTTTTTAATACCATCTGATGTTCCTTTCTGTAGCCATTCTCCAACTTCAGTGGCCATAATACATTGTTTTCTTTGTTAAAAGCACCAACTAATTTATTCTGGGTAGATGGTTCTTCCTGTTCATAGGTAATATTTTTCCTTATATTTGAGTGTATTCTTTCAGATTACATATATACATATTTTTTCTAATCTGAAAAAATATGCCTAAAACTACTTCAAATATGCTTTATCTTCCATATATAAAATCTCCCCTACCAAGTTTCCATTGAAATTTATTTTGCTTAAGTAGTGATTTCATTTCAGTAGTTTTTTTTCTTTCCCATATAATCAGGATTTTAGGATTATTACTGTGGCTTTGCAAATGTTTTGATTCTGCTCAAGTAATTTGTTTTCACACAGTCTGATAGAGAAGCACAAAGTTCTTTTATTATTTATTGCTTTTGGAACACAGGATTTATAATCACAGACCTTACCTACTCCCTCCCCAATATCATCTTCTCAGTACTTTGAAGATACTGAAAATAAAATATGTATTTTTTGTGTTCTGAGTTATCCATTTTTATTGACATTTTGAGCCTTTACTAACTGCAGTTATATGTATTTAGTTATTCTAAATTCCTCACTCATTCATTTTCATTTTGCTGGTCTATTCAATTATTCTTTTTAAAAAAGCAATCTTGAGGAAGAGTGTGAGGATTAAAATACAGAGTTCTGGCCTTCAAGGAATTTAGAGTCTATGGAAGAACAGTTACACAAAGAAATACATACTGCGTGGTAAAATAAAATAAGATAATTACTGTTAGTGAAGTATGTGCAAATTTAAATATGGGGTAAGAATAAGAGCATCTCCATCTCATGGGGGTAAATTATGGAAGAAATCACATTTAGGTTAAGCCATAAGTGATGACTAGGAGTAGTCTTTTGGGACCAAATAAGCAAGAGTATTCCAAGCAGAAAGGAATAGCATAAAATATGGAGAGGTGAGAGGGCAAGGTAAGTTTAAGGATTATCAGTATATCAGAGTAATGTAGGGTGAAGATGGGGTGTTGCAGAGGGACCAGAAGTAGGACAGGAAGATGGGACCAAGCCAGGAAGTGTCTTGCATGCAATAGAAAGGAATTCAGAGTATACTTTGTAAGGCAACAGTTGCCATTCAGTGTTGTCTTGAAAAATTTCCCTCGAATGTTAGTATATTCATGTTAGTATATTTTTAGTGGGAAAGAAAAATGAGTGCCACAAAAATAAGGAAAATACTGAGTTAAAACTAGTTAAGCAATATTTTATTTTATGTTTTCTCTGATCATTGTTACATAATTCACATCATGAATCTAAAAGCAATATAGAGAATAATTCATGTATAATTATTATATATATATACATGTCTTTATAATTATATTGTATAATTATACATGTCTGTATAATCATGTCTTCCTTTCTAGAGGCTTTCCATGAGCTTGAAATCCAAATTAAATTCATAGCACTTAGTATAATACATAGTTACATGTTTAGTTTATAGTTTCTGTTTATTTTCTCTTTTTCACATTAGATCATAATCACCCTGAAGGCAGGTGTTATGTTTATTTTGATTTACCTTTATACTCAGAACCTGGTTGTATGGTCAGTATGAAGAAATAACTGCACATTTGAAGCAAATTTTTTTTATTTTTTGAAATTTCATGGAAGGGTTTTTCTCCCTTTCTTTTATTCATTTATTTACTCACTGTATTGAATACTTACTGTATAGCAGGCACTATGTTTATGTCTGAGGGGGAAGGTAGCAATTAGATACAGGGGAAATACTGGGATTTATAGGCACAATCAGGGAATTCCCTGGTGGTCCAGTGATTAGGACTCCGTGCTTCCATTGTAGGGGGACTGGGTTCGATCCCTGGTCAGGGAACTAAGATCCCACAAGCTCATGGATTTGCTGTGTCTTAGAGGAAAGGCCAGGCTTAGGAAGCAGACGGGCCTGGCTCAAATCTGGCTCAGGACTCACTGATTATGCCATCTTGGACAAGCATCTGAACGCTCAGGTGCAGTTCCCCACATGGCACATTGTGATGGCTACTGCTGTGACAACGGTGATGGTGATGATGGTGGTGATGATGTTTTGAATGATGCTGGTCTTTCTCAGTAAGAGATGAAGAAGATGATTTTGAATGTGACGATCCCAGCCTCTTCCTTTGTTTTTTTTGTCTTCTGTAAAACTCTCTTCTACGATAAAGTACAGAGCCAGCATAATAACTTCCCATCAACCTTTCTTCTTCCTTCCTCCTTCCGATCAAAAGCACATTGTTGTTTGCACTGTTCACAAGTCTGAGGTGGTCCATATTTTTTTTTCTGAATTTGTGCAACGCTGACACTTGGTACCAATAAATGCTGCAATTATGTTACAGTACTGACAAGGCTTAGGGGTGCCAAATTGCATCACATTTTGAGCACACTTCTTACAAATCGTGTTAGTTTTTCTCTCTTGCTGAAATTCTGATCTGCAATAAGTACATTTTACAATGGGATGCGCAATCCGACATTCCTTGCAAAGCTGCTGGCCCTGGGAGAGCTCTTAGAAGGGATGGCGCTGGGTGCACTTGGTGCGAGGCCGCCATCCTGCTCCTCAGTCTCCTCCTCCACCGCCGCGCTCGGAGGCGGGGCCCTACGGGGAACTCGGGCGGCGCTGCCGCCGCCGCCAGGGTCGCGGGCTCCTCCTCCTGCCCCTCTCCCGCGCCCACCAGCTGAAGCAAATATTTTGAGAGAATTTTATAGACGATAAGGAGAACCACTGAGGAATTTTGAACAGAGAATGGAGAAATCGGATTTGAATTTCAGGCAGATCACTGATGCTGCATTGTGGAAGTTAAATGAAGGGAACAAGACCAAGGAACCCTGTCCAGTTGAGAGAGAAAACTTGGTAGGGAATAGAAAACGGATAGATTTGAAGATGATCCAAACAGTTAAGTATCAGATTTCTCTTGATGTTGTAACAAATTATCACAGATTTAGCGGCTTGAACAACACAAGTTTATCCTTACAGTTTTGTAGGTTAGAAATCTGACATGGGTCTCCCTAGGCTAAAATCAAGGTGTCAGTGGGACCCTGTTCCTTTGTGGAGGCTCTAGGGGAGAATCCATCTCCTTTCCCTTTTCAGCTTCTGGAGTCTGTTCACATTCCTTGGCTCATGGCTCCTTCCCACAGCTTCAAGCCTGCAATGTTGCATCTCTCTGTTCCTTTCTTTGAAAAGGAAGTCACATCTTTCTTTGACTCTCTTCCTCTTTTAAATACCCTTGTCACTACAGTGGGCCCCCCAGGTAATCTAGGAGGGGAAGAGTGTTGCCCCCCTGTTTTAAGATCAGATGATTAGCAACCTTAATTTCCCTTTGCCATGTAACATAGCATATCCACAGGTTCCTGGGATTAGGGCATGAACAACTTTGGGGGACCATTCTTCTGCCTGTAATATCACATGTGCAAACTGATAGTTGGGGAGTGAAGGATTAGTCAGGGATCAGATACAGGTTCCTAATTTGTGCACTTATGCAGATCTAGGATAACAGTAACTGAAATAGGGAAATCAGGATGTGGTACCCGTTCATGGGAAAATAATGAGCTCAGATGCAGACATGTTAAATGTGAGGAGTGTGGGAGGAGGTAATTGAGAAGATATGAATACCAGTTGACCTGTGAGCTGGACCCAGGCAACAGGAGGCTCCTCACCACCTCCCCTGTCCTTGGAATGTACAGTTCTGCCCACAATTCCTGCAGTGGGACCTGTTCCAAAGACGTAGCCTTGAGAGAGTAAGGTGCTGTTGAGACCATCTGGACAGTATACATGACTGAACCCAGTTGAGGCCTCTATATAAACTTTTAAGATTCAGTCCAGTGGGTGTGGAGATTGTTCATCTTGTGGCTGCCCAAGACAAGCCTCATATAAGCCCCCTTGTTTATTAAAGCCTACCACCTCGCGATCTGGAGTGGTCTGCCACTTTCTTTGCTCTCGCCTAGCCTGCTGTGTACAGGGACCAGTTAGCAAACTAGCAAGGGGCCTCTGAATTGTGTCTAAAGTATGAGAGAGAGTTATGCTGGCGATACTATTTTGGAGATTGAAAGCATTGAAATGATAGTTGAAACTCCCAAATGGATAAGTGTTCTCTGCAAAGTGTAAAGACAGAGAAAACAAGAAAGAATGGATTCCTAAATAGTGTGCAATTGTGCATTACTTAAAAGACGGCAGTTTTTGATTATATGATGAATTTAAGTCATTGAGGAAGGAAAAACTATTAAGAGAAGTTGCTCAGAAACTATCTGCATTGAGAAACCAGTGGTTTTTAATTTTTTAAACTCTTTTCATTCTTTGTCAATAAAAATAAGGACGGCAGTGTGTTTACCTTTGTAAAGAGCAACCTAAGACAGAAGGTCTGGCTAGCTGATTGTGGAAACCATGCCTAAATGTTTAGATTCTTCCCTACATCATCAGCAAATATTATTCTCTGCCCTTATTTGAAACTGTATAAAATCAACTCAGTAATTGGGATTTATTTTGCTCACACATAAGAATCTTTCTTGGAAAAATACATATACTTTGTAATTAAAGAGAGTCTGCAGACAGAACCAATTCTCTTTCCAAACAATAAAAATAAGACCTTCCAAAATTTAGCCAATATAAAATGGCTATAACTATGGAAACTATAACATGCCTTATAAATAGTATTTGAAATGCCAAAGTTGTAGTTGGCAGTACAGTACATATGTATGAAAACCTAAGTAGAAAACTTTTCATTGTTTCTTCAGCGCCATTCAATGTGAAGAGCTTTGTAATGGGTAGATAAAATTCTTTATTTCATAAATAGAAATAAACCTAGGGTATTAAAAAAAGTAAAACAGGGTTACTCTTTTCTCTTAATTTAGTACTTTTCAAGAAATCTGATCTTTAATTTGGGCTCTTGATATGTTTCCCTTCAGGGAAGGAGATTCCCTGGGGAGACAGATCATCAGTGACTAAATCATCCATCTCATTTATAAATTAGTCTCCTGTATGCCTGAGTAGCAAGATTTAGTCTTCTAAAATATGACCACTCCTCAGAAGAATAAAAATTGAGCTTCTCAGTCATGAAAGCTGAGGGTGGAATTTGGATCTTGACGACTTCTCCAAAGGAGTTTCTCAACATTTTACATTTCTTACCATAATTCGTGTCTTGGGTAATCAATAAATTGAAACTGATCAAGGTCTTATGAAAGCCTGCATCTGCTTTCTTATTCTTAATTATACTTGGGAAACCCATGTTGGATAAAATACTCTCCATTTGCCTAAATGTTAAAATTCCATTATCATTTTTGTTGCATTTACTTTATTGCACAGGATCCTGTTGATAAACACTATGACAGTAGAACTTAACGATTTGCCTTCCATACAGGATAATGATGATAATGCCTGTTTTTTAAAAAATGCTTTTTCTTTTATTTTTTCTGCCAACAATAAGGCTTCCATCTGTCATTCTTTTCTATATACTGAAGCCATGCTGCTCTTGGCATGGGTCACATTTGTAAATGTTTCATTTATGAGCCATTCCTCCTCCTGACTCCTCTGCAGTACAGAAATATGCCACAAAAGATCAACTGTCTTGCAGTTCATGAGGTTCTAAATCTGGCATTGCATTTGCTCTGTCATTTCCTCAATAGTTTCCAGTAGGAAGTTGTCCTACATAATTCTCATGACTTTATTTATCAAATAATTATGCTAAAAAGCTGTTTAATGTGTAAAAGATACGACAACTGATTGTCTTAATATTTTATTTGTCTTCACATTTTTACTGCCCATTTCTCTCATCATAGGCTATTCTGTTCCATAGGCAATATTACTTAACAAAATCCTCAGTACAATGAATTTAGTGATTCAGAAGACAACACACATTCTTTAGGCAGTCAAGGGTGTTGAAATTATGGTAAAAGAGTTAAAAAATTACGTTTTTATTTAAATTATTCCTTTGTAGCATATCCTTAGAATGTATACTATTGTATGAACAGATTATCAAGTTTCATGACCTGACAACGATGTTTTATAAGCAGCTGACTGTGAAATGTTGGTGTTCATAAACAGTTTAGTTAGCTGACTTAGACAAGAGTCTTAAACATTGGCAATTAACTGTACCATTTTTAGAGACTAAAGAAGCTAAGGTATGGATAATATTTCTGGGATCAGCTGGAGAGGGGATGGATGGAGAAGTCTAAGAAAAAAATAACGATTTTTTTTTCTTAGATCTCTCTAGAAGACTCTTTGAGTAGATCAATTAATAAGAGAAATTCAAAGGGCAAAGGAGAGACAACCATAATCCATAAAACAATAAGCAAACTTTTGTTTTACTTTTTTTTTTTTTAACATACTATCCTGGTAGAGTGGCTAACAAGGTTAGAGTGTGTTGAGAGCCAGATACTAAAGCTTAGAGCATTATCAATACTTGGTTTAAGGCAGACCAACTCCCAATAATTGGTAGAAAAAGAATTTTGACTTGGCTAAGTTTACACAAGCACACAATAGTAGAGCCACATATAGAACCCAGGAAGTAGATGGAAGGTATAATCCAAACAGAGGGTAATGTTTGGAGCTGATAGATGTTGGAGTTTTAGGAATCTCTTTCAATATGTTTCTATGAGGAATTGCTTACATAGTGTGATTTTAGGTAGGCTGTGAAAAAACCTTAAGTCACTCTCACCTGAAGGGTGCTGTAATCAATTCAAATTTAACTTGAATAAATAAATAAACAGTGCAGGAAGGGATAAGGGGAAATGAGTATTCATAAGCACATTTGTGTGCTATTTTATTTAAGATATTTTCTTACTATGACAAATGCTTTCAGTGGGGCAGCAGATAGAGGGGGATGATTTGAACACTGTACATTGTCAGAGATGGAGATAGATGCACAGGATTTTGACTGAGAGAGAGCAGCCTGAGGGCGCTCTGATGAAAGTGTAGGGGCTGGGTAGAGCAAAGAGGACTCCAAAAGGTACAGAAAATGTTTGTGTTCTCACAGTCCATTCTGTGCTCAATACAACAGCCTACTCACTTTGTCCCTTAACCACATTTGAGAGAGATCATGTGTGATAACCTTTGACCTTCTCCATTACAAACTAAAGCACAATAACCATTTAAATTTCCTGCAGTGCTTGCCTTCCCACTAATCCTGCACTGCATTTTCAATATTTGGTTAAGAACGTTTTTACTTAAGGTATGAGGTTTTGGCCCATGCTTCCTTCCATTCACTTAGTTCATTTGTTCATTCATTCACTTATTCATTTTATTCAACAAGTATACACACATACATACGCAGACCCTTCCTTTGAGGTCATATTATATTGGCAGAACTAAGTTGTAAATAAATATTGATAAATGTATCTCTATTTGGCTTTAATTTCATTGGACAAAAATGAGAATATTGTCCTTTCAAAGTTTTTATATATATATATTTTTCAAAATTTTGAAAATACAATTACTATTTTTACCTGAAAAAATTTTAATTTCTGATGATTAAAACTTAGATTAGAAAAACGTTTACTTCTGATAACGTTTAACTTTTTTTATCTCTCACTCTAATTAAAACACACTGTCTCTCCTGACAAATTTAGCAGATATTTCTTATATTTGGTATTATTTTGGAGGAGAGTACCCTTCAGGTAGAGAATTATTTCCCTTCATGTTGTCTACTGTGGTGCATTTCTACAGTCTATTCATTCCTTAGCACTTCTTTAGAAACTGAGGTAAGTGGTCCAATTACTAACAGTTTTGATGGTGCTTTTGATGTAATATTGGGTGTCTGCCCTTTTAGAATAGCAATTTAATTCTACACATTCTACTAAACAGCTTCAGCCTTTCCTCTTCTGCACCTTCAGAATAAGGGCATTTTAATCTGTTTTTCTATTTACATGTTTGAATAAACTAGGGCATGTGGGTTGACACAAAAATTCTAACAGTGGGAGTGAAAAGATAACACCAGAGACTCCTTGAGGGTAGACATTGTATCTTATAAACTTTCTATAACCTTCAGTAGTTACTATAGAGTCTAAATATAACAGATACTCAATTAATGCTTGTTGAAATAATATGGAAATGTCTTCATATAAAGTCAAGTAACATTTTTGTGACCCCAGTGTCCTAATGAAGGAAGTAAAAAACTATTTCTATTACGTCTATGTAAGTGTAATGGTGGGAAAAAGCAATCTAGGAAAAATTTTTTTTCTGCCATTTTCAAGGAAAACTTTTTCACTGATAATTTTTTCTTAGATTCTAGTAAAACTCATTTTTTCCTTCTCAATGCAAAGCCACTACTGTTTGTTTTTAAGGTAAGGGTTTCAATAGGTTTTTTAGACTTTTCTTCCATTATATAGAAATAGTTTTGCGTCGAAATTGCCATTACATTATAGTTAAGACTTTCAAATAAGTAGTCATAATCTCTTTTACCAGAGCTATAAAAACAAAGATTTAAGCACATTTCAGACCT
The DNA here is from genome assembly GCF_026419965.1 of Kogia breviceps. NCBI lineage: Eukaryota > Metazoa > Chordata > Mammalia > Artiodactyla > Physeteridae > Kogia > Kogia breviceps. Next base: position 105,477,032 of record NC_081314.1, on the reverse strand, counting down.
TGAGTTTCATTAAAAAAAAAAAAAAAAAAAAAAGGAAAGTGTTCAAAGTCCATGGAAGATAAGTGAGAAATGTGAGAAAGGAATGAACTAGAAACACAAGAAGCCTCTCTTATGCTGTGTAAGTGATGGGATGGAGGTGCAGTGGTTTGGACTAAGTGAGGTTTATGTAATAAATGTGAGTTTCTGTGAGAGATGGAAAAATATCACAACATTTGTTAAATATATTGTAAGACTAGCAAATCTAAGACTAAAGCCAAGTAGTCTTTTCTACCTATTAAAACTGTGTAATTGAAGCAAATGCAAATAATACTTGTCCTTAACGAAGCTACTTAGTTTCTTTATAGATGAAAGTGCTGAAGATGTCAAAATGAAAGCACTATATATTTCTATTAATTTGGAACATGCCAAATTTCCTTTACTTTTTTTTTTTTGCCATAGGGATAACTGAACAATTTGATGAGGAAAGCATGACTTTGAAGTGACTCATTGATAAGTCTTAATGACCTTGTTCAGGAGCCCAGAGTGAACCTATCATTTAGTGACCTTGTGATGGATTAGATCCACATCTGGGTTCTCCTTGGGTCTCTCTGGTAAGCCCTCCTGTCTAACAGCAGGCTTCAGAAATGATTTATGAGACTGAAGCAGATAGGGCTGTGTCCAGCAGGATAACCATGTAAAGATTCTTTTGAATAAACTAGGAAGGTGTAGAAGTGAGGATGAACATTACTAGTTATATTTTTAATCAACTATTAACCATTCATTGTTTGGATAAGGTTTTCAGTGGCAGTTCTTACTTAATGGTATAACTTGCCTTCTAAACAGAAAACTAGCATGAATTTTTTGCCCCTTTTCTCCATTTAAGGTGATAATTAAGGAAAGTAATTTCTGGTTATTATAGCTTATTTTTCCATCAGAACTAAAAAACAGTGATTTGTTTTCAAGAAAGGACAGAGTCAGAAGTTTGAACACGCTTTCTGAAAATGATATCATTTTCTAGTAGAGTAGAAAGCTGAAGGTGGTGAGTTCACATGGTCTAGACTGATTTTATTCTCTGATCTAGAGAAAGCTATTTAACATCTCTATGGTCATATTACCTTATCTTTCAAGTAGGATTTCCAAACTCTCATAGGGAGTGACAAAAATAATCATGAACAACACCTATATTAAAAAAAACAAACAAGTAACAATAGAAGTAAGAAAGCTATGACAAAACAAAATGCTTTTAAGTATACTTAATGAACAAGTATTGACCTCAGTTTCTAGATAAAAATACTTTGTTATTTTTAAGAAGGAGTGAGTCTCCTTGGAAAATGTTGCCTTAAAAATAATGTCAATATACAGAGGAACATACCAGGGGTAAAAATAAAAATCCTATGTTTTCTTAAAGCAATCTGTGTTTAATTTATTTTTAGGAATTAAATATTGATTCTGGCTCTATATGAGGGTAGAGAACCATAGTATCTGGAAGTTAAAACTGACTTTTGTCAATCAAACGCATGCAGTTATGTCAAAATATTACTTAATGTGGTAACCTGAATCCCAGTTTAAAGTAGGATCTAAACAGTATAACGTTGAAATAGACTACTGCTGTATGTAGATAGACAGATAGATATAGACAGATACATGTTTGTTTATATATCTGTGTCTATAATTTGAAATATTCTCTGATTATATTATGTCTGGTCATGATGTCAGAATTATTCCCTTTATTTTACCTGTTGTTTTTGGAGCTATTGGAGGTGTGTTACAGTCAGTGGAACATGGAGCTAACTATTAAAAGCCTTGTGACTAAGTGACTTAGTAATTTTATCTTTCTGGGTCTTATTTGTAAAATAAAGGCACTTAATGGAATGATTCTAAGAAGAAATGCCTTGCTTTTCTTTGTATGAAGTCTATTGGAGAAAATTCTAAACCTGCGTTTACTGCTGTCTGAACTTTAAAAAATATTGATACATCTTTGAACTCAGTTCATATACCATTAAGTTGAATTTTTACAGCAAAATTATCCTAAAAGAATAACTACCTTCCTAGTGGGTTGATTGATCTCTTCCTTGTTAAATTTTTCAAACTTATATATAAATAAAACCTCATCCTTTTTTTATTGTGCAGTTAGAATAAAGATGATCTTCAATTATATACTATAAACCTATATGCTAATTGTTTTTAAATTAATATATCTTAAATTTACTGAAAGGGATAGCAAGACCTGATAAATTATTCAAAGGAAAGAAATTAACATTGAGCTTTTTAATCTTAGGTACTCATTACTCTCACATTTAATCCAGTGCTATCAACCTTGTCTTTATCATTTATTATCTTCTTTTAGCCACAGTAAAATTTTCTTATAACTTCCAAAAGAATGAGTAAAGGGAGCACTAGTAAATTAAGAGACATTTTCAGAGAAAAATATAATAGGCTAGAGATTTATTTCTAAAAGTTAATAGGAAAATTGTACATAGTTTAGCCTAGTCTGTGCATTATGTTGCCTATTAAATGAAATAAACATTTTAAAAAACTTTATTTTGATACCACCAATCTACTACTTCTATTTATTTTTTGGTTTACCCAATTTCTCATTTATTATGATATCAATAAATAATTATATTTTCATGTGTACTCCCGAAATAAGTCATTGGTGTTAATCTTTCTATATTTCAAATCTTGCCATTAAATTAAAAATAAAAAAGTATTGACTTTTACTGAAGTTAATATGGACAGAGTGTTTTTTCCTTCCTAAGTTTACAGTACTTTTGCAGTCAAGCAGGGACTAGAAAACGTTTGTTTAAAGCCAGCAGGAGGAGCTCTCACCTTGCTGGGTCCAATGCTGTTAGTGTGCCTGAAAAACCTGAATTTGTGGGGGCTTTGCCTATGAAGCAAGTGATAAAATTTAAACATGTATCACATATAATGGTGTTTAAAATAAAAATAAATCCTCAGTTTTATTTTGATATCAATGCATCCTTTACTTGTCAGGAATGCAAATTTGAAATTTTGCTGTTCTTAAGAATTTTTAAAAGGTATGATTGCAGTTTAATGAGGAAAGTAAAGCAATTATGTAAATCTTGTTTCTTGAAGCTACTAATAAATTAAAAAAATGCTTCCTAAGGATCTACACTGTTGTAGGTATATACATATTTTCTTTTTTGTTTGTTTTGAAATGAATATATTTCAGTTTACAAATTATAAATATTAAGAACCAAGCAGCCCAATTGTATTTTAGAAAAAATAATTATATCAATGAATGAATTAATTTGCCAATCTATGAAAGAGAAATCTCCGTTGGTAGACTTCAATATTAGGGATTCTTGAACACTCTACTCCAGTAAACCCCTTGATTTAAATGGCATGATTTGTAGGTAGTACCAGTAAAGTTTCTGTAGAACCCATTGATGAGAAAACCAGGATATAAACTTATCTAGATTTGGAATCAGCAAAATAAATAATGATTTTTCTCTGCATCTACAAAAATAAAAAAACAAATGATAAAGTTTATATTCAAACTTAAAAGGAAGGAAGAAAACACTTAAAGTTTAAAGGTTTTAAATATTTTTTAAGGGATATCCTAGCATCAGTCTTTTCGTTGTAATCACTTTGTGATCTAAGGAAAATTATGTAACCTCTCTGAGCCTCAGTTTTCTCATCTGTAAATTGAGCATTTAAAAAAAGAAACAACTTACAGGGCAATGTGGAGATTCCGTCAAGAAGGAAATATATAGACCATCCTTCCTACAGTGACTCAATTAATATCATTACTTTAACAGCCTGCTAGCAAAATAATGACGTATTCCAAAAATATAAATGTGCTAAAGGAGTAACATTAAACTTTTGAGTGCCCCAAAGTGGATACTGGTATTACATACTTCTGAATTCTTTTCTATAGTATATACCCCAAATAAAATGACATTTATTTAATAATAAGATAAGCTTAGAGTTTTGAATATTTATTATAATATCTTCAGCTTTTTTTCTCTAATATTTGAGATTTATTTTTATACTGAGTGAACACACACACCATCAAATATCATTTTGTGAATTTGTATGTGTGTGTGTATGTGTATATGTATGTGTGTATGTATACATATATAGATATATATGTATTTGTACTTTCTTTTACTTCTAGGCTTGTTGGAATTGTATGTTAATATGGAGTAAGTGAGGCTATAAAGAAAGCCTTTTTAAAAGCTCTAGCCCTTTATGTGTCCTTTCATCTCTTTATGTGATATTAGCAGCATGGATGAATGCATGGATTTAAGCATGTTTGAAGTGTTTCAATCCCTTATAGTCATTAACCTTGTGTATGATCAAATTATAAATTTTTGGCCAGTGGAAGCCTATGCCAGTTGGTTCCTGTGTCCTTTTTACATGACACTAGTAAACATTGATATATTCCCTGATTTGGTATAAGGACTATAAAGCACCACCAATGAAGTAATCTTACAAAAAATAAAAATAAATGGAACCCAGATCTGGTCAAGTCACTAAATATATCTACCAATTTAAAGGAAATACAGGGAATGGGGGAACATGTTCAATGATATCTCACGAAAAGGAAAATCTGGAATGTGGGATAAGACCACTTCTGTGGGTCAAAATTTTTGCTAGTAAATTTGATTTCATGTAGTGAAAAGATAGCTGGCTATTTAAAACAACAGTGAGATACTATTGCACACCTGTTAGAATGCCTTAAAAAATCTGGACAATACCAAGTTCTGGTGAAGATGTGGAACAACTGGAAAACCAGACATTCTGCTAATGGGAAAGTAAAGCTTTACAGCCATTTTGGAAAACAGTTTTACAGTGTCTTAAAGAATAAGCATTCTTGGGCTTCCCTGGTGGTGCAGTGGTTGGGAGTCCGCCTGCCGATGCGGGGGACGCGGGTTCGTGCCCCGGTCCGGGAGGATCCCGCGTGCCGCGGAGCGGCTGGGCCCATGGGCCATGGCCGCTGGGCCTGCGCGTCCGGGGCCTGTGCTCCGCAGCGGGAGAGGCCATGACGGTGACGGTGAGAGGCCCGCGTACCGAAAAAAAAAAAAAAAAAAAAAAAAAAAAAAAAGAATAAGCATTCTTTATATAACCCAGTAATCACTATTTACCATGGAGAAATGAAAGCATAGGTTCATATAAAAATCTGTATATGAAAGTTCATCAGCTAGGGAATTCCATGCAATAGACTACTTTTCAGCAATAAAAGGAACTGAGTGTTCATTTGTATATATAGATACACATAGCAACATAGATGAATCTCAAATGCATTATGCTGAGTGAAAGAAGCCAGGCTCAAAAAGTTTCATACTGTATAATTTCATTCATTTGACATTATGGGAAAGGCAAAGCCATAGGGACAGAAGTCAGACTAATGGTTGCTCGGGGCTGGGGTGGGGAAAGGATTCATCATAAAGGATCACAAGGGAAATTTTGGTGGTGATGGAAATATTCTATAGCTTGATTGTAGTGGGGGTTACATGGAAGTAGGAGTTTGTCACAATCCCTAGAAATGTACGTTTAAAAAAGATGAATTTTATTGTAAGTAAATCATACCTCAATAAACCTAACTTTAAAAAAAGAAAATGGGGGAACCTATAGATTAAAAAAAAAAAAACAAGACCTCACCATAATGTATAGAACCTATTTGGATCTTGACTTTCTGTTAAAATAAGTTGAGACCATCGGAACATTAAACAATGACTGGATATTTGATGACATTAAGTAATACCTATTATTTATAGTAGTCAGTTGTTATTTTAGTTATATTAAGAGGAGTCTTAGATATACATACTGAAATTTTTACAGATGAAATCATATGATTACTGGAATTTGCTTCAAAGAAATCTTGCTGTGAGAGTAGGTAAACATGTGTAGATGAAATAAGATTGGCTATAGGTTTGTAATGATTGAGGCAGAGTGATTAGTACAATCACTAATTAGTAAAATCACTAGTGAGGGTTCATTGTACTGTTTTCTCCACATTTTAAATTATTTTTGAGAATTTTGCATAATAAAAATTAATTAAATAATTATGGCTCAGTTTTACAAATGTTTGCTTAGTGAATATACTGGAAGAATATTCTGCAATCAGTATGTAGAGTTTATCCCAGAAGCATGGTTTCATGATAAAAATCAATAAAATGTATCACAGTCAAATAAGAAAACCCACCGAGTCCTTGCTATAGACACTAAACAGCAGATGCCAAGTAACAGACTTCCAATGACATTTTTTTAAAAACTACAACCCCCCCCCCACTTTTTTAACTAGATGAAGAACTAAAACTCATGATGAGGTACCAAAGGATTGTTTCTCAGTGTTCAGTCCATGACCGGCATCTGGGGGACTTGAAGGTAATAGTTAAAATTAAAATCTGCTGAAACATGGGCCCTACACATTAACCTGCTGAAACACTACAAAAATCCTCTCCTGTTGATCTCCATCTATCTTCCTGGCCTCATTTCTATCCTCCTAGTTCCCCCAAATAATCTCCACTCCTACTCCCCATTCTAGCAACTGAGAACTGATTTAGTCATAGCTCAGTTACTTTATAGAAGGTATTCTAAAATAAATTTGTTTCTCATCACATCTGATTAAAGACCCCCTCATCCTAGCCCAGCCCAAATTGCATTTTCTTTATGAAATTGTCCCAGACCTGCCCTACCAGCCTTAGACTAACTTAATTGCTAAGCTATTATATAGTGTTCAATTTTAGAATTTAACAGAGTATGTGCTGATTATTTGTTTGCATGTCTTCTCAACCAGATAATGAGTTATATTTGGTCAGGGAAAAAGGTGCATGGTTTTTATTTTTGCTTTTGCCTTCTTTAGCAGTAAGTATACTAACACATAAAATAATAATGTAATCTACACTTAAAAAATATAGATTTCTTCAAAATGAATTGTTTTCATACTTTGCCAATCATATATAAGGGCATTTAATAACACATGAAGAAAATATACAGGCAGGCCTGCTTTAAAAGTTTTTCTTTCTTTAATGTGTTATAAAAAAGACTATATATGAAAATGGGGGGAAAAGCAAAGGTGATTATTTCATTGTTGGTTTGCAAAGTGACCCTGTATTCATGCAGGGCAAGGAAAGAGAACAAAGAAACAGGTAGATCACTCCAGATTGGTAGGTGGCAGGTTTAATAAGCAGGGGAGCTTATGCACAAGGCTTGTCTTGGGCAGCTGTCAGACGAGTAGATCTCTGCACTTGACCACCAGAGCCTTAGAGACTTCAACTAGGTTCAGTCACGTATACCATCCAGATGGTTTCAGTAGCACCTCATTCTCTCAGCGCTCTGTCCTTGGAACAGCTATCACTGTGGGCACGATAGGCAGAGCATAGTTCTAAGGACAGGGGAGGAGCTGAGGAACCTCCCAGCCATTGCTCAGGTCCAGCTTATGAGTCATCTGGTGGTCATATCCTCTTGATTAACTCCTCCAACGTTCATCCATTTTAAAAGTTAGCTATTAAAAATGACTTTGTTAGTACTGTTACTCAGTCATCTATTTCATTGAGCATTGTTAAACACCATGCTATTTTAAAATTTTTAATTTATAACCACCTTATATATTTTGTATTTACTCAATATTATTAAGTATTATATATTAAGATTTAGTACCTACAAATAATTTTAAAGTAATTCGACTTATTAAAGCTAATACGATGAATAATACTAAAGGTCGTTGCCATTAATGATTTAAATAAATGATTCATTCTTATGTCAATTGAGAAGTTCATGCAAGTTTTTTTGTTTTGTTTAATTCCAGTTGTGTTGCTTGATACAACAACGGTGCTGGGAGAGCTAGGATGGAAAACATATCCATTAAATGGGGTAAGTTTAAATATCTTTTAAAATTGTTATTCTGTTAGGTTTTTAGGGTCTGTTATAATAGTTAAAGAAAGAAAAACAGTGTGGTTTTGGCTGTATTAAGTATGAATTTTAGTGTGTAACAAATTACGTAGGAAAGATTAAAATGCAATTAGAACTGTTAACCAATGGGAATGATATATAAAATTCTTTGCTTTCTTCTAAATTAGTAATTGTTCTTTAATACAGTGTTTATACATAGTAGTATTAGAATAGCTATCATATAAATATTTTCTTTAGAAATAAAATTTTATGTTCAAGACACTTTTTTTTTCTGTGTATATGCTTGTTAAATTTGGTAACCTCACTGAGTATTTGTACATAAACAAACTTTAGATTATCATAGCATAAGTGTATTTTCCAGATACTAACAATTTGGTATTCATTAGAAAATATGAGTCTGCTAAAGCAGTATGTGTCTTCTGAACTTGGCAAAAAGATACATTATGATCAGGCTTTTGTTAGCTGAGTGTAGTTGCTTTTGAAAGGCTTATAAGAAAGTATAATTTACTAAGTATACTTTTCCAGGTACTGACATCATTTTAGCTATGGTTGTACTTGACTTTTTATATGTTTTGATATATTTTGCATCATTTTCACAGTCAGTGTATTCCTACTATTTTTTTCATTTCAAGCTAAAATAAAAAGGGTGGTTTGTGATGCTTTCTACCTAGATTTTGTCTATTTAAACAAATCTTCAATAATGGAGGTAGTCAGCTGTTTTCAGATATACTTTAGTTAGCTTTTCTTCCTTTTTTTAGAAATTGTATTTTCCTCATTCATCACATTCTTCCTTGATACTGTTTTACATTGCTTTTTCTGTTACATCTACAAATTTAAATCTGACAGAACTTGGTTGACCCAAAATTGTTTTAAATTTTTAGAATCATTCCAGTAATGCTGTTTCAATTTGACCTTTATATCAGCAATTATTCAACAGTTATTTATTAAATGTGTATTTTCAACTAAAAATTCCTATGAAGAGTTTAATCTTTCCGTCTTTAGCAGGTTATTTATTTATATCTATTTGTTTATAGACTATGGTTTTATTTTTTCTGAAATTTAAATTTTATTCTTACAGAGCACTTGTCAAGCCATTTCTGAGAATGTATCTTTTAAACTAAGATTATGCTTTTACCTTCATTATCTTATTCTCATTAAAATGAATAAACATCAGTATTCGTTGAGTGTGTTAAGTGTGTTATGTTTATCACAGTTACTTTCAAGAAGTGAATGAAACTTTTTTCGGAATATCCTTTCAAGACGTACATATCTCATTTTCTCAGTATATGAAGTAACTTATAAGAACTTACAAATATTAAGTAGTTTATAAGCCCCACTTCTTCATTTTCTGGGAAAAAAATGACAAAATATATTAGCAGTCATACTATCACTGACCTCATGTTGTCATAGCCAAAGAATCATGTGAGGAACAGAAGGAGTTGTGCCCTGCTCTGGTGGTTGTGTTTGGCTTGATAAGGCTGCTATTGTTCTCGTAATGATTTTGTCATAGGTGTTATGAAAAGGGGAATTTTTCTACTTCTGATTTATTATAGAGAGAGGGCAGAATTGTTTGAAAAGTGATGCTTACTTCATAGTTTTCTATTTCCCGGACACTGCACTAAGAATTTTATCCTTTTTTTCCACAATGGCCTATGAGGTATGTCTTAGTTCTCTTTCCCTGTTGGAGAAACCCAGTTTTAAAGATGGTAAGGAACAAAATTTACCAAGAAGTTATAGGCCAAATAGTGATTGATGGATTCCAATTCAAACTAAATTATTTCTGACTCTAATACCTGTATACGTATTATGGTACACTAACAGAGAGGAACATTGGAAACTTTATGAAAAGGCAATTACTTATGTGTGCTATTTGCATAATTGATTCAGATTTTTTTCTCCCCTTGATAAACATACTACTAAATTGAGATATACATTTTGGGCACCAGCCAAGAATGAACAAGAGGAAAGAGAAAGAAGCAGGGAAAGAGACTACAGTAGAAAATAAATATGATAGAATAAGGTAGAAAAGGAAAAGATGGTTAAAAATTAATTGAGCATTTACCATATGCTAGGCTTTGTTCAAAGCACTTTACTCACATGAGTCCTAGAAATCAATTGTAAATTTTCCTTATTGAGAGATGTGAAAACTGAGCTTCAGGTATATTAAATAACTTCTTCATGGTCACAAAGCGAGGAAATAATGCAGCAAAATTTCTAAGCCAAACATATTTTAATCTTCACATGTATTTCACAGTAGGTGCTTTTTATTTCTTTGAAGATTCTACCATGTAAAGATAAAGGGCAATGAGCAATATGTATAGACTACAGAGGGAACAATAACACATGGATTCAGACATTCAAAAGTAAATTGAATACTCAATTACCTTGGAATAGGCTATTTGACTTTTAGATTATCCCCCCAAATAATGCATATATGGCAAGTGTCAGCAGTAGGAATACTTGAAAATAGGAGAACATGGACATATTTTATAATAGATATGGATAAAGCTTCATGAATTAGATAAAACAGAGGTGAACCAAGGGGAACAATAAAATGGATAGATGACATAAGTAAATTTTAAAGAAAACATACAACTTAAATTTCTCTTTTAATGAAGAGGATAGATTATGGACAGGAATAGAGCTTTACTTAGTGCTATTTGTAGTTTAAAACAAGTAAGGAAATAGTAAGGATAGAAAAACATTGAAAACAGTCTACTAAAAATGGCAAGAATGAAAATCATCTAGGCATCATAATTGGTTAAATAATTTAAAATCTATAGGAACTGTAAATCAGTGTATAACATTTAAACTACCATTTATATCTGTGTATTAAAATTATAATTAAATCTATTTGAAATTGTGTAATTTTTTAAGGTTCTCAGGTTTTTTGAGCCATGTTAATTTGAATGGCCATTTTAGCTAAAGTTGCTTTTCTCAGAGACACTACTTCAGTTGTTTTTACAAATATGTCATGGGTAGAAAAGACAATAGATAGTGTATTTGACAATCTTATGATATAAAGTATATTTGGTGTTTCTCTGAATAAAGTATTTCCTAGGAGTAACTTTCAAATTGATAAAATTTTCTTTCCACAAAGAATTGAACTAAGAGATATTTTTGAAATCATATAATGTATGTTTTTTATTATGAATCATATAAAATATATGCTTTAGTAAATTAATTCATAGTGGTTTTAATTTTTGTCTTTTTTTTTTTTTTTTTTACTAAAAATACCTATTCCACCCTTAGTAACATGCTGATGTAATTACAAGAGTAGGCATTCATGATGTGCCTGTAAACAAAACCATTACTGGTTATTTGAATATAACATAAGCACCTCTGGTTAGCAAATATGGAAAATAGATGAATAGTTTTGAGCAAATGACTTTTTAGGCTTGCAAAAATTAAAAGAAATTATATTTATTTTCTTGCTTGCTTGTCAACTCATTTTTGCCAACATTGAAAATACACTTTCTTTTTTTAAAAGTCATGTCCAGAATTCAATGTAACACATTTCTCTTGTTCCATGTACTCTTTTGCAGTTTAGAAATTGGTCTACACAATCATAAGGCCAAAGAGAGTATCTTCAGGTAGTTTCAAGTAATGTTTTGTGAAAGAATAATAAAGGGAAGGATGAATTCTGCTTGAGGAAGATTGGTAGTAAGATGTGACCCATCTGCTCTTTCTTATAAACTAAGGAATCACATATGGGCTGGAAGAGAGGGTAGAAG